>NC_136910.1:32461779-33080151 GCF_949606895.1 Notothenia rossii
GAGAGCTAAAATATTGGCTGATTTGAAGGCTCTTCCCATTGACTTCAATGTTAAAAAAAGAGTTTAAAAAGCTGCATATTTAAAAAAGTATGAAATATTTAAAAAAAGTTGAAGGATTCCCATCGATTCCTGAACAGGCTGAATAGTTTAATATTTGAATGGTTTCTGTAGCTGAAAATAAGCTGAAGTTATGGAGAGCCAAAGTATTGGCTGAAATAATAATAAGGGGAAGAATAAAGATTTGAAGTACTATAGTGGAATGCTGTAAACAGCGTTCGCACTAATTAATAATGACTCTATATAATCATATAAGAATAAAACACGGAGGACGGAGATCTCTTTTTCTCCCCCTCTTCTGACAGCCCAGCAGCTGATCTCAAAGCACGCTCCCCGCTCCTGTAGGGGGGCGTGGTGAGCTGCAGCTCACAGAATCAGCCCCCTGCAAAAACAGCGCTGGAAAGAGCAAATAGAGCGAAATGAGGCATGGCTAAAATGCAGGATCTGTTTGGTATTTAAAAAAAACAACTATATTTATATAATTTATATAGGTATGGCCCTACAATATATTGTTCAAATATAGCATGATAGGTCCACTTTAAGTTCTTTTTAAGTATTTATTGTCTTGTGTTTCAAACAGCATGAAACACAGTCCTTTGATTATACATTGCTCAGACGTATGTGAAACAAAATGTATTGAAACATCAGGAATCATATGAACATAATGCAGCGTTCCAGTGTTTCCCATAGGATAAGAAAATGCTTAAAAAAAAGACTTTAACGCTTCAATGTGTGGCCCTTTAAAGCAAAATTAAGAGGTTATACCTATCAAGACACTTTCTTACACACACATACACACACATGCAAACACTCACACATAGACTCACTGTAAATAAACTCATGTTAACCCACGGTCTGAAAATAATTACGAACCAATCTGTCTTTGCTGCATATCATATATCTGGGCCTATACAGACCACGTAGATAATGGTACATTTTTAATACATTTGTACACAGTCTATATAATGAATGTGAAACATTGTAGGGATAATGATGTACAGGTTCAGTAGTTTCTCTGGACTCAAAACATTTGATTGGGTTACACCTACAGTATCAAGGATACCCTTCTGTTTGCATCGGCTAATGAGCCCTTAGCACAGCTCAGTAGAACTACATTAGTGATAAGAAGCACAGCACACAAATGCATGCTGACACTTTCCTGGTGCACTGGGTCAAGATAACACCTTTTTATTTCAGTTTGAAGGTTAAAACAATTTGCAGACATAGGGTTTTAAGGTGACATTATAAAAACAGAAGCTATTTTGCAGGCTCTGCTCCACCCAGCTGTTGTCTGTATTCACCAGCCACTGAAGGATAAGCATTGGTGCCTCGTTTTAACTTGTGGGAACCCTACCTGTTGGCATCATAAGTGTTCATAAAATAAATATAATACCTAGATTGTTGCAACCCCAACAGATGTTTCCAAACTAATTTCCCGGCAGATTATTTTTAGATTAATATTAAATGTTCACACATATTGCTGTCGAAACGTTTAAGAATGAATAGGATAAGAACAAGGGGGACAGGAAGGGCCTAACATGCAGCTATACTACTGTATATATATTGTGGGCACAATATGAATTATTTAATATTAGACTGAGGGAATTCAGATACATTGATTGATTTGTAGTCTAGAGAGGAATGACCCTTTGTAAATAATAAGGTACAACAGGAGGGAATAATAACTAAAGAGTAATGTCTGTTTCTGATTTTTTCTTCTGGCATATGATGAAATCCAGATCAAGATTAGATAACATTTTTGTGTTTGTTAAATTGTGATTATTGCTGTTTTTGTGTTTGTTCAGGTAGTTAAAACAACATGGTTTGGTGCATAATTGTGTACTTCATATGGCTGTGCACTTATATAAATACATGCTGCCCATCCTGATAATACTGGTCAGCTGTAACCATGCTGGTAGGCAGATTTCCACGCTGTTTGACATCACATCCCAAGAACACGCCTGTGGGACTGAGTCATCAGCAAACAGCAGCTGAGTCGTGTGTGTTGTGTAACTGCAGAGCTGATCATGGAACTGGACGATTCCCATGTGGACCTTCTGACATGTGCGGGACAGATACTGTAACATCAGAGTTCACAAGTTAGGACAAGCCGAGCACGCCGAGTGTGTTTGTGTGTGTTGAGACAAAAGTGTAGATAGCTTAGTAAACACAGGTTTAGTTTGAGTTCTTGTTTAATTAGTTTAGTGAGAAAAGTCTGTTTTCAGACTAAGGAAGGGACACACTGGATCAATCCCATCAGGCTTCAATCCCCACCCCAAATTCCACAAATGTAGGGATGAAGGTTCTCTGTCTTAGCTCTACAGCTATACTAGTCTTAGCTGCTACTTTGTGGTCTCTTTCTCTATTTGTATTCCCCTGCTTTGGTCACCACTTGGCCAAGATTTTAAAATGATCACATGTACACTGCAGAAATAATTTTATTGCTGAGTGTTAGACACAGAGACTGCATCTGTTTACAAATCATTGGAAAACCCCTCAACACTCCTAGGTGACATCATCTGGACTATCAACACAATGTGTAGTAGCTATATCATTTGTAAATGTTCAATTAAATTAAAATACAATACATCTCTTACCCATGAAACAATGCTCTTTAAACATCTCTCTATAGTGAGGAAGTAACTAAACTGGAAACAACAAGCTACAAAAGAACTGAACACAGAGGGACTTTAAATATGTGAAGCAACTTTCAAACGACCAAAGGGGGCCATGCCCTGCTTGCTGTTTGAAATACATCTATTTGCATAATCACTGTCATCATTATGGCCTGTAAATAAACACATTTTAAAGTTTTTAAAGAGTGCCTCTCGCTACGAGGAGCCTGCTGAGGGTTTAGTCCAATCACATTGCAGCTCAATGCATTACATGACTACTTTTGGGAGTTGTAGATGACTAATAAAATGCAACAGTGGTGGATTCCCTTGTCAGAAGCGAAGTCAAGCTATCTGTGGCAGAGGCGCGGGAAGGTATTTTGAGTGGGGGTGCTGAGGTGCTGGACTCCAGTGAACACTATTACGGCCACTATAGAGCACGCACAAAAAAACTCCCCACACGCAAACACACAGTAAACCCGCGACTGTTACAATGAAGGCTCGGTAATCAGCTCACGGCATATAGGCAGGGGTAAAGTGCTATTTTTTACGAGCGGGGAGCGGACCTCACCTCCTCTAGGGGGGTCCGGGGGGATGGTCCCCCGGGAAGATTTTTTTTAAATATTGAAGTTAAAAGCATCAATCTGGTGCACTTTGAGAGCAACATTAAGAGATCTATGGATACATCTCTCAACACCCAGATGAAACACAACTGTAAGCAGATGTTCTTTTTCTTTATGGATATTTTACAAATCACTCCCCTTTCAAACTGTATTCTTGTTTTACTGCCATATAGTATTTCATAACTGTTTTTCCTTTATTCTCTTATTTTTTTTATAACTATAATGATCATATGAAGGTGTGCCGCGGAAATAATCTTTTGAATACATTTTGACCAAACTGTTTGAGACCCACTGAGATAACTTAGACTAAAGTTAACTATCTAAACACTCAGAGAGTCCTTTAGCTCACCTGAGCTTCTCAGTCTGAGAGGAGAGCTCTCCTCCAGCTTGTTGTGGAACAAACAGCTCCGTATGTCCGTTAGTGCAGCTAGCTAACCAGATGCTAACAACACTGTCCCTGCTGCTGGCACCGGTCCCTCTCTCTCTCCCCCTCTCTCACACACAATAAATGCGCTATTTCCGCACACACACAGAGCCGCGAGCTTGAATGACACAAGCACACTTTTATTTCCATGCAACTCTCTAATTGGTCTGGTGTCTTGCCTCTGTTGCATTCACTGAACACGGGAAATTACAGGCCTGCCGTCCTTTCTAGTATCTTGATGAGGTTCACGTAAAGCACGGTTAATGTGTTATATTTATTGAGGTAGAATTGTCCGGGGCTACAGAAAAAACATTCGGGGCAGGCCAAAATATTATTTTACCAATAATGTGGAATTTATTGGCTACATATTACACAGATTATGCACAGCGGGAGCAGCAATAACCGTCAAATAATAATTCAGACAGGGGAGCTCCGCACCCCCTGCCTGCCGCTAGGGGGTGCTGCAGCGCCCTCAGCACCCCCCTTCCCGCGCCCATGATCTGTGGTCACCCATATACACGTGGACTTACTCGAAATTGGTTTGTTTTTCAAATATGTGAGCATAGCTGATATGCGTGTGTGTGTGTGTGTGTGTGTGTGTGTGTGTGTGTGTGTGTGTGTGTGTGTGTGTGTGTGTGTGTGTGTGTGTGTGTGTGTGTGTGTGTGTGTGTGTGTGTGTGTGTGTGTGTGTGTGTGTGTGTGCGTGTGTATATAGAGAGGAGGTGCAGCAGAACTGCGTTCGATGGAAGAAGAAGATCTCTTTCGTGTGTAAGATGGGTGCTAATCCAATCACTGGAGTGTTGGACCCCTGCATCTGCCGGGTCTCTGTACGTAAGGTAATTCCCAGCAGCCACCTGTGCATGTATAGTACGGCCCCCAGTAATTACAACTGCCTGATACTACCCCAGCTAGAAATGTTTGCTTCTAAAAATATTCTGAGAATGTTACAGTCATTGTTCTAGGAAGGTTTTCAGCGGGAAGTTTTTGTTTGGTTCCCAGAACGTTCTTCTGAAAGGTAGGATAACGTTCTCTAAAAACATTCTTAAAATGTTTGGTGATAACATTGTTAGAACATTATGCCCTCCTATTCTTAAAACATTTTTAGCGGGAAGTTTTTGTTTGGTTCCCAGAATGTTCTTCTGAAAGGTAGGATAACGCTCTCTAAAAAAATTCTTAAAATGTTTGGTGATAACCTTCTTAAAATGTTTTTGAAAACATTGTTAGAACATTATGCCCTACTGTTCTTAAAACGTTTTTGCCAGAAGCTTTTATTTTGGTTCCCAGAACGTTCTTCTGAAAGGTAGGATAGCGTTCTCTAAAAACATTCTTAAAATGTTTTTGATAACATTGTTAGAACATTATGCCCTACTGTTCTTAAAACATTTTCAACTGCAAGTTAGATTTTTTATGTTGCCAGAATGTTATTATTTTAGAGAAGGATAACATGGTTTATGTTAAAGAAATTATGCAAATGTAATTTGGTAACAATTTACTAAAATACGTTTACATTATTAGAACATAAATACATAATATTCCTGTAATTGTTCGACTCAAAATTCCTGGGTAAGTGGACTGACCACTGTAGTCATTAGGATGATTATGATAGTTTACTTAACTATTGGAATTTGACTATTAACACATGTAAAAGGATGACACGGAATCAGCTGGTGAAAGTAACATTTGTTTATTAGAAAAGGGGAGCTGGGAGTGGAGGTTGGTTATGGCGGCAGTGGGAAACAGTTGTTCCAGGGTGGGTAGAGAGGCCAGGCTGGTCTTGGACCACTGCCCTGCATTACACATCTTTAATGCAATGCACATTGTTTTTACATTTTTACTTATTTTGGACTTCTGCCTTCGTTGCTGGCTGTAGCCGGCTGCCCTCACGTAGCCATCAAAGTGCCGGGTGGCTATTGCTATCTGCTACATCGCCTACTGTCTGTCTCCGTCCCACGCAACAACCGTGGACTCTCTCTGCCTCCTGCCTTCATCTCTGGGGTGCATCTGTCCCGTCCCGCTGCTCACATCCTCCTTCCATGTCGTGGATCTTCCTCGTCTCCACAACAATCCTCCACCTCTGTGAACCTAGCCCGCTAGCTGCTATCGCTGCCATCACACTGCTCCCAGCCATTCCGCCTGTCATCATGCTGAAATACTCCATCTCACAGCTGCTGTCATTGACCAACTCCTCCACTCCGTCTTCCATCTCAGTCATCAGACATCTTGGACTCCTTCGTCGACCCCGCTACATTCACCGAAGCACCCGCCGCAGTTTTGTTTACCTTCAGCACGGACAATCCATTGCATCCATCTGCTCCACGCAACGCACTGTCGCACACCTGACGCGTCATCAGAACGCAACTCCTACTGCTCCTCTTACACTCTCCCCCGCTCACCTACACTCCCAGCTGCACGGAATATCTGGAGCGGATCCCACTCCCCTCCGCCTCCCAACACATATAACAAGCCATTTCTCCCCACCATCAAGCCCCCCTCCTCTGCTCCACTGCCCCCCCTCTCATGCCCACCCCTGTGCTGCTAACCTAGACAACCTCATACCTCTCCAGCCTGCCACCACCCCTCCAACCCCCCACTTTACCAAATTTTGCCCTCCTAAATATACGGTCACTCAACAATAAAGCCCACATCCTTCACAAACTCATCCTGGACAAATCCATCGACTTCCTTCTGCTCACTGAAACCTGGCAACAACCCAATGACTTTTTCTCGCTCAATCAAACATCCCCCCCTGGTTTTAATAACATCACTAAACCCCGCCCCTCACGCCGTGGTGGTGGGCTGGCTGTCATCTACAACCAGAACATCCGGACTACAGAACTCACCCTCCCCTCAGTACCATCCTTCGAATTTCTCGCCTTCAAAACCCCTCCCTCACTGACAGTTATCCTCATTTACCGGCCCCCTAAACCACACCCCTCCTTCCTCTCTGATCTCACTGAACTCCTAACCATTGCTTCATCCCTCTCCCCACGTCTGTTACTCCTCGGCGACCTTAACATCCACATGGACTCCACCACCTGCAAACACGCTTCTGAATTTTCCTCCCTTCTGGACAATTTCTCCTTTACACAACATGTCACCTTCCCCACCCACGATAAAGGACAAATCTTTGACCTTGTCTGCTCCACCAACCTCACAGTACTCGACCTCCACCCCCTGCCCCTTTCCCCTCTCTGACCACAAACTCATACAGTTTACCACCGCCTCCCCCGTCCGCCACCCCCCCCCCCCCCATCCAGGAACATCACTTTCCGTAATTTACGCTCTGTTGATCCCCAGCACCTCTCCGACCTGCTATCCTCTACTCTCCCCCTGGACTCGAACCTCAGCTCACCCGATGATCCACTCAACCACCTTAATTCGACCCTACTCGCCTCCCTCAATAGCTTGGCCCCCCTCAAAAGGAAAAATGTCACTTTTAAAACCTCCTCACCCTGGTTCACCCCTGCACTCCGTAAACTGAAGCAAACCGGCCGCCAGCTCGAACGCCTAACCATGAAATCATCCCTCACAGTTCACCATGAATCCTACAAACTCCATCTCACTACCTACAGAGACGCTCTCACTGCCGCAAAATCTGCTTACCTCTCCACCATCTTCATCGACCCCTCCCGTAACCCCAGGACCCTCTTCTCCACCGTCAACAAGCTCCTCAAACCCCGTGCTGACACCCTCTCTTCCTCCACTTCCACTCTATGCAGTTCATTCCTCCAGTTTTTCTCTGACAAAATCACTGCCATTAATCACTCCCTATCCGCTGCATCTGACACACAAACATCTCCCCCAACATCCACCGCCACAATTCCTCCCTCCATCTCCCTTGACCTCCCGAGCCCTCCTCCCCACGGCATTCTCTCCCAGTTCACTCTGGTTACCCCCCCTGAAATACTCAAACTGATCAGCTCCTCCAAACCCACAACCTGCTCGCTTGACCCTCTACCCACCCCTCTTCTGAAGTCCTGCCTCCCCGTCCTCTGCCCCTACCTTGTCAACCTTTTCAACTCCTCCCTGTCCCAAGGAACCGTTCCCTCTGCCTTCAAAACTGCTGCTGTCACTCCCATCCTCAAGAAACCCGGTCTGGATCCCTCCTCCTTCAGTAATTACCGCCCCATCTCCAACCTCCCCTTTCTCTCAAAAACAATAGAACGCATCATCTCCAAACAACTCCACCGCCATCTCCAAACAAATGACCTTTTTGAACCCCTTCAGTCTTGTTTTCGTCCTCACCACAGCACAGAAACGGCACTCATCAAAGTCCTCAATTCCCTCCTCACCTCTGCTGACACCGGTTCCCTCAATATCCTCATCCTCCTTGACCTGAGTGCAGCCTTCTATACCGTGAGCCACACTATCCTGCTTCCCCGACTCCGGGATATCGGTATCGAAGGTACCGCACTCAGGTGGCTCCAGTCCTACCTCTCCGACAGATCCCACTTCATCTCCCTCAACAATCACTCCTCTACCACAGCTTCAGTCACCCAAGGTGTTCCCCAAGGTTCAGTACTCGGCCCCCTCCTCTTCATCATCTACATCCTCCCCCTTGGTCAGATTCTCCGCCATCACTACCTGGACTTTCACTGCTATGCTGACGACACACAGATCTACCTCAGCACCAAATCCCCCCACAACCCCCCTCTCACACACATCGAATCCTGTCTGACTGCAATAAAATCCTGGATGCAACACAACTTCCTCAAACTCAACAGCAATAAAACTGAACTCCTCCTCATCGGCTCCAAATCCACCCTCAAAAACCCCAACCTGACACTCACCATCGATGGCACCCCTGTTTTCCCCTCCACCCAGGCACGCAACCTTGGCGTGATATTCGACCCCACCCTCTCCCTCGACCCCCACATCCGCCAAGTTGTAAAAACCTCATTTTTCCACCTCCGCAATATCGCCAAACTCCGTCCCTCTCTCACCCGCCCCGCAGCTGAGCGACTCATTCACGCCTTCATCTCCTCCCGCCTTGACTATTGCAACTCACTCCTCTTCGGCATCAGCACAACAGCCCTCAACAGACTCCAGCGTGTCCAGAACGCAGCCGCCAGACTCCTCACCCACACCAAATCATGGCATCACATCACCCGGGTCCTCAAAGAACTCCACTGGCTCCCCGTCTCACACCGCATTCACTACAAACTCCTGGTCCTCACCTATAAAGCCCTCCACCATCTGGCCCACCCCTACCTCACGTACCTCCTCATCCTCTACCAACCACCCCGGTCCCTCAGATCCACATCAGTCGGTTTGCTTTCAATCCCCAAGGCCAAACTCCGGAGCTTCGGGGACAGAGCCTTCTCTGTGGCAGCCCCGAAGCTCTGGAACTCCCTCCCCCAAGACCTCCGTGAATCTGATTCCCTCACCCTGTTCCAGTCCCTTCTCAAAACCCATCTCTTCAACTCTGCTTATCCTTAAACCCGCCCCTCCCCCCTCTGAACCGACATCCTCCTGACTGCTTTTCTGTTTTTGTTTTGTTTTTGTTTTTGTTTGTGTTTTTGTTCTTGTTTTGTTTGTCGACCTTACTCGTAATGTAAAGCGTCTTTGGGTCTAGAAAAGCGCTATATAAATCCCATTTATTATTATTATTATTATTGGGAGTGTGAAAGACCTTGGATTCCTTCTGGGAGAGACACAAAAATCAGTGTGAGGCAAAAGCAGGCAAAGTTGTCAAAGAATATGCTGGTAAAAAGCTAGAGCGGCACGCAACAAACCGTTCACGGCAACAATCCGTTCAAGGCAACAATCCGGCAGGGAATGAGTGCAGGCTGCAGGCTTTCATAGTGTGGCTGACGAGCAGGTTGCAGGTGTGGTTGATTGGAGATTGCTCCCTATGGGCTCAGAACAGTCTCATAATACACACATGCACACAGAAGGATTCACACTTGTCTTTCATGATCCGCAAAAGGATTCACACTTGTATTTCATGATCCGCAAAAGGATTCACACTTGTATTTCCGGATCCACACTTGTGTTTTTCAATGCACACACAAATGTGTTCCGTTTCATATACATGTATATAAAATCCAAATACAGAAAAAAGTTTTAAATGTGTATTTTTTGATCCACACATATTTGTTTTCCGTTTAAAACCTCTGAACCTGCAAACACAAACCGCTTTCTGTGCATGGATCGTGCATTTGTGTGTGGGTTTTTTGAGACTCCCCTGACGGTCAGCCGATTCGTACTTGTAATTTTTTCTATCTATAGCCAATCAGATGTCGCCTCAATTCTAAGCCAATCACATGAGCGCGCCCCCACAAGGGTAGATTTCTTGCGTTCATGACGTAGCGCTTCATGTACGCATTTTGCGCAGTCCGGAGCTGACAGGTCCATGGAGCCTGCCGTTCATTATCGGTCGATATTCACTCTAAATAGTTTGATCGGTGCTCTCTATAAAGGCCGATCAGGAGAGCTGGATCTGATCGATATGGACATAAACGCGAGTGAAGTGTAACCGGACGCGAGAGAGAGATCAAATCAGATGCTGAGTCTGACGGAGACACGCAGCTCTGCATGATCACCTGAAGCTCCGCCCTCTGTTTAGTGAGCTGACCGGACTGCGCAAAATGCGTATATAAAGTGTCATGAACGCAATAAATCATACCCTCGTGGGGGCGCGCTCATGTGATTGGCTTAGACTGGAGGAGACATCTGATTGGCTATAGATGAGAGAAATTACAAGTACGAATCCGGTGAGCGTCAGGGGAGTCTCAAAAAGCCCACACAGGAATGCAAAGCAATCCATGTACAGAAAGCGGTTTGTGTTTGCAGGTTCAGGGGATTTAAACGGGAAACAAATATGTGTGGATCAAAAATGTATATGTAAAACTTTTTTTCTGTGTTTGGATTTTATTTACATGTATATGAAACGGAACACATTTGTGTGTGCATTGAAAAACACAAGTGTGGATCCGGAAATACAAATGTGAATCCTTTTGCGGATCATGAAATACAAGTGTGAATCCTTCTGTGTGCATGTGTGTATTATGAGACTGTTCTGAGCCCATGGCTCCCAGCCGTGTAGAGCGGACCAGCAGGCAGAGAGAGAGACACACAGTAGAAATAAACACATACAAACACTAACAGGGGTTTCAGGGACGGGCAATGATAGTCGGTATGTTCTTCTTTATGTCTGTCTTTGGTTTTCTAAGTGTTATTCGATCCATAGCACAATAGAGATATGTGCATAAACAACAAAAACACTTGGGGTATAATGTTCGAACAATGTTATCACCAAACATTTTAAGAATGTTTTTAGAGAACGTTATCCTACCTTTCAGAAGAACATTCTAGGAACCAAAATAAAACTTCTCGATGAAACCATTCCTAGAACAATGAATGGTAACATTCTCAAAATGTTTTTAGAACCAACAATGTCTAGCTGGGAACTCAGACATGCCTACGCAAACATGCAATATCATGAATTACCATGAATTACGTGCTTGTTTTTTTCTAAAAAGGAAAATGTGGTGACATCAGATTTATTTTAAACATCCTTTTCAAACAAATGCAACAACTTTGTTTTTTAAAGCGCACTACAAATACATCTGACGTTGACCATGACCCTGTTAATATTTCGCATCACAGGAACATTTTATAAAAAAATAATAACCTCCTGAAGACATTATCCAAATGTTGCTTTCAAAATGTTCTTCTTTGGTTATCATGTAACATTGAGGGAATGTTCTATAAAAGAACATCTTTAATGTGTTACCCCAACAACGTCCAAAACACATCCTTAGAATGTTGGAGGCAAAACGTTCCACCTTTGTTGAATTATCACATTAGGAACATTTTATAAAACACTTTGTCATCTCAGGCCTCAATAACATCCTGAAAACATTTTCAGAATGTTGCTTGGAGAATGTTCTTTATTTGTTATCATGTAACATTGAGGGAACGTTTTATAAAGAACATCTTTAATGTGTTACCCCAAGAGCGTCCAAAACACGTCCTTAGAATGTTGCAGGCAAAACGTTCCACCTTTGTTAACATATCACATGAAAGGAACATTTTATAAAAAAACGTTCTGTCATCTCAGGCCTCAATAACATCCTCAAAACATCCTCTGAATGTTGCAGTTAACACGTTATGTCTTAGTTAATCTTAAACCTTATAGGAACATTATTTGAAATAATAAACATCCTAAAAAGGTTCTTTCAACATCAGATTAAAATGTTTCTTTAAAACCTTGTTAGAACCAATAGGTAACGTTAGCCAAAGTTGTGAGAACGTTCCCCGCTAGCTGGGACCTCACATAATGTTGGGAAATTTGCACAATTAGCATAATTTGCTTTAATTAGCACTCATGACAATTTTGGAGTGGTTTCTGAGGTTATTGAGGATGCTGAATCCATTTCTGAAATAATAGAGAATTAAAAAATGTCAGGATGAAAAAGGCCGTTTTAACCAGATTTCACTAATATGAGCAGTGTTGTGACCATTGGATATAGAGAGCACAAGATGCAAATGATTTCATCTACTGTGGACAATTATCTTTCAAATGATTAAGCAATTTGTCCACAATCCAAATGATCAAGAGGCCCCTTAAACTTCATTAAAATCTGCCCACAGAGTACAACTATGAACATTTTCCGGTTAAAACGGCCATTTGGAATCCTGAAAATGTCATAAATGCATTCAGTTAGGGTCCATGTGATGTGCTGTAATGTGTTTATGAGAAAGACTGTGGAGATGGTGATTGACACTGACTGCTTTGTTTTTTCTCTCTCCAGGAGCTCAAAGGTGGAAAGGCCTTTTCAAAGGTAAGGTTAGTTTATGATGAGATTACAACCACTGTAATACACAAGACAACAAAACTCCTCTTCAGTACAGCTCAGCACAGTTTATCTAACCCGTTAGACCTGAACTATGGCCTTATAAAGTTGAGAGAGGCATGTGTTCTCTGTATAAAACTTTACAGAGTCAGTGATGGTCAGTAAATGTGGTGTTAAACACCAAGCATGTCAACATCACAGGGCTTTGTTACGTGTGTGTGTGTGTGTGTGTGTGTGTGTGTGTGTGTGTGTGTGTGTGTGTGTGTGTGTGTGTGTGTGTGTGTGTGTGTGTGTGTGTGTGTGTGTGTGTGTGTGTGTGTGTGTGTGTGTGTGTGTGTGTGTGTGTGTGTGTGTGTGTGTCCTGTCTTTTAAAGTATCAGCTGTTTGAGCGCTATAGTGTTGTGTCACACCGTGATTATAGGTTAATTACTGGCGTCACTCCATGCTGAGTAATGTGTGTGCGATGTGTTTGTCTGTTTGTCCCAGGACTCTTTCCTCTGTCTGCACCGCCTTCTCTTCACTTATAATGAGAAGCCAATGAGTTAAAGTAATGAAAGATAAAATGATTTCTGAAGTGTGTAATAGGTACAAATAGGTACAAAATCCTTCACAACCTGGTAAATAAAAAAACATTGTCCATTCAGATCATAGTTAATCTTTGCTGAAATGCCCTCTTTAAATGACACATTTCTTGAGAATCTAAAACAATTAGGCTCTAAGGAGCAGGGACGTGCACAGACATTTTGGGGGGCGGGAGCTCAAGTGAGAAAAAGGGCACTTCCCATAATCATTTATATAAAAAAAATGTAAAACAAAAAGTTAAATATAGTTAACACAGAGACAATGGTCTTCTATATTCACTATGCACAAGAGCAGACAACAAACTAGTCAAATTAATAGTTATTAAATTAGCAGCCAACAATCACAATTATGAAGTTATCTATAGATTTAAAGCTAATCTGCATTTAAACACAACATTTGAGGGGAAAATACTGACTTGACGTAAGTAACTATCTGGGGAAGTTGTGAGGTTTTTTTGTTTTGTTTTTTGTTTTATCCTTTTCACCTGCAATGCCTTGGTAACTGCATGCAAATTAGCACATTTTAATCACGATAAGATAAGAGATAAAATAGTACTTTATTACTAGTGTACTAGTTAACGCCTGATTTGCATATCAATGTGGCGATTGCGATGAAGTTATTAGATACACATTGGACTGTATTCACCTGTAGTGTCTCCCCTGAAGTACAGTAGGCTACATTAGCCTGGATGCCCATGATAAATTGCCTTAGCTATACCTTCAGCTAACTTATCCATTAGCTAGTAGCCTACCTTAGTTAACTATATTTGTTTTTGTCTTTTAGCTAATTAGCTGTAAACTCGAGGCACTGGCAGCTTAGTCATTTGTTCATCACCACTCACCTTCAAAATAAGCCAAGAAAAGCCGGCATATCAAGTGACTGTAAGGTGGGAGGTGCCGCTACTTGTCGGTCAAGTGACTGTAAGGTGGGAGGTGCTGCTACCTGTCTGTCTGAAGTGACTGTAAGGTGGGAGGTGCTGCTACCTGTCTGTCAAGTGACTGTAAGGTGGGAGGTGCTGCTACCTGTCTGTCTGAAGTGACTGTAAGGTGGGAGGTGCTGCTACCTGTCTGTCAAGTGACTGTAAGGTGGGAGGTGCTGCTACCTGTCTGTCAAGTGACTGTAAGGTGGGAGGTGCTGCTACCTGTCTGTCTGAAGTGACTGTAAGGTGGGAGGTGCTGCTACCTGTCTGTCAAGTGACTGTAAGGTGGGAGGTGCTGCTACCTGTCGGTCTGAAGTGACTGTAATGGCGCATTGCCACTGCAGCGGTTAGCCTCGTTTAAGCATCCTTAATCGTCCTCGCCAGGCCAGTTTTTGGTGGCGTTTCCATATAGCGTAGCACCGGCTAGCGGGTACTTTTTCCCTCTTTTTCCGGCCCCATAAAATCGTGGGTCTATCAGGCCAGGGCCAGGGCTGAACTAGTGACGTCAACACTCTCGACTGCTGACTGGTCAGAGAGAATCGTCACAAGATCGCGCGCGAGATCATCCCTAGCATCGCATATATATCTAGAAGCAAGCTTGCAGCATTTTTATACACAGCATTTTTGTAAACGGAGGAGCTACAAAAATGGCAACGTCAAAGAAAAGCACCCCGTGGTCGACCGAGGAGGTGACGACGTTCCTACATCTCATTGGGGATGATAAAATCCAGCGGGAGCTCGACAGAACAACCAGGACAATTCCGTGTTCCAGGATGTCTCTGCACAGATGCCCCGCCTACACTGCGTTGCTACCCAAGGTCCTAAACTGTAATGGAAATGGGGCTCTTTTTCTCCCTCCCAGAGGCAAACGTTTGCTCTTTCTGTACATCTCTCCGATAGTCCACCAGCAGATGACAAACACCCACCTCTCCGCCTCTCCCAAGGAACGAGGGAACCGTGCGACAGTTTCAGTTAGATTTTCTTTCGCCGGTCAACATGTCCGTTAAAGTTGAAATCTTCCGGACAAAATTTGAAAAGTGCCGGTCAAAGGTCTTCTTTGTTATTTATTGAGCTTTAGAACAAATTGATAACGACTCTATATAATAATATAAGAATAAAAAACGGAGCCTCTCTTTTCCTCCCCCTCTTCTGAGAGCCCAGCAGCTGATCTCTGAGCAGGAGAGTTGGGGAGAGGCGTGCTCTGGCGTCATCGTTATCAGGACATGATCGTATAGGCGTAAACACGGAGCCGTTTGCCCCCCCAGAGCATTTAGTTTGCAGATCTACCCACCTTGGAACCCGTTATCGTTATCGTTTTCTGCGTTTCCGTGTCGGCCTCGTGTAGCCGAACCGTCTATCTGATACAGAACTGTAACAGATATGACCGTTATCGTCCTCGTGTGGCCGGGGCTTTAGTGTGCATGTGCCTGCTAAGGAGCATGATTCAGCTCTGGAAATATCACTAATGGATATTGGGCTTTTTTAATGGGACAGGAGGAAAGGTAAATGAATCATTCAAGACACAGGAGTTATCCTTTGGGAACATGAATATTCCGTGCTAATGTCATGGAAATTCGGCCAGGGGTGTGTGGTCACTCCAGGAGACAGTGGGACGTGCAACTCAGAGAAGAGCAGCACAAGCGCTCAAAGAGCTTTTACGCACCGCCTACACTGTGTTTACCATCATCCGAACAGCTAAAGAGTGACCGCAGGCTGGTTACGTTTTAACCACACACACCTCTACACACAAACACACAAGGAGATGTCCGGTCACCAAGCCGCATGATATGTGTGTGTGTGATCTGCTCAACTCCGCTCTGTGCAGGGGCGGACTGGGACTTGCCTTGCTCAAGGGCACCACGGCAGGGCAGGTGGTGAACCGGGACCTCTCCAATTAGAAGTCCACACTCTATATCTTAGGTCTGGTCGGGGACTTGAACCAGCGACCCTACGGCTCACAGTCCAAGCCCCTACTGACTTAGCCACTGCTGGACAATCAAAACTATACACAATATCAACACGTTATCCCGACTTTTTATTTTCTCTCTTTTTTTTCAGGTTCCTTTAGGGCAGTGTTTCTCAAAGTAGGGGGCGTAGAGGCATGACAGGGGGCGGCGTGAGAGACCAGGAGGAAAAATTGTTATAAAAAAAGAAAAAAAATCAGAATTTGAAAAATTATTGATTCGAAAATAATATGATTCAGTACAGTAAAATTACGTCTGGGTATCTGTATTTTATTCAAGCTCGGTTCTGTGTGGAACGAGCCATTTTGTGTGTGTGCGCAAGCGAGACAGAGAGAGACCGGTGCCGGAGATCGTTGTTGTTATCTTCTGGTGCTAGCGAGCTACGCTAACGGATATAAGGAGATTTTTCAACAACAAGGTGGAGGAGAGTCCTCTCCTGTCAGACTGAGAGACTCAGTGAACTAAAGGGCTCTGAGTGTTTAGATAGTTAACTTTAGTCTAAGTTATCTCAGTGGGTCTCAAACGTTTTGGTCACCATTAATGTAAACAATTATTTCCAAGGCACACGTTTATATGATCATTATAGTTATACAAAAATAAGAGAATAAATGAAAAACAGGTTTGAAGTATTATATGACAGTAAAAAAAGAATAAAGTTTAAAAGGGGAGTGATTTGTAAAATATCCATAAAGAAAAGGTTAATCTGTTTCCAGTTCTGTTTCATATGGGTGTTGAGAGATGTATCCATAGATCTCTTCATTTTGCTCTCTAAGTGCACCAGATTGATGCTTTTAACTTCAATATTTAAAAATAAATCTTGCTGTGCAGCAGTTTTCACGACTCTCACTGGACCAACGTTTTGGATGCACAATCCAATCAGATATCATCTTCTTCTGTGTCAAAACAATCTTGTTATGAAATACTAGTCGTGATAATATTTGTTCTGAACCCATCGAAGTACTTGATCAATTACATCTTCACATTTTGAGCAATAACTTCTATTAAAAAAATAAGTATTTATCGATTCACTGGGAGCACATATGGAACACATCTGAATAAATATGTTAATATGATGGACAATGACAGACACACACCACCAAACACTGTGACCCCTCAAGTGAGAAGCAGTGCTGACTGAGCGAAGATCATGAAACACGAGGTTAAAGGACATCGCTCTCTTTCACTGCATTCACGTCCTTTGAGAAGAAATGAGCCACACTTTCTACTTTCAATGTTTTAAACACATTACACCAATTCTGTTCTCATTTCTCTCCTCCTGTCTGTGTGTTTGTCTGTCTGTCTGTCTGTCTGTCTGTCTGTGTGTGTGTGTGTGTCTGTCTGTCTGTCTGTCTGTCTGTCTGTCTGTCTGTCTGTCTGTCTGTCTGTCTGTCTGTCTGTCTGTCTGTCTGTCTGTCTGTCTGTCTGTCTGTCTGTCTGTGTCTCTCTCTCTGTCTGTCTGTCTCTCTGTCTGTGTGTGTCTGTCTGTCTGTCTGTCTGCAGCTAGGTTTTGCTGATCTCAACATAGCTGAGTTTGCTGGTTCAGGCTCCACCGTTCGCTGTTGCATCCTGGAGGGTTATGACACCAAAAACACCCGGCAGGACAACTCTATCCTCAAGGCAGGGACAAACACACACACACACACACACACACACACACACACACACACACACACACACACACACACACACACACACACACACACACACACACACACACACACACACACACACACACACACACACACACACACACACACACACACACACACACACACACACACACACACACACACAGACACACACACACACACACTGCACCGATCATCCCTGTGGTTTAGTAACACATCTGTCTTCATTTATAGGTAACAATTGGAATGACTCTCCTGTCTGGGGATCCCTGCTTTAAAACGTGAGTTCCTCTTGGTCAGGGATTCGGACTCTGTGCACACCCTATCAGAAAAAACACAAACAAGCTATAACTTTAACCTATACTTGTTACATTTTGGTAAATTAGACCGATGGTGTAGATGAGCCAGAGTAAGCCAAAGGACCTATTCGTAGTTCCAGTTTGCTGTGTATGCATTGATGCACATTAAACCAATTTGTGAACATTCAGTCTTGATGAACATACAGCCAATACTGTAAGATATATGATATTAACAGTCACACTGAATCTTAAAATATGAGTATCATGTGTGTTCATATTCTACTTAACAATGACTCAGCAAAGGAGTACCATTTTATTGCAAGATTACACCAACCTAAAACTTAGTGTTTCAATATTATATAATGCATAATTATATAATAACATACTTGCTATACAACTTCAATATCTACATTTAAGTTTTTTGACAATCCCAGCATGTAACTGTCCCTGTTCCCCTCTGACCCACAAATGAGACTGTGACTGTGGTGACTTTTAGTTTTTGACATCACTAGGCCTCCCAACACGACCAAATCTGTCTCCATTGGAGACGAGGACCCAACCCTGCAGCTGGACTGTAAGGGGGAGAGCACTGACCCAACAGGGCAGCCACTGGGGGGCGTCAGCGGGGGGGCGTGCACCTTCAAACCCAGACAGTTATCAGTACGTAGCTCAGGTAACTGCTCAGCATGGTTCCCTGTGTCCTTAGCGTTTTAATGGTAATATAAGTAGATCAAGATAACATACAAATATTTAAATTACATCCCAAAATGATTAAAGAGTAAGTACTATTCCAATTTTGTCTAGGTATTCAAGACAACATTTTACAAAATAAAACAAAAAATTGCCAGTTGGCAAGTTCTGATGTGAAAAACCTAAATGTTTGAAAGTGACAGAGAGACACGGCTAAAGGCTTCAGAATGGACCGGATCATGTTTCTGATCCATGGTCTGCAGTCAGATGTGTGTGTGTGTGTGTCTGTGTGTTTACGGTGTGATTTCTGCAGGGCTTCCTGAGGAGGGGGAGTGTGTGTCAGAGGAGGTCTTCCACACTGGTCATATTCGCAGCTCCAGCCAAGCCAGCCAGCACAGCAAGATCTCAGGTCAGGAGGGGGGGGGGGCATCTGGCATGTTCTAATACCACATTCCATCATGTGCACTGTTAATAATGAATGCATATTACATTAGTTTCCCTACCTGATTGCACTGACAAAACTGAAACATTGATTTTAATTCAATGTTTTATGTCAACAGATTTCTCATAACTGTATTACTGCAGGTTAGTTGAAATCAATAGTATTAAGTTGAACCTAATATTTTTTATTTAAACGTAATATTATTGCTTTCAACTAACCTAATACAGTTATATCATATGTAATTGATTACATAATACGTTTATTAAAGTCAACGAAAGTTTTTCGGTGCAGCATTCATTCTGTACTCACCACTACTGTCACTAATTGGTCCTTTTAACTAAAATGGGGGGTTTTCATTCAGTCATTGAACCAAACACTTCCTGCAGATGTTTCAGTCTTTAGAGACACTCAGGCTTTATGTGAAACGACAAGGTCAAGACTAAGATCATGAACTGTTTGTCTAGAGTCTACACCACACTTCCACAAACATATATCTCCTCTCCTCTTCTCCTCTCCTCCAGGCTACAGCACGGCTCACTCTCGCTGCTCCAGCCTGACTGACCTCAGTCACCAGAGGAACGCCTCCTCCAGCAGTAGTGTTTCCACTGGGTTAGCCCGGAACGCCCCCTCAACCCCCACCGAGCCTCAGCGACATGCATCTCCCACCAAACCAGAGAGGCCCCCCCCCCCCCTCTGCAGCAGCCCTCATGTCCAACAGATCCTCCAGGTAGATACACACCTGTGACACAACACCGAGGCGTGTCTGGAAAGCATCACTCTGACAGAAGTCTGAATCTCAGGCATGTGGAAACCTGCAAGCCAGAAATTCTTTAGGCACTCATGATGTGAGAGGAGGATTGTGTGGAGTGTGTGTTGCTCACACTGAATGCCAACCAGCACAAAAACAAGCCTCATACCCTCACTCCTCATGTGCTGTTGTCAAAGAGCAACTATAATAATAAAATGACACTATCTATACCTGACAGTAAATACTTACACACTTTATTTGAACACACATTTCCTTTTCGTAGCATTTGATCAGTTATAAAGTCCATTAATCATACAAAACATTCCTCCTAAAATTACAAAATGCATTTCATCAACTAGCGACGCATTCTGCTGAATGAAATGTTGTTTGGTTTGATTTAGACCATTTTGGTCCAGACATCTGAGTTCTCCAGAGGACAAATAATCTGATTTCATCCAGAACCACAGAGTGTGTCACTAAATCATTTCAGAACTAAAACAACTCTCATAAGCTGCAGTTTTCTTTAGGGCTTAACAGCAAATGTTGGCATGCTAACACTAAATTATAGAGAAGGGGCAACATCATTGTGCAAGGTCACGCCCTCTGTTCACATTCATTTATTCATTTTCAACCACAAGCCCACAGTGACAACAAACACAACACAGAGAAAACCCTTTAATGAAACATGCTCTAAGAAGTTTAGTTCAGCAGCTTTGTTTTAAAGGCTAAGGAGATCAGTAGGTGAGGAGACAGCTGAAATGGTAGCTAACGCTACATGTCTTCATGAAGCTCCTGAAACAATATCATGTTAAAACGTTGGCCCCAATGCTAACAGCATTGATATCTATGCAAAGTGGGGTGTTATAACTATTTCAGCGATCTGTTTTCTTTCTGATTATCATGTTACTGAGAATATAGCTATTAAAAGTACATTTTTAAAGTGTAATGTAGTCTGTGTCTTAATTCAGATACACTACCATGTCGTACTCTGTGAACACTTTTTTTTATGTCAACAAATGTCACATACTGTAACTGTATTAGGTTAGTGGAAAGCTGTAATATTAGGTTTAAACAGGTTCAACTTAATATTATTGCTTTCAACTAACTTAATGTGAAATGTGTTGACTTAATACTTTTAATTAAAGTCAACGGTTTAGTTTTTGCAGCGTACTTGGGTAGTGGGTGAATTTGAAATGGTATAGCTACAGAGGAGCTCTATCAGCTCTGAAACACACAGTGCCTGTCAGTCGATAAATTCAGTGTTTATTTTGGGTCTGCTCATGGGATTTGCTTAGAAAAAGATCACTCAACCCCCCCTCTAAAATGATCAATTGTGGCAAAAAGGAGGACGTTAATGCTTCCTGACTTTGAGTGTACTTCAGACATTAATGTTATTTTCCTGTCGTCAGGAGGAAGAAGGACCCGGTGGAGAGGCAGCCCAGCTGTGTGGACGACACCCGCATCGATGCAGGCGACATCGTGGAGAAGATCGTCCAGAGCCAGAACTTTTCTGACAGCAGCAACAATGAAGGTAGGACAGAGTTTATGGGATGTAGTTCAGCATGTGTGTATCATAATTTAAACGTCTCTCCCGGATTCCTTGTTTTCCTTCAGACAGCAACTTGAGACTGTTTGTCAGTAAAGATGGAACCACCGCCCTCAGCGGGACACAGCTCTCCAACAGGTACGCAGTTTTTATCTACTGTATCTTTTAACAATCTACTTTCTTTTATCTGACCGAGCATGTTTCTGTGTTTTCCCAGAGGAACACCTGGTATCTTTGAGCCGGTGGTCATCGAGACTCACTGAGAGATATCACCTCTCCAGCTCATCAGCTGGGAATGATTGTGTGACATCAGATTGTCTGTGACTGTATGTGCAAGGTTTCATACTGTACTTCAGTGCACACGACTTGAAATAAGTCGACAATATAAATGAGGAACGTTTATTAATTAATCAGGAGGTACACTGAAACGTTGACTTTATCTAAATGTATTAAGTTGAACCTATTTAAACATAATATTATTGCTTTCGATTAACCTAATACAGTTATGTGAAATGTGTTGACATCATACATTGAATTAAGTCAACGTTTCCGTTTTTTCAGTGTGGGAGGGGTGCGAGACATGATTACTGTATTTTCTCAAATGAAGGAAAAAAGGTATTTTTTACTATATTAAATTATGTTATAAGTAGATTTTAAAATATTCAGATTTGCTCCCGCGTGTTGCCATGTTGATTTACGGTTCTAGTTGTTTGCTGTTAATGCAGAATGAACGTGTCCTCTATGTATCTGTTTGACTTTAAAACACTGGCAGCCGTGCAGAGGAAACCTTCCTCCTCTTTATTGCCAAGCTTCTATCATGGAACGTCCAGGTTGAGTTTTGTTGCAGCAGCAAACGTTGGCAGCAGATGAGCTAGAATCAAACTGAACTTATTCAATGAGACATACGAGTAAATCAGAGCAGTGAAATACACTGCTCATGTTTTATCTGTCGTAAATATAGCAGTAATATAAGCACTGCATTCTATTTGAGGATTTTCAGTAATACAATAATGTCCTCTACATTGGGTGTGTGTCAAACCTGTCACTGGCTTAGCAGGTTCATTGATCACTCATTTTGCACAGTCCCTGCAGAATGATTTAAAAAAAAATGAGCTCAATTGAATATTTTCCAATATTTCTTTAAGGAAATTGAAGTTAAAGCTAAATATGTTTTCTACAGCACAGTACACATGTGAGCTCCTGGACATCTCCTCTTAACTCTTCCTTAACTCCCCCGACCATCACTGATCATTTTTTATCTAATGGCTCACATTTCTCCCTCACAGTCATTGGGCAGTCTGATGAGCTGCAATGCATTTTTGGGGCATTTTTAGCTGGCGTCTAATATAAAATTCAAGATTAATGACACATCCAGGCAAAAATCCACAAACAATTTGAACACCATACTGTTTTCATGATTACGTTAGTCTGGGATTTGGAACACTGTCAGGCCTTGAATAGAACAGAGCCATCGTTCATTTGTATTAGTAGTGTGTTCACATGTAATAATGTCTGCCAGAAAAAAGGACTATAAAGGGATTTAGCTTTCGTGCCTGTTATTGTTAATGATGATGGCAAACAAAACAGATACACTCATTTCTTAAATGAAAACAGGGAGGGGTCTGAACTTTTATATCCTTCCTCCCCATGGCTAATATTATTAGCTTTAGCTGAACTATCCAATGAAAAGACACGTGATACATGCAAATGCAAAAAAAACTTTAAAATGATTTAAAGTTCTACAGTTAGCATTGTTACAACTACAGTTGCACAATTAATTTCTTTTACACTTTTGCAAGAGATGTGTTGGTGATGTTTCACTGATCAAGGGACCAGTCTGAAACACACCCAGTGAGACTTTGACCAGGGCTACGTGCAAGAGTTACTTGAACAATACCCTGAAAACCCCTGCATCCTGGGAACTATAGTGCAACACTGAAATGATGCTGCGTTCAGGAGGGCCTCGTTAACTTATAAAAATGACTTTTCTGCGGTCCAGGTGATGGATTCACCTCTAATGACCACACAAGTCAGATATGATTATATCCTGTTATTTGTTTTTGCATTTTATTTACGCAGATTCTTTTATCTAAAGCAACTTACAATAAGTGCAATCAACGATGAGTAAGAATCAAGAATGACTTAGGCCAAACCTTTCTTATTGTTACGTAGAGGAATAAGAAGTTTATTTATTCGTGAGCTTTTAAAGGCCAGGATGCAGTGAAAGCAGCTTCCAGATGTTTCTCCTGCTTGATGCGTTGATGAGCACCTCCTGAACGCAGCATCAGAGCCATGAAAGGCTGGAACTGGAACATTCGCTTTTATTCTTTTATTATATTGTTTAAAACTTGATCACTCTATATATGTACTTAATATACTATTTTTGCACTGGTGTACTCTCTGAGGAGGATTGTTAGAAACCACTAAAAGGAATTGGGAAATGCATGGTTGTCTTAAATGTCATGTTCTTTTTTTATTTCTTTATTTCTTTTATTTGTATTTGAATGCTTCTGTTGTTGGGGAAATGTGTATATTGGTGTATCTCACAAAGGCTGCTCTTATGAGACAGCACAAAGCATGTATTCATATGGCTGGCCATATGTAACTGTCCTTCCTCTGCACTTACTAAGTACTTTGAATCTGAATGCTCTTGTAAACTAAACAAGAATGATGGATTTTTTGGTAATGTACTTGCTTCCTCTTGGGTTGTTAAACTTTGGCTAGATTCACTCCTATCCATGTCAAACCCAGACTACTCCCTAAGTGCTCCCCAATAAGCTGAGCTCAGAATGCAGACTATTAGAAGATCAGGACACGATGAAGACAGGCTGCGAATAAGTTCATTAGAACTGCATTGTTTGATTCAAGCAGCAGAAGAAGCAGTTAACGTCATTGATATATCACATAATGGAGTTGTTATGGCTATTGTGTTAGCAAACAATTGGAAAGAGAACATTCATGAGGAATGTTTATGACACTCTCTTTCTAGTTTGGTCTCAACCAAATCCTAAATCACATTTATGACTCTTCCCCACTACATGCTTCTTTCTTCACCAGCTAGTTGCTATTTTCTTCTATGTTCAGTTTGCTGCTGGATCGTAGGTATTCTGAGATCTTTTTGTGGGGCAGGGTGCACATCAGCAGATGCTTCTTGTGGTTAGCAAACTAAACATGTTTAATGTTTTTAAAAAGTGATTATTATAAGTCGAAATAGCTTGAACAACACTTCTAATCTTGTTTCACTGATTAAAATGAGGTACGAATTCCTGACTGAATTAGCTTTTGTTAAAGTCAAGAGGTTTTCACTTTTTCCAACCTACTCAGTAAATGTTTGAATTATTTATTCAATATGGACAAGAACAAAATAAGCATTTGTGTGCTATGAGTTACATTTAAAACCATATTTTAGAACACAGGTTATTCCAAGGGTTCACTCACTTGTTCTTGCCACTGTGGTTCTTTTTCTGAGAGGAACAGCTTGTGAACTCTGTCCCTGTGTGGAGTTAACACTGAGGGGGGGGGGGGGGGGGGGGTCTGAGGTCAGTCCCACAGCTGCGGCAGCACAAAGACCTGTTGAACTCTGACACAGTACAGTAGATGCTCACCAACAGGACTTGTGTGTGTTTCTGTATGTGCGGTGAGTGTGTGTGTGTGTTTCTGTATGTGCGGTGTGTGTATGGTAATGTCTGTGCTAGTGTGTGTGTGTGTGTGTGTGTGTGTGTGTGTGTGTGTGTGTTTCTGTATGTGCGGTGTGTGTATGGTAATGTCTGTGTGAGTGTGTGTGTGTTTCTGTATGTGCGGTGTGTGTATGGTAATGTCTGTGTGAGTGTGTGTGTGTTTCTGTATGTGCGGTGTGTGTATGGTAATGACTGTATTTGTGTGTTTCTGTATGTGCGGTGAGTGTATGGTAATGTCTGTGTGAGTGTGTGTGTGTTTCTGTATGTGCGGTGTGTGTATGGTAATGTCTGTGTGAGTGTGTGTGTGTGTTTCTGTATGTGCGGTGTGTGTATGGTAATGTCTGTATGTGTGTGTTTCTGTATGTGCGGTGTGTGTATGGCAATGTCTGTGTGAGTGTGTGTGTGTGTTTCTGTATGTTAGGTGTGTGTATGGTAATGTCTGTGTGTGTGTGTGTGTGTGTGTTTCTGTATGTTAGGTGTGTGTATGGCAATGTCTGTGCGAGTGTGTGTGTGTTTCTGTATGTGCGGTGTGTGTATGGTAATGTCTGTGTGTGTGTGTGTTTCTGTATGTGCGGTGTGTGTATGGTAATGTCTGTATGAGTGTGTGTGTGTTTCTGTATGTGCGGTGTGTGTATGGTAATGTCTGTGTGAGTGTGCCACTGTTTGCATGCTGGACATGCATGTTTGACTGACCTTTTGATCTTGGCTCTGGTCTATCAATCCCTGTAATAACTGCATAAACACGAGGACCAAGTGTAAGCCACTACTGGTGAACATAGGGCATACTGGGGTGTCCCATGGGGGGTCAGATTTATCACAGCTGTCCACATTATAACATGGAAATGATGGATATCGATACAGTTTAGTGCCAGGAAGAAGTCAACTAGTGGCCTACTTTCATTTCTGTTTCTTTAAACACATGCTTTTCTTTTTATTCCCCTTTTCTAATACTAATCCGTATGTATCATTTGATGGTTATGAATGCAGCTCTCTAGTCCCCCACCTGAACACACTGAAAAGGCTGTGTGCCGTTTCACTTAAAGGGCCCATGTCATGCTTTTCCGGTTATTACCCGTCCCCTTGTGTGTTATGTAGCTTTTTATGCATGTAAACGGTCTGAAGAGTCACAAACCCTCAAAGTACACCCTGTAGCGAGTAAAACTCGAACACAGAAAATACCTGTCTCTGCTGCCCCAGAACGCCTCGTTGGACATTTCTCTTTTTCGATTTGTTTCTCACACACCAGGACCTTTAGCGTAAATGTTCAACTATCAGGGAGTCCCCATTGACTTGCATAGAGCTTCCTGGTTGGTAATAGACGAGTTGGGATCGCTGAGAAATGCTCTCCGCAGACCCATTCTCACAGCGTTATAATTATAAACCTTTTTCTTACACAATATCAAGCCACACTTATTGTTTTTACATCGGCTGTTTGTGTGTGCTCAGGATGAGTTTCGCGCTGTCCCGCTGTATCGCCGACCTGGAAACCACACCAGTAAGCCAGATCATTGAGCAGCAGCGAGCCTTGCAACGTCCCGACCAATCAGAGCAAACTGGGCTCACAGGGAGGGGGGGCGGAGCTCCAACAAGCCGTTTAGGACAGAGAGTGAATACCATCGTGAATACACATACTATACAGAGATTCTGTATGCGAAACCAATGTGAGTTTGGCAAATTGCACAATATAAATCTATTCTAGTAGACCTCAACAATGGAATTATGATCAGTAGAAATGGCCATGACATGGGACCTTTAATGAACCATGGTTACACATGTATCCATCTATTCTATTTCCTTTTCTCTTCAGTCCAGCGGGCTGCTCTGCAGATGTGTACAGAACTATATGTAAAGGTTCATATTTGATGGTGAAAACAAGTTTATACAAATTATCTTTTCAAATTAAGTTTAGCTTTAAAAATGTGGACCTATACTTGTCAAATTAGTAGACTTATATCAAATAAACCTTTATAAATATAAATGTTTAGCATTGCATATATGAAATAAAAAGTGTCTGTCTACATGTTTGATACCTTTTATAAATTGTGCTCAAACATCAAACTGTGAATGAAAGGTATTTTTTTCAATTTGTAACTCAGAAATACAAATGTTTTATCTCCATGTATCAAAAATGATTTGAAATACAAACCAAATTGAAAAAGATCTGTGTTGTTAGTCAATGGGTAGAGGATTAACGATATTATTTGCATAGACATGCATACCAAATAAAATGGAATCATCACTATTGTGTTTTCATTTGGATTGATTTGTTTTTCATATACACTGCATGACTGATGCCCCACACCGCTACAATCTAAGTATTGAATCTTCACAATATTAAAAATAAAACAACATAGGAAAATGGGTTAATTCAACTAAAAATACCAAATAGTCAGCATTGGAAATATATTCAAACCCATTCATTATTTTCACATTCTTTGTCTTGCAGTTTTTATTTTTAATTGATAAAAGGTTTTTCCTATTACTCTATCCCCAATAACCCATAATGACTAAGAGAAAACGTGATTTAAGAACACATTGCAAATTGATTAGAAACCAAAAAGTTCTCAAACTTGTGGTCAGAGGGGTCAATAACTGCTTCTCTTTCAGAGTGAACCCAGCTAAAGTGACTCAAACAGCATTTTAAATGAATTCTGAGTGTACTAAGAGATTTCAGTTTTTTTTTTTTATGTGCTAAAATGTATTGAAACCCTTTCACACTGTGTCCTCATGCTTTAATCTGAATTGACTATCATTGCTATGTTATTATGTGTAACATACAGTAAAATTGTGTCTTGAGAAAAAAAAAGGCCCACTAACTAGTCTGTCACATCATTGGCACTCTTCTTCAGTCCACCCTTGCTAAGGTACAGAAGAAGGTGCAGTTCTGAAAAAAACTAGTAAATTAACCTTAAGATATTTCTAACTTCTGTCACATGGTCAAATTGCATTTAATTTAAATACAACGTATTAGAAAATGGCTATGGTGATGATAATGGTTATGTTACGTTAGGTACGGATTTGAAGATCACAACTCAGATACAATGTTCCAAAAGTTCAGTTTAATCAAGGCAGCAACAGGCAGGGTCAAAACCAGGAAATCCAGCAGTCAGGAAAATAAATTTAATAATTGGGGCAGGCAGGAAAATCAACGTCCAAAATCAGGCAGGCAACGTCCAAACCGGGCAGAACAGATGACTGCGAATACAAACTGAAACACAGGCAAGCTTGGCAAAACACATCTGGCAGACGACAAGTGAGAGGGAGGTGAAATATACTATATTGTGGGGCTCATGAGGAAATGTGAGGGGAATGAGCTTTTCACAAGAGCTGGGAGGAAGGCAGGATCTGAAATGACAGGAAAGTTATTGAGATGCGAAACCAAAATTGACTATGAGAGGGTTAGGGTTTGTTATAAGTCAAATTAAGTAATAGGCCTACATTAATAAAACATTTTAAATACATTTGTGCACTGTTCATGACGTTGCAGTAGCATCATTTCTTCAGAACATGTGTTTTACAGGTCCCCCAGCAGGGGGCCGTAGAGACCTTCAGAAGCTTCTGTTTTGCCGGATATTTCTACAGGAAGAAGAACAGCAGCAGGAAACGTCAGCCAGCCAAAATGGTAAAAAAAGATAATCTGATTAACCCTCTGTGATTACATTTATACACATGAATTTCTGCAGCAATTTTAAGAAAAAAGCAGACTGAAACAGTTTGTTCTGATAATGAAACAGCGCGGCTAATGCAGAGCTAACTCCTGCAGCTAATCTTCACTGTCAGAGCAACATCTCAGAGACATTCATGTTAGCTTCTACTGTTAGCGTCGTAAATAAATTGGCTTTACGTCATTATCATTAACTTCTTGTCTCTGTTCCGTTATACTAACTTTGGCGTGTACCTGACCCGTAAACAGCGACAGCAACAGCTTCACAGTTCTCTCAACTCGAAAACCAGTTGTGCCCGAGATGTTCCTGAAGCAGTCATTGATGGAAACTGACCTGAGAGCTGCTCCTGTCAGAGCCCTGTCCCAGAGAGATATATTATGTCCTATAGGGGAGGGGACCAGGCCAGCGTTGTAGCCTACTGGAAATAACGTTTCTACTAAAGGGGTTTATTTATTTTAAAAGCCGACATTTTGGTAGATAAATGTAGTACATTTACAGTATAAGAATCAGGTGTATTGCCAAGTAGGTTTACACATACGAGGAATTTGCCTTGGTGTGTATGATGCACACATAAACACAGTTAAAGAAGATAAATTGTAAGAAAAATAAAACTTATCACAATTGTTTTTTTTTAACTATTATAACATGAAAAGAACATAGCAGTGGCTCAGTCAGTAGGGGCTTGGACTGTGAGCCGCAGGGTCACCGGTTTCTACGGTGGCTGAGAAGTACAATCCACAACTACAAAGTATGAAACGCTTTAACAAAGCTTGAGACAAATTTACATTTTATAAAACAAATGTACATGTTATAAAACAAAATTACATTAGCGAAACACTTTTACCAAAACTGAGACAAATTTACAAGTGTCGAAACACTTTAACATTTCCCGAAACACTTTAATATTTGCCAAAACACTTTAACAAACTAGAGAATCAAACCGGAAAGGGAATGCCCATCATACCAGAAGTGACGTGCAAGTGATTGACACAAACTTAAGTTTGTTTTGGCGGATAGACCGCCGGTACCTATGGACGGTACGAGTGTGTTTATGGTCGTTAAACATGTTTTGTCGGTTCTGTGGAAACCACCTTGGCCAAGTGACATGGTTTTGCTCATCACGATATACAGTACGTTCTTGGCGCACAAGAAAGTTACAGGTTCGCCAAGTAGGAAGTGGAGCTGTGCCTTTTACACACAGCCCTCGCTGTGTTTACCTTCATTAGACAGCTAAAGAGCAACTGCAGGCTGCTTCATTTTAAGCACGCACACACACCTCTACAGACACACACACATCGAATTAAATTAAATTGTTTTTTCTTTGGTAAAAGTGTTTTGCTAATGTAATTTTGTTTTACATTATTTACATTATTTTTGTTTTTGTGGTCCTGTGTCCTGGATCCTCTATCCTGAGTTCTGGATTTGAGTCCTGGGGGGTATACTACGAAGCAGGATTTTCGCTTAGCCGGCTAACTTCAGGGAAAACTCGGGGTTTCCGGTCCTACGAAGCTGGTTCTCTTTTTATCAGGCTAGATCTCCATGGTAACTTAGGCTGTGCGGCTAACCTGGTCGGGACCAGGTTAGGTTGCAGGCTAAGAGATCAACTCAGTGAAAGCACTGCCTGCTGACCAATCAGAGCTCAGTGTGCAGAGTTTAAAGCGATCAAGTCATATTACAGGAGAAAGGAAATATAGAAAAGCTGCCGTTGCAGGAAAGACGGCCGCCAAAAATCACCGACTGTGTGAACGTGAACATTAATAGAATATCACCTCCCATCTTCAGAGCAATCTGACTATTATAACATTAGCGTTAAGAAAGCTTACTTAAAGAGCCTGTGACACGAGTTTCCCCCATCATCCAAACCCATCAATTTGAGTAAATATTGTCCCCTTGAAAACCGTTACTGAACTGATTTTGGATATTTGTACTTTGATAACCATTAATCTGCCCTTCAATGTTGACAATTTTCTAGATCTTCTCGGGGATTCTTCAAGTCCCGCCAAATTATGTGTGACGTCATTGCGGGCACAGCGCTCCAGCTGCACCGTTCAGGATCCCAGCATCTGCATGTAAACGCACGATGGGGCACACAGCAGCAAGCTCAGACAGCGATGACAGTTTAATTTTGAACGTGTCTGAGAGCTCATATGAGGCTGAAGGATCGGTTTATGTTGTATCTGTTAGAAGTTTAGGAATTAGGTGCGTCAATATGGGCGATCATACGGTCATGTAGCCAGTGGTGGACTGGGACTAAAAATCAGCCCGGGACTCTCGACCGGCCCACTTCGGTACCACTAGTAAATTGTCAACGGGAGGAGTGGGGGATGTGCTAGTGACTTATCCGACCGGCCCACTTCGGTACCGGCCCATCGGGATTCGTCCCGATGGCCAGTCCGCCACTGCACCCAGCCCAGCCCACGTAAACTGTCAACTGGGGGAGCCTCGCTGCGGGAAAACGGTGGACCTAGTGTCCCGATCGGAGTGGGAATAATAATAATAATAATCCGTGCATTTTATCCATTAATTTCCCCAACATTGTGGTAAAAAAAACACACGTTTAATCCATGTTGGTGTACTACTACAACCAGTGGTGTAGTGGGGATGTTTTTACTGGGTGGACGGGGTGGTGGGTGGACGGGAGACACTATGGACGCGCTCGTGAACTGTCAACGGGTGGGGGGGGGGGGCTTGGGGACCTCTGTGTCGCCTGTCAGCGCAACTTACATGATGCCGTTTAGACAATATTGTAATAAAGGGCGGTGCCGGCTGTCAGCAAACCAATCCGGCCTTTCTGCGCGACTATCACTCAAATGCGGGACATAGTCTCAATGTGTGGGACGCGGGACAAATAATAAAAATGCTGTGTGTGCAGTCTCACCCTATACACACAGTTCTGCCCCTCTCACACACGCTTCAAATCAAGTTGCATAAATGCTTGAGCTACGTTTTTATTATAATTACTGTGAAATCTGCCTATTATGTTTTCGTCATTATTACAACAAACACACACTTGCAACTGATAACACTGGCAATGATTTTAGATGTATTAGACTATTAAAAAAAGAAATCATGCTTCAAATAAGTGGGGGTATGGCGTACCCCCGCGTCCAACGCCCACTACCCCACTGACTGCAACTACAAAAAGCTAAGGGTTGTTTTCTCATCAGGAAATGCAGACCGGCTCAAACAAAAGATTTTTAAATCATCATTGACGTCACTTCCGGCTTCCCCCAAAACCTCAAAATGAGTCGAAGGAATTTTCCCGCGATGTTCGAAATTATTGATATTTATCGGAAAGGTATCGCTTTTTCTTTTTTAAACTGACGGTTCGGGATTACTAGTAGCCCACTATTTCATTGCACAACAGTTGTTGGGTTCGTGTCACAGGCTCTTTAAATATCTGCCACAACATTAAGTAAACGGATCAGAGTAACATTAAGTACAGTACGCGGCATATCATATCATAATGTATCATATATCTCCTTATCTGAGTCAGCTGAGCCGTATCTGTCCGTGCAACACTCACAGTGTCACATACTGTATGCAGAAGTATTATTTTAAGCAACACATTAAGTTGACGAAACACTCGAGACAAATGTAATTAAAGTCAGATCCACTCGTGTCTTAGACGGGGCAGTGATATCATAAACCTGTTAATGTGCGCATTCAAACCATTTTTCTTTTACCAGCTGTAAATATGTGGCTATTATCTATTATTATTAATCTATTATTATTATTATTATTATTATTATCTATTATTATTAGGGGTGCACCGAATGGGAAATTCTTGGCCGAAACCGATACCGAAAATAGGAAACAGTTGGCCGAAAACCGAATGCCGAAAGGCCGAAAATGATTAATAGAAATATATATATATTGAAATATATATATATATATATATATAATGTATACATCTTTTACCAATGTTGTTCAGCTACCTGATTATAGAAAAAGACATGATTATGGCAAAACTTAACTTAAATAATAATCACTATTATGGGTCCATAAAACATTTATTCATCACTTTTGAATGCATACAGTACATTAATTCCAAGTCAAGTGCATTTTCTTTTCTCTGTAGGATAACTACAACAAAGTGCATTCAGAACAAAGCCAAGGTGCTTTAAAACTGCATAAACATCTAGGCCAGTAGGCCCACAACAAAATAGTGTAAATAAAGACTGTAACAGCCAGGCCTTCAACAACAACAAATGCACCTATAAGTTTGGTAACCTAACGTGTTGTTGTGATGACGTAATCAAAACGCGGCGACAAGCACGGCGCGCGACCATGCTCGCGGCTGGCTCAGAGCCAACATGTCTGCCGCTTGGAGATATTTAAAAATATTAGAGAGAGAGGCGCGGATTGCGATTTGTAAAACGTGTTCAGCTGACATTTCTCGAGGGGATGTAACTGCAAAGACTTTCCCCACTTCGGGATTACTCAAAACACCCGGACAAATATGCGGAGTATGATCAACGTAACCCTGTTCTCTGACATTCGGTGATATTTTTTCGGTGCTAAAACCCTTTCGGCCGAAAGGGCCTTTTTAACCATTTTCGGCCGATAATTTTCGGTGGCCGAATATTCGGTGCATCCCTAATTATTATTATCTATTATCTATGTGGCTTTTATCCTGGATAAAGTGTTTAAGTCATGGATGTTTAAAGTTAAACATCTTCATATGTGTCTAATTATATAGTTGACTTTTCATTCAGGAAGTATGACGCTGCGCTGTCAGTACGCTTGTCCATGTTTGTGATTGGTTGAATGCTCCAAATACCACCCCTTTCATTAGAACATGCACCTAACTAGATAGGAGACGGCTGGTTTGAGCGATCCACTTGATAACCCGCGTCGTAGTACCGTTTAGCGAGAGCGCGTATGTTTTGGATTAGGCCAACCGGCTAACTCAAACATATCCAGGTTAGGTTGAACCAGCTTCGTAGTATACCCCCCTGGACTTCGAGTCGTGGCTGAACCTGTCTCTGCGGTCCTTCCTGACTCTCATTATACTGCTTCCCTGATGGCTCCCACAGGATTGCGGACATCCTCGTGGATTCAGCTTCTTATTATAGACACATGCATTTCCAAACATTTGGTCTACCTATGTTGTAAATGTATTATCTCTTCGATTTACACACGGCATCTATTGCACGTCTTTCCGTCCTGGGAGAGGGATCTCTCCTCTGTTGCTCTCCCTGAGGTTTCTCCCATGTTCCCCTTTAAACTGTGGGGTTTTCTCTGGAAGTGTTTCCTTGTACGATGTGAGGGTCTAAGGAGAGAGGGTGTCGTATTGCCATACTGATATTCTGTACAAACTGTGAATGTAACATTTGTGATATTGGGCTATATAAATAAACATTGATTTATTATAAAATGTACATTTGTTTTATAAAATGTAAATGTGTAAATTTGTGGCCCTTCTCAGCCACCGTTCCAGTCCCCGACCAGACCTAAATATGGAGTGTGGACTGGTACTTGGAGAGGTCCCAGTTCACCTCCTGGGCCCCTGGGTCCTGGGCACCACAGCCCTTTAATAAAGAGCGTCTTACATACAATCCATACCTTCAGTATTGCCTGCAGGAGCAATTCTGGTTTAGGTTTGTCACCAAAGGACACTTGGTTCTTGCTTCTAGACCGAACATTTTTTGGTGCTTGAAACGAACCGGATTCTGGAGCTTAGAGGCGGCACGCTGCGGTGTGAAAAGGAAAAAACGGTGCTTTTCAGGCTCTAGCTCCGAACCGGCCTGGAACCGCATTGGTGTGAAAGCCCCATAATTGATAGACAGCTATTTTCTTCCAGGACTACATTCAATAAATGGCCCTGTACAATCTGTCACCAGTTAATGACTTCATGGTGGATAGGTAGATAAATGGACGTTTCATTCCAACTGCCCAGCCACTTCAAACTGTGGCAGGTGACTCAAGAAATAGTAGTGTCTTAGCACTCCACTCTGTGTTACAAATTATTAAGACGTTTTTTTTATTGCACCAAGGAGGACCTCAGCTTTTCTCTTCGGTTCCGAAACAAACTACAGTGACTTTGTACAGTACGTCACTCTGAATAGTTATCATTCCCAACCGTTCTCCACCCAGTAGTATGTTTTAAATGTACATCCTTTCACAGCTATGAAGTAACAAACCCGTCTGTGTCTGTCTTAATGCGGAGCTCTGTACTGGAAACAGAAGAGAGACTTGGGCTGGTCAATAACTTGGCTGTTAATGGTCTAGAAATGTACATTAAATAAATGTTTTGTTATTGTTTTTTTTTAATTCAGTGACCCATCAGGCGACTGACTATTGTATTAACTGCTACTTTAGTTCTGATGCACTAGCTCGCAGTGAGCCGATTTGATGATGCAGAGTGAAGTGCATGGTTGAGTGTATGGTTTAAATAAATCCCGGACTGGACCAGAACCTGTGTCGCCTTATGGCTCAGTAGAGGGTGCATGCTCCTGAGGTTGTAAAGGGTATTTCTACAGGAGAGGGTTTTTGTCTTGATGTTGAAAAGGACAGTTGGTTGGTGTCCTCAGCTGTGGTGAGGGAAGCCATAAGACCAGATGACAGAGGAAAGTGAACTGGCGTACAGAGAAAAGAAGAGGGGACCCCTGTGATGAGTTGAAAAAGATTATTTATTAAAAGAAAAGTTATTTTCCATGTCGTCGTGCAGTTGCAGTCTTTGAGGTGGAAGCCCTGAACCAAATTAAACTTAGAAATAATTGTGTTAAGATTCCTTATAAATATTTTTGTAGAAACTAAACGTCAGGATTTTTGGGCTCTGCTGCTTCAATTTTCACCATTCGATTTGATCCCTTGTACCTCAACTGTCACCTCTCTTAATGGAAGTGCAAAATTACGTAGAAGTCAAAAACAATATAGTCTGCTATTAGGACCAGAACCGCGACCCATAATTAAGTCCAAGTTGGTCTGAAGAATTATCACAAAGAAATAGGTCGGTCATACGTGCGACATATAACAACTCCAAATGCATTCTGCTCTTTTTTCAGGCTACAGGAGTGGATCAGGCAGTTGGCATGAGTCTTGTTGTCTTCAGCCTCCTGCTGTTTACATACTACTCTGTCTGGATCATCATCCTGGTAGGTTCTGTTAACGTCCTTAAAATCCCAATAAAACATCTGCATTACAACACAAGATTGAAGTTAATTTCACACAGGGGTTTCAGAACCTGTCTGCTGTGTCCACACAACAAAGACCTGTATGCCTATCCTTTCTCCCTAAATATGTTCATTTCATGTTTTTACACTTTTACTTTTGGATAACAATTTAAGTCTCTTTAGACCATATTTAAAAAAAAAAGTAATATTACATGTATGATGTTGTATGTCGTTCTTTTCCAGCCTTTCATGGACAGTGATCACATTCTGCATACGTATTTTCTTCCTCGGGAGTACTCTGTAATTCTCCCCGGCATTGCAGCAGTAATACTTCTTCTCTGTATAGGTGAGTACACACTCAAGTATTCTCATTAAAATATGCACTCCAACCCATCTAAATACAAACTTGATACCACTCTTATGTCCTCACAGGGGCCTTCACTGCAGTTATCATGTGGAAGAACCGCAAGCCAAAGAAAGTGGACTGATCTCTGGATGTCAGAGTGACTGCTGTTGATTTAACAATGTGAAAATAGCCTTGATGCAGAAAACTCTGTGGTGTCCCTACAAGAGAAATCATACCTCCAAGATATAATTTCTAATGAACAACTGCAAAATGATATTAAGTTAAAGAAAAAACAACAATGTTTCCTTATATTTAATTTATATTTTAGTACAGTAAAAGTCAGTGTCTATAACTAAGTGTTGAATTTAAAAACCTTCAACTTGGTGCCCGAGTGGCATAAACTACACTGAGAACGACTTAAAGCTAAAGATGGACGGCACCAATGAGAATAACTTGAAACAACACATTAAAACATGCCATGATGTCGTCACTTGACTTTTTTTATTGTCACTCGCTGTGTTTTTTCTATCGGGCAGTAGACTGTTAAGAGGAATTAATTTAGCTCAAGGCTCTGAGGTGTTTTATCAAAGTTATATTTAATAGACCAAGATTCAATTCAAAGAATCCAGGAAATCACATTGTAGGATTTTTAATGAATTAATTGGTAAATTCCTCGGTAAAATAAGTATTTGGTCATCTACAAACAAACAAGATTTCTGGCTCCCACAGACCTGTAACTTATTCTTTAAGAGCCTCCTCTGTCCTCCACTTGTTAACTGTATTAATGGCACCTGTTTGAACTCGTTATCAGTATAAAAGACACCTGTCCACAACCTCAAACAGTCACACTCCAAACTCCACTATGGCCAAGACCAAAGAGCTGTCAAAGGACACCAGAAACACAATTGTAGACCTGCACCAGGCTGGGAAGACTGAATCTGCAATAGGTAAGCAGCTTGGTGTGAAGAAATCAACTCTGGGAGCAATTATTAGAAAATGGAAGACATACAAGACCACTGATAATCTTCCTCGATCTGGGGCTCCACGCAAGATCTCACCCCGTGGGGTCAAAGTGAACAAAAATCCCAGAACCACACGGGGGGACCTAGTCAATGACCTGCAGAGAGCTGGGACCAAAGTAACAAAGGCTACCATCAGTAACACACTACGCCGCCAGGGACTCAAATCCTGCAGTGCCAGACGTGTCCCCCTGCTTAAGCCAGTACATGTCCAGGCCCGTCTGAAGTTTGCTAGAGAGCATTTAGATGATCCAGAAGAGGATTGGGAGAATGTCATATGGTCAGATGAAACCAAAATATAACTTTTTGGTAAAAACTCAACTAAATGTGGTTGGAGGAGAAAGAATGCTGAGTTGCATCCAAAGAACACCATACCTACTGTGAAACATGGGGGTGGAAACATCATGCTTTGGGGCTGTTTTTCTGCAAAGGGACCAGGACGACTGATCTGTGTAAAGGAAAGAATGAATGGGGCCATGTATCGTGAGATTTTGAGTGACAACCTCCTTCCTTCAGCAAGGGCATTGAAGATGAAACGTGGCTGGGTCTTTCAGCATGACAATGATCCCAAACACACCGCCCGGGCAACGAAGGAGTGGCTTCGTAAGAATCATTTCAAGGTCCTGGAGTAGTCTAGCCAGTCTCCAGATCTCAACCCCATAGAACATCTTTGGAGGGAGTTGAAAGTCTGTGTTGCCCAGCGACAGCCCCAAAACATCACTGCTCTAGAGGAGATCTGCATGGAGGAATGGGCCAAAATACCAGCAACAGTGTGTGAAAACCTTGTGAATACTGACAGAAAACGTTTGACCTCTGTCATTGCCAACAAAGGGTATATAACAAAGTATTGAGATGAACTTTTGTTATTGACCAAATTCTTATTTTCCACCATAATTTGCAAATAAATTCTTTAAAAATCAGACAATGTGATTCTCTGGATTTTTTTTCTTCTCATTGTCTCTCATAGTTGAGGTATACCTAGGATGACAATTACAGGCCTCTCTCATCTTTTTAAGTGGGAGAACTTGCACAATTGGTGGCTGACTAAATACTTTTTTGCCCCACTGTACATATGGGAATTCTTAATTTAGGTGGTGCCTCACTTTCAGGCCTCCCATAATGCATTACTCTCTGCAGGATCTAATGTTACACCGTTACTCTCCATACCAAAAGAAAATCTAATGTTGTGAATATGTAATTGTCTTGTTCTCAATATGGATCTCAGATAGAAGGAGGGGAAATATACGTTCCTGTGGTAACAATGACAACATGTTTGACTTGATTAGAAGCAGCACAGGTCTTCAAATATATAAATAGTGAAAATGTTTCAATTGTATAGGGTGAGAACGTTTTAATTATGTTAATTATTTTGAAAATAAGCAAACATTTTGTCTGGCTTGAATAAATTGAGGCTGGTGACGGGGCCAGTTGTCCTTTTTATATGTTCAATAAAATGTTGATGCTGGGAATCGTCTCCATATTGCAGTATTTTATATGCAGTACAGTAGCTCTAATAGCAACACTTGATATGCTATTGGTCGTATCTGTAGCTTCAGCAAAGTCATGTTTTCCAGTGCTGCATATCACTCCTCACTAGGGATGGGTTAGGATTGTATCGATACCGATACTGATACCGGTACTGCTTATTGGTATCGGTATTTTTCGATACTCTTATCGATACTTTTCAATAATTTGGTGCTCAAAATGATAGACATGAATACAAGATTTGAAGATTAAACAGTCATTTTATTGTAATTTTCTTGCACAAATAACTGTATAACTTATACATTAGCTTCTCAGAAGCAGACAAAAATAAATAAAATAACTTAAAGCGGTCTGACTCGCCCTATCATGCTTTTTGGGGTTTACTCCAATAGTATGAAGCTGCAGCCTCGCAGACCGCAGTTTCTGGGAACCTTCTTCTCTTTTTTAATGGCGGATCGCAAACAGCTTTTAGTTGCATACCGCCACCTACTGTACATGAGTGTGTATCACCATGTCATTCCATCTCTAATAAACTAAATAACGAAACTAAAAATAAGAAACCATAAAATAAATAAAACAAAACAATCATCCATAATTTATTCTAACCTACTTTTAGATTATTTTACCTATCCCAGTTTCTCTCAGAAAGGTAAACAGTGTCTTTCTGGTAGCTCTCATTCCTTCTCCTTCTGTTCCCAGAATACAAACCACACTCCCTCTCTGCCTCTATCACTTTATCCTTTAGTTTTTCTCTTTCAGCTTTATAGGTGACACAATTTAATAAAACATGTTCCACATTTCCCTTACCTCCACAGTTCCCAGACTTGTCACTGTTACTTTCCCCCATGACATACAGAGTACCATTCAATGCTGTGTGATTTAGTCTGAGTCTAGCTATCGTGATTTCCTCCCTTCTGTTTCTTTCTTTATAAATATTAATTGTGATTGTCTTTTGAACTTTAAGATACTATTTGCCTTTCTGGTCTTTCTCCCACCTTTTCTTCCAGATATCCATCCCTTTCTTCTTAATTACTGCTTTTCCTTCTCCTTACTGGACTGACTGGTAATGCTATTTCCTTTTGTAATGCACTTTTTTCTAATTTATCAGCACACTAATTGATCTGACGCTCTTCGATCGATCGATATTTTAACACTCTTCCTTGTTCTTAGAACCATCTGTGTATATTTTGAGGTAGTTGTGATAAGTATTCCTGAGGTACATACTTGTTTTGAATCCTACTTCATTTATTTACCACTCTCTTTTCTTTTCTACAATACTCATATATTTACCATTGGAAAAAGCCATGCAGGAACACTACTGAATGGATTTGATGTTGGAAACTCTAACTCATGAATGCAGTATGTCCTTATTTTTTCATCCAAACCCACGCCCCTGGAACTTGGAATATTAGTATTGAGTATATATATATATATATATATAACGTGTATATATATATATATAGTAGTAAGAATGATATAATCTATTTATAATTGTTAAATGTATATTGTATGTAGACATACATTTAGATGTATATTTTGTTAAAAGAAAACAAAAATGTTAATTTCGTTTTTGGGAGAAGGGGTGGTAAACTTCTTCCCACGCCTTTTCGGATGTGTAATTGGGTAGATAATTTGTTTATATATCATTTGTAAGTCAATAATATTTAGTTCATCAATTTTATACTGCTTATGTTTCTACAGTATCATAATTATCTTGTTTAATTTCATTTAAATGTATATTTATTCTTTTTAATTGTATTACACGTTCAAAATAAATCAAATCAAATGTTTCTCTGAAGAGGTGCTTGATTACTCAAAAACAAAAACAAGTGTTAGTGTGTTTATGCACCTGGCTGCCAAAGATAAATTTGTCTGAAGGTTTAAACATAGAACAAAGTATTTGAGCTTAAAATATGTCGATTCCTAGTAAACCACCAACAATTGCTGAACCATACATTGAAACGTTGACCTTTAACAACATTTAAATGCAGTTTTCCAATTCACAATGACATCTGTAAGTTTAACTGGTTTATAAAGCATTCAATTAAAGGCCAAATTATTATAGGTGTAGGAGCTCACATTAATACACTGTCAGTGTTAATAAACTAAAAAAAGACAAGGCGATGTGCCTGCAAGACTGCACTCAGGTAAACCAAACATATTACCCGTGCGCAGCAGCTAACCTGCCTGCGAGCCTTTGCTCAGGTCACATTTACACACGGAGCGGCTGAAGCCCGCTAGCACTATTAGCCATAGCAGTATCGCTAGCAGCCACATTGTGGCTGTCAAGTACGCTGCACCGTTTTAGATTCAATGAGTGTCTCGTTTGCAAATGCTTCATTAAGTTGGTTGTGTTACCCCCTTTACAAGCAACTAATTGAGTACATAGATTGCACCTTGCACTATCGCCACTAAATTTTTTAAACCCAGACCTTCGATCGCTTCGCTCTGTTCGCCATGCCTGCGCGAGTCTCACAAAAATAATAAGAGCGCTGTTGAGAGAGAATACGAGTGGCATTTACAGTGGCCAATCAGAGGGGTCTCAAACCGGATAGAGAAGCGAAGTCCCGCCCATCTACTTCCGACCCATGGGACCCCGGAAGCGGAAAATTATACATTGAAGTCAATGGAGAGAGAAAAGTCATCTTTCGATCCCGTTTGAATTGTGTCACGAATGACACATATGATGTTTGTCAAATTAAAAGAACATTTCGCAAGTCAAAAAAATAAAAATGTGTCGTAAAACTGTGAAGTTACACATTTTTTTGTGTGAAACCGCTCAGTGAACTACAGGTCTCTGGTCTCGCACAATACGCGTCACCAGTGGTTAATTTGAGCCGGATCCTGCCGGAACAGGATCCGGCACCTCTTCATTTTGGCCACCCTGTGTTCCGGCACCTATTTGGGCAGATCCGGTACCTCTCACAAAAAATAAAAATAAAAAATGGTTAAAATGAAATAAAATATGCAGATATTAATTTACAGAAAAAATCCCAAGAATTTCATGTCGTTTATTAAGATTAAGATTTGAAAGAGTTGGAGATCTGTGTTGACGCACTGAAAAGCTGGACCAACGGACAAACGTCTTTCACTTTTGAGGAGCACGTCGCAGAGAGGAAGAAACGGTGATTCAATGCAAGCATGTCAAAAAGATAGTTAAATTTACTGTCTTTCTTCAAAAAGAAGGAAGAGGTAATAGACACTTCAAAACGAGTCAGAAAAGCCTCCACAAGCAGCGACGAGGGCAGCTGCAGCGGTCATGTTGATGGTCAAAACCAGGAGGAGGTTAGCGCCGCAACAGCTAGCCAGCTAGCTAACCGACAGCTAGCCAAGCCCGGGCAGGAGGCTGGCACCGTGGCAGCAGCGGGTCAGGTTCACCGCCAGCCGGAACAGGAGCCAGCTACCGTCAGCCAGGTGGACCACCAACAGCAACGGGTGGGTACCCAGTCCCGGCGTCAAGAGGGGGCGTGAGGGGGCGTCGCCCCCTCACGCGGACTGTCCGCCCCCTCAATCAAAATAGTATTTTTTTAATTTATTTTTTATTGTTTTTAGTTTTATTACAACAGTTTATGATGTGTTAAAAACAACAGAAAACTCCACTGACAAACCAAAATGAACAGCATGGGTAAATAAAAAAACAGCTTTGCAATTTACGCAGTTTACGTCATGAGACGTAAATTGACGGTCACTGACGGTCAGTGCGTCATCCCGCCATAAAACAAAAACAAACGAAGCAACGTAGCAGCTATTTTAATTCAAGCGGACATTCAGAATATTTTATACAGTCTATGGACAGAATGGATATTCGCAAATGGCTGAAAAAGCCAGAAACAACCACACCGTCGGCGGCATCCCCGCCGCCTGGCAGAAGCAGCAGCAGGAGCACCGGAGAGGACGAGGAACACCTGCCGAGGGAGGAGCCGCGGGTTCAGCCTCGCAGTGAGGAGAGTGAGCCGGGTTCACTGGGAGCGGAGAGCCCGCCGTCGCACTCACAGCATGGTTTACCAGAGGACCTCGGAGTTGACAAGCCAGCTCAGGTTCATCTCAGGCAATTTCCAAAGAAGCAACAGCATAATAATGACTGTAAACGGTCATTTTCGGCTAATTGGTACAACGAGAGAGACTGGCTTGAATATTCGCAGCAAGAAGATGCAGCCTTTTGTTTTCCCTGCAGGAAATTTGGAGGGAGTGACTCCGTTTTCACAAGAACTGGGTATACTAATTGGAAGCATGCTAATGATAAGGCAAAGGGATTTAGCAGGCACAGTAACAGCAAAGAGAATCAAGCATGCAATGTTAGCTGGAAAGAGAAGGAAATGCGATGCAACACAGGCAGTACAATTTCAACCATGGTTAACTCTCATCAGCTTGCGCGAAACCGCCTGTATGTGTCTGCAATTGTTGACATAATTGAATTTCTTGTCTCAAACGAACTGCCACTGAGGGGTGAAGTGGATTCAGTCAATAGCAGAGATGAACTGGGAAGCGGACTGTTTCTCTCACTGTTTGATTACACGCTGAGGCAAAACCAAGAGCTTGCAAAGGCTTTCAGTACAATTCCAAAAAACGCAACTTACACATCACATGATATTCAAAATCACATAATTGAACTGATGAGCACGATCGTAACAGAGCAAATTGTTAAAGATGTCGGGGAGTCATGGTTTACACTCAAGGTGGATGGAACTAAAGACCCGACAGGCAGTGAAAATGTATCTATAGTTGTGCGTTATATGGACAAGGACTACAAAATGCAAGAGAGGCTGTTATCAATGCAGACAACGGACAAATGTGATGCCCAGTCACTCACTAATGTTGTGCTTGATGAACTGTCAAATGCTGGCCTTGACGCAAACAAAATTCTTAGTCAGTGTTATGACGGAGCCAGCGTCATGTCGGGACGAGAGGGAGGCATGCAGAAGCTTATTCAAAATAAGTTAAACAGATAAGTGCCTTACATCCATTGTTTCAACCACCAATTGCATTTGGTGATCGTGCATGCTATTTCCTCAGAGAGTGCAGTTGGGGATTTTTTTGAAGTGTGCAATTCCCTTTATAAATTTATGAAAAAGCCCACTGTAGCCGCACAGTACAAAGGAGAGAAGCTTAAAAGGCTGTTAGAGCAGCGATGGACCGGACACCTTGACACGGTGTCTGTGGTGCTGAAGTCACACACTGCACTGGTGGACTTCCTGAAAGAGATCGGAACCATGGGAGCAAGTGCTGATGTGAAAATTGAATCTGTTGGACTTCACAAGGCCATTACAGAACGGAGCTTCACATTTCTCACCGGTGTGATGCACAAAGTATTGGGGCTGATGGACCCAGCCAATCGGATGCTGCAAGCCGAAGAAACAGATCTAATCACTGCAGTCCAGCTCATTCAAAGTGCCTCTTCTTGCATAGAGGATCTACGATCAGATGCGGAATTTCAGAAACTGTGGGCTGACAGCGGGGATGCAGGTGAGGGCGCCGGCGCGCCTGCTCCTCCAAAACGGCAGCGGCAGGCCACCAGGACGCTACAAGACTACGTGGTGAGTGAAAGCCTTGGGCAGCGCGAAGTGGACATTCAACAAGAGTGCAAGCGGCTGTTTTTTGGCATCATCGACTCTATTCTGAGTGAAATGGCTGCACGTTTCAGCGAGCGTCAGCTTTGGACGCTTTGGACCCCGCCAGTGTGATTTTCCTGGAGGCTGAGAAAGTGAAACCACTACTGGATTTAACAAACACAGACATGGTTGAGGCACAGTTCACAGTTGCGCGAGAGTTTTTGAAAAGCCGGTGCACAGGCCAGGGAGTAGAGAGAGTGACTTTGAGTCACCTTGTTGCAAAGGAGTCCAGGGTATTAAGTGCCATGCCAGCGGTAATGACAGCATTCAAACACGCACTAACATTCGGGGCATCAACTGCTACATGTGAAAACTCGTTCTCCACGTTGAAGAATGTATTTAGTGAGCACAGACGCAGCATGTTGCATCGACGCAAAGCCCATCTCATCCAGCTGGCCTTTGAGAATGACCTCAGTAGGAAATTCAAAGATGAGTGGAAGGAGATGCTGCTGAGGAGGTTCCACTCGTCAGGAAAGAGGAGACTGCAACTCTACTGAAGGTAAGAGCTGGTTATTTTATCATTTGTATTGTTGCTACTGTTTGTTAGCAATGTGGTTATTGATCATCCGTTGTTGGATATGTTAGATCAGCGCCTCTGATCTGTGGAGTCTGTTTTGATGTTGCTCCGTTATGTTTTCTCATTCTATGCAGCATCATGTGACATGTCACCGGCGGTGACATGTCACATGATGCTGTGACTCACCGCCCCCCCTCGGTTTTCAGCTGCCCCCCCCTCTGTACTGAGCTGGAGCCGGGACTGTGGGTACCCTGGCATCAACTAGCCCGGTGCAACAGCCGGAGCAAGAGGCGAGCGGAACCGCGACATCAGCTGGCTTACAGCAGGAAGATTCAGTAGGAGAGGAGAGCGCATTGAGCGTAGAAGAGTGTGGGACGTCCAGCGACAGGTCAGGGATGGGATGCACAACTGTTTGGACAGAAGCTCAGCTAAAAGTGAAGCAGACTTACTATCCCTGGCTTTTTAGGGGAAAATCAGGTTTGGGTTGCACAACGTGTAAGGCGGTGGGGACTTTGGGGGCAGAGAAGACGTCGGGGATGAAACTTGCAAAAGAGTGGGTTTTATGCACAGTATTCCACAGAATTGAGGAAAACTCTTTCCATGGCATCACGCTGAATGGAGGAAAATCAAGCGACAGATCACTCGACCCCAAGCAGTTTTTTCTAACTGTGGCCAAGAACTTGGAGGACCGTATGTTATCTCAAGGAGGCCGGATGCCAGATAAAACTGGATATAACAAGTTCATTGAGGAGTTGAAGGTGCTTTACTCACAATACTGGCCCGAGGACGCAGGTGCGCTGTATGGAGAGACTGAGGTCGAGTCACTGTGTCAGCGCTTCAACATTGCCAACCCGCGCGCAATCATACGGGCCTACAGAACGTACAGAGACTCAGATGGTAAAGACACCCCCGATGAGCTGATGGAGTTACTTGTTGCTGTCAACAGCATTCCCATTGCAAGTGCTGAATGTGAGCGCGGATTTTCTCAAATGAACTTGATTTGCACTCCCAACCGTAGCTCTTTGCTCACATCCACCATGTCATCTTTACTCTTCCTAAATCTTGTTGGACCCCCCCTGGCTAAATTCAATCCAGTCCCGTACGTGAGGTCCTGGGTGGCCAAAGGACACGGAACTGCCACAGACACACGCAGTAAAAGCAGAAAAAAAGAGATAGAGGACAATCCGGATATGCTCGTGATGTGGGGTGTTTTAAACAACTAAATATGGTGAGCAAACATACTGTCTATTAATAGGCCGCCGTGCCAATCTTTGAATAGGCCTAATAAATATTTTTTTTACACGTTAAACCTGTTGAGAAATTAATTGCTGGCTGTATACTGAAGTCCCACCTGTGGTGATGTGGGCATTTGCCTATGTTGTGCGTACTAGCCTAAAAAATTATAAATTATCGTATTTGAAATTGAGGCTTGTAAGTCCCACACGGTTGCAAGTGGACATTTTCATGTTGTTTTCAGCACCTTTTCTGTATACGTTCCGGGACCTGTACGCGTCTCGTCATCCCTGAGCTGTCATATGTACTTTGCGTTCCGGCACCTTATGATTTACAAATTAAGCACTGCGCGTCACCATCACAAAGATGGCTGTCACGTTAGCAAATTTCACCTGTTTCTTTCAGAATGAGGCGAAAAACTATAAAACGAGGTGAAAATCACTACAAGTCTGGGCATGTTGAGAGCTGTACATACACGAAAAGGGAGTTAGTCGGTTCTGTAAGAGCCAGCATGCAGGACCGGCTTTACAAGGTTTCAGTGAGTAATATGAGTGCAATGTTTAACGTTAATGTCAGCTAGCTAACATTAGCTAACAAGGTACACTAACGTGTTTTGTTTTAGCAACTAGTTTTCTCCTGAAGAACTTCGTGGTCTCTGTGTATGCTGTGGATAACATTAGTGTTCACAAGAACAAGATACACTCCAGTGTTTTGTTTTAGTTGCTCTTCAGATTGAAGCGGCCAGTTTTATATCGACTATATGTGTGATCTCCTTTTTACATCTCGTTGTGTCATTTGAGTTTATTTGCTGTGTGTAGATTCAAGGATTTTGGTTATCTTGTCAATTTGTTTGGTTATCTAGGCACAGCTGTGTGTGACTCCTGTTGTGGATATTTTAAACTTGTCAATACTGTAAAGATGTACAATGAGAGTAATCAATAATAAACTGGTGAAAGCAGGCAGCGTTGTCTTCTGGTTATTTATTTGAAGCTTCAAAGGTACATGTCTCACAGAGTACAGAGTAGTCTGCAGGAGTGTGCGCAATAGAGAACCACAGTGACGCGTCGTAAAACCAGGAAGTAAGTTAGCATTTTTAGCACTTCTGGTTCCTTCCTCAAAAAGCAATGCATTTTTTCCATAGGGTTTTGGAAAATAGCTCGAAATAAGGTCTGTGGTTGACACAAATTTAAGAGATAAGTCACGTTTTGTTCTACGACATTAAATACATCAGCAGTGACCCCACTGGGGATTTTTGAAGAGTTTACGTGTCTGAAAAACGACGGTTGTTACCGAGTGGCTGTATAGGACTTCAGAAATTGTCGAGGCCGTTGTACGTCATTAGGCAGAACACATAAACACTCCCGCTAAGTTTGTTTTCCCCTGTGTTCTGCTTGAAAGCAAGTACCTGCCTATCTTTAGTATCTGTATATCTATATCTGACCATTAGAATCTCTATTTTTGAAATGGTCGTTTTTAACACAGTAGTTTTCCAAATTATAGAATAATTAATTACCAGTGTTTTCCAATTTTACTCGGCAGTTCGTTTCGTTAGCTAACGTTAGCTAAAGCTAGCGCTACTAGTTAGCTACGCAATGGTTTGTTGCTTTGCTCTGGGTTGCAGCCACAGGTCTTCGCATGAAACGTGCTTGTTCTATCGTTTCCCGGCCAATGTTTTCCAAAGGAGAGTCTGGATTCGTGCCATGAGGTAAGCTGACGTTACATTGTTGTCCATGTCACGGTGAAATGTAAATGATGGGTAGTGACTGTATCGCCGTTTTAGAGATGGCGCTGCTGAAAAGACCGCAACACAAGTAAAGATAATGAATACATCCTATTAAAACCTGTGTGGCTTATATGATAAGTCTAATTAGTAGAGATGTCCCGATCCGATCACGTGATCGGGGATCGGAGCCCATCACGTGATTTTCAAAAGATCGGAATCGGGGAAAAAAAATCGGTGATCGGGTTTTTTTTTTTTTAATACTTTTTTAAAATGTTGTATTCAATGTTACAAAACAAAAATGACCATGTTCAAGTCTTAAAGTCATCCTGAGGACTTAGTTTTGGTTTCAAATTACACAACATCATGTATGTGTTGCTTCTTTGGGGCTTGTTTTCATAGACCTGGTTGCTTATTTCTCTCAAATCTGGCAACAGAGTGGGCAGGGCGCAGTGCCTAATTGTAGCAGTAAGCTAACGAGTACTGATAAGCTTTATTTTTGTTTTGATCCAATGCTGCACAACTGAACTGATCCAATGCTGCTGTGAAAAAAAGAAGCTATATCCATGTTGGATAGAATATCTAATTTAAATTAAAAAATAACCGTAAGGGACAACTTGAATGCTTTTTTTCTATTTTTCTCTTAATGCATTGCATAAAGATCGGATCGGGAAAAATCGGTATCGGCAAATTATCAAAATCAAATGATCGGAATCGGATCGGGAGCAAAAAAAGGTGATCGGGACATCCCTACTAATTAGTACAAGCAGCATAACGTTTCACCATGTAACTAAAGATTGTAGTCAGGGAAATCAGTTTGACATATTGAACTAATAACAAATCACCTCTGGCTGGCAGAGAACTCTCTGCTCCATAGCTTCTCTTGGACGTAAAATCACATGTACATTTTACATTCATATTCAATTTAATATTCCATCCCTCACATACTTTTGTATATATAATAACTTATATTTTGTTTTTCTTGTTATGCTGCTGCAACACAAACATTTCCCAAATTGGGATCAATACAGTAATATCTTATCTTAATTAATTAAGATATATAACTATTATAATTAGTGTAGCAGCTGACACCTATTTTCAATATCGATTAATCTACCATTTATTTCTTTAGTTCAATTTTTATCTATAAAAATGTCTCTTCTTATCGTGTCCACAAAGCAGTCAGTTACAGGGCTTGGTTAGATGTGGTTCAGCCACAGCTGCACAAATTGCTGTCCCTTCTCATTAAACTCTGCCAAGTCCGATGTTGTGCAGGGTTGCTCCAGCAGGGGGCATATCAGGAGGTGTTGCATGGTTTGTGGTTCAATGCCGCAGTCACACACAACATCCCCGTCATTTAGGTATCCCCATTTGGCGAGAGTGGCTTTTGCACGTCCAACACCAGATCTTATTCTGTTTAGGCATTTCCACACTGCGTAGTTGGTGTCTGCTCCAGGGGGCAGTGCCTCGCTCGCCTTAAGCTCCATTGTTGTTGCTGATGGGAGGTTGTCAATTCTTTCTTCCCACCGGGTGACTCTTTCACTGCTTGTGCTCAGTGTTCCGAGGGGTGGGACGCTCTTCAGGAAACTTTTCCTGGATTTAAGGCTGCTTTTGGCTGGCACATGGCCAAAGAGAAGATGTCTTTGGTCAGTAGACTGTTGTTGGCGCTCTTTCTTGCTTGCTGCATTTCGTCGTATCTCTGGTGGGGCTATGCCTGCCAGGATGTACAGACGGTCTGTAGGTGTTGATTTCAGGCAGCCTGTGATAATGCGGCAGCTAGCATTGATGGCGGGATCCAGCTTCTTGGCATGGGCAGCTCGTTCCCATACTGGGCAGGCATACTCGGAAGCTGAGTAGCAGAGGGCTAGCGCGGTTGACTTCAGAGTCTGTGGGTTTGCACCCCAGGTCGTGCCGGTGAGCTTGCGGATGATGTTATTCCTCGCACTCACTTTGCACTTGGTCTTTTCAGTGTGGGTCTTAAAAGAGAGGCATCTATCCAGGGTTACCCCTAGGTAGACTGGGTGCTCACAGTGTTCAAGGGAGGTTCCTGACCAGCTGACCTTCAGTTGGCGCTTGGCTTCACGGTTTCTCAGGTGGAAGGCACACACCTGTGTCTTAGATGGGTTTGCACGTAGGTGGTTCTCTTCATAATAAGGTGTTAGCTCTGCCAGAGCGTTAGAGAGTCTGTCTTCCACAGTTTTGAAATCAGTGGCTTGTGGACCTATGCCAAAATCGTCTGCATAGATGAAGCGGCGGGTGTCTACACTTTTTGGTTGGTCGTTGGTGTAGATGTTAAAGAGAAGCGGTGCAAGCACACTTCCCTGTGGGAGGCCATTCCTGAGTCTTCGCCACCTGCTTTTCTTTCTTCCTAGCTCAACGAAGAAGTGCCTATTTTCAAGCATGCTTTCAATCAGCTCTGTCAGGCGGGTGTCTCTTGTGGTCTCCAGGATCTTACTGAGGAGACGTCTGTGGTTGACTGTGTCACAGGCAGCTGAGAGGTCGACAAACACCGCACCAGTTACCATCCCTTCTTCATATCCGTCTTCGATGTACTGGGTGAGGTTGAGTACTTGGCTAGTTGTCGACTTGCCAGGGCGGAAACCTGCTTGTTCAGGGATGAGGTGTTTGTCAACAAACACCTCATCCCTGAGGTGTTTGACATAAAAATGTCAAAATAGTGAAAATGTTCACGAGACTTATCAAAGTGCAAGGTTATATCTTTAGATGTTTTGTTTTAGCCTATGTACTGTATGTCTTAATGCTCTTACAGTATATGTGACGGTGTGACTTCCATGAAACTAATATTTTATATCTTCCCAACCAGTGGTGTAGTCTACTTTTTTGTAGTGGGTATACTGTAATAATTGTATTCATCCTGTCTCGAAGCAACACCTCATGAACACCATCACACTTAGTAATGCATAGACTAGTCTTGAGACTGGTTATGTGTTATCAACATGTCAATGTATTATAAGCATTTTTATGTGACTTTTAAATGCCAGAGACATTAACAATAAAAAAATAAAAGAATGAACAATGATGGAAAAAGCACACTTATCTTCTAGGGTTGAACAATTAATCGACATTTTTATCAAAATCTCAATATGGCCTACTGCAAACACTGTCTCTGACACAGCTCTCACCAAATTTCCAACTAAATCCTGTCCACCCTTCTCCGTGAGCTCCTGGGCTATTTTGTGTGCTCTGGACGTCTCATGTCGTCTAATCTTGTTTCTCAAAGAGGCCAGAGATGTTGATCTGCTTGAATCTGAGGACTGGATCTTAAAGTGCACCCACTCCTCAGACATAGACACTCGTTGTTCTGTGAGGACACCTGTTGATTTTGTAGCGCTGCAAAGAGCACAACCTGGAAATAAACAAAACCATGACTAATTAGCATAATACACGTTTTTACCAATAATATCTGCAGAAAAGAGCCAAGATTTACTCAAAAGTATTTAATAAACTGCTTACAATATTTACATCATGGCTAACAAATGCATGAAAAGCAGATAAAAGGAGAAAAATCTTCCACTTTTTCAATAGCTAATTATTTGACAACTACTGATAACTAACATATAGTAATATAACGGTGCAAATGTTTTAAATGCACTTTTAACATGACCATGAATTAACTCTCATTTGCATAGTCATTGACTTTATGAATTTCTGTTATTAGATCAGCTTTCCTTTGCATGTGTAGTGACATTTACCTAACTTTCTGTCCCTCGACTCTAACCAAGGATGCCTGTTCTTACATTCCAGCTACTGTTACGTTAATGATAACCATGCTAATTCCACTTACCGGGTAAATTTGCGGTAACGCCGGGCTCGTTCTCGGTCACCTTTAGGACAGCCGCCTGACCTGGCTCTTCTTCTGTAGTGGTAATAGGGGAAAACTTCGGAAAATATAAAAATATTTTCGTCTGTTTTCGTTTCATGTTTGCTTCTTGTTTAGCGCTCCGCGAACTTGAATGATGGAAGGATCAAATTCTGATAACGTTAGAGAAACGTGGGGTTTGTCAGAGCCGAACAAAGTGTGTTGCTGTTGCTTAGCAACAGGCCAAAAGCGACGGAAGCCCCAGACGTCCAAAAGTATTAACACAGAAGGGGGCGAAAGCGTGAAAGCGAAGTCACAAAATGATGTTGTTACGTATCATCGCTCATTTTTAAGAGGGCATACGGAAATCACTGGCATTTTCTAGTGGGTATACGGCGTATACCAGCGTATCACGTAGACTACACCACTGTTCCCAACAGACGAGCTGACAGGAAACCTAACACTCTAACAACCACAACATTGCAAAGGCGAGTAAATGTAAATTAAAAACAATTCACAATTTTTTTATTTCTTCTTCCTTGCAGTGAGGTGAAGCTGACCTTGCACTTGGTGCCAGTAAGGATGTTCCTCACGCAGGCTGAATGTTTCTCCTTCCTTACTGACACAGAAGCCCTTGATTTGCAATGCTTCACTAATTTTCATTTCCCTGGCTCCGTAGGGACACTTTACCTCCAGCACAGCGGAAGACCCTACCAGACCATCTGAAAATGCCCCCAACAATCCTGATAGGGAGAGCCACAAATCTGACTCATGGACCTGCATCTGAGTTGCAGTGGTGAATGCCCTGACGCCCTCACATTTATTCATAGTCCCCCACTGTACAGACAAAATACCATCAAGGGCCTGTTGTTGCCCTAGCACCCTGGAAATAAAGGAAGCAGTCACACGCTTTGACCTCAGGACAGCTCCAAAGTTGCTGGCAGTCAACCTTCCTTTCCTGAACAAATGCCAGTTTGGGTTGGTTCGCTGACCATCGGTAGCCACCTGAATTGCCCTCTGTTGCTCTTCAGATAATGCCATGCTTGCCACAATTGCCTCAGATCCCTGATGCCCAACAGATTTGATAATTTCAGGAACAGTAAGTGTTTCGAAGCTGTAGTGTTCCTCTTCTGGCTCGGGAGAGAGAAGCCAAGAAATTCCTGAAAACCTGCCCCCGAGTCTGTCCCTCAGCCAGTCACGATCTTCGGACGTGGTCTCTCTTGTCAGCGGGTTAAATTAGTTATTGGTTTCAACAGTCACATTAAAACAGTTACTAAATCAGCTTACTATCACCTAAAGAACATATCTAGGATTAAAAGACTAATGTCACAGTAGGATTTGGAAAAACGTGTCCATGCTTTTATCTTCAGTAGACTGGACTACTGTAATGGTGTCTTCACAGGTCTCACTAAAAAATCTATTAGAAAGCTGCAGCTGATTCAGAACACCGCTGCTCGAGTCCTTACCAACACTAAGAAAGTGGATCACATCGCTCCAGTTCTGAAGTCTTTACACTGGCTTCCTGTGTGTCAAAGAATAGATTTCAAAATACTGCTGCTGTTTATGAAGCACTGAATGGTTTAGGAGCAAAATGCATTTCTGACCTCCTGCTAAATGATGAACCATCCAGATCTCTCAGGTCTTCAGGGACTGGCCAGCTTTCTGTCCCCAGAGTCAGAACTAAACATGGTAAAGCAGCATACAGTTATTATGCTCCAAATATCTGGAACAAACTCTCAGAAACCTGCAGGTCCGCTGCAACTTTGACTACTCTTAAATCCAGGCTGAAGACTTTTCTTTTTGTCGCTGCTTTTAATTGAACTATTCATATCTTAGACTGCACTGTAACTTTTATCCATGTATTTTTTATTTTAATGTTTATTTTATTAGCTTTTCTTTTTAATGACTGATTTGAAATGCCATTTTCTTAATGTCTTTCATTTTTTGTAAAGCCCTTTGAATTGCCTTGTGTTGAAAAGTGCTATATAAATAAACTTGCCTAGCCTTGCCTAATAAAGATTTAATGTGACACATACAATTGATTTGTTGATGGGAATTAATGTGAATAAATTAACTCTAGGTTAACGGTACTCTCGCTATCACTGCTCACCGACACTATAAACCTTTTCCCTCATGCTAGCCCTGACAACACCGGTAAGCACACCTTCATCTAGGCTGCACTGTAACGTGTCCTGACTTGTAGTGGTTCTCTCCTATCTACACTCTTCTTGTCATCTTTGTAAAACGATATCAGACTGGTAATTGACACAGCCATGACTTCTAGTTAAATTCAGTGTGGCTAAAATGAAAAGCTTTGTTAAAATATGCAAGCACGCGAAAGTCAAATTCAGCTTTATTGTCAAAAATTCTACATGTGTTATACATCCAGAAATATCGAAATATCATTTCCCACAGTGTGACATGTATACATAAAACAAAACAAAAAGGGCCTAGATAAACGTGGTATACATTAAACAAAACGGGCCTAGATAACCGGGGCATACAGTTTAAAATGTTAATATATTTAAAGTGTTCAAAGTGCAGTTTCAGTGCAAGTCAGTTCAAACGATCTTAAGTTGGCGTGACGTTGAAGTCGTGCAACCCTGCTGCTGTACTGGCTTGTAGTTCGTTTATAGCATAACGTTAGCATTTTGCTTTTGGCGACTAGTTTTATGATTCAAAAATTATAAAAGTAGGGTTGACATGTGGAGATTATCCGGCTGAACAAAACATGATCCCTCTCTTAAATGTGTGTCAACCACAGACCTTATTTCGAGCTATTTTCCAAAATCCTATGGAGAATTTGCATTGGTTTTTCGCGAAGGAACCGGAAGAAGTTTACTTCCGGGTTTTACAACGCGTCACTGCGGTTCTCTATTGTCACAAAATAGCAAAGCTTATATACAAGATAGGGCGGGCAGACAAAATGTTGTGTAGCATGGCGGAACGCCTCAGAAATCCACTTTCACACGGTCTCATATCGCTATTTGGACACCTGTGTCCTTGAGCCATAGAAAGTACAACAGTCATCAAAATATGGAAGTTCAAACTTAGTGTGAAAAGGAGTAGTTTCAACATAGTCGGCCAAATCAGCCCTGTGGCCTTGAAGCGCTTGAGAATAATAAACCTCATTAGAGTATGCAGAGAAAACAGCACATATGAAGAAATGGTAAAGTAGTGTTAGACAATGCTTTCAGAAGCGTTTGGTTTTAGCATATAAGGTAACACAAGAAATTGCCACTACACTCCCTCTGGTACACTGGTATGTGTTTTCCTAATGTAGAGAGCATTGATTAATAAACTACACACTGACTCTAGATCCTGACCAAATCCTTTTTTGTTGATCAAATGTTTTTCAAAAATGTATTGTATATTATATAACAGCTGCACTTCACAGACCGGAGTCTCTGCTACTGTGGACCACGAAGGACGCGATCATCATCCCCATCCCCAAAGACCCTGCATGGCATGGAAATCTCCTCCTCCTGGAAAAATTTGACACCCAGCATATGCTCCCTGTGTTGGCCAGTAGAAAGGAGCATATTTAAATAAACATACTCTTAACACCCTCGGACTCTGGGTTGTGTTCCGTATGTGTGATGGGGTGTTATGCAGAGGGGAGGAAAACAGGACACAACAGATTGGGATTGTGGTGGAGATGCTGAGCAGTTATTTAATTGTTGCATGTAATTATAATTATACTGCGTGCTTCTTAGTTATTCCATCTTTTGCTGTAACATGGATCTGTAACTCTATATTTACTTATATCTACCACACTTCCTTCTACATCATACACTATCATTATACATGGTGTATATAGGATATATATATTTGTATACATATCTGTAAATTGTATAATTTTATTTTTCGTATTTGGGATTTCTCTTTTGTCCACTCAAATATACTTGGCCCTTTCTCTTTTCCATGTGGAAAATGGCAGCTGCATATTCTGCTTTTCTCATCTGGCTCCCTGTCTGCTCGTCTACAATGAGAAAATTATATAATTAATTACTAATAATAATTTAAACCTGTTATTACCAATATTTCACAAATTCTTCATGTAAACTTAAGAGCACAGCTGTATGTTGAGTGTCAACTTTGCTTGGTTCATCTAACTGGGGGGCAGCTACATGGATGTCGGTGCAGTCCACAATAATTTTGCAGTTGAAGGCAGAATGAATTTATTATTGACTCAGAATGAAGCACAACTTCATGTCATACAATACATTGACTTTATTTGTAATTGTGTCAAAAAATTTGAGCATTGATTAGCAAGCAGGACCTGCAGGAACAGAGAATGGTGATGGATGGAGCTGGGAAGAGAGAAGAATAAAGAAAACAGATCAACTTTATTATCGGATATTAAAAATTCAATTTCAAAACAAGTTGCCGCTCCTACAGTTTTCTAGTATGTAAAGATGATTTCACATGACCAATGCAAAATATCACACTCAATACATGTGTGTCTCTGGGGGGTGCATTGTGCCTTTGATGTATATAAATAATATACCATAACCAAATACTATTACGTACAGTGGAAATCAGGTTGCCAGAGCAGGTCAGTCCAGTGTGCATGTTCCTCAGGGTCTCAGCAGTTACAGGTGAGGTAAAGAAAATAAAAGAGAAAAAGGTCAGTAACAACACTTTAAAGTAACAACACTGAATAATTATCGTTTTTACACAATGAAACACGTCCAGAAGAATGTCATGCAAAGCTGTCTGCCTGCCTGCCTTCCTTCGGCTCTCCCTGAACTGCCTGATATTTTAATGTTCAATGTTAACCATTTGTGCAGATAGCATGAAGTAGAAAATATCCCCGATGCTAATGTGGCGTTAGCCTACCTCCTGCCCCCTTAGCACCTGGTGGAGGGGGCGATAGGCTACTCTTCAAATGTTTCACAAAATACTTACCATCATGACTACTCTTACTGTTTAACATTTTGGTTAACTTCATGTTATGGCTAATACAAATGACAAGGCTAAGTAATGTAATGTAATGCTAACTAATGTGCTCGCTACTAGCTAGGTAGCTAACTTGACTATGTTCCATGCAAAACATGTATATTACCTGATATGTTTGGTCCTGGTCCTTTCACCAGACGGGAAGCGATAGAACGAGCAAGTGGTATGATCACTTTTGTGATTACAACCTGGTACAAAGCACACAGGCATCTTGTAAAAGTGAATTTATTGGAGCAATCTCTTATATTTATTTGAGGGAATAAATCAGTTATGAGATCTTCTTCTTCTTCTTTGCTTTAATTGCGAGTCCAACCAGTCTTGGAGCATTATCGCCTATGACATCACTTACGCGACCCAAAATGCGATTTGAGATTTGTAGTCTTTCTAGTTGCGTATTTTTCATAGTCTTATATTTCAACAGTTTTACAACAAACTGTGACTTTTTTTTACATGGAAATGATTGTTTAAGATTGACAAACATCATATGTGTCATTCGTGGCACAATTCAAACGGGATCAAAAGATAACTTTTCTCTCTCCATTGACTTCAATGTATAATTTTCCGCTTCCGGGGTCCCATGGAGGCTCCCGGAAGGGGAGGGACTTCGCCTCTCTATACATCACACGGGATGAGGGTTCCCAACCAACCAGAATGGTTTAAAGTTAAACTAAGGAAGTAGACGTAACACATACCATAGATATATATAAATATATATATATATATAAAATGTATATATAAATATATAAATATATATATATATGACGCATACAAGCCCCCAGGAAGTGCGCCGGAGTCTGATGAGAATATTCGTTGTGGCCAAACGGCGGTACTACACTTCCGTTTGGTTGCTGGTCCCGGAAACACTTTTTCCCATTGACTTACATTGGGAAAGAGTGGTCTGTAACTCGTTGGATCATTTTTTAAAAACGAAATAAACTACAGAGTATGAAAGTTTGTATAGCCCTTATTAAAAACATTCGTTCCTCAAGTTGTAAAAATGTGCTAATAACGTTATTCTGAGAGTTATTTCCCTCGGCATTATGAACGTGCATCTAACCCACGGGACCGCGCCGCCCGGCACGTTCATGTGACATGTTCAGTACTACATGAGTTTGTCTTTACCCACGGATGCACAATAACAACGGACCATATCGCCTTACTGCCATCCCACGGAGCTGTAATAATGGATATATTGCACATGTTTGCTTTAATTCATCATTTGTAAAATATTATACTACATGGGCTGTATGATGTAAATCTTGTACCGTAAATGTTGTATTAAATAAAGTTAATATCACCGACGTAGATTAACGGTCCTGTAGCTTCTTATTGCACTTGCAATATACCATTAAAAGAGTTGAACGTAGCTGTTTGCTATTAGGCCGACTATATATTAAGTCGTCATATTTATACATATATCAATAAAGATATGTGTCAAAGCTCTAATCAAATTAACAGTTGTATTAACTATAATTGTATATATATATGTATATTGCCTGTGTTGTATATGTATACACACAAATGAACAACCTTGTGTTTTTTCAAAAGTTTCACAAGTTGTATTATAGTGTTTATTTTAGTGTTGTTTTATTCTTATCCACATTTTGATTTCAGAGCATAGGACAGGAGAATGCTGGGCACAACATCACGCTCAACAGTGAAGCTGGCAATGGTGAACAAAACCAGTTATAATATTTATTCCGCTGAAAAAGTGAAAGCTTACATTAGCATACTAATGCATTACTAAAAATACATAAGCATTTCAGGTAGAAATGAGCATTTTATATAGAAATTCACACATATAAGAAATGAAACCTAAAAGAGATGTTAACAAATGTATACCTCTGATGGCTGGCATAGTAGAACTAGGTGAACAAAATAGTGACAAAAAATATAAATACAATTTATATAGATTAAAAGGTAATATAATATTGATTACAATTATTCTATTAAAAAATCCACCAAACATTATCAACAGGAAAGCCCTCTGAAGGCATGTTATGGTTTGAAAAAAGTTGAGGATGGGGTCCAGACAGTTCAATCAGGAGAGACTTCATTTTGTTTAAAGAACATTTATTGACACACGTCATATGATAAATGTTAAGTCTTTGGCGATTAGACCCCGATCCTGAAATCGTATATCTAAGAGGGGAAAAGCAGCCATGAGCATATAGGGAACCTCCCGGGGTCTAGACACTGGTGATAATGCTGAAAATCTGGATTTGATGAGGAGATGGGATGAAGAGGAGGTGTGATGAGGTCTTTGGATTAGCTCTCCTGGTACTGGATATGATGAAAGGAGGTGGATGGGGAGGAGGCGGACGGCAGCATGAACACCTGGAATCACAGCTGACTGCAGGAGAGAGGAGAACCATTTAAAAAATTGTAATAATGTCAGCAAGACATGAACATATATAACCACTATCATTCAATTCTGTAATTGCAGGTTTGTTAGCATGATATTTGAAACATAAATGGCTTGTATGAGTTTAAAGCCCACTCACCACGTCAAGGTGCAGGCCACGAGTGAGGACACAACAACGATCACAAACAGTACATACACACGAGATCACCAGTAACCACTTTTTTTTTCCTTTTTCAATATATTTTATTCTATCTAGGTCCCAATGTGTGGATAATAGGGAGCAGCTACGTTCAACGTGGGGAAGAAAGAGCCAGACACACCATGGGAAGCAACCTGGGTCTCAATTGCCGTGTGTGGTGGTTTGGCAAGGGTGGTCTGAGGTGGAGGAACCTTCTTCCCTTTTTCTATCAGTCCTTGAGAGGAAGAACAGTCCCGGATGTCCTGCTCATCCACTGTGGCGGCAACGACCTTGGCAACATCAAAGGTGTGGAGCTTGTCACAGCGATGAAGCAGGACCTGCTTTCCCTCAGTGATAACTTCTCAGAGATGAAGATAATTCTATCTTCCATCAATGAGAGATGTCCCTGGAGGAAAGCCAATCCGGGAAAGCTGAACAAGGCCAGAATGTGGGTGAACAGAGAGATGGGTACAGTTGTTAGTGGTTTGGGTTGAGAGAGTGTAAGGCATCCTTGCATTAAGTTTGACTGCCCTGACATATTTCTAAGAGATGGAGTTCATTTCACCAATTTGGGAAAATATGTTTTTAAGTAACCTTAAACAGTCCCTTGAGGCTACAATCTAAAGTGGTTCTGCATTTTGGATTCTAGCCTCAACAGGATATGTATATTTAACAAAAAATAACTTTTACATTTGACAGGGCATTCCTCCTTGTGTCTTCACTTACTCACACAATTTTTTTTAAATGTGTAATTTAATTAAATTGTTCACTCACATTCTGTGTTCTTCCTCTCTCTTAAACTTTAGTCCCCTTGTCTTTTTCTCTCTTTCCCTCACTCATCTTAGTCCCCTTGTCTTTTTCTCTCTTTCCCTCACTCATGTTAGTCCCCCTGTTTTGTTTCTCTCTTTCCCTCACTCATCTTCCCCTGCTTCACCAGCCTCAGCCAGCTGTGGTGTGTCTGTTCTCTTTCTTCTCCATTTTGGATGTGGCCCAGGAGGAAGCGCAGCCACTTCAAGACACTGGTATGGGCCTACGTGCTGACGACACAACCGTCATCGGCCAGATTACCGACGGCGACGAGACGGCGTACAGAGAGGAGGCCGAAAACCTGACATCTTGGTGCCAGGATAACAACCTCCATCTCAACGTCAGCAAAACCAAGGAGCTGATTGTGGATTACAGGAAGCAGCACAGAGAGGGACACGCCCCCATCGCCATCAATGGGACTACGGTGGAGAGAGTCAGCAGCTTCAGGTTCCTCAGTGTCCATCACGGACACGGCTGCATCACAGCCTGTTACGGCAGCTGCACCGCCCTTAATCGTAAGGCTTTCCAAAGGGTGGTGAAAACTGCACAGAACATCACCAGAACGGAGCTGCCATCCATGGAGGACCTTTACTCCCAGCGGCTCAGGAAGAAAGCCCTCAGTTTATGTTTATGTTTATTTTAGAAATGTTTTGGCACATTTGTTCCTATTCTGCTAATGGTATATTGCAGGATATTTAAGTCTCCCATGTACTTTTTAAATTAATAATAGTATGTTCCTCTTGATATTTAACTTGTAATATTGTAATCATCTTAGTTAGAAATGCTGTTTCCACCCCATCCTCTGCTGCTGAATGATTTTATATATTGTTACTGAAAGTGCTTCTCTTTGATATTATAATGATTACACCAGAAAGTCAGTCTTTGTGAGATTTATTTGTTCACATTTTTCCCAGCCACAAGATGATGTTCATTGGAGGCCTCAAAGCTGGGTGAAGGTATTGCTGCACGGATCAATGCAATCCTTTACAACAGCATTCCACTATGGTTGGGGATGTCTGTAAAAAAAGGAGAAGTAATCTTAAACCAAATAAGTGTCGCAATATAGGGAAACAAACTGACAAAAACATCAATTAGATCAGAATACATTTACATTGTTATAGCGGAAAAGAGCCAAAGACAGCCTAATGTTACTTAAAGTATGCATAAAAAAAGTATTGGTTACCAAGTGGTTTCATGTACAACCCACACAAGTATCATGCTAAATGAAGCTCTGTTGCTTGGATATCACTAGATCCTGATGTCAGCGTAATATAAAAGTACATAACGATCGATGTGTAACTTAGCATAATTTACTAGCAAGCCGCTAGCTGCTAACTGCCGCCTCGTTAATATAAATCCAGTACCATGCTGTCATGAACGCACGGTGCTGTTACGTATATGCAAATTCACGTGCTTGATGTGAACGAGCCTTTTGGGCGGCGTGGTTAAAGTTGCACATGCTCTATGACCGCACATACGGGTACTTCTCGCGCATGCCGGGTAATCTGTGACGTTTCGCTCTTGAAAGTTGGGCCATTTTGTCATCATGCGCCATTGAGCAACTCTCATAGGAATGAATGAGGCCCCGCCTCCCACGCTGTATCCAGTTCTTATTATACATCCATGAACACATACCGACAGTGGCGTATCTACGGGGTGGCACGGGGTGGCAGCTGCCACCTCAGAAAAATGCCTTGCCACCCCAGCTACCCCATTTGGCAGCTTTGTTTTGAAAGAAAAGTTGTGGCTCATCGGACATTTATGAGAGAAAATCTCTAATGTCCGAGTGCAAGTGAATGCAGCACAAGACGCGCCTTGTAAACCCCCCCCGGTGCGAGCTTGGAAATATGACTGGCGGCGATTTCATTTGAACGGGAGGACAGCGCAAAATGAGAAGCATTTCGGATACAGTAGACAGAAGGAATGAGGTATTTGCGGTCAGGGTATGGCTTGGGTAGGCTACAGCCATACCAATAAATGGCTTAGCCCCACCATGAAAAATGATGTTAAAGTAAGCTAAATAAAGTCTTCCAACTCGCGCGGAGTAAATTGCACAGACAGCAGTTAGTAAGATTGATTTCGGTAGCCACTTGTCTGGAAATACCGAAGACTAGAAACGGTTTTGAAAACTTTTGTCACGTAGTGATCGTCTTCTCAATAGAACATCTTTGATAATGTCTTCTGGCCAATCATAATCAAGATAACGGCGTGGTGTTGTTGCAAGAAGTCCCGACGGAGAATACTTTTGCTGTCTATATACATAGGTACAACTATAAGACCCCACGGTTTGATGATTGATAGGTGTGTGGGCTGTCTTTCACTTTAACACAGAACAATGGGGGCTATCCACCCTTATCCACAATGTAAAGTAATTCACACAGCCTTTTCCCTCTCCTATCTGTGAGGAGCAGCAGGTTCAGCTTTCAGAGCAAAGTAACAAAAAACTAAAATGGCATTCATTTTTTTAAATACGTCGTGTAGTTATATATATTTATTTATTTTTCTTCACAAGAGAGCACCAGAATGTGTATTTGATGTTAGTATTTCAAAAAAATCTCCTGGGGGAGAATCCCTGCAGGGGTTGGGTTTTCAACTCTTTGACCTGTGGGGAAATTGCAGGATTGGCTCCAGGTCGCCCTTTTTATTTACTACAAGACAAATGTGCCTTTTTATTTCATACAGTTCAATTTGGATTGAGACAGGGAAATAATCTAAACCTCACGCTTGGCGTTTCACTGTCAAGGGGAGCGTGTATGTAATTACATTGCAAATACTGACTTGAGCCCCACCACTGTATGGGTTAGCCCTACCATAGATTACCCAACACAAATACTCTGGCGCCGCAACTGTTTGCGGTCTACTATGACAGAGAAGAGCCTGTCAAGTTTGGCTGTACTCAGCATTGAATCAAAACGCACCATAGCTTTAAATCTTAATAACTTTGTGTGGCGTTTTGCTGATCAAGATGGTAATCGCCACATTCAGCTGTTATAAACATGCCAACTTGATGCTCTGCTCACGGATGAGTCGATGAGAATAATAAACTGTTTAAGAAGATGACCTTACATGTGTAAATATATGTTTCTTCTTTGTGGGGGTCTGCCCCCAAAAAACAGTTTCAAGTCCTGACAAAGTCAAATAAGACGGTGTGTAAAACTTCACTGCTCAGCCAAAAAAAAGTAACCACTTTGATTAACTAGGCCAGTAGGTAAGGGCTTTCCACTGGATAATAACTGCAGCGATGTATGTTTTAGCTGAATACACGTTTTTTTAACCCTAACTGATGCAGTTAGTCATTTCTTTAATGTTTTTTCTTTCTGATGTAAAGTCAAGGTTGTAACTGTTTGCAATGAAGTTGTGGGGCGCTGAACTGTTCCTTTGATTCTTTTGAATTATGATAGTAATTACTGGTCTTTCAAATTTGAAGGAGGGTGAGCAAGCGTCTTGAGGAACATTCATCATTAACTCCTCCAAAAAATATAGTTTATTTAATAATAACACTGAATATGTGAATCATAACAGTGACTGACAGCTGATAGGAATAATATGATTGTTAATATTATCATATTCATACAGACACACATCGATGAGACAGTTAATGTACTTATTGCAGCAGTCTGCATATTTGGTACCCCTGCTGGTCTAAGAGTTAAACCAACTCATTCAGTTAAAATTCATTAAATTACACCTGCCACCTTATATATTTATATTTAAGGCTTTACTGATGTGCCACAATAATGTCACCTAATGTTATTGAGTTAAAATATCAATATTGTGGCTTTCCAAGTTAACATTGATTGATTGATATGACTGAGATTAAATCAGCATATACTTCTGCCAGGGGATGCCACCCCTTAAAATCTCCTGCCACCCTCTTGCCACCTTGAATATTTGTCTAGATCCGCCCCTGCATACCGATAGCAGCATCGTTTGTCCAGCGGCTTAACGGTATACCGATACCATCCAATCAGGTACCGGTATTGACTTAGTGCCGGTTCTCGATACCCATCCCTACTCACTGTGTTTAAAACGGGAAAAATGACTGCTGAAACAGTGCACTGAGTTAATGAAAAAATGTATTTAGGCCTTTTAAGTCAGTATTTGTATTTAGTCGTTTACATTTTTTTTAAAATATGCTTTATTACTGTAAATGTAGATTTTGTCATTTGGACGCCGACTTCGAAGGCGAAGAAGAAGTGTGCCACATTTTATTTACAGCGAGGAGAGGAGAAACCAAATATTAACTTTTTGCCCCAGTGATTTGCTGGAGAAGGATAGCTGGACCACAGCCAGGATCCCATGAGTCAGCATTTAAACAAACATATATTACCCACACATGTTTTAAATTTATTCCAACATTGTCTGAGGTATTTTGTAATGCAGTGATAGTTTTGTGGCAAATATTGTGCTGTAACCTGGCCCTATGATAACAGGAAGGTTTTCTTTCCAATAATGTTATTTAGGAAAAGTGTGAGTTACTGAAACAAATTATGTTACTAAAGCAAATACCAACACATTTAAAGAAATACACATTTATTTATTACTTCAACCTGCGTTTAGTTTTCTTTTTTTGGGGGGGGGGGGGGGGGGGGGCTAATAGTGCTACAGCAAAGGCTGTGCTGTAACTTAAGCCAAAGTAATTGAAAATAAGAAACTAAACTTAAATGTAAACTAAGTCATTGACGCACATTATTTGACGAAAACACCAGTATGGGTTTCTTAGTGTGTTATGACTTTATACTGAACTAAAAGTGCTGTAGGCCTACTCGTGAACACTGTTGCGTCTCCTTTGTCCTCAATTAAATGTGGCCTTATCATTAAGTAGGCTAATTGCCCTCCCCCGCAAGTAAAATTGATCTAGGGCCGCCGCTGTGTGTGTGTGTGTGTATGTGTGTATGTGTGTGTGAGAGTTCTGTTGCAGTGGATGGTGCAGGGTACTGCTGTGTGTGGGTGTGACCGCTGCGCGAGACCAAGAAGGCTTCTCAATTCTCTAATTTCCCCTCCTATCCTCGTGTCTTACTGCCGCCCACAGGAGATGCGAGCGGAGGAGTCGAGGAGGGGAAATTAGAGAATTAAGGAGCCTTCCAAATGTCATCAAACCGTCAGTCTACCGACAAGCTGACAAGTGACACGTGACACACACACACACACACACACACACACACACACACACACACACACACACACACACACACACACACACACACACACACACACACACACACACACACACACACACACACACACACACACACACATACACGGAGACAGGACAGACGGAGCTCAGCGGCCACGCGACCCTCTCATAAAGGTCCGCGAGCGCACTGAGGCAAGTAACGCTTTCTTTTCATGCTGGCTTTAAACTGCAGAGTAATGCATCCTTTGATAAATGCTGCTTTTAGTTTTTTTTTACTGGGATGAACTTACTCATTATCACCGGTTGTGTCCACATGTAGGCTACTGAGTCACAGTGTGTTTCCATTATATACTGAGGCACATGAAAAATCTTCCGAACTGATATATTTTCTTGTGACTAATGCATCTATCACTGAATCGTGCCTCATTGCACAGAACGGCTTCATTAGTATAATGATAAGTAAGAAGAAGAAGAACAATGACTCACCATCAGCCATGACTCTCTAAAGTGAACTAGTCAGTGTGTTATGTGAAATATTATATAAGTACAGATTGATAAACTCCTTCACCCCTGTGGGAAGTAACTGATGTACTTGTACTTTACTCGAGTATGTCCATTTAATGCTTATTTAAACTTTTACTTTACTACATTTTGGAGGCATTTTTACTCCACTACATAACATATGAGTTATTCCTCCACATCTGCTCCAGTATAGTGCTGTAAAAGGTGTTGGGGGCTTGACCCACATTAAAGTTCCACATGTGATCCATGATTGAACAGGCTTTGTGTTGTCAGCAGCTGCACACTCAGCATCCCTGCTTTACGTGTTGATGGCATGACAACGAGATGTTGTTGGACCTCATGTCAAACGCTCGGGGGAACGCAACGGTCCCATTTTACCACACATTTCCAGTGGTGTGGTTTGTTGCTACTGTGTACTTCTACTCCACTTCAGTTCAGAGGTAAAGTGTGTACTTTTACTCCACTACATGTATTTAATACCTTTAGTTACTTTACAGATGTGGATGAATGATGTGAAATCTAATCGAGTGTTAAATCAGACTTTAGTTCCACCTGGAGTAAATCCACAAGCTACCCTGCAGTATACAAAGTCATTCAAACTAGCTGCACCTTTACCAGCGTTGAGAACACTTTCATGATCAATCATTATAAAACATATCATATATATTATTCTGAAATGGACCAATCTGCAAAATGAATACTTTTACTTTTGGTACTTTAACTATATTTTTAAGCTAACGGCCCGTCTACTTTTCTACTTTTACTTGAGGAACATTTTGAATGCAGGACTTTTACTGTCACAGAGTATTCCTACACTCTGATACTTCTACTTTTACTCGTAAGTACAAGATCTGTGTACTTCTTCCACCGCTGCAAATTGCTGTATTTGCACATTTTTTACATCATGTTCAAGCCACAAATTCAATAAGTAGCCAGTTTGAATATTTGGTCACTTATGAAACTCACTGGAACAAGAATATATGATTGGATCTTTGGATCATATCAGATGCCTTTTCTAAGGTGTAAAGTGAGCCATCAAATGTTACACTGTGCAAACACATATATCCTACAGTCTATCTCAATAAATAGCTCTGGTCTGAGGCACGCAGCATTTCTTCAGAAGCAGCATGCACTGACAGTTTGCATTCTGTTAGACAAGTTCTGGTTTCTGACCCAGCTGTATTTCAGCTGTTAATGTCAGCTGTTTCTATGAGCATCCCTCTGCTCATTCTGACAGAATTTTAAACATGGTGAGCGCTTCTTATGAGTTTTCTGATGATTAGATGTATCGTTGACTATTAAACCAAAGTCTAATATCACAGGCGTATATTTAGAATTCCTGGAGACAACACTATTCTAGCCAATCGTTTTTATAAAGTAACGTGTTTTCTTAATTGAGATGTACAGTATTGTGTTTGGAACACACAATTTAGTTTATCAAAGATCTCTGCACTGGCTACCAGTAGCTTAAAGAACCGATTAAAAATTGTATTACTAACTTATAAAGCACTAAATGGTTTGGGAGACCAATATATATCCGACATGCTGCTCTGTTAGCCCCCCAGAGCTCTGAGATCTTCGGGGGGGGGGGGGGGCTAGCTCATTGTTTCCGGTCGAGACCAAACACACAGAAGCTGCTTTTAGTTTTTACGCGCTGCACATCTGGAAAAAACTCCCAGAAAAGCTGAGGTCCTCACCAACCCTGAGTTATTTTAAGTCGTGGTTAATAACATTTATTTTTACTGCTGCTAACCCAGAAGTCATTTAACGTTTTATTATTACACCTTTTCCAGCATCATCTGTATTATTTACAATGTTGATTTAAACTGCTTATTATCTCTTTTATGAATGGCCTTTATGAATCTGTTATTCCATTGTGTTTATTTATTGTGGTTCTTTCTTTTGTCTTCTTTCTTAACTTTTGTTTGTTTATGTTGATGTAAAGCACTTTGAATTGCCTCTGTGTCGGAAAATGTGCTGTAGCAATAAACGTACCTTACCTTACCTTGTGATATTTGGGGGATGGAAGGTAATGGGACCGCAGAGACAGGCAGGCTAGACTGTAACTCCATCGTTGACCTTAAAGGTCACTCTGTCTGAAAAATCTGTTCAATTAGAAACAAAGCTCCGTCCGTTAGGTAAGACCATTGTTTGAATCTGAAATGTAAAGAAGCCGCACACTGGCTGATATATAGGTTGTGATTGGTCAGAATCATATAGCTAAGGGTCCAATTCCTCGCTAGCTGCATCTATATCAGGTGCCCTATTCGTTAAATAACCACAAAACCTTTATTACTTTGTGTTGGAGTATTATATAAACTCTTTTCTAATTCAACATGGAGACAGACACATTAAAACAGTTCTCACAGTTCCAAAAAACAATGCGCATCACTTAAGTTCCTTTGTGAACACATTCTGCATGTTAAACAGTCGTACTGACATGTCATAATTCATAATAAGCATAATTCAACATAATGAATTGTACTTTGATTTAGTTTGAAGGTTGATAAAATAAACAACACATGGTTATTTTATCAATTACTTGAATAACACATAAAACACCAACATACCTCACAGTATACAAACTCTGCATGTCCCGACAGCAATCTTTCCTCTTTGAGGAAAACTAACCGAACTGTAGCTGTGTGGTGATGGGGAGCTCTTTGTGTCTGTCCCAGACTCCTGACCACTACAATTCAAATATATATTATATATTCTTACAGCTCTGTTTTGGGTTTTCACCCACCACTGAGGGACTCCTAAATCAAATATCTGGCTGTTTAGTTGCTAAATTCTTCAATACAGTTTAACAGTCAAGTTGCAGGCCGTAAAACTTTAACAATGAAAGTGAAAGAAACAGTGAAAGACACTTTAGTACGGGATCAGGTCAGTCTCAAAATAAATAAATGCACACAGAAGGATTCCCAAATGTAATTCGGGATTAATATATAAATGTCTGCATCCACACAAATATTGGTGACCACAGAGTGTAAACGTTGTGATCAGCTGTTTTAGCGCAGTTCTCCAGTGAAGAGGGGGAGTCTCCCTCCGCAGCCGGTTGGCGTAGTTTTGGCACAATTCCGTTGTACAGACCAACGTTAACAGCACGTCGGTACGCAATTGCGCTTTGTGACACAAGTGACGGTATGCATTTCAGATTACGCACATAACCTGTGTACCAGTTATGTGCACCCCTGTACTACAGCAAAAGTATTCTCCGTCGGGACTTCCTGCAACAACACCACGCCGTTATCTTGATTCTGATTGGCCAGAAGACATTATCAAAGATGTTCTATTGAGAAGACGATCACTACGTGACAAAAGTTTTCAAAACCGTTTCTGGTCTTAGGTATTTCCAGAGTGGCTACTGAAATCAATCTTACTAACTGCTGTCTGTGCAATTCTCGGCGCGAGTTGGCAGACTTTATTTTGCTTACTTTAACATCAATTTTCATGGTGGGGCTAAGCCATTTCTTGGTATGGGTGTAGCCTATCCCAGCCATACCCTGGCGCTGCCACTGGTGGGATGTATTGGGCGGGCCATTCTGCACATGCGTTAAATGCGTTAAATATTTTAACGCAATTAATACAAATAAAAAATTACCGCCGTTAACGCGATAATTTTGATAGCATTACTTTTTACATTTTTATAAAACAATAAGTATTTGTTTGTACATTGAAAAGATATTTGTGTGGATGCAGACATTTATACATGAATCCTTAATTACATTTGTATGCATTTATTTATTTTGAGACCGATCTTACCCCATATGCACACGGTGCAATCACCCTATAGAATCCAGGCAAGGCGTTAACATAAAGTCAACGTATCTAAATAAAACCCAAGGCAGCATCCACAACAACATCAGCCCTTTTTCTCTTGAAATCAGCTGTCTTTGTTCCAGAACATCGATGTTCTGACTGTCTGAACGGCTCTCTTAAAGATGTGTTCAAATGTTCAAATCCATCAGGCTAGACCCTCGAGCGGCCCATCAAACAGGGACTGCTTTTGTTTCACCGACAAATGCAAAGTGAAGCTGTGAGCGTTGCTGGAAACATGGGGAAGGGCTTTAAAGGCTTGTTACTATGGAACTAACCAATGACAGACCAGACTAACTTAAAGGTGTTATGCTTTTCTGGTAATTACCCGTCCCCTTGTGTGTTATGAAGGTTGTTATGCATGTAAACGGTCTGCAAAGTCACAAACCCTCAAAGTACACCCTGTAGCGAGTAAAACTCTAACACAGAAAAGACGTGTCTATGCTGCCCCTGAACGCCTCGTTGGAGATTTCTCTTTTTCCATTTTTTTGTTCCGGGGGCCATTGACGTCACTAAATCTGGAGACCAATTGGAATGTGGCACACCCATAGCTATACAACAATATGCACACCCTCTGCTAGCCGACCATTTACTGTTGGAAGGCTGAAAGGTTCAGTTCCAAATGGTATCCAGTCATGTCAAGAAAGTACTGTGCCCTGAAATGTGAGGGGAAATGACACCAGTAAATCCACCTCACACTGTAGCTCCAAACAAGGCGTGTAGGACAGAGAGTGAATACACATACTATACAGAGATGCTGTTTGAGAAAACGAGGGGTTACCTATGGTAACCCTAGTTATATAGAGTGGCGAAGTCACGCTTCTACTTCCGCCCCATGGGACCTTATTTCTGAAAAATTATGTATTGAAGTCAATGGAGAGAGAAAACGTTTCTTTCGATCCCGTTTGAATTGTGCCATGAATTACACATATGATGTTTGTCAATCTTAAAAAATAATTTCCATGTCAAAAAAGTCACATTTTGTCTTAAAACTGTTGAAATATAAGACTATGAAAAATACGCAACTAGAAAGACTACAAATCCCAGAGTCCGTACATTAACGTTACACATTACACTCGTGTTACTCACCAAAACCTTGTAAAGCCGGTCCCGCATGCTGGCTCTTACGGAACCGACTAACTCCCTTTTGTGTATGTACAGCTCTCAACATGGCCAGACTTGTAGTGATTTTCACCTCTTTTAATACTTTTCACTTCATTCTGAAAGAAAGAGGTGAAATGTGCTAACGTGACGGCCATCTTGGTGTTGGTGACGTATGCAAGACCAGAGTTGTAGTTCATTGAGCGCTTCACACAAAAGAAATGTGTTACTTCACAGTTTTACGACACATTTTTTTTTTTTTGACTTGCAAAATTATCTTTTAAATTGACAAACATCATATGTGTAATTCGTGGCACAATTCAAACGGGATCGAAAGATAATCTTTTTCTCTCCATTGACTTCAATACAGGATTTTTCCAAATGAAGGTCCCATGGAGGTCCACCGGAAAGGGAGGGAATTTGCCACTCTATCAACACAGGCGGAGCCCCCTACTGGACTCTATGGATACTCCCCTTGATCATATCATGCAAGCATTCATCCACTGAGACTTCTATAGACGTAGCCGGCCCCGGGGCGGGCCTACCTGAATGTACGCGCATCTCACTGCATAAAAGGAGGCCTCGCCTCACTTTGCAAATCACAATCTACACTGATATACATTTACACAAATATTTTCCCCTCATTTATTGTAACAAATGTAGATATAGTTTAAAAATAGATTTGAATCAAAACATGTGGTGGTTTGGAGACCATCTGATGCCATTAATAACAGCACAGGCCCTAAAGCTATTTTCCCTTTCTGTTGGTTTCCATAGTATTTCTGTTAAAGACTCAACCGTCTGTCAGCTTTCTTTTGTGTCAGTCACTGGCTTACTTGTCCTTAACTTACTCTTTAATTGTGTCTGTTGTAGCTCTGAACACCTCTCCTGTGTTCACAGGTCAATGTCAGGTGTCAGCAGTCATACGTTCTGTGTTGCTGTCTCTGTATCTAGGATGGAGATGTCAGCGGCTGACGGTGGCCTGGGGAGGTCTGCCCACCGCCAGCGCTCTGGCACGGTGAAGAGGAAGAGGTGGGGGGGTTTGAGGCAGCAGTGGAAGCTTCTGGGCCTGTTTGAGATCGATGAGCAGCACAAGTTCTACAGCCTGACCTGCATGATGAAGGAGGGTCTGGCAGCAGCCTCCCAAAGCACCATTGATAATGCACCGAGAGTGAGTAGAAAGTGGTCCTGTGAATATAACCAGTTAGATGAAAACAGATATATTTTAATTGCTTGTAACCCAATCCAATGAAAAAAACCAGTAAGTTACTGCACAGTACTGTATTTGCCACAACTTTATCAGATTGCGTTATAATCGTCTTCTTTTGGAGGGGGGCCACAGGGGGTTCCAAGCTCATTGGGCGCTGGACCCTGTTGCTCCCCCCTCCTCTCCCTAGAACCTGCATAAGTCCTGCATATCTTAATAAGATGCAGTAGATGCATGCTCATATAGGAACAGTGGATCCAGATGTGGGACCAGGGCCTCTGGTCCCACATCTCTGGCCACTTCCTTTTTCCATAATTAGTTTATATTGTATTGTACTTTATTATTATGATAATAATAATAATAATAATAATAGATTTAATTTGTTAGCGCTTTTACAGGTGCTCAAAGATGCTTTACAGATAATAGTGAAGAGAAAAGAAAAGAGAAGAAAGGAACAACAAATAAATATATAGTTCAAGTTAAAGTCAAATAATACAAAAACAATCACACATTAAAAGCCAGATTGAAGAGATGAGTTTTTGTGAGTTTTTTGAAGGTGGTGAGGTCGGTGCAGTCTCTGATGGGTTGTGGGAGTGAGTTCCAGAGGGAGGGGGCAGCGACGGAGAAGGCTTTGTCCCCCCAGGTCCGGTGACTGGTGCGGGTGGGGATGGATAGGAGGTTGGCTTCTGATGAGCGGAGGCAGCGGGAAGGGGTGTGGTGGTGCAGCAGGTCTGTAATTATGGTGGCTTTTCTTATGACATTATTGTTTCTAACGTAAACAATTTTTAGCCAGTATTTGGAGTCAGCTTTACAAAACATAATTTGTAGATTTGGATGTAACATTTTTGCTATATGTTTGAATGAAGGAACAAGCTCTATGTTTAAAGAAAATACTTTAGTGTATTATCAGAGAAATGAATGGTGAATGAACGAAAGGTAATGTTGCGGCATGGTCTACATTAGAAGTTCTAATCCATAAAATTGAATTCCTGGTTGTTTTGAGGGTAGCCATGGTTACAGTGGTCAAAGCAAGTGTGTCAGCATGTCCCAACATTGTCATACTTATACTACATCTATTTAAGCAGATACTGGTATCTGTTAAGAGAGGAGACACAATCATGGTGTTTTCATTATTTGATTAGGTGTAAATGAACACAGTTTTGATACCAGAACGGCTTCAGTTTGTATCTGCTCATGTTCCATGAAATCCACACTCAATCATGGAGTGCTGCAAGGTTCTGTCCTTGGACCCATTTGCTTCTCTCAATATATGTTGTCATTAGGAAATATTTTAAGGAACTATTTATCATTAAATTCTGACAAAAAAAGGTCATTTGACTTGGCCCCAAACAGGAAAAAGGACCACATCACTCCATTGTTAGCAGCTCTACACTGGCTCCCAGTAAAGTCCATAATCAAATGTAAAACTTTTCTTTTAACCTACAAAGCCCTAAATGGAAAGGCCTCATCAATCATACCTAAAATCTATTTAAATCCCCTAATGTCCCTCATTATGCTCCAAGAGTGCAGGTCTTCTAATCATTTAATGTATTTTATGAATGAAGCCTTCTGCATTCAGAAAGCACTCATCTCTCGGTGTGAAAAGTGTGAAATAAAAACCCTCTGATTTTCAGATTATAAAAAGAAAAGAGATTTGGTGACGTAAAACACATGAGCGCTAACGTTTCAGTTCAGAGTTAAAGATCACTTAACACCTAGAAACATTTTGTAACCTACATCTGTATAAGATTTTGTGACGTTCAGACATTGATATGAAACATTGTGAAAGAGCTTCCTCTAACAAGTTATTTTCCTCCTTTATGGGAAAATGAACAAATAGCATGGCTGAAAAGAATCCCCTCATAAACAAGGCTTGGAGAGCGGTATGCAGCCCACCCTGCTGCTGAATGAACGGTCACATGACCTTAATCCCAACCTACACACTGCTGAGTCAGCTGGCTGTTGCATGACAACAACTGTTGTGTTGTATCTGCAGAGTCCCTAAAACACAACAGAACACAACACTCCCCCCCCCCCACACACACGCCAAATATGACTTTTAACAGAAAACATACAGTTGCTAAAGATTCTTTACCCCTTCCCTTTTTTTAATACATTACTTCGTTCAAATATAACAGATACAGTTTAATTTTGACAGCAATTTTCACACAATTCCTGGTTATGTGGTTTTTGTCCACAGTATTCACTGTTACATGTCTGATATGTGTAATATGTAATGTAAAGCACTTTGAGCATTCGGAAAAGCGCACTAATAAATGTATAGAATTATTATTATTATTATTATTGTTATTATTATGTGACTAAAAATGTTGGTACCTGGTTGCAGGGATTAGACACAGGAACACTGTGTTTTAAGGTCCAACACAGATGATGTGTGATAAGATGGGCTCACAGGGAGAATGTCCAGTGGTGTTAAGTAACTCAATCAATCAATCAAAGTTTATTTATATAACCCAATATTACAAATCTTACATTTGTCTCAGTGGATTTTAAAGTTTGTACAGAATATTAATACGAATAACTAGGTTAGTAGGTACATTTACTCTACTGTTCCAATACTCTACTAAATTACAATGTTGAAGTACTTTACTTGAATATTTCCACATTATGTTACTTTGTAATTGTACCACACTTCAAAGGTAAATGGTATACTATTACTCCACTACATTTATTGAATACCTTGAGTTACTTTACAGATTTTGATTGATGATCAGAAATATAGTCAACTCTTAAATCAGACTTTAGTTCCACCTGGAGTAAACTCACAAGCTACTCTGCAGTATACAAAGTAATTCAAACGAGCTGCACCTTTGCCAGCTTTGAGAACACTTTCATGATCAATCATTATAAAACATATCATATTTATTATTCTGAAATGGACCAATCTGTACAAGGAATATTTTTACTTTTGCTACTTTAACTATATTTTGATGCCAATACTTTTACTTTTACTTACATAAGTACTACTATTACTACTACTATTTTAACATTTTGAATGTAGGACTTTTACTCATAACAGAGTATTCCTACACTCTGGTACTTCTACTTTTATTTACAGGTCCCATGTCATGGCCATTTCTACTGAACATACTGTAATTCCATTGTTGAGGTATACTAGAATATATTTACATTGTTCAATGTTCCAAACTCACATTGTATTCTCATACAGCATCTCTGTATAGTATGTGTATTCACTCTCTGTCCTACACGGCTTGCTGGAGATCCTACCCCCCCCCCCCCTATGAGCCCACTGTGCTCTGATTGGTCAGCTCGTCCACTCTGTTCTGATGAGTCCACCTTTTGTTACAATGGCGTTTGTTAGCAACCAGAAAATTACACCAGTAATGACAAACAGATGAGAATGCTGCGTGGGGTCTGGGTGCTGTGTTGGCGGGACGTTGCGGGGCTCACTGCTGTGAGGAGCGGACAGTGTGAGCTGGGTTACTGGTGTCATTTCCTGGTTGCTGCGTGGGGCGAGGGGGCTGCAGCACCCCCATCTGCAAGGCTCCACTAGCACCCGCACCCCCAAACGCGGCGCACCTACAGTGTAAGCGCCCCACAGTTTAGCCGCTGCGAGGTTCCACTAGCCCCCCCCCCCCCCCCCCAGCGAGTCACAGTTTCGCCGCTGAGAGAGTGTGTGTGTGTGAGGAGCTCCACGGATTGGTCCATTTGGACCATTGGCTCTATTTGGGTATGGGCACGTCACTGTACCCAGCAAGAACCAGAAAAATCTCCAACGAGGCGTTCTGGGGCAGCAGAGACAGGTCTTTTCTGTGTTATAGTTTTACTCGCTACAGGGTGTACTTTGAGGGTTTGTGACTTTGCAAACCTTTTACATGCATAAAAACCTTCATAACACACAAGAGGACGGGTAGTAACCGGAAAAGCATGACATGGGACCTTTAAGTACAAGATCTGAATACTTCACCCATCTCTGGTCGGGACTCAGTAAAGTTCCTCTCACGGATGTGTCTTTGTGAACGTGGGCCATGTCATGTTGGGAAAAGGTCTCAAGCACGTAGAGTTTTGCCGTTCAGACTACCAGACAGTGAGGCATGTTTTATCATAATCTACTGTTATACATATTGCTCGACCGACTAGAAAACTGGATGGGACTTTCGGCAACAGTTCTAAATTGGTTTGAATTCTACTTAAAGGACAGAAAAAACGTTGTTTCTATAGATAAATACACATCTGAGTTGACAAATATGACATGTGGGGTTCCTCAAGGCTCCATCTTGGGGCCTCTTCTCTTTAACATCTACATGCTACCACTGACTCAGATAATGAAAAACAACAAAATAAGTTACCATAGCTATGCGGATGACACACACATTTACATAACCATTTCACCAGGAGACTATGCTCCAATGCAAACACTGAGTAAGTACATTGAACAAATCAATGACTGGATCTGTCAGAACTTTCTCCAATTAAACAAAGAACTGAGGTAATGGTTTTTGGAGCCAAGGCAGAAGGTATAAATGTTAGCGCTGAGCTTCAGTCTGCAATGTTCAAAACAACAGATAAAGACAGAAATCTAGGTGTAGTCATGGAATCTGACCTGAGTTTCAACAGTCACATTGGCTTTTCTTATGACATTATTGTTTCTAACGTAAACCATTTTTAGCCAGTATTTGCAGTTAGCTTTACAAAACGTAATTTGTAGATTTGGATGTAACATTTTTGCGACATTATGTTTGAATGAAGGAACAAGCTCTATGTTTAAAGAAAATACTTTAGTGTATTATCAGATAAATGAATGGTGAATGAAGGAAAGGTAATGTTGCAGCATGGTCTACATTAGAAATTCTAATCCATACAATTGAATTGCTGGTTGTTTTGAGGGTAGCCATGGTTACAGTGGTCAAAGCAAGTGTGTCAGCATGTCCCAACATTGTCATACTTATACTACATCTATTTAAGCAGATACTGGTATCTATTAAGAGAGGAGACACAATCATGGTGTTTTCATTATTTGATTAGCTGTAATAGACACAGTTTTGATACCAGAACGGCTTCAGTTTGTATCTGCTGAAGATTTTGTGACGTTCAGACATTGATATGAAACATTGTGAAAGAGCTTCCTCTAACAAGTTATTTTCCTCCTTTATGGGAAAATGAACAAATAGCATGGCTGAAAAGAATCCCCTCATAAACAAGGCTTGGAGAGCGGTATGCAGGGTGGGCTGCATACCGCAAGGTGGGCTTTATTGTTTATTTTATTGTCTTTGCTTTTTAATGACTGTTTTTAAATGCCATTTTCTTAATGTCTTTCATTGTTGTAAAGCACTTTGAATTGCCTTGTGTTGAAAGGTGCTATATAAATAAACTTGCCTTGCTTGCTGAAAAAACGGGTAATGTTGGGTTTTTATTTTCAGAAAACAGGAACAGGAAACCTTTTATCTGGCTCTGTTTGAAGTGTTCTACTATGTATTGTATAGTTCACATGCATGCTGTCTCGACTTTGTGTAAAAACACTAACAACTATGAAACAGACTAACTCTGCTAACAGAGACACTCGGCCAACTTTATGATCCCTGATTGCAACAACAATCCGGTCCCAGCTGTGTGCGTCACTTTTTTTGTTCCATTGTGTTTAGTACATTTGTAAATGCTGTCCAAGTTTCCTCACATTGGTGAATGTTTTCTAAATGTATGTGTTGTCACGTTGCTGAAGATGTTTCTTCATTTTTTGTTGTGGCACATTTGTGTTTCTGTATTTGCATCGTTTTATGAAAGTGCACTAGTTTCTCTTGGAAGTGTTTTGTGCTGTTGTAGCCCCGTTGCACCTGTTGGCCACCGTACATTGTCCCGTACACATCACTGTGACTTTATGATCTTTTATCTTGGCTTTTATAAGACTAAGCAGCATTGGTATATTCACATAGCTATGCTGGGTAAACTCCCTTACTCTTAATAACAGATGTCATGATTTTCACTTGACTTAGTACACTGTAAAATGTTTGGCTGTAAAATTACAGTAAATTACTGGCTACTAGTTGCATGGATTTCACAGTAATTTAATGTAAATATTTCACAGTAATTGACTGTAAATATTTCAAAGTAATTTACTGTAGATATTTTACAGTAAATTAGAATAAAAGTACAACTAAATACTGTGACTTTACAGTTGCCATGCCCATGGAATTACTGTGATATAGCAGTACAGAGCTGTGGTATTATGGTACCTTGCTGTACATAAATTACAGTAACTACCTGTATGTAACTACCTGTATGTTCACACTATTACTGTAGAAGTAAAGCAACACAGTAGCCAGTAATTTGCTGTAAATATACAAATCTAAATAATGCGATAATATATTGTAAATTTGACTGGGATTTTACCATAACTACACAATTCAATCAGCTCAATCAACAAAGAACAACAAAGAAAATGCCCATTTTAACTTTTTATTACTCCATTGAAGTGCAAAGTACATTTCACAGTGTCTTGGAAATGTTGTTACGGCCCCAACCTCTACTCCGCGGTAGTGGCTCGTGCTGAGACCCGCAACATGAAAGAATACACGCAATAACCGGTACTTGGTAACGAGCATTTATTGATAATCAGCCGTTTGCTCACACAAGCGAAATGGGAAACAAAAAGAGGTCTGGGGGACTGGCCAAAAGGAACAAACAGAAGGACCGAACCCGAGCCAGCCACACCACGGACCGTAGGACCCAGAGCTCCCCCTCCCCCCCTAACCAGAAATAAAATATAAACCCTATTGGAAACAAAATAAAGCCGCGAAAACTGGACTACCAGGTCCTCCAGGCTAAACATAAACACATCTGCAAAAATATGGCCTACAGCTCAAAATGGCACAGAGGTATTATAAGGACAGTGTCTCCGGCGTCAGGATAGGCAAGACATCCTTCTCCTCCAGCTTCTCTTTATATATACACACGGCTGAGTGGAATTTGGAACACCTGGGCAGAGGCGGAGCCAGGGGCAGACCAGGTGCACATGGGCAGAGGCGGAGCCAGGGAGACAGAAAAGAAAACAAGGAGGGGAGCACTGACTTAACACATGTCTACACAGACATCCACTCAAAGTCAACCATTTTTCTGGAGAATGTGCTGACAAGGGGGTTTAAATTGCCATGCCTCTTTTTGGCTTTCGAGCCCGTCTCAGGATTAATGCCCAGGAAGCACCTGAAAACACTAAGCCACGACAACAATTTCAATTTTACATAGATTTATATGTTGCATCGTTTATTTTAAGGCATGCAGCGGTGCCCCTTTCTATTTAAGTACAACCTGCACCAAAGAAAGAAATTAGTATTTAAAGCCAAGCAAGAGCGATAAAAGCAAGAAAATCACTTAATTTGTTGTGTTATCACAGAGGGTGGTCTGAATACAGTATTTTACTGTGAAATAATAGAGTAACATGTTGTGAAATCCTGGTAATCATTGATCCTGTACATTCACAGTAATTAACTGTGCCTGTATTGATTTCACTGTGAAATTCTAAACTACAGTGTTATATTGTGAACATTACAGGTAAAGACTGTAAAGTGGTAAAACAGTAATTTATTGTAAAATATTACAGCTAAATATTGTAAAATCATGGTAATATTTTACAGTGTAGCTGTTAATGGTTTTATCTTCCTCAGAGAGTTTAAAGCTCTGATTGAAAAAAAATGTTTTTTACCAAAAAGTGTAATTTTTGTTCTTCAATTGAAATTTGAATAATGTATTTCATGTCATATGTTCATGTTGTTTGTAACATGCTCTTTTTTTATTGGTCGTTTGTTTGATTTTCCCATACTTTATTATATATTTTTGTAACTTTTGGAGAATTAATCACATTTTATATTTATTTGGCATTGCAACTATACTCTCCTATTACATTGAGGTATACATCCAGCCCACCCCTTCTTTAAAACCTCTTAAGCCCCAAGCCTGTTTTTCAGGTTTCAGGCTTGAAAATGACATGCCCAAAAAAAGGACTATAACTTAACTTCTAAAAGGGTTATATGAATAATTTAATTTATCAAAGCAAAGTCAAATCTGTGAGTTGGGTGTAGAAGTGTCAGAATCAATAAAGATGTTTCAGTGTCAGAGTAAATCCAGGTGGAACATATAGTAAAAAAGTGTAAATCCTTGTCTCCGCCCAAATAAAACCCATTACTTATAGTGAAAACCACCCTTGAATGATGGGTTAGTAGCCTAAAAGCTTTAGGAATCCAAAGTATAACATATAACAAGATTGAGGCAAAACAAGTGAGAATTTACCTTTTTAGAGAGATTTAGCAAAAAAAAGTCCAAGCTGACTAAGCTTTGGGCACATTTGGTTCCATCAGTGCCATTTAAACTCATCATTGTATAACATTTAATTATCACTATAGGTATTCATTAAAAAATAATAATAATAATAGTGAAAAAAGTGTCTGTGTGTGTGTATATGTGTGTGTGTGTGTGTGTGTGTGTGTGTGTGTGTGTGTGTGTGTGTGTGTGTGTGTGTGTGTGCGTGTGTGTGGGAAGTTCCCTCTTTGCATGAGATGCATGTTACTTGCACAATAAAAATTAGGAAACTTAGGAAACATTTGACTCCAACTGGAGCAGATTTATTTAAGAAAAATTAGCAACACACAATACAATACAGCATTTTTTGGGTAATTTTTTTTTCTTTTTATACAAACCCTGAATGTTACAGTATTACTCCAGTAAGTCATGCCATGCCCTTTAACAGTTATTTTTGGTAGTGAAGCACAGAGGGACCTGACACTTCCTGCAGTACACAGGTGTCTTCACCCTTTTGTTGCCAGCATCAGAGCACCTCCTGCAGTACCTCCTGACCTTGGTGGCATCTTCCCCATAATACTCGGGCATCCAGAAGCCATATCATCATCGCCTTCCTCACTGTGAAAACAAATGTGGAAAAAACAAATAGAGTAATTGTCTGGCTTGTATTTTCAAAAATGTAACTCAAATCAGAAACAATTTCTCTACAACAACAGTAGAACCTCAATTTTGAGTGTGTGAAATAACATTATATCACTCAAAATGTATACCGTGTAAATTACGTGAGACAGGGTTCATATAATCTTTTCAATATGTAATAATATTCCGTCTGTCATATATTTATATATATATATATATATATATATATATATATATGCATGTGTGTATATATAATATAAGTAATAATTGTAATAATTGTAAGTCACTTTGGATAAAAGCGTCAGCTAAATGAAATGTAATGTAATACCGTGTTAAATTCAACATGTATATGTCTTGTTTCTTTCAACAACAAGAACAAGAAACAACATCCATCTTCTTTGTTTGTTGTTGAGTGTTTGAAAGAACATTATATCACAAGATGGATGCCGTCGTGTTATTGTCACGTGTGTGAAATTACTATAGATGAATACTCTTACACCTAATAAATAAGTAATAGATACAAACAGAGAGATTACATACCTTTCCGGTGACCAGTGTTGGGCAAGTTACTTCCAAAATGTAATATATTACATATTACTTATTACTCTCTTTAGAAAGTAATAAGTTACATTACAATATTACTGTCTCTGAAATGTAATGAGTTACACTACTTTAGTTACTTTTTAGTTACTTTCACCAAAATAACCGCAAAAGAATAGCTAGGTATTTTAAATGCTAAAATGTAGTTTAGTGCAGCTCATTATGCATCCAGTGAAGGGCAATGTGGTATAGCATAACAACTGTGTAGGCCCTTAAGGCTACTAACAACTTGTATTACACGGCTTAGTTGAATACTCCATTCTGATTGTAAACTCTTAACATGTGACACGTTGTTAATACAGCAGTACCAACCGCTGTCAAGGACTATAATGAAGGTTAACATATTGTAAATCCAGGCAAATATTATTTAAACCATGCTCATGGTTTGAAATGGCAAACATTGAAAGGCAAAAGTATTATTAAAACCATGTAGCCTACTACATCATCACCTTGGTCCCATCATATACGCTGGGAAGAGAATATTTACTGTACTTGAAAACTGGTATCACATCATCATGTTAGGTTGACTTTGTGACCTGGAGAACATTTCAGCTGCAACATCAGCTCGTTGATAATAAGCTTAGGATATGAGATATTTTTGTAGCGATTCGTGGTGAAGGCATCTGTGCTATTGTATGCATTATTTTTGACCCAACATTTCTACAGGCATGTCAGAATATGGTACTATTTTCACATGAATATTCTAGCCATTGTCTATTTTTATACCACAAGCTGCAAAATGACCGCCTTACCCCACTGTACAGGCGGGTAGTTGTTTAAATATACCTGGCACCTGCGGGCCGCAGAGGGGCGGCGTAGTTTCGGGCGACAAGACTGCTGCTCCGGGGCTGGCGAGTCAGGCGGGAGTAAGCTAGTGTCCACAACGGACGGTAACGTGATGTCCGCATCTGACCTGTTGCTACTGTCTGCAGTAGATGCAGTGTTGCTGGCGTTTAATAATGGTTGCTTTAACCATTTTTGTATAAATGATTATCCACAGATCAGATGTGTGTCACTGCTGTGGAAGCACTTTGGAAATGATGCACGTGCAACGGAGCAGGTCATGCGCACCAGACACAATTTGTTGTTTGTATTTTTCGCTACGTTTTCTTTTTTGAATGGTTGCATAACGTTCAACTTCCCCGAAGATCTCGACGCGAAGCCTGAAGGGTAAACACCAGGTTTACTAATCTACCCGCACAATTTGTCCGGTGTCGGTATGTCTCGCTTTGTTAGTACATTCTTAAAAAACAAAACACCATTTAATTTCGGGTTAAAATCTGTTGTAACTGCGTTACTGAGTATTGTAACGGGTAATATATTACCCACATTTCATTAGTAATGCGTTACATTACTTCGTTACAGCAAAAATTAATATATTACTGTAACTCCGTTACTTTTGTAACGCGTTACACCCAACACTGCCGGTGACTGAGGTTCATAATCAGAGTCATTACTGTCCCCTTTATGCTTGAGGAGATCACTATCTTCCGACGGAGAGTCCTGAAATACGATGTCCAATGCCTCCTCGACGGACAAAAAAGTCTTCTTTCTGGCTGCCATTGTTACAATGAAGACAAAGAAAACAAATCCTGCTGTTTCGCTGATCGATGACAACGGGACGGGACATGCTATGCTATGCTATGCTATGCTATGCTATGCTATGCTATACTATGCTGCGTAAAAATTGTGGGCGTGTGCGTAAACCAGCTATACTGCCTTTATTTATACTTATGCAAGATCCTATCTCTGGAACCCATTGGTCGATTTGGGTGATTGACACCTTTTTTGAATCGTTAGAGCCAATTCAATCGAGTGGCAGTTTCAAAATACATAAATACGTTACGCCTGCGGAAGGGGAGCTATGCGTAAACTGCATCTCCCGCAGCTGAAGCCACGGACTGTAGGGGGTGGGTGATACCACAAAATCTGGATTCGATCCGATGCCAAGTATTTCAGAGCCAGTATCGCCGATACCGATATCGATACTTTTTTAAATGAAAAGCGTCTTATCTACTTTCATATAGGGGAGAGCTGCATGACATGATTTTTGAGCTGAAATCATCATAAATAGACTAAATCTGAATTTATTTTCATGAATACAGACAGGACAGTTTTCTGGCAGAGAGCAGGCACATGTCAGCAATCAGTGGGCCTTTGTGGAGCCTGTGTTGCTGCAGATCACATTGTGGCTTGAACTCAATCTAGCTTGATTTCTAGCTACGCTCGAGTCAGTCCACCACTTTGGATCCATCCTTACTTTTTGGTCCCTGAGGATGAATCCTAATGACTCAGATGATCCTCTGACGCCACCAGCAGGTCATGGTTTTCACTCTTCCTGTGAATATCATCATGAGACTACAGTTCTGCTACTACTGCTCTGTGTTGGAAGCTCTGTATCATTCATCAATCATCACACCATTTAGTCTGCCAAAACAGGAAACGCAAGTCAATTGTACTTGTATTGACTTGTTTTCTGTGTTGTGATATGTCATTATGGGGCATGGAAAATGATGTCCCATCGTACTTATTAACAACATTTTTGGATTTCTTTTTTCAGCCAGGCATTTCAAATCTTTCATTTGGCCACAATGCTTCAGGGATTATTGATTTGCAGCAGCTATAGTGTTCATATTAATTTCCATTCCTCTTTTCAAATACTTAGTTTCTATACAATGAATTTACTTTATGTATATACTGTATCTAAAACCTGCAGTTATATGTACAACAGTTACTGTATATATACCTTCATTTAGCTTAATGATTAAATAATGAATCCTTCTAATCTTAATGGCATCTCTGCCCTTTCTCCTGCTCTAGAATGAACTGTCTGATGAGGATTACAGATTAGAGGTCACTCAGATTCATAAGGTAGGTGGATGATATGTCTCCATCACTAACAGGCCTCAAATTCATTATTCTTGTTTTCACCAACAGTTAGCAGGCTTAGGGAGTAACTGATTACATGTAATGAGATGACGTAATCAGGATAGAAAAAAGGTAACATTATTCAATAGAGATTACTAACAGGATGACAGTGTTGCAATATTTTGAAATGAAGATGGATATATTCTAGGTAGACTAACTGAATTTTCTTCATGGGTTATATTGAAGCTACTTTAATTCTTATTTATTTTTAAATACATGTATTTTTTAAATGCAGTCGGCGGACACCTGATTTATTAAACTAAAATACAGTTTGCTTTTGATTGATGTTAAATAAAGTAAAGCTTAAACAACATTGTTAGCTATTACTGTTACCAGAAGTATCTTGGTTCCTTCTTTTCTAAGGTTGCATACATTAAAGTAAAAAAAATCTTATTGATAATTATTTTCTCTTTTTTTATATTTTCATTTCATTTGATTATGAGGTAATCCAAAACTAACAGAAAGTAATCAGATAACATCACTTTTCTATTTTGATACTCAGAGTAGGTTACTGATTACATTTATTGTAGATGTTACATTTTAAAGTAACACTCCCAACCCTGGTAATGTGTGTGTGTGTGTGTGTGTGTGTGTGTGTGTGTGTGTGTGTGTGTGTGTGTGCGTGCGTGCGTGCGTGCGTGCGTGCGTGCGTGCGTGCGTGCGTGCGTGTGTGTGTGCGCGCGTATGTAGGACTTCACCATGGAGACCTTTGCGGGCCCGGTGTTCTCCCTCCTGCGGGGGGCTCTGGGGGTCTCGGAGCAGGAGTACCAGCAGTCTCTGAGCTCCAGCAGCTGCTACCTGCAGTTCATCAGCAACTCCAAGAGCAAGGCTGACTTCTTCCTCACGTGAGTCACCTTCCAACTCAATAACACACATGATGGTTCCTCTGAGTCACTTTTATTTTTTATTAGAATCATATTTGCCTAACTAAAAACCTAAATGTTTATTAAAGATTAAATAAGATTATATTCAACATTATTGTCATTGACAACAAAACGGAATTAGCATCTAACCAATGCAAAAAATAAAGGGCAGAGTTATTTATAGTATAATATAAATATATACATCTGACAGTATTTACACTATGAACAGTATATCGAGGTATACACATTATATACAGCAGTATAGAAAGGAATACGCTATGGATCAGGAATATATGGACAGTATGATAAACAATACAGAATAAATATGAATATATTATAGACCTTTATTGTCGTTTAAAATACTACAAATAAATATGAGTATGCCATAGAACATATCGTTAGTGACGTGAGTGAATAAGTCATAACTTAAACCTCACATCTTGCAACGGAACCACTCAATACGCTGAGTCACTGTAATGCTTCTTTCATCTCAAAGCAGAGGGACAGATTATATCACTACTGAGTATTTGGTGTTAGTAAATCTGAGACCAAAATAGATATAAAAAATGTGTTGTTTTCTTTCTTTGAGTGGCTAGATAACTGATACAGAAATGTTCTCACTTGGTGCTCTTGAACTTTCAGGAATGATAAAAGTTTATTTTTGAAGACGCAGAACAAAAGGGAAATCAAATTCCTTCTGAGCAACCTGAAGATCTACGTGGAACATCTGAAGAGATTCCCCCACTCACTGCTGGTCAAGTTCCTAGGTACACACACTCACACACACACAGACGCACACACTCACACACCATCACAGATTATTTTCGGCCAAGATACTGTATCTAAACAAAGCAGAATAAGAACTCTGAGGCTAGCTAACTGAAATATACTGTTGGTTTTCATTTGCAGATTTTCTTTTATTGCAAATAGTTTTGAGGCAATATTATGTGATGATCAGTCATTTTGCAAATCAAGCATCTCCTCTGTTTCATAGTGCAATTCACTTTTACACCACTGTTGTACATTTGGATGGATGTATTTGTACATTTGTCACGATTATGTTACAATGAAAACAACTATTGCATGGAACACTTTGCTAACACAATAAGCACGTGCAACAACACAAGACACACAAGACACATATATTACTTAATAACAACCAACGGCAGCCTTTATTTAGCGCTCGCCAGCAATGAAAAGCCAGACCAAGATTTACACCTGCTCCGTCCCTTCGCCTGTTCCTATCTTAGCGTGCTCCTTACGTCTTCTTTGTCTCCCACATCTGCCATGAAGTCCGACCATTTAGCGTTATTTACCAAAATGTCTTGTCTGAAAGCCTCACACACTTTGAGATTGTTCAACCAACATTTGTGTAATCTCACATTCTCGACGGAAAACCTTGGTGCAACAATGTATAAATACTCCATGAATAATTTGTATACATGAAAAATGTCTTAATTCAAACTCCTACATGTAAGCAGCGTGTTACTGTTGTAGCTGCTGCAGATGGAACTAGGTTAAACACTTTATATACCTTGGCTGTTTATTGCCGCGGTTATCAACCTAGGGGGCTCCCCTCAAAAGGCTCCCCATAAATCTGAAGGGCCATGAGATGATAAATGGGAGGGGAAAAATAGAGCACTGATATACTATATACCTAGTTTAGGGCCATAAGCAAAAAAGGTAATTCAGAATATATAAGAGAAGTAGTTAGTCACCAAGTCAGTCAAATACATCAGTAGTATAAAGAAGCACACAATGAAGTACAGCTACCTCAACATTGTACTGTATATGACAATAAATCAGATAATCTTTTGCTTTGGACTGAGTTATTTCTCACTGTTTTTTCAAGGTGTTCATAGGATCAACATCCCACACAGGCAGAAGGTACAGAAACATTTTATGAATGGTTGTGGTTGTTATTAAGCAGTGTTAGAAACCTTGGGAAGCACTCACTTTGTTTTACTTGTCCTTTGCAGAAATACTTCATTGTAATGCAAAGTGTGTTTTATCCTGATGATCGACTCAATGCCAGGTAAGCCTGATCTGATGGCCCACAGGTCGACATATGAGTGGAATGAGTGTCAGACACAGGAACAGACAGTGTGTGTGCAGGGGCGCCGCCAGGGATTTTGGACCCCATGAAAGGATATCACATTGGTTACTTAAAAATGTTTTTCTTAATGTTCTAAAATTGTCTGGGCACCTGTCAGTCACGGGCCCTTAGAATCGTCCTAACTTTTCACACCCTTACGGCGCCCCTGTGTGTGTGGGTTGATGTGTGTTTGTATGGCCAGGTACGACATTAAGGGCTGCGAGGTGAGCCGTTGGACGGAGCCTGCGCCGGAGGGGAGCCACATCATCGTGGTTCTCAAAGACCTCAACTTTGAAGGGCAGTACATCTCTCTTGGTACAGAATGTGCTGTTAATGTGTGCTGTGCAAGCGTCAAACCACAAATGAAAGACAACGACCCCTTTGTTGAGACGTCCAAAAAATAAATGGGAAGAAATAAGCCTGTTTTCAGCCAGATACAAAGCTAATTTCATTCATGACAACTGTACAGAGAGGGAATTTCAAAATAACTACCGTTTATACAAGCTTCAGATTACAGAAATAATCTGATGAATTTTACGTATAAAGTCACAGTATTATTCAAAATGATTCTAATGAGCTCTGTGATATGTATATTAATCTACCAATTGATATAATACCATAATAATATCTTCCTTTTTGTTATTATGAAATGGGCAATTCTGAATTATGACTAATATTACTTATTTTACTTGAAGTACTTTCTGATACTAATACTTTTATACTTTTTCTTTCAATGTTAATGCGCCAATATTGGTCATATGAGGCTGTGTAAGGGTACAGAGAGCATATTTAACCCCCATCAGGACAGCAGTATATTGTACACTGTCCCATTCCTTTTAATTTGTATGTACTATCTAAAATCAAATTCATTTACACATAAACTGTATGTGTGTGCAGAGCGGCAGCGGGCCTGGCTCCTGCAGCAGGTGGAGATCGACACACACTTCCTGCGGAGGCTCAATGTGCTGGACTACAGTCTCCTTCTGGCCCATCAGCCCTTGCACCACGACGAGCGCCACCAGAGTCTCTCCTTCGCCTCCCTCATCATGAGAGCCAAGAAGTCAGTGTCTTTAAACTGTTGTCCACATTTTGTGGCCCTGTTTTGGTGGTTCATCATTAGTACAGTACTGCTATCAATCTTTCAAATGTTACCAGTAGGTGTAAAAAGAATACATACCCAATGAGTTGATAAGTGAAGAAGTTATTGATGGCTATGTTGATGATCAATTATTCATATCATTAATTTATTAAATTACAAGACTGAAGCTCCATTCTGGTAACAACACATGTGAAGATTGAAAGTGAAATATTTCCTGTAATTTAACTCCTCGTTGCGAATGTGGTTTTTACCATGGTGAAACGGCAGTACATTCAGCAGGACCAACACAGACTGTTATTACTGTAATAAGAGGAACTGTGTAATGAGTGGGCCACATCAAACAAATCTGTTAGTCACAGTTCAAAGCTTTTTTATTTTTTATTTCCTCCAATAGTGACAAAGACAACGGCAATAAGACTGTCGGGAAAAGTGATTTAATCCCCAGAGACCCCGGTGTTGAAACAGCACATTTTAAAGCAGAAATAAACCTGCTTACAACCGGATACAACAAATCCATCCATCCATCCATCCATCAATCTTCTCCCGCTTATCCGTGGTCGGGTCGCGGAGGTAGCAGTTCCAGCAGAGAGCCCCAAACTTTCTTTTCCCTGGCCACATCAACCAGCTCTGACTGGGGGATCCCAAGGCGCTCCCAGGCCAGCGAAGAGATATAATCCCTCCACCAGGTCCTAGGTCTACCCCTTGGTCTCTTCCCAGCTGGACGTGCCTGGAACACCTCCCTAGGGAGGCGCTCAGGTGGCATCCTAACTAGTTGCCCGAACCACCTCAACTGGCTCCTTTCGACGTGAAGGAGGAGCGGTTCAACTCCGAGTCCCTCCCGGATGACCGAACTTCTCACCTTATCCCTAAGGGAGACACCAGCCACCCTGCGGAGAAAACCCATCTCGGCCGCTTGTACCCGCAATCTCGTTCTTTCGGTCATGACCCATCCTTCATGACCAAAAGTGAGGGTAGGAACGAAAATGGCCCGGTAGACAGAGAGCTTTGCCTTCTGGCTCAGCTCCCTTTTCGTCACAACGGTGCGGTAAAGCAACTGCAGTGGAAGTGCTGATCCTCATCCCAGCCGCTTCACACTCGGTTGCGAACCGATCCGAATGCTGAAGGTCGCAGACCGATGAAGCCATCGGAACCACATCATCTGCAAAAAGCAGTGGTGCAATCCTTAGTCCACCGAACTGCAGACCCCCTCCCCCACGACTACGCCTCGAAATCCGATCCATGTATATTACAAACAGGATTGGTGACAAAGCGCAGCCTTGGCGGAGGCCAACCCACACCGTAAATGGGTCCGACTTACTGCCGAGGACCCGGACACAGCTCTCGCTTTGGGAGTACAGAGATTGGATGGCCCTGAGTAGAGACCCCCTCATCCCATACTCCCGCAGCACCTCCCACAGTAACTCCCTGGGAACCCAGTCATACGCCTTCTCCAAGTCTACAAAACACATGTAGACTGGATAAGCGTACTCCCAGGCCCCCTCCAGGATCCTTGCGAGAGTAAAAAGCTGATCCGTCGTTCCACGACCAGGACGGAATCCGCATTGTTCCTCCTCAATCTGAGGTTCGACAATCGACCTGACCCTCCTTTCGAGTACCTTAGAGTAAACTTTCCCGGGGAAGCTGAGTAGTGTGATGCCTCTGTAATTGGCACACACCCTCTGATCCGCCTTTTTAAAAAGGGGAACCACCACCCCGGTCTGCCACTCCTTCGGTACTGTTTCCGACTTCCACGCAACGTTGATGAGACGTGTCAACCATGACAGTCCCTCAACACCCAGAGCCTTCAGCATTTCTGGGCGGATCTCATCCATCCCCGGGGCATTGCAACTGTGAAGTTGTTTGACGACCTGAGTGACCACCCCCCGGGAGATTGGTGTTGATCCCCCGTCATACTCCAGCTCTGCCTCTAACATAGAGGGCGGAGTTGTCGGGTTCAGGAGTTCCTCAAAGTGTTCCTTCCAACGCCCTAACACTCCATCAGTTGAGGTCAACAACGTCCTATTCTTACTGTACACAGCTTGGATTGCACAACTGCTTCCCCCTCCTGAGGTGTCGGACAGTTTTCCAGAACAACTTTGGTGCCGCCCGAAAGTCCTTTTCCATGTCTTCTCCGAACTTCTCCCACACCCGCTGCTATGCCTCGGCCACGGCTGAGGCTGCTGCCCCTCGGGCCTGTCGGTACCTTGCAACTGCCTCGGGAGTCCCCCCGGGATAACAAATCCCTGAAGGCCTCCTTCTTCAGTCGGACAGCTTCCCTGACCACCGGTGTCCACCAGGAGGTTCAAGGGTTACCGCCCCTTGAGGCACCTAGGACCTTGAGACCACAGCTCCCCGCCGCGGCTGAGGCAATAGAGGCTTTGAACACCGACCACTCTGGTTCAATGTCCCCAACCTCCACAGGAATGCCCGAAAAGCTCCGCCGGAGGTGTGAGTTGAAGGCCTCCTGAACTTGGGCCTCCTCCAGACGTTCCCAGTTCACCCGAACTACACGTTTGGGCTTAACAGGTCTATCCAGAGGCTTCCCCGCCACTCGACCCAACTCACCACCAGATGGTGATCAGTTGACAACTCCGCCCCTCTCTTTACCCGAGTGTCCAAAACATACTGCCTCAGGTCCGATGATACGATAACAAAATCTTTCATGGACCTTCTGCCTAGGGTGCTCTGGTACCACGTACACTTATGAGCATCCTTATGTTGTCCGTCGAGACCCTCTGCCTTCACTGCCACCCTTCTGGCAGCGCACCCGACCCCATCGCTGTTTCCCGTAGGTGGTGGGCCCGCGGGACGGAGAAGTGGAGGTGTTGCCCACATTGCCTTTTCGGGCTGTGCCCGACCGGGCTCCGTGGCAAGCCCGGCCACCAGACGCTCGCCGACGAGTCCTCCTTCTGGGCCTGGCTCCAGAAGGGGACCCTGGGCTTCCTCCGGGCCGGGTATCCTCACTTCGTCTATCATCTTTCATGAGGTCTTGTGAACCAATTTTAGTCTGGCCCCTTGCCTGAGACCAATTTGCCATGGGAAACCCTACCAGGAACACATCGTTCCAGACAACACAGCCCTCAGGTTCATCAGGGCACACAAACCTCTCTACCACGGTAAGGTGCTGATCCTTCAGAGAGGATACAAAACATCTAAAGCTAATTTCATTTTTGTTTAACTCACTGTTTAAATCAGCTTGTATAAAGACTTGTAATGTAATGTATGCAAATTTAGGGCGTGGCCACTTTGAGCGTCAGGTGATTCCCAGGTCCCAAGCCTCAGCTCCAGGCACACGCCATCTCTTTAGAGTCAGCCCAGGGTAGCTTCGGGAAATCACATCAATATGACGTCAAACCTTAGTCATACTGATGTGAATCAACATGACTAACAGTTCAGAGGACTAGCCTCAACTCTGTAGATGCTCCAGAGAAACATCACATGTTAAGATTTATTCAGTGTTTAAGAAATGCAATGTTAGTTGTGTATACAACCATGGTTACAAACACCTACTGCTAATTACACATTTTGCATATGTTGATAATAATAATAATAGCTTGGATTTATATAGCGCCTTTCATGAGACCAAAGGTCGCTTTACAAAGAAGAACAGGAGTAGAAACTCCATTCTTGGGCCGATATTTAGGCTCCATTCTTGGGCCGATTTTATTTTCCCTGTACCTACTCCCCCTGGGCGCTATCATTAAGAAATATGGTGTCTCATTTCATTTTTATGCAGATGACTCGCAAATCTACATGACCCTGAAAATAAATGACCCAAACCCTCAGCAACGCCTGTCTGACTGTCTGCAGGGCATCAGAGCCTGGATGGCCTTGAACTTTTTTTAATTCAATGAAAAAAAGGCAGAGGTGATAATATTTGAACCCAGTGGTGGCCCCAATGCCCCGTCTGTGCTGGATTCTCTTGTCTAAGCCAATCACATGAGCGCGCCCCCACGAGGGTATGATTTATTGCGTTTATGACGTAGCGCTTCATGTGCGCATTTTGCGCTGTCCGGAGCTACAGGTCCATGGAGCCTGCCTGCAGGCGCTAATCTCAGGACCGAAGGACCGTAGTATAGTCGTCTTTATTTTTACGTTATTATTATTCAAAGATAAATAAGGAAGTGTGTGTTATATGAGATGGCAGAGAGGTTTCAGCTCCGATTATTAAATCAAAGAGGCTTAAAGCTGGGGTAGGTAAGTTTGAGAAACCGGCTCGAGATACACTTTTTGTTATATTCCATGGAATGCTCTTAACATCCCGATAGCAATTAATATCTCAAGTGCTTTGACAAAAGATCCACAAAAAATGTCATCTGTGGAAGCCGTGGTACTGTAAAAAGCACGACCAATCATTTTAGCCGGCCCGGCTAAAATAACTGGATGGCCTACCTGCCCGTCAGCCTTCCATCTGTGCACAAACGTTTCTCGTGCCCTCATTGGTCATGTGCACGTTCGTTTGTGTTGGAGGAGGGGCTCTGTAAGGAAGTGGCAGATTTTTTCCGGCTGTGTATTTTCAAATTCTAGCGAACTCCAGCTGGTTTCTCCAAAATTACATACCCCACCTTTAATGTTTTAGATTATATTATTTCACTATAGCTATGTGGACGTTGTCCAGGTCCAATGTTGACAAAATTAATAAATAGCGTGTGTAACTAAAATGCAAGTCTTTATTTATATATACTGTATATTATTATTAATAATGAAATAAAATATTGTATTTCCAAGGCAAGGCAAGGAAAGTTTATTTATATAGCACCTTTCAACACAATTCAAAGTGCTTTACAAAAAATGAAAGACATTAAGAAAATGGCATTTAAAATCAGTCATTAAAAAGCAAAGATAATAAAATAAACATTACAAGAAAAAATACATGGATAAAAGTTACAGTGCAGTTTAAGATGTGAATAGTTCAATTAAAAGCAGCGACAAAAAGAAAAGTCTTCAGCCTGGATTTAAAAGTAGTCAGAGTTGCAGCGGACCTGCAGGTTTCTGGGAGTTTGTTCCAGATATTTGGAGCATAATAACTGAACACTGCTTCTCCATGTTTAGTACTGACTCTGTGGACAGAAAGCTGACCAGTCCCTGAAGACCTGAGAGATCTGGATGGTTCATAATTTAGCAGGAGGTCAGAAATGTATTTTGGGCTTAAACCATTCAGTGCTTTATAAACCAGCCGCAGTATTTTGAAATCTATTCTTTGACACACAGGAAGCCAGTGTAAAGACTTCAGAACAGGAGTGATGTGATCCACTTTCTTAATGTTAGTGAGGACTCGAGCAGCAGCGTTCTGAATCAGCTGAAGCTTTCTAATAGATTTTTTAGTGAGACCTGTGAAGACACCATTACAGTAGTCCAGTCTACTGAAGATAAAAGCATGGACAAGTTTTTCCAAATCCTGCTGTGACATTAGTCTTTTAATCCTAGATATTTTCTTTAGGTGATAGTAATCTGATTAAGTAACTGTTTTAATGTGACTGTTGAAACTCAAGTCAGAGTCCATGACTACACCTAGATTTCTGTCTTTATCTGTTGTTTTGAACATTGTAGACTGATGCTCAGCACAAACTTTTATACGTTCTGCCTTGGCTCCAAAAACCATTACCTCAGTTTTATCTTTGTTTAATTGGAGAAAGTTCTGACACATCCAGTCATTGATCAGTGTTTGAATTGGAGCATAGTCTCCTAGTGAAATTGTTACGTACATTAGCTATGGTATGTTGTGTAATAGAAGCTTAGAATGAAGAACCAAGCACAGTCTATTTCAAACTGAACCTTTACTTTATATTCCTTAAACAGTTTCCAAAAAGAACGGTGGAAGACAGAGAAAATGCACTCGACATGTTCGTATTCAATTTTGATAACAACAGGAAGCAGTTAGAGGAAGAGACATACTTGCACTTCAAAATAAAAGCATTTCTTGTAAAACGTACCTTTTAACTTATATCAAGAAATTAAATAATCAAATGCTTTACTGCCTTAAATAACAAGTTACAACATTCTCCCGCACGATGAACAGTCTTTCATCACTTTCCAGTCCATTAACTTATCTATAATGGATATATTAACTGAACAGGTCTCCTCAACAAACTGCCCGTAGAAGTCCGGACAACGCAGGAACGAATGAGTCCATCTCTTCCTGGAAACAGGTCTGTTATCCTACCCATTTTCCAATTCTGCCTGGGAGTGTTGTCCTCTCCGATGAGGATGACATCTCCCACCTTCAGCAACGTGGGTGTAGGTGTTTCACACATTTGAGCTGATTTCAACTCCATCAAGTAGTCCTTTTTCCAGCTGTTCCAAAAGCTGGTTAAGAGTCTCTCCCGGTACCGCCATCTCCGGCTCATGTCCTCTCTGCTCGCATTGTTTGCCTGAGATGGTGGAAGCAAAGTTTTTGGTGGTAGAGAGGTTAGTCTTTTCCCCACTAGGAAGTGAGAGGGGGTAAGTGGCTGAGGCTCTGATGGATCATTGTGTACATAGGATAGAGGCCTGGAGTTCAACACAGCCTCAACCTCTGCAAGCATGGTTGTTAGCTCTTCCAATTTCAGTGAAGCCTTCCCCATGACCCTCTTTAAACATGTTTTAACAGATCTCACTAATCTCTCCCAGAAGCCGCCCCACCAAGCAGCTTACTCGGCAATAAACTTCCAGGTGATCCCCTTGTCAGTGAAAAACTCTGTGAGCTCTGAGCCCTTGAATGACTTCCATAGTTCCTTTAGATCTTGGTCTGCTCGTTTGAATGTTTTAGCATTGTCGGAGTAAATAACTTTACACAGTTCTCGTCTTGCTATAAATCTCTTTAAGGCTAAGAGGAAACTTTCTGTCGTCTGATCTGACACTAACTCTAAATGCACTGCCCTGGTGACAGCGCAAGTGAAAAGTGCAATATATGCCTTCTTAGCCTGACCGCTAGACTTTACATACAATGGCCCTGCAAAATCTACCCCAGTTACTTCAAAGGGTGGAGACTCAGTCACTCGGTCTCTGGGTACTGGAGCTGTAACCTGCTGTGCTGGTTTAGCTTTCAGTCTCCAACAAATGAAACAATGTGATACCACCCGCTTGACTAGCTGTCTCCCCCTTAAAATCCAGTATCTCTCTCTCACCTCAACCAGAGTATCTCTGACCCTTGAATGCATCACTCTCTCATGACAGCGCTGAACTAGTAGCTCAGTGTATCTGTGATCTTTAGGTAGCACCCATGGGTGCCTAAAACTGAAATCAGAGTGCTGTATCCTACCTCCTACACTCATAAGGGCATTTTCATCAAATAATGGTTTCAACTCTTTGATTTTCGAATCTCTCTTTATGTTTTGTCCAGATTTCAGCTGACACATTTCCTGGTTGAAATGTTGCTCTTGGGTTACCTTTGCCCAGTACACTTCTGCTGCTGTGAGCTCTTCTGAAGTTAGCTCTCCCTGAATCCTTTGATTAGAACGGGCATTAGCTATGAACCTTTTCACCCATGCAGTTATCCTCAATACAGTTTTTAACCTGCTGTATTTCTCTAGGTCTAGTAGTGGTTCAGCTTCTTCAGTGCTAGTAAACTGTACTACAGCCTGAAACTTAGACCTAAGCTCAGCGTTCACCTCATCTGCATCACAGCTCTCATCAATGACTCCTGCTCCATCTGTGGATAACAGTGAAGTGGGTCCCCTCCACCACAGCTTGCTTTGGATGAGGTTCTCAACGCTCTGGCCTCTGGTGGGTAAATCAGCAGGATTAATTTTGCCGCTGCAGTGAGCCCACGACTCTGGATTTGTGAGTCCTTGTATTTCAGTCACTCTGTTTGACACAAACGGCTTCCACCTTTGTGCTGAGCTGCGAATCCAATGGAAAACGATCATCGAATCTGTCCACATGTAAAGCTGAATCTTTTCCATGTTGAGTGGCTTGAGAAGATTATTCCCTAACCTTGCCCCGATTAGTGCACCCATAAGCTCCAAGCGGGGTACTGACATTTTCTTCAATGGAGCTACCTTTGACTTTGAGGCCACAAAACTTGTTACAACCTCTCCATCTTTGTTTTGTCCTTGTAGATAGGCAACAGCACTGTATGCCTTTTCGCTGGCATCGCAGAAGACATGCAGTTTGATTGTCTGTGAGTTTGGTTGGATCTCAATTTGGTACCACCTCGGAATGGCCACCAGGTGGAGCTTTGGCAGCTCTGCACACCACTGATCCCATTTTTCAGCTAAGTCTGAAGGCTGCTGCTCATCCCAACCGATTCCCCTCTCCCACAGTTCTTGAAACAGGCACTTTAGTCTTATAGTGAAGGGAGTCAGGAAACCGATAGGGTCAAATACTCGAGCTGATGTCTGTAGTACACTTCTTTTTGTATTTTCTTTGCCTTTTAAAATGTCCAGCAGTCCCTTTAAGTCAAATACAAAATGATCCATCTCTGCTTTCCATACTAACCCTAACACCTTTAGTACATTTCCACAAGTTGCTGTTTCTGTTGTGTGCTCCACTACACTTTCTGTCCACTTGGTTCTCAGATCTGGTGAATTTGTCACCCATTTGCAAAGGTTCATGCCGGCGTGAGACAGAATTTCCTTTGCTGTTGTGGTAACTGAAAAGGCTTCATCCACATCACATGAGCTGGAAATGAAATCATCAACATAGAGAGACTCTCTCAGTGCTTCCACTGCTACATGCTGCTCTGTTTCATACTGCTTGATATGGTTTCTTATTGTTGCAGCTCACAGGAAAGGGCTAGGTGACACTCCAAATGTCACTCTATTCATTCTCATGATATGCAGCTCATCTTTACCGTCTTTGGTTGGAGGCCCATGTAGCCACAGGAACCTAACAGCATCTTTATCCTTTTCTGCTAGAGCTACCAGCAAGAAAGCCTTGGTAATGTCTGCAGTAAAGGCTATCTGGTGGAGTCTGAACTTAATGAGCACATCTAACAGATTTGGGTTAAGGTTTGGACCCGTCAGCAAACAGTCATTTAGTGAGGGGCAACCCTCTTCATGTGATGATGCATCAAACACAATTCTTAGTTTAGTTGTTGCTTTATCTTCTCGGATAACAGCATGATGTGGCATGTAATATTTCACAGCCTCTGGTTGCTCTTCTGCTGATGTGTTCACTGGTACATCCTCACAGATGCCCTGCTGCAGGTAATCCTGTATGACATCATTGTACCTTGTATACAGGGTCACATCTGTTTTAAGTCTCCTCTTAAGACCTTCAAACCTCCCCTTTGCTACTCTGAAGTTGTTTGGGAGATCTTGTCTCTCTGGTCGCCATGGCAACTCGACTTGATAGCAGCCATCTTTGTATTTTACAGTCTGTTCGAAGTTTTGAAGAGCCTCTGTTTCCTCTGGGCTCTGGGTTTTTTCATGAACGATGCCCAGTGACTCCACCTCCCAGAAAGAGTGTAGCTGTTTGGAGATCTGAGTGTCCTCTTCTAGACTTATGTGCATACAAGTGGCTTCGGTGACACCTGATGTTGTTACTGGCCCTTGCAAAGCCCATCCAAAGCTGCTTTCTACAGCTACCAGCGATTCTGTTATCCTCTGGACCTTGCCTGTCACTACTTTCCAGTAATAGTCTGCTCCTTCCAATGGAAAATCAGCAAGCTGCAGACCCTTTTTCTTTAATTCGTTTTGGATTGGTTCGCCTGGCACTTTTATCACAGCACTGCACACTTGAGGGGTTTCAACTGCTTCGATCTCTATTCCTTGCTGTGAATTCCACACATTTTTTAGGGACACTTTCACAATGTTGCGCTGTACTATTATTGGAGAGGTGGCTCCAAAAGTGTGAAGATGTAGCGTCTCCTGCCTTACCACTGGTAGTCTTAGTGCTTTAACTACATTCTCATGAACGAAGCTTCTCTGGCTGCCTCCATCCAACAGACAACGTATGATTTTTCTGCCTGATGGGCCCTCTGTCCACGCCTTGACTGTCTGGACCAGGACTGTGTTCTGGACATTAGCTTTCATTTTAACTGTGCTTGACACAGTGGATACCACAGCATCAGTACTTCCACTGTCGGCATCTGGTTTAGCTTCACTTTGATCACAAACTGACTGGTGATGTCTGCGACTACACAAGGCACATGAAACACCCTTGACTTTGCAGAATTTTGCTATGTGTTTTGGGCCAAGGCACACATATCATCTTCCCAATTTTCGCAGTTTATCTTTGCGAGCAGCAACAGAATTATCTGGACAATGTTCTGGTTTATGGTTGGCACTGTCACAATATACACATGTCTGGTAGTTATTACTTGCTGTGTGCAATACAGTCGCTGATGGCACATTCCAACTTTTAGGTTTGTTTTCAGTAAGGGCGTGTGGCTTACCAGTTCTGATATTTGGCAGAAAGTCCTCTTTAGTGTTACCCGGTCTGGTGAGCTGAAGGGCTCTCTCTCTGCTCTGGACTTCATTCTGAAGAAACAGGATGAGTTCAGGCACCCTCCATTCGCCACTGGAGTCTGAAATGCGTGTGTAGTCTAATGCTATGTCTTCTGGTATGAGCTGTAGTAGAACTGGGCATAGCAGCCAGCCATATGTGTCACTGTGTACCCCTAAGGATTCTAGACTCCGAATTTGTATTTCACATTCATCGTACAGTTGTCTGAGAGCTGCAACATCCGATGATTTTCTCACAGGAGTCATGTTTAGCAATTTGGACATGTGTGCACTTACTACAATGTATTTTCTTCCAAAGCGGTTCTGAAGCAATTGTATTGCTGCATCATAATTATCATCTGTCATGGCCAGTCCTGCCACAGCTCTTGCTGCTGCTCCAGTCAGATAGGATCTCAGGTAAGTGAACTTCTCCCTCTTACACAGTGCATCGTTGTCATGAATAGCCGTTTCATATTGGGACCAGAATTCTTGCTACTGGCTTATTTCTCCACCGTATTTTTCTATTATTAACTTGGGCAGTTTAACAGTCTGTTTATGCAGCAATCTGACTGAAGGTGCACTCACATCGCTCACCCGCACAGTCACAGATTCCCGCGCCTTCTGAATATATCTGGTGGCCCAGGATTTCCATGTGATAATGCGGTCCTGGTAATCCAAGCGTGTTTTCAATCTCTGCCTCCAGATCGTCCGTCGGCGTTCCATCCTCAATGCCTTTGTCTAAGTCTAATAAACTTTCTTCCTTGTTCGACAATAACATCAGCATTTCACGGAGTCTATCAGAGTCTGGTTCATCTTTGCTCACCTCCTCTTCTATACGAGTAATCAGCTTCGTTGTCGAGGCTCGTATTGTTCCCCGCTTCCATCTCATCCGTTCGTAGCGCTCAGTCATTTCAACAGCTAGCATTAGCCAGTTAGCTTCCAAACTACGACACAGTTCAAAGTCTTAAAAGTCTTGAGAATCCCTGATTTCGGCACCAAAATGTTGAGTAATAGAAGCTTCGAATGAAGAAACAAGCACAGTCCCTTCAAACTGAACCTTTACTTCATATTCCTTAAACAGTTTCCAAAACAACGGTGGAAGACAGAGAAAATGCACTCGACATGCTCGTATTCAATTTTGATAACAACAGGAAGCAGTTAGAGGAAGAGACATACTTGCACTTCAAAATAAAAGCATTTCTTGTAAAACTTACCTTTTAACTTATATCAAGAAATTAAATAATCAAATGCTTTACTGCCTTAAATAACAAGTTACAACATTCTCCCGCACGATGAACAGTCTTTCATCACTTTTCAGTCCATTAACTTATCTCTAATGGATATATTAACTGAACAGGTCTCCTCAACAAACTGCCCGTAGAAGTCCGGACAACGCAGGAACGAATGAGTCCATCTCTTCCTGGAAACAGGTCTGTTATCCTACCCATTTTCCAATTCTGCCTGGGAGTGTTGTCCTCTCCGATGAGGATGACATCTCCCACCTTCAGCAAAGTATAATATATATGTAAAATAATCAAATGCTTTACTGCCTTAAATAACAAGTTACAACATGGTAACTTATTTTGTTGTTTTTCATTATCTGAGCCAGTGGTAGCATGTAGATGTTAAAGAGAAGAGGCACCAAGATGGAGCCTTGAGGAACCCCACATGTCATATTGGTCAACTCAGATGTGTATTTACCTTTAGAAACAAAGTTGTTTATGTCCTTTAAGTAGGATTCAAACCAATTTAGAACTGTTTCCAAAAGTCCCACCCAGTTTTCCAGTCGGTCTAGTAATATGTTGTGGTCAACGGTGTCAAACACAGCACTGAGATCTAATAATACTAACACTGAAGTTCCGCCACTGTCTGTGTTTAAGTGGATGTCATTGAAAACCTTTACAAGAGTAGTCTCAGTGCTGTGGTTTGGACGAAAGCCTGACTGGAACACTTCGAAACAGTTATTTAAATGCAAATTATTACTCGACTGTTGAAAAATAACTTTTTCAATAATTTGACCTAGAAATGGCAGCTTTGATATGGGCCTGTAATTGTTCATTACTGAAGCATGACTGCAGTTTTCAGGGCCTGTGGAAAAATACCTGAGGGAAGAGATTTGTTTACTGTATGAAGTAGATCTGAGGCCATGCAACGAAAAACATCTTTGAAAAATCCTGTTGGAATAATATCAAGGCAGCAGGAGGAGGATTTCAGAAGTTGAATAATGTCCTCTAGATTTTTATCATTAATCTGATGGAATTGTGTGATGATGTCTGAATTGATATTAGGTGGACACAGGGACAACACATTTGCTGTACCTGATGCAGAGGCACTGACTGCTTGTCTGATTTTCTGAATGTTGTCAATGAAAAAGGAGGCAAAGTCATTGCAGGCCCTGGTGGATAGAAATTCAGAGGCTACTGACACTGGGGGGTTTGTTAGTCTGTCGACGGTAACAAACAAGGCACGTGCGTTGTTTTTGTTTTCGGTAATGATGTCAGAGAAGAAAGACTGTCGTGCGTTTTTCAATTCCAAATGATAAAGGCCAAGTCTCTCTTTATAGATTTAAAAGTGAACCTGGAGTTTTGTTTTTCGCCATCTACGTTCAGCTTTTCGACACTCTTTTTTCTGTTTTCACGGTCATGGCCTTTCTCCATGGAGATATTTTCTTCCCATCACTTCCTTTAGCTTAGTTGGAGAAATGGCATCTATAATCTTTTTAATTCTTTTATTAAAATGATCTACTAGCTCATTGACTGAGATGTAAGCAGGGGCAAGTCAATCAATCAATCAATCAATCAATCAATGTTTATTTATATAGCCCAATATCACAAATGTTACATTTGTCTCAGTGGACTTCACAGTTTGTACAGAATATCAGTATGACAATATGACACCCTCTGTCCTTAGACCCTCACATCGTACAAGGAAAAACTTCCAGAGAAAACCCACAGTTTAAAGGGAAAAATGGGAGAAACCTCAGGGAGAGCAACAGAGGAGGGATCCCTCTCCCAGGACGGACAGATGTGCAATAGATGCCGTGTGTAAATTGAAAAGATAATACATTTGCAACAGAGGTAGTCCAAATGTTTGGAAATGCATGTGTGTATAATAGGAAGATGAATCCACGAGGATATCCATCCAGGACTTATGATCAAGGACCACAGCCACGACTCAAGATCCAGGACTCGCGATCCATGACACAGGACCGCAGGATCATCCATGACTCCGGATCCCGGCGTATATAGACACCAAAAAGAAAGAAATTTGGGGAAGCTGGGTTAATCGGAACATGAGAGTACACAGGTATAGACAGAGAGAAGGAAGAAGTAAGATGTCCCCCGACAAACTAAGCCTATATCAGCAAAACTAGGGGCTGAATCTAATCAGCCCTAACTATAAGCTTTATCAAAAAGGAAGGTCTTAAGCGCACTCTTAAAAACGGATAGGGTGTCTGCCGCCCGAACACAAACTGGAAGCTGATTCCACAAAAGTGGAGCTTGATAAGAAAAGGCTCTGGCTCCCATTGTACTTTTAGAGACTCTAGGAACAACCAACAACCCTGCAATCTTGGAACGCAATGCCCTAGTAGGACAGTAGGGTATAATGAGTTCTTTAAGGTAAGATGGCGCCTGCCCATTAAGGGCTTTGTAGGCGAGAAGAATAATTTTAAATTCTATCCTGTGTTCTATAGGGAGCCAGTGTAAGGCAGCCAGAACAGGAGTAATGTGGTCCCTTTTCCTAACTCTGGTTAGTACACGAGCTGCAGCCTTTTGAATCAACTGAAGCGACTTGACTGATTTCTTTGTTCACCCTGATAATAAGGAGTTACAATAATCCAGCCTTGAAGTAACAAATGCATGGACTAGTTTCTCTGCATCGTTTTGAGGCAAGATATGCCTGATTTTTGCAATGTTACGTAGATGGAAGTAGGCGGTCCTTGAAATTGATTTTATGTGGGTGTTAAAGGATAAATCCTGATCAAATATAACACCAAGATTCCTTACAGTCTCACTGGAGGCCAAATTAATGCCATCCATAGTTAGTATATCTTTAGATAATTTGTTTCGTAGATTCTTCGGGCCAAGTACAATAACTTCAGTTTTGGTCGTGTTTAACATCAAAACATTTAAGGTCATCCACGTTTTTAAGTCCTTGAGGCAGTCTTGAATTTTATTTAGATGATTAATTTCATCAGGCTTGATTGATAAATATAGTTGAGTATCATCCGCATAACAATGAAAGTTTACAGAATGATTCCTTATAATATTGCCTAACGGAAACATATATAGTGTGAACAAAATAGGTCCGAGCACTGAGCCTTGTGGCACTCCATCGCTAACTTTGGTTTGCATGGAAGATTCATCGTTGACACGTACAAACTGAGAGCGTTCAGATAGATAGGACCTAAACCAGCCTAAAGCAGTTCCCTGTATGCCAACTAAGTGCTCTAGTCTTTGCAATAGGATATCATGGTCGATAGTATCAAATGCAGCACTAAGATCGAGCAAGACAAGAATAGAGACAAGTCCCTTGTCTGAGGCTATTAGAATGTCATTTGTGACTTTAACCAGAGCTGTCTGTGTGCTATGTTGTGTTCTAAAGCCAGAAGCAAGTGTGGAAGAAGTATTCTGAGTAAACATTTCCCTAGTGTTTTCAGTTTAATATCGCTTTGTGGTTACCACTTTTTGAACATTTTTGTGAACAGAAATAGAGCTCTCAAAGAAAACACAGGAATGATCAGAGAGTGCAACATCAGTCACCACAACCTTAGAGATGTTCAGACCCTTTGAGATAATTAAGTACAGAGTGTGCCCCTTATTGTGCGTGGGCTCCGTCACATGCCGAGTCAGTCCATAGTTATCAATAACACAAAACATGTTACGATTCCAGGCACTTAGTATGTAGGACCCAAATGCAGACAGGGAGGCAGAGGTAAAGTATTGTGAGATACTTTATTTTTACATGATTTAGCAAAAATGAACAAAAAGGTAATCACCAAAACTCCAGTCGAGATGACAAAAAAACAGACGACAAATGAAAACGCTCACGCAGTGAGGAATCAAAAAACCAAAGAGTTCCAAGAGCATAGACCTTACGTGATAACTGACAAGATGAACTGACACTGAACACTGGGAGACAGGGGAATTTAAACACAGGGTAACAAGGCACAGGTGGGAACAATCAGGGGCGGGGCTGACACTGATGGGCACAGAGACACACGAGGAGTGACAGGTGAAAACAATCAGGGAATTAGATACACCAGGGAACTAACGACAGACATGAAAAACACAGGGAAAAGGAACAGACAATAACCCAGGAGGAAAAACATGACCGCAAACACCCAAACCTAGACAGACAACACTAAAACCCGTGACATAAACCTGGGGGTGTGACAGAAACCCCCCCTCAAGGGACGGATCCCAGACGTCCCAAACAACAAAGTCCAGCAGGGTGGGTGGAGGGGGTCCGGAGGACGGGTCTCGGGCGGACGGCCCGGGGGCAAGGCAGAGACCATGGATGGGTTTTCGGGCGGACGGCCCGGGGGCAAGGCAGAGTTCAAAAAGGGGGTCTCGGGCGGACGGCCCGGGGGCAAGGAAGAGTTCAAAAAGGGGAACTCTGGCGGATGGCCCGGGGGCAAGGCAGAGTTCAAAAAGGGGAACTCAGGCGGACGGCCCGGGGGCAAGGCAGAGTTCAAAAAGTGGGTCTCGGGCGGACGGCCCGGGGGCAAGGCAGAGTTTGAGGAGGGGCGAAGACCACAGCTCTCAGGGGACCGGGCAGGAGCCGGTGTTGACCGGACAGGAACCGGAGCCGGTGGAACGGGTGTTGGCAAGATTCTCCATGGAAGAGGACAAGGAGTTGGCAGGACCCCGGGCGATACAGGTGATGTCGAGGCCTCCAACGAAACAGGACACGGGATTGGCAAGGCCCCCGGTAGAAGAGTAGTCGGCGGGACCCCCAACGGGACAGGACACAGGGCCAGCAGGACCGCCGGCAGGAGAGCCATCGGCGGGACCTCCAACGGCACAGGGCCGGCAGGACCCCCGGCAGAAGAGTAGTCGGCGGGGTCTCCAACGGCACAGGACATAGGGCTGGCAGGACCCCCGGCAGAAGAGTAGTCGGCGGAGCCTCCAGTGGCACAGGACATAGGGCTGGCAGGACCCCCGGCAGAAGAGTGGTCGGCTGGGCCTCCAACGGCACAGGACATAGGGCTGGCAGGACCCCCAGCAGAAGAGTAGTCGGCAGGGCCTCCAACGGCACAGGACATAGGGCTGGCAGGACCCCCGGCAGAAGAGTAGTCGGCGGGGCCTCCAACGGCACAGGACATAGAGTTGGCAGGACCCCCGGCAGAAGAGTAGTCGGTGGGGCCTCCAACGGCACAAGAGTAGGGACTTGAGTGGAGACTCAAGAGGAAACTTGAGAGTTGACTCGAGAGGTGACTCGAGAGGGAACTCGAGAGGGAACTCGAAAGGTGACTTGAGAAGTGTCTTGAATTGGAACTCGAGAGGTGACTCGAGAGGGGACTTGAGAAGAGACTTGAAAGGGGACTCGAGAGGTGACTCGAGAGGTAACTTGAGAGAGAACTCGAGAGGTGACTTGAGAGAGAACTCGAGAGGCGACTTGAGATGGAACTCGAGAGGGAACTCGAGAGGTGACTCGAGAGGGGACTTGAGAAGAGATTTGAGAAGAGATTTGAGAGGGGACTTGAGAGGTGACTTGAGAGGGAACTCGAGAGGATACTTGAGAAGTGTCTTGAATGGGGACTCGAGAGGTGACTCGAGAGGGTACTTGAGAAGAGACTTGAGAGGAGACTTGAGACGGTTGGTTCGCCAACAGAACACGAGACGCTGGAGTCGGCCGGTACGCCGACAGGACTCGGGGAGCTGGCATCGGCAGAACAGCCAACAGGAGACGAGGTGCTGGAGTCGGCCGGTATGTCGACAGGACTCGGGGAGCTGGCGTCGGCTGAACAGCCAACTGGAGACGAGGAGCTGTAGTCGGCCGGTATGCTGACAGGACTCGGGGAGCTGGCGTTGGATGGTACACCGACAGGACTCGGGGAGCTGGCGTTGGCCGGTAAGCCAGTCCTGGAGCCGAAACTGGAGTCGGAACAATGGGTACTGGGGCCGGTACTGAAGCCAGAACCATGGCTGTAAAGTTCGGTTCTGGAGCCGGAAACATGGCTGTAAGGTCCGGTTCTGGAGCCGGAAACATGATTGCTGGGGCCGGCACTGGAGCCAGGACCATGGCTGTAAGGTCCGGTTCTGGAGCCGGAAACATGGCTGTAAGGTCCGGTTCTGGAGCTGGAAACATGACTGCTGGAGCCGGCACTTGAGCCGGAAACATGGCTGTATGGTCCGGTCCTGGAGCCGGAAACATGGCTGTAAGGTCCGGAGCTGAAGCAGGGGCCATGGCTGCTGGGGCTGGCACTGGAGCCGGAACCATGGCTGCTGGGCGCGGAGCGGAAGCCTGGACCCTGGCTGTGTAAGCCAGGTAATGGAGTATGGAAGCATGGATGCGTGGGCCGGTTCTGGAGCCGGAACCATGGCTGTGGATACCAGAACTGAAGCCTGGATCATGGCGGCTGGGGCCGGTTCTGGTGACGAACCCATGGCTGTGTCGGCTGGTTCTGGAGACGGAACCGTGGCTGAGGGGACCGGAACTGAAGCCTGGATCATGGCTGTAAGATCCGGTTCTGAAGCCGGAAACATGGCTGTAAGGTCCAGTTCTGGAGCCGGAAACATGGTTGTAAGGTCCAGTTCTGGAGCCGGAAACATGGCTGTATGGGCAAGGTACTGTCCGGAACACGAATCCATGGCTGTGTGGGATGGTACTGGAGCACGGTACCATGGCTGTGTGGACCGGCACTGGAGCACAAAACCATGGCTGCAGGGACCGGTTCTGGAGCAAGGACCATGGCTGCTGGGGGCTGAACTGGTTCTGGAACCATGGCTGTTGGGGCCAGAACTGAAGCCGGGACCATGGCTACTGGGGCCGGTACTGAAGCCGGAACCATGGCTGCTGGGGCCGGTACCAGGGCCGGAACCATGGCTGCTGGGACCGGTTCTGGAGCAAACACTGGGTGAGAAGCAGGGGCTGACGCCAGACGGACCACACCGATGCGTGTGGTGTCATAACGGGAGTTGGGAGGCATGGGGCTGTCAGGCAGGGGAAAACACACTGTGAGGAAATCCAAAAGCCAGGCAGGTAAGAATTGAACTAAGGCTGGTTTCTCCATGGTTATCCGGCGCGCCTCTGCCCCAGCAACCTCTCGCTGCTGAACCCTGGATGCTCACCTCCATAGATCAGAGCAGTGAACCAATGAAAAGGAAAAATCCGATATTTCCTGCTCCAAAGGATCTGCTGGGCCCATATTTGGTCAGTTCGTTCTGTTACGATTCCAGGCACTTAGTATGTAGGACCCAAATGCAGACAGGGAGGCAGAGGTAAAGTATTGTGAGATACTTTATTTTTCCATGATTTAGCAAAAATGAACAAAAAGGTAATCACCAAAACTCCAGTCGAGATGACAAAAAAACAGAGGACAAAAATGAAAACGCTCACGCAGTGAGGAATCAAAAAACCAAAGAGTTCCAAGAGTATAGATTTTACGTGACAACAGACAAGACGAACTGACACTGAACACTGGGAGACAGGGGAATTTAAACACAGGGTAACAAGTTACAGGTGGTAACAATCAGGGGCAGGGCTGACACTGATGGGCACAGGAGACACACGAGGAGTGACAGGTGAAAACAATCAGGGAATTAGACACACCAGGGAACTAACGACAGACATGAAAAACACAGGGAAAAGGACCAGACAACAACCCAGGAGGAAAAACATGACCGCAAACACCCAAACCTAGACAGACAACAATAAAACCCTTGACATAAACCTGGGGGTGTGACAAAACAGTTTTTTAGCCCCTCTGTCCTGGGGGTTGTCAACATGGATGTTAAAATCACCAACAATGACTAGACGGTCAAAGTCAAGACACACTATATACAGCAGTTCAGTAAAGTCATCAACAAAGCTTGCACATTATTTGGGTGGTCTATAGATATTTAGGAACAGATCTCGAGAGGAGCATTTCAGCTGAAGGGACACATATTCAAAAGAAGCAAAGTTCCCATAAGATGTCTTCCTGCATTGAAGGGAATCATTGAACAGAATAGCAACTCCTCCCGCTTTCTTATGCATTCTTTCCTGATTCATAAAACTAAAGTTGAGAGGGGTTGATTCGATAAGAACAGCTGCACTGTTATTTTGTTCAATCCAAGTTTCCGTTAAAAACATAAAATCGAGATTGTGCTCAGTGATAAAATCATTGATTACAATTTTTTCCTGCCAAAGACCTGACATTTAATAAAGCTAGTTTAAGTTTGTTAAATACACTATCAGTCAGATTTGTTGTGATAAGCTTTGGCTGACATGGAATCACTGCTAAATTTGATAAACTCACACAAACGTTTGAGCACTTCCTGTTTCTTGCGTGCATTTCCTGTTCGGAAACTGTCAGCTGTGTTTACTCGTTTCATTCATCTGAGTCAGGTTCTTGAGCTGTATCTGGCTGTGCAACACTTATAGTCACATACTGTATGCCGTGTTATTTTAAACAACACATTAAGTTGAAGAAACACTTGAGTCAAATGTAATTAAAGTCAGACCCATTCGTGTCTTAGACAGGGCAGTGATCATAAACCTGTTAATGTACGCAATCAAACATCGTTTTTTTTTTGTACCAGCTGTATTCACCTTGCAGGCGGCTCTGTGGCGTTTATCCTGGATAAAGTGTTTAAGTCATGGATGTTTAAAGTTTAACTTCTTCATATTTGTCTATTATAGTTTAATTTTCATTCATGAAGTATGACGCTGCGCTGCGCCGGACTCTGATGAAAATATTTGTTTTTTCCAAACGGTGGTACTACAATTTCCATATCAGTCCGTGAAGTCACTGGGCCCAGAAAGACTTTTCCCCATTGACTTACATGGGGAAACAAACATCTGTAAATCAGCGGATCATTTTAAAAAAACTAAATAAACTACCCAGTATGAACTATTTTATAGCCCTTATTATAATCATACGGTCCTTAAAGTTATAAAATGTACTAAAAGCTGAATCTAGATTTATTTTCTGTCTCCATTCATTCTACTGAGCCGAGAGTGGGAGCTCGGGGGGCGGGGCTTAAGGGGTGCATGCTCTGTGAGCGCACATACGGGTTCTTCTGCTCTGAAAGCTAGGCATGATGGGTAATCTGTGACGCGCTGCTCTCTCAAACGTTGGTCCATTTTGTCTGAAGTCGAATAGTCCATTTAGCTTAGGAACCTTCCTAACCGAGTGAAATTACCTGGAAGTCCCTCAGTGGCAGCCATGATAAGTGCTGTTCGAATTCTCTACATCAGGCCTATTCAACTCCCGAGTGGCCCAGCCTCCCGTAGCCAAATTCCTACACTAGTACAGACCTTGGACGCAACACTCCGCGTTTCATAGAAACCACCAAACCACAACGTAGCACGTTTTTTGAAAGTGCATCTAGTGGTGCTAGTAACGGTGGTCCTATGATAGCAACTCTAAAACATGTCTCTCTCAACTCTGAAGCGTAAACAGAGACAAAACGGTCATTGATCTTGTGGAGCAGATCCATGTCAAGCTGGACCTTTTCGCGACCGACTTGAGCACGGGTCGGATGCTGCATTTTCCGACGCTCCCCAAACACATCACATCTCCGGCACAAATCACGGATGTGATGACAGATTTCATTGCGAGGTTGAAAGAGAACTTTGCCGGTCGATTGGATGGACTTGCTCTGCCCACAGAGGTGATGATGGGCTTTGCCAGAGACCCCTTCACTGTTGCAATAGAGGGGGACGTATCAACCCGAGCAAAGGAAGTGGTCCCCTGCATCGACAAGGGGAAATATACACTGGAACTTATTGACATGCAGCGCACTAACGGGCCAGCGAAGTTTTGGAGTGATGTCAAAAAACAGCAGTTCCCTAACGTTCAGAAAGTAGCGATCTGTGTGCTCAGTATGTTTTGATCAACATACACATGTGAATCAAGCTTTTCACACATGAACTCAATCAAAAGTAGCACTCGCTGCTCCCTGACTGACAGCACTCTTCACCAATGTCTTAGGATTGCATTTGACATCCTATGAGCCAAAAATCACTGCTCTTGTTCAAAACAAAAAATGTCCCTTCTCCCATTGAGAAAGTCAGCGATGACAAATCACAAATGAGGTGATAGTAAGCACCTAGTTTACCATAGTAGACGTGTAGTGTAGTATTCATTCATATAGTTACCCGTATCCCTTGTTATGGGTTTGTGCTCTGAAGGGTTTGACAGTTCTTTCTGTATTCATTTAAATGCACTTTGTAATGTGTCTGGGTCAAATGTGACCAAAACGTATGATTTCTTTGCTATTACTTGAAAAGTGAAAAAATAGTATTGCTACAGTACTATCTCTTTGTGTTGCATTGGAACTCTTTAGCTGTGTTTTTTGTATGTGAGGACATTTATTAAGACTGCTATTATTGTATTCAGTAAATGCACTTTGGGATGTGCCTGGCTCAAAAAACATAACCTGAATATTTGACTTCTAAAGCAAACAAATGTAATGCTACAACTGTGCACTTTTTTTTCAGATTCTGTTAAATTAATGCTAATTTGTTGTGTTTTTATGCACTTTTTGACCTACCTTTGTTAGATGAACAATGAATAAAAATTGCATGTTTTTCATCGCAGTAATATGTGTTGGTTTAAAATGTGTCACTACCCGCTTTTTACAGGCCGCTGAATGTTTGGCCCAGCTGAATTTTGTAGTTATAAAATCTGGCCCAACTGAATGTTTAGTTGAATAGCCCTGCTCTACATGATAGGAAAGGAGGTTTCAAACTTCCTTTATATCCTCCTTTAGCTTGGCAACCACTGGACCTCCCTTTACGAAAGGAGAGGAGAAAGTGCTGCCCCACAATGCCTTGCAGCCGCAGCATTTGCCATCTCACAACAGTCGGCCGTTCACGGAAACAATCGATTATGAACAAGAAAGGATATCATGAAAGTTACGGTGCTTATTAAGCATTTCAAAACGTATGTGGTAAGTTGCCAAAGTGCTTTGTTTTGAACGTTCATCAGTATTATAATTAAAAAGAGAAATATGAACGTTAGTTTTTACTGAAATGATCAAATTAAGTCAACATTTCAGTCTTTACTGAGCTGTGTGGGGTTTGTTAAACTTTTAAAAGATGTTTGAATGGTGATATACACAGTGATAGATGTTAAGGACTAACGTTTATAATAAATACATTTGTATTTATTTTAAGATCTTTAGTTCATACAATAATACGTATTGGGATCATTTGTATTAATGTGGACCGGAGGGAGAGGGTGACGACTCTGACGAGCATAAGTTTCACTTTCCTTTTTTATTTCAATTCCAACTTTGGTCATGAAGAATATGTTTCTCTGTTGTCCGTGTTCATAAAGCAACAGCATCAGAGTACGGTGCAGAGTCTCTAGATGAGTCCCTCGTTCTTATTAAACATCCATGTTGTAGTCCGCTGTATAGAAAACTGTAGTTTCCATAGTTTCCCCACAGCAGCAGACGCACATTTATGACGTCCGCTGGCGCATCATAAACGCGTCGGATAGTGAGGGTGCAGTCGGATTCTCTAAAATACCGCAGTCTCTTCTCCTAAATCCTTTTGAATTCTCCTATCCACTATCCCTTAACCCAGGGGTCAGCAACCTTTACTATCAAAAGAGCCATTTTTTTTTTTCGGCCACGAAATGAAATGTACCTGGGGCCGCAAAAACTATTTTACCCTTAACATGAAGTTAACAGAGTGTATAACGTTTTATATATAATTATACTATATAGAGGGATTGGAATGTATTCAAAAGCTTATTTCTAGTATGTATCTAGTTCTTTTTCGTTTTGATTCTTTTTCATTTCCAATTTTTTTGTCACCCACTGTAAAATAACTATAGTTTGATGCATTTATGAAATAATAAAACACAACAAAAATTGTTGACATTTTATTGCTTTTTTTACCTGTTACAACAAAGGAAAACCTCAAACTCAAAAAAACAAAGGCATGAGTTGACCTACTTTGAAATAAAACACAGGACCGATCAAGTCTATTTGAATCCTTCCCTTATTTGTGGAAAATTAATAAAATAAAAAGTAGCCCACTTTGAAATAAATAAAACATATAGCTGCAGCCTAATAGCTTTAAAAAGAGTAAACATAAACATAGGCCAGTTTGTATTTATGACTTCAGTCCATCTCAGTTTGATGTCATCCTCTTCTGTTTTTTCTCACGTACAGCAATCCATGGTTGATCCTGCATAAAACAAAACTACATCAGCTCTGGTTCTAAAATGTTTTTTTGCAAAATAATAGCCTATTAAATGATAGTGTTCTCACATGTTTAATGTGATTTCTGTTTCTGAACATCACTCCTGAGCTTCTCTATATCGGGGCTGTAAGACGCAGTGGTGGGCCGTCAGGGCCAGCAAGGCCTTCTCTGCTGGCCTAAACATCATCAGAATATAAATTAAATTTTGATATATTTTTTCCACAAATATGTATTAAATTATTCCCTGTGGTCTATTCTCTTCATTTCATAGCTTTCCTCTTGGTTGCGCTGCTTCCAGCCTCAGAACGAGATTTGGAGGGTTGGCCTTTATGTTAGAGCTTTTATCCAATCATATTTCAGCCATAATGTGTTGCCAGGGTCCAAGAAATCTGCCCTTAGGCCTTCAGAATCAACAGTGCGGGCGCCTGTAGATTAAAGTGAACGGAAACAAAACTGTGGCGTTAACCAATCAGATTTTGAGTTGGCGACAACGGGCCAGCTAGCAGGCGTACGATGACGTTAGCACGTGCACGTCTTTTGATTGGATACGCACTATTGAGAGGCAGAGCTATGTAGAGCTAGCAAACTGAACTTCAATTTGAACGAGCTAATTTGTGTAGATTTCTACAAGCTGTTTTTTTTCAACCCACAATGGCTGAAGGAGGAGAAGAGATCGATTTGGTCGCAGATATAATTACAACGCCATTTTCAAGACGAACTTTTCAAGAAAAGCTAGACATCGTGAGAAGAGAACGGCCAACCCCGACGCTAGCGAGCCTATCACAGCGGGGGAAAGGGTTTGTCCGCCACTTTCGAATCACTAACTACGAGCGGTACCCCTGGCTCACAGCCTCAGAGAGGCACTGCAAATTGTACTGCTGGGAATGCCTGCTATTTGCAACTGATCGATTTGGTGTTTGGAGCCACACTGGATTTGCAAACTTGAGTTGTCTAACCAAGGCAGCAACGAGACACCAAAGCACGGCTGGGCACTTACAAGCAATGGTGCTTTTGAAAACCTTTGGGGACACCCGAGTGGATCTACAGCTCAACGAACAAGTGCGCCGGGAAACGGAGCTCCACAACGAAAGGGTGAACAAAAATAGGGAAATATTGAAAAGACTGATTGATTGTGTCCTGTTTTTGGGTAAACAGGAACTTTCATTTAGGGGACACGATGAAAGCGCAGAGTCCAGAAACAGAGGAAACTACGTGGAGCTTCTTTCTTTGCTTGCTGAGAACAACACAGACTTGCATTACCACCTGTCCACAAACAAAGTGTTTACTGGGACGTCAGGCAAAATACAAAACGACCTGATTTATGCTATTGCTGAAGTGATGGGAGAAGAGATCAAAATGGAGATTAAAAAAGCACCCTTTGTCGCTGTTATGGTGGACGAAACGACAGACGTGGGTAATGTAGCACAACTGGCACTTGTCCTGCGTTATGTGACGGACACAGGTGTCAAGGAGCGGTTTGTCAGATTTGAAGATGTTACAAGCGGCAAGCGAGCTGATGACATTGCCGCTCTTATTTTCCGTTTCATGGAGGAATATGAATGTAGTCTGGATAAAGTTGTGGCACAGTGTTATGATGGCGCAGCGGTCATGGCATCTGGACTAAACGGGGTGCAGGCTAAAGTTAAGGAGAGGGCACCTATGGCCTTATTCATTCACTGCTATGCACATCGACTAAATTTAGTACTGACTCAAGGGGCCTCAAAGCTTAAAGAATGCAAGGTCTTTTTTGCCAGCCTCAATGGCCTTGCAGCATTTTTCTCCAGATCCCCTAAGCGCACGCAACTGCTGGATGACATTTGCAAGCGTCGTCTTCCTAATGTTGCACCAACGCGGTGGCAATATACATCGAGATTGGTCAATGCAGTCTTTGAGAAGAGAGTTTCCCTAAAGGAGGTGTTTGACCACATACTGGAACATCATGAGGAGTATGATGGGGATACTATGCTTAGCGCTGATGGATTTAATGCACGTCTGGATGATTTTGAGTTTTGTTTTTTGCTTGAAACATTCAATGGGATTTTTAAGCATTCAGATGTGCTCTTTGGAATACTACAGAAACAAACATTGGATGTACAATTCTGTCTGACAAGGGTGAACGAGTTTTGTGACACAATTGAGCGAGAGAGGTGCCAGTTTCGTCAGATCTACGAGGACACAGCGCGCATCTCAAGTGGTCCGAGCGCACGCAGAGGCCCACGTACAGCACAAGGAGACCTTCGCGCATACTACCAACAACTCCACAGCAGTATTCTGGACAACATTCTTTGCCAGATACGGAGTAGGTTTCAAGACCACGAAAAATTAATGTTTCTCTCCCTCCTGGACCCCCAGCACTTTCAGACCTACCGGAAAAAATTCCCGCATACAGCCTTAGCCAAATTAACACAGAGTCACGGAACACTGTTCGATCTGTCCCGGCTAAAAACAGAACTGACTGTAATGTATGCCATGACTGATTTTGAAGGGAAAAGTCCCATTAATCTCCTTGATTTCCTTAAGCAGAAAAATCTGAGTGAGAGCATGGGGCAGCTTTACACATTGGCATGTGTGGCAGTGACTATTCCTGTGTCCACTGCTTCTGTCGAGCGGTCATTCTCGGCCTTAAAGCGAATTAAAACTTATGCCAGAAATTCTACTGGACAGACTAGGCTTTCATCATTAGCCTTCATGTCTATAGAAAATGACTTATTGGTGGAACTGAAACGCACAGATAAACTGTACAACAGAGTCATTGAAGTCTTCTTGAGGAAAGAAAGGAGGATGGATTTTGTATTCAAATAATCAGTTGTTTTGGTGAGTACAAAGCATTTTATTTTTTATTTTATTTTAATATATTTTTGTCATTTTATGTCGTTAATATTAAATCAATATTAACGAATTAATATATATGTAATTAAAATGACAAATATATAAAAAATAAATGTTTGATGCTTCTGCAAGAGATATAGAGATGTGTGTGGCGCACTGGCTCAGCTGTGCAGTAAAAGTACTCAAGGAGACTTGTTGAATTGTTTTGGTTTAACCTTTATCAAAGTGGACATTCAGTGCTAGGAATACACTTTCACCACTGTCGCAAATATATCCTCATAAACAAATGCAAATTATTTGTTTGTTTTCTTTTATTTTCAGTGAATAGTTTGTGTCTTTATCGTCACGTTTCTTAAATGAAACTGCTTTGGGTGCGACAATGCGTTGTTTAGTGAACAAACTTGGTTTGGTGGACTTAATAAAACTTTGTAGACTAATGCCTTAAAAGCCCCTTTTATTTTTAAGTTTAGACCGTATCCAAGCGATCTTAAAGCTGGTAGTTTAACACTCTTAATTGTAAATGCGGATATATTGATTATAAATGCTTCGGAAATATTAATATAACTCTGTTGACTATGTTAAGGTGATGCAACGCCCGGTTATACTGCGTTTCTGTCTAAATGTATAGTTTCTAGAGCCATGGCGTCATAATGATGGTATTAAGAGGTGGAATAATTCAGGTAGGACTGTGTAGGACATCACTGAAGGCCTAGGTGTGAAATGCACGGCCCGCCACTGGTAAGACGTGACTTTGATCTTCACACAGGACTGCAGGCTGTCATCTGTGAGGCGCGAGCGATATTTGGATTTTATGTGGTTCATGCTGGAGAAAATCTGCTCGCACAAGTATGTGGATCCAAAGATGGACAGGACTCCAAATGGATACTTCTTCATGTTTATATAAGTGCCGGGAATGGCATTCCATGTCTCAAACACAAGTTTGTCGGGTTTGGGGAGGATTTCCAAATCGCTCCAGTTGTGCTCCCGAGCGAGAATAGCCTTCTGACGGGCGACATCTTCGAGATCAGCTGTCAGGCTTTTGAACTTGGACACCCATAATTCTTTATCAGCTATGTCGGCCAGTTCAATTTCAAGATCGGGTTGACTTACTCCTGTGAATGGTGACATGTTCAGCAAAGATGGGTCGATGTCCAGGGGTGTGACGGGGAAGGATAATGTATTTTTTTCCTTTCTGAACTCACTGAATTTTTGTCCAAATGCCGTCTGCATTGCGATGATCGCACGCTTTAAGTACTCACAATTTATGTGGTTGTGTGCTTCTTTGAACTCTCTCAGGGAGGGGAAGTGAGAGAACGTACCTTTCTGTACATCTCTGGCAAACACTGTCATCTTGCGCTCAAATGCCAAAACATCCTCCAGCATCTGAAGGGCCGTGCTTCCTTTCCCCTGGAGACTTTTGTTCAGCATGTTAAGGTGACCTGTCATATCCACCATGAAGCAGAGTCCTGCACGGGTCTGATTTTCAAGACCCGCTCCCGCCCCGCACCCGCGACGTGCAATACCGAACCCGCCCCGCTACCCGCACATATTGCCAATAGTTCCGCAACCCGACCCGACCCGCCGGCACAAGACCCGCAACCCGACCCGAACCCGCATATATATAAGCAGTGAAAACGTGCAATTATTAACACACGCAGTTGCATATTTGGCTCAAAAAGCCTGGGATGTTGGTTATTTTCTGCATCTAGGATGACACCGAAAGCCTCCCAGACGTTGGATTTCGCTCTTGAGGAAGAGTTATTGAAAATGCTGTATTCTCAGAGAGCTTCACCTCAGCCATTCAGAATGTGGCGCGCTCAGCAGCAGATAGATGCGCTGCAGAGGTTATGAATATGCTCGGTCTCGCGGGGGAGAGGTCTGAGGATTTAAACATTAAACTAAATTATTATTATTTAAATATATTTATTATGCAACACCCGCAACCCGACCCGCATCATCTTTGTTTTACCCAGAACCGAACCCGGAAAAAAGCGTTTGAAAAAATACCACCCGCAAATCACCTTTTTTGCGGGTCACCCGTCGGGTACCCGCGGATACCCGACCCGATGCAGGACTCTGCCATGAAGTGCAACTTTTCCAGCCAATCTGGATGTTCCAGTTCTGGATAAGTGAGGCCCTTGCTTTCCAGGAAAGTTTTCACGTGATCTAGACAAGCAGCAAACCGTTTCAGCACCTCTCCCCTAGACAGCCACCGGACTTTGTTGTGCAGCAGAAGATCCGAATATGCGCTGTCTACTTCATCTAATAATGAACAGAACTGTCGGTGGTTTAACCCTTTTGCCATTATTTTGTTCACTATCTGAATGACAAGGTCCATCACCTCCTTGCATTCGGGGGGAAATGTTTGAGCGAACAGTGCTTCTTGGTGCAGGATGCAGTGAAACGTCAGCAGCTCTCGATCCAGCGACTTCTGAAGTAAAGTCACAAACCCCTTCTGTGTTCCTCTCATACTAGGTGCCCCATCAGTAGCCACTGACACCATGTGGGTGGTGTTTATTCCTTTGGCTTGTAAACAATTAATTACAGCATTACAAATGTCCTCCCCCCGTGTTTGGCCTTTTAGCGGTATTAACTCAATGAGTTCTTCATGTGGCCCATCAGAGTTCACATATCTGCATAACAGCGCTGTCTGTTCAATATCATTTACATCACTTGACTCATCACAGGCGATTGAAAATGCTGGAGCTGAATTAATGTCCTCAATTTGTTGACTGGTGATAATTTCTCCCATCTTAAGAGTCCTGTCCTTGACGGTCTTTGGAGAGAGGGGCATATCTCTAATTTTCTGAACAATTTCTCGTTTATTTTTGAAGTCCGAGAATAGATTTTCTGATATTTTAAGGAATGATTCTTTCATGTATTCTCCATCTGTGAACGGCTTTCCGCGTCGTACTATCTCCTGAGCAGCCACAAAACTAGCAGTAGTAGTTGAGTTTGGAGACTTGATCCACTTCTTGAAAGTATGTTTGCTCTGCTCAGCTTTCCGCACCAGTTCCGAAATCGCTCTTTTTCTTGCTTCTCCTGCTGGGTACTTTTCAGGAAATGCTTCGTGTTTGCTGCGGAAATGTCTTTCAACATTACATTTTTTTTTGGTCGCTAATTTATCGCCACATATCAAGCATACAGGTAAGCCTGCATCGTTAGAAGAGAAAGCAAATGAAGCTGTCCACGCGGAATTAAACTCTATTTTCGTCCGAGACTTTTCTTTTTTTGGATTTATCCATGGTTTAGTTTACCGCGGGGATCGGAAACACGAGATGAGCCACCTGCAGAAGGCAGGCGCCGGGGTGTGACGCATATTTTAGTGGACTAAATATTAAACACTTTTTTTTATTTCAGTGTCACAGTATCACCTCGATCTCTTATTTTAAATAAGAGGTGTACCCTTTGAAAGAAAAAAAGAGAGTTCAAAATAATAATAATAAATGAATAATAATAAATAAATAAAAATGCAAAGCTATAGGGAGCCACTGCAGAGGGGCTGAAGGGCCGCATGAGGCCGCTTTGCCGACCCCTGCCTTAACCCCATGACGTTTCACTCAGAGGTCAAGGAATAGACGATAGGTTTAGACGATAGGAGCTGATCTTTTGATTATCCGACCGCAACCTTTGTCTACCTGCGCCAATGAGCAGCTCTCATTGGAAAGAACGAGACCCCGCCTCCCACGCTGTATCCAGTTCTTATTATACATCCATGCTGCAGGCAGGCTCCATGGAACTGTAGCTCCGGACAGCGAAAAATGCGTACATGAAGCGCTAAGTCATTAACGCAATAAATCATACCCTCGTGGGGTCGCGCTCATGTGATGGACAGAAAGTGGTTTGTGTTTGCAGGTGCAGCGGTTTTAAATGGAAACTAAATATGTGTGGATCACAAATACATATGTAAAACTTTTTTTTGTATTTTGATTTTATTTACATTTATATACCGTGTTCGGCAGGTGCAAACGCTGAACAACGGCCCAAAAATGCATACATAAGCAGGAAACACCTGCAAATAATGAAATGAAAAACAAACAAACCCTGAAAACAAATACAACAGAAAAACGCTGCATTTACAGGGGGGTATACTACGAAGCAGGATTTTCGCTTAGCCGGCTAACTTCAGGGAAAACTCGGGGTTTCCGGTCCTACGAAGCTGGTTCTCTTTTTAGCAGGCTAGATCTCCATGGTAACTTATGCTGTGCGGCTAACCTGGTCAGAGCTCAGTGTGCGGAGTTTAAAGCGATCAAGTCATATTACAGGAGAAAGGAAATACAGAAAAGCTGCCGTTGCAGGAAAGACGGCCGGGAAAAATCACCGACTGTGTGAACGTGAACATTAATAGAATATCACCTCCCATCTTCAGAGCAATCTGACTATTATAACATTAGCGTTAAGAAACCTTACTTAAATATCTGCCACAACATAAGTAACCGGATCAGAGTAACATTAAGTACAGTCCGCGGCATATCACATCATAATGTATCATATATTTCCTTATCTGAGTCAGCTGAGCCGTATCTGGCCATGCAACACTCACAGTGTCACATAATGTATGCGGAATTATTATTTTAAGCAACACATTAAGTTGACGAAACACTCGAGACAAATGTAATTAAAGTCAGATCCACTCGTGTCTTAGACGGGGCAGTGATATCATAAACCTGTTAATGTACGCATTAGACGAGACCCTGGACGGAACCTGGGCTGGTGTCAGTGGGACCCACGACAGAGCAAGGGCTGGTATCAGTGGGACCCACGACGGAGCAAGGGTTGGTGTTGATGGGACCCGAAACAGGACAGGACACGGTGTTGGCAGGAAACCCGGTGGAGCAGGCGTCAACTGAACCCCCAACGGGACAGGACATGGAGTTGGCAGGAACCCCAGCGGAACCTACAACGGCACGGGACATAGGGTTGGCAGGACCCCCGGCAGAAGAGTAGTCGGCGGGGCCTCCAACGGCACAGGACACAGGGTTGGCAGGACCCCCGGCAGAAGAAAAGTCGGCGGGATCCCCAACGGGACAGGACATAGGGTTGGCAGGACCCCCGGCAGAAGAGTAGTCGGCGGGACCCCCAATGGGACAGGACATAGGGTTGGCAGGACCCCCGGCAGAAGAGTAGTCTGCGGGACCCCCAACGGGACAGGACATGGAGTTGGCAGGACCCCCAGCGGAACCTCCAACGGCACTTGAGTAGGGACTTGAGTAGGGACTAGAGAAGGGACTTGAGTAGGGACCGGAGAGGGGACTTGAGATGGAACTCGATAGGGAACTCGAGAGGTGACTTGAGAGGGGACTCGAGAGGGAGCTGGAGGGGTGATTTAAGAGGGGACTCGAGAGGGAACTCGAGAGGACACTCGAGAGGAGACTTGAGAGGGAACTCGAGAGGTGACTTGAGAGGGAACTCGAGAGGTGACTTGAAAGGAGGCTTGAGAGGAGACTCAAGAGGTGACTTGAGAGGGGACTCGGGAGGTGACTCGAAAGGAGGCTTGAGAGGGAACTCGAGAGGAGACTTGAGAGGGAACTCGAGAGGTGACTCGAGAGGGAACTCAAGAGGTGACTCGAGAGGGGACTCGAAAGGGGACTCGAAAGGGGACTCAAGAGGTGACTTGAGAGGGGACTCGAGAGAGAACTTGAGCGGGGACTCGAGAGGGAACTTGAGATGTGGCTTGAGAGGTGACTGGAGAGAGGACTCGAGAGGGGACTTGAGAAGGAACTTGAGAGAACTGTGATTGGAGGCTATACAAACAAACACATGTACAAATAAAGACACACACCAAACAACTGTGTCACGATGCAAATGTCAACATCGTTTACCTATAGAAGTTGTTCTGACCCGGGGCAGACTGGTATGGTCTCAGAACAGTCTCATAATACACACATGCACACAGAAGGATTCAAACTTGTATTTCATGATCCGCAAAAGGATTCTCACTTGTATTTCCGGATCCACACTTGGACATGTACACACAAATGTGTTCCGTTTCATATCGATGTAAATAAAATCCAAATACAGAAAAAAGTTTTACATATGTATTTTTGATCCTCACATATTTGTTTTCCATTTAAAACCTCTGCACCTGCAAACACAAACCGCTTTCTGTGCACGGATCGCTGTGCATTCGTGTGTGGGTTTTTTGAGACTCCCCTGACGCTCACACATTTCGTACTTGTAATTTTTTCTATCTATAGCCAATCAGATGTCTCCTTCATTCTAGGCCAATCACATGAGCGCGCCCCCACAAGGGTATGATTTATTGCGTTCATGACACTTCATATACAAATTTTGCGCTGTCCGGTCAGCTCTCTAAACAGAGGGCGGAGCATCAGGTGATCATGCAGAGCTGCGTGTCTCCGTCAGACTCAGCAGCTGATCTGATTTCTCTCTCGCGTCCGGTTATACTTCACTCGCGTTTCTGTCCATATCGATCAGATCCAGCTCTCCTGATCGGGCTGTACCAGGAGTCTAGTACTAGGAGCAGTGGGCAGCTATTGTACAGCGCCCGGGGAGCAATGGGAGTGAGGGGGGAAGGGGGGTGTCCGGTGCCTTGCTCAAGGGCACCACGGCAGGGCAGGAGGTGAACTGGGACCTTTCCAAGTAGAAGTCCACACTCCAAATGTAGGTCTTGAACCGGCGAACCTACGGCTCACAGTCCAAGCCCCTACTGACTGCCATTTGCTCTCAAAGTGCACCAGATTGATGCATTTAACTTCAACATTTAAAAAAAAAACTTCCTGGGGGAGCTTGCCCCCGGACCCCCCTAGAGGAGGTGAGGTCCACCACCTGCCCACACCCCCTGTTAAATTGTCTCACCCACATTGAGGATGCTTCCTACGCCCATGTTTTATTCCATTTGTCAAGTCAGGCAAATTGGGTCAAAATGTTATTGCATCAATGGTCTGTTAACATTAAAATCACTAAATATATGCTGTAACTATATTTGATCTAGGTAACTCAAGGGCTCAGGTAATGTGATTACTATATGAATAATTGTCCAAAATAACATAAAATGCATAGGGTTTTTTGTTAAGTAACATACTTTCGTCGCCGGCCGGCCGACACATGCCGTCCATTAAGTGGGCCTGTCTGTCAATTAATCCCCGGGCCACTTTTTCCCCCCATCCGCCCCTGCACGTAGGTGTAAGATCCTTTGATGTGAAGGGTGAGGTGTCATCACACGTAGGTATGAAATGCCCCCCTGTGTAGCGCCTTTGTTGTCTAATCCTTTGATGTGAGGGTTGAGGTGTTATAACAGGCAGGTGTGATTTCACTCCATCGTGTTATAAGTCTCTGATGATAATCTAGGTGTTGATTAAGGCAGTCTCTTTGAAGTTGTGCGTGAGACTGTCTCGCCCCCGTCCCCTCACAGCCCTTTGTTGTCTAATCTAATTAGCCTTTGATGTCTGTCCTTTGATGTGAGGGTTGAGGTGTTATAACAGGCAGGCGTGATTTCGCACCAGCATGTTATATGCCTCCGATGTTAATCTAGGTGTTGATTAAGGCAGTCTCTTTGAAGATGTCCGTGAGACTGTCTCGTCCCCGTCCCCTCACAGCCCCGGCCTCTCCCCCTTTCTCCACCCCATCCTGTCACACACTGTGAGGCCAGAAAATAGTGGGGGTGGAGTTAGGTGGAAAAAAAAAGAAATCCGTGCAGACTAAATTAAAAGCCAGTCATTTCCACTCATCAAGTCACCTTTCAAAAAAGAAAAATGGCCAAGAGACGCATCGATATGGGTTTTATCAGCGAGACACCTGTGACAGTCGGGAGAGCCAATCAAGAAACGGATGCAGTATCTGTGCCGGGTTCAGACGCCTCAAGCCGAAGATCTTCATGAAGAAAGGAATCTGAAAAATGGAGATGTTTGGGGTTATGTGTTCAACTATATGGCTAATGAACTGCATTTCTACAATCTGAAGAATGGAGAAACATATGGACCCCGCAGTGTTAAAGCGACGTTGACCTCAACAGATTGGGCTGTGTTAACTCTGGTGTCTTACAGAGATCTCCACGCAACCATTGTATCGGTAAAAGCAGTGCATCAAGAAACCATCGTGGAACCAGCTGTGTACAAGATATTTGCAGTAAAAAGCAAAGGAACGCAGAAAAAAGCGAGATCAAAGAAGAGTTTTCACTGCTACCTATCAAAGAAGAGTTTTCACCGCTACCCCTCAATGTGGAGGAATAGGAAGAAGATATTCCCCCGCCGCCAGAAGTGAGAAGAATCCTGACAAGCACCGTCTGGGAAACTATAAGCGGACCATCTGGTCGATGGTATTACCGCTCAAGCCGTTTGGTGACGCGGGGGAAGGACCCCTCTGATGGTTTTATTTTGGAGTATTTCAACTCTACAAGCGGGGTTTTTCAAACATCCTTGCGTGTGCCTCTGACTGCTTGGCTGAAAATGATTGATGAGAAATCTACAAAGCTTAAAGAACTTTTTAAAAAGAGTCAGACATCGATGGAAATTATACTGGTGAGAAAGACTCTCACTTTTGCAGATGACTCCTCCTCCCAATCAACATAACAAGTCCCACCCCCCTCACCAGATCATTTAAAAGTAAGGACCACTCAAAGACATTCGTTGAACACTAACCATGGATCTGAGAAAAAACAAGTCTCTCCCCGCGAGTTGCAGCCTGGAACAAACGCCTGAAGGACCCCCATCATCTCCAACAACCTGGACACCCGAGCTCGACTGTGATGCTGCTGGGGTTGATGTTACTAGCTGTCTGGATATGTATCAACCTCCATCTACTCCACCCGTGTCTCCAGGGGAATCAACAGCTTCTTCACACTCCTCGGTAGCAGGCGTTGAATCAACATGCTTTCCTTGTGCTCCAGAGGGTGATGCTGCAGAAGGTGCTAGGACAGCTTCGTTCCTGAATACGGTAAAAGCTGTAGTGGTTCATCTGTTGGATAGGGTCCTGCATCTGTACAGAAAGGAAAAATGTTACGGATGTCAAGTCGACCATCCCAGTCAAATGCAACATGAGTGTTTGTTTCCGACCGAAGAATACTTTCTGGATCGAAACTATGATGAAGTGGTAAAGAGACTGTGTACCGTTCGTGTCATTCCAGCGATTCGGGACGCTCTACACCCGGGCCACCTTCATGTGTAGGAGAGGAGAGTCTTTGGAGCTGCCGAGGCGATTCTGCACAATCTCAGAAACACAAGACTCTTTGAGGCTAAAATCGACAAGCTTTACGACCAGCTTGTAGAGAACGACGAGACCCAGATGAAGAATATAACAGCAGCCTGGGACTTTTGGCAACGATAGGAAGAATTTGATACTTTTCGTAAAAGTATGTCTTTTTATTTTATTTGTTTTATTTTAATTTTACTTGATCTAGTGTGTCCTTCCTAACAATCATGTTTTTGATTTAAATAGTTTTTATGCTCTGCTTGGAGAAAATGTTTTTTGATATATGTGACAAATCAATAAAATGTGTTATAAGAAAAACTGTTGTACTCATTACCTCATTGGGGCCTTAACAGGGAACATGTCTGAGAAACCTGTCATGCAGAGGGTGTATTACACTCCTTCTAATCCGGGGAGTTTAGGGGGCGTTGATAAACTTCATAGAGCTGTACAGAATGAAACGGGTAAACAAGTAAATGTAGAGAAAGTCAGAGATTTTTTATCTGAACAGAATGCATATACTTTCCATAAGCCTTCTAGGTTGAATTTTTTAAGAAACAGAGTTTTCATACTCAGACCGCTACAACAATTTCAAGCTGATCTTTGCGATATGCAGTCGCTGTCCAAACATAATGATTGTTTTAATTATTTGTTAACAGTCGTAGATGTATTTTCGAAAAAAGCCTATGCTCAGGCATTAAAGAAGAAGACTGGTATAGAGGTTGCCAAAGCCTTTGATACAATGTTAACACACAGTCAGATTCCTAAAAAGATACAAACAGACGCAGGGAAAGAATTCTTTAACAACGTTTTTCAAGCGTTATTGAAGAAACGAGGTATTGCACATTATGCAACAGCCAGTGATATGAAGGCGTGTGTGATAGAGATTTAACTGTACGCTGAAAACTAAAATGTGGAGGTATTTTACAGCTAAAAACACTCATAGATATATAGACGTCTTACCTGAACTAATTGAAAGTTACAATAGTTATCATCGAAGTATTAAAATGAAACCACTGCAGGTGACCAAGGAAAATGCGGCTCAAGTCTTTCGTAACCTGTATACCCCCTCTAGCCAACGTAAAAAAGCTGGTACGAAAATGAACTTTAAGGAGGAGGAGCTTGTAAGAATATCCAAGTTGAGAGGGGTCTTTGATAAAAAATATGAGCAGAGTTATACGGACGAATTATTTACGGTGTCTGAAGGCATACCTCGTCAACTACCTGTTTACAAACTCAAAGATTATGATGGAGAAGAGATCAAGGGGACTTTTTATGAGAAAGAGTTACAAAATGTGAAGGTATCTAGTGACAAGGCTTTTCAAGTGGAGAAAATTCAGAAAAGGCGTGTATTGAGAGGAAAAAAACAAATGTATGTATGCTGGAAGAACTGGCCATAGAAATTCAACAGCTGGAATGATGCTGGCGCAATCAGAGATGTATAAAAACAAACAGAGTCAATGCTCAGTCCTTCATTACAGCCATGGAGATAAATGAAGGGTTCTACATTACGCTGCCGTTCAATGACAGCCTTGATGTATTTCAAAACAATACAAGCTCTAGTTATCAGGTAAACCTAGCACAACCTTTACACTTGGATGGTTCGTGGCAGGTCGCTATGACAGAAATGTCATACCCACACGCCTGGCATAACATACCTTTAGAAGTAGCCTATTTTGAATGGATAAAGAAATCTAAATCCCCCGAGATAGTGAGCAAGGTAAGGCTTCAAATGTTTCGAGGGGATTACTATAGTACTATAAGTCAGCTCAAGGCGGAACTGGAGTCCTGCTTCAGAAAAATTTACTCTGATGTCATTTTGTACTATAGTCCAATTCACAGGAAAATTGAATTTCAGGGAGGTGGACAGTATCGTTTTCCCTTTCCAAAGCCCGTCGCTTATATGCTTGGAATAAAACCAGACCAGTGGCTCAAAGTTGATGATAAATCAGCAGCCTACCCAGCCGATATAAATGCAGGCGTAACTCATCTCTACTGTTATAGTAACGTGGTCAGTCATGGTGATGCTTTTGCTCCTCTCCTGAGAACCGTAGATATAAAAGGAACATTCGGCGACACCATCACCCAGTATGTTAGTTCTGCGTATTACTTGCCAGTAACAAAAACGCATATCGAAAATATACAATAGAGATAAAAAACGATCAGAACGAACCTATTAAGTTTACCTACGGTAAGAGTGTAGTGAAACTTCATTTCCGACCTTCAAAAGCCAGGCAATCTTTTGCAAAACGATGATTCATCAAGATCAACAACGTTTTGTGAGCTACTATGAAAATCAAGCTGGGGGGTCGTTGCCTGGTTTTTATGGAACACCCGTTATGTACGGTAGAGGCATTGGTTCTATATTCAATAGATTATTTCATTTTGTTGCACCACTGTTGAGAAAGGGGTTCGCCATAGCTAAACCTCATCTGAAATCGGCGGCCAAAAATATTGCATCAGATGTTATCAGTAAGGCGGTCCGTACATTTGGCGGCCAATCAGATCACGGGTCTCAAGAAGGAGCCGGAGGTCTGATGGTTTTAGCAAGAAGGGCTAGGAAGAGACCTCCAGGAAAACGTGTTCCGGCAGGCGTTAAAAAGGGGAAGCACACAACCAAGAGAAAATCATTAGGGGAAAAACACCCCCGAAGAAGGAACGCATTTGGGAGAGTTCCCTCTCGAGTTCCTACTCAAGTTCCTACTCAAGTCCCTACTGAAGTGCCATTGGAGGTTCCGCTGGGGGTTTTGCCAACTCCATGTCCTGTCCCGTTGGGGGTCCCGCCGACTGCTCTTCTGCCGGGAGTCCTGCCAACCCTATGTCCTGTCCGGTTGGGGGTCCCGCCGACTGCTCCTCTGCCGGGGGTCCTGCCAACCCTATGTGCCATTGGAGGTCCTGCCGGGGGTCCTGCCAATCCTGTGTCCTGTCCCGTTGGGGGTCCCGCCGACTACTCTCCTGCCGGGGGTCCTGCCAACCCTATGTCCTGTCCCGTTGGGGGTCCCGCCAACTACTCTCCTGCCGGGGATCCTGCCAAAACTATGTCCTGTCCCATTGGGGGTCCTGCCGACTACGCTCCTGCCGGGGGTCCTGCCAACCCTATGTCCTGTCCCGTTGGGGGTCCCGCCGACTACTCTCCTGCCGGGGTCTTGCCAACTCCATCTCCTGTCCCGTTGGGTGTCCCGCTGACTACTCTCCTGCCGGGGGTCCTGCCAACTCTATGTCCTGTCCCATTGGGGGTCCCGCCGACTACTCTTCTGCCGGGGGTCCTGCCAATCCCATGTCCTGTTCCGTTGGAGGATTCGCTCGGGGTCCTGCCAGCTCCATGTCCAGTCCTGTTGGAGGTCCCGCCGACTGCTCTCCTGCCGGGGGTCCTGCCAATCCTATGTCCTGTCCCGTTGGGGGTCCCGTCGACTAATCTCCTGCCGGGGGTCCTGCCAATCCCATGTCCTGTCCCGTTGGGGGTCCCGCCGACTACTCTTCTGCCGGGGGTCCTGTCAACCCTATGTCCTGTGCCGTTGGAGATCCCGCCGACTACTCTTCTGCCGGGGGTCCTGCCTAACCTATGTCCTGTGCCGTTGGAGGTTCCGCTGGGGGTCCTGCAGGCTCCATGTCCAGTCCCGTTGGAGGTCCCGCCGACTACTCTCCTGCCGGGGGTCCTGCCAACCCCTTGTCCTGTTCCGTTGGAGGCCCCGCCATCACCTGTCTCGCCGGGGCTCCTGCCAACTCCTGGTCCTCTTCCGTGGGGGATCCTGCCGAAGCCTTCCCTCTGGTTCCTGTTTGGCCGACACCGGGTCCTGCCCGGCCTCCGGAGCTGTCTGGTCTTCGCCCTCGAGCCCGGCCCCCTGAGAGCCGCGGTCTTCACCTTGCCCCCGGGCCGTTCGCCCGAGTCCCCCTTCTCGGCTTCTGCCTTGCCCCCGGGCCGTCCGCCCGAGATCCCTTCCGGGTCATCCGCTGTGCTCCTGGGCTGTCAGCCCAAAATCCCGTCCTCTTGCCCCCCTCCACCCACCCTGGTGGCCTAGTAATTTCTCCAATTCACTGTACAGTTTCAGACTGGCATAGGCAGTGGTGAATGCTGCAATGAATGTTATCTACCTTGTTGGGAGGAGAATAACAATTTTCTCCGAAACACCACTGAACAAGAGCCGTCCTGTCGTTGAGGAAGGAGAAATGTGTCATTCACCAAAAAGTTCCGAGTTGTGTTTGATAAGAGACGTCTCCTAGACGGAGGAAATACTTTGCCTTTTGGGTATTGAGAAATAAGAAGAAGAGACAAAATGTTTTCACCCAGCCAAATTCATTTTGAGCCCAGACTACGTGTTCCTTTTTCTTGTTTAGTAGTTGGCCCCAGTGGGTGTGGAAAAACCTTTTTTGTCAAGAATGTATTACAAAATATTGTGTGGATTTATACTTCTTTCCAGCCAATGTACGCAGAACTGCAGGAAAATAATATTTCCTCCTGATCAAAGTCATTTGATTATGTTGGACGATGTTATATTTCAGGCCTGTGAGCATCCTGAAGTAGTCAGACTTTTCACCCAATACCGCCATCACAGGAATATGAGTGTTATGATGCTTACACAAAATGTTTTTCATCAGGGGAAAAATAGTCGTACCATTAGTTTGAATACTAATTACATGGTCTTGTTTAAAAAAAAACGAGAGATTAAAGATGAACATACTTGCTCAACAAATATACCCTGCTAATAAATCATTTTTCCTACAAAGTTTTGAAGATGCCACCAAGGATCCTCATGGTTATTTAATCATAGACATGACCCCCAGCTGTCCAGACATCTACAGACTTAGATCGGGAGCACTATACCTAATCAGTGGTTAGTTGTTTGTATACCAAAACCGAAAACTTGAAACAGTATGTCTGCTCGTTTAAAAAGAAACATGCTCTTGCTGAAGGCCTTATGTAACGCCAAGCCCTCGAAGCGTAAGGATATTCTCAAGAACTGCTCCACGGATTTTCTTCAATCACTCTGTGAGCTGTCTTTAAATCTTCTAAAGGGTAACATTCCACTATCTGGAGCTCAGTATAAGAAACTCAAAAAACAAAAGAAAATTGTCAAAGTCCTGGCCAATAAAAAGACGAACTTAAAAACTAAATTCAAGGCCTTAAGAAAACAATCCGGGGGCTTTCTTCTGCGATCCCCATTTTAGGACAACTTTTAGGAGGGCTTATTCGACCATGAGTCAAAAGATGTTTTTGTTATCACCTCACCAGTTTAATCAACTCAATCAGACGGGTGTAACTAACCCCCATAGTAAGGAAACAATGAGACGCACTGCCGAAGATGTTCTGGATGAAAAAATGAGAGCCGTACTAAACGAAACAGGAATACCCCCTTATGAAAAAATAAGAAAATACAACACCTTGCAACAGAGATATCTCACCTTACTCAATCAAGAGGGTCAGGAGGAACAACATATTACTTGAACTCTACCTGAAGACACAGGGTTGGTAAAAGGAGAAGAAAAGGATGGCATTTTCACTGATAAAATAAAGAACGAGGTACTTCAACACCTCCCTAAGCGTTACCGTAAGAATGCTGAGTACATTATGAATAAACGTATCCAAACCAGCGGTGGATGGAGTGAAACGGGTGCATTTATAGACAGGGATAGAGCTGTGACAGGATCCCATATGTTAGATTTATTTAAAAAATCTATCGTTCTCATATAAAAATACAGAAGAGCCTAAAGGATGGAAGGTTTTTCTAAATACTCTCAGAGGTTTAAATATTCCCTCAACCGTTTTTTATAACCGCCAAGCTCGTGATCAATACAGTTTACTTAAAACAAATGAACAGCGTAAGACAAAAAGAAGAGGAGGAAAAGATCAAGAAGAAGAAGAGGAAAGTAAAATAGCTGGAGAGCGTAAGACAAAAGGAAGAAGAGGAGGAAAAGACCAAGACGAAGAAGAAGAAAACTGTTACGATGTGTGTAGGAAGCAGGACCCAAAAGCAGATTAAAGTGACAAAAATAACTCCTTTATTTCAAGGCTAAACTATTAACAAAGACTGAACAGAACACTCACCGCAGACCAAGTCATTAAACAAGACGAACCAACAAAGACAGACAGAAAAAACAAAGACAGATCTAGACAAGACACAACGCAGACAGAAAACCAAAGACAGATCTAGACAAGACAAAACACAACACAGAACGATCGTGACATTACCCCCCCCCTCAAGGGACGGATGCCAGACGTCCCAAAACAAAACCACAAAAGTCCAAAACCTCAAGCAGGGTGGGTGGAGGGGGTCCGGAGGGGGGACGCGTCACTAGGCCACCAGGGTGGGTGGAGGGGGTCAGGAGGACGGGACTGAGCTGACCGCCCAGGGGCACAGCAGAGGACCATGAAGGGATCTCGGGCGGATGGCCCGGGGGCAAGGCAGAAGCCGAGAAGGGGGACTCGGGCGGACGGCCCGGGGGCAAGACAGAGTCCAAGGGAACTTGAACGGAGACTCGAGAGGAGACTTAAGAGGGAACTCGAGCCGTGACTTGAGAGGGAACTCGAGAGAAAACTTGAGAGTTGACTTTAGAGGTGACTTGAGAGGGAACTCGAGAGGTGACCCGAGAGGGAACTTGAGAGGGGACTCGAGAGGAGTCTTGAGAGGGAACTGGAGAGGGAACTTGAGAGATGACTCGAGAGGGAACTCGAGAGGTGACTTGAGAGATGACTTGAGAGGGGACTTAAGAGGGAACCCGAGAGAGGACTTGAAAAGGGTCTTGAGTCGGTCGGTACGCCGACAGGACACCACGGAACCAGGGCCGGAACCATGGCTGCTGGGACCGGTTCTGGAGCAAACACTGGGTGAGAAGCAGGGGCTGACGCCAGACGGACCACACCGATGCGTGTGGTATCAAAAAGGGAATTGGGAGACCTGGGTCTATCAGGATCGGGAAAACAAACCGTGAGGTAATCCAAAAGCCAGGCAGGTAAGAATTTAACCAAATCTTGATTCTTCATCGTAAGCTTGCATGCATCTGCCAGAGCAGCCTTTCACTGCTAAATCCTGACCGCTCCCATCCATTGATTAGCGCAGTCAGACAAAGAAAAGGTATAATCCAATAGTTCCTGCTCAAACGGATCTGCTGGGCCCATATCTCTGGTCGGTTCGTACTGTTACGATGTGTGTAGGAAGCAGGACCCAAACGCAGATTAAAGTGACAAAAATAACTCCTTTATTTCAAGGCTAAACTATTAACAAAGACTGAACAGAACACTCACCGCAGATGAAGATGAACCGACAAAGACAGACAGAAAAACCAGAACTTAAATACACACAAAACTAATCATACAAACAAGCCACAGGTGAGGAGGGAGGAGAAAACACAGGGGCACCAGGTGAACACAATTGGGTAAATTAGACACACCAGGGAAACTAACGACAGGCAACCACAGACAGATCAAAACAAGACAAAACATAACACAGACAGAAAACCAAAGACAGATCTAGACAAGACACAACGCAAACAGAAAACCAAAGACAGATCTAGACAAGACAAAACACAACACAGAACGATCGTGACAAAAATAAAATAGACCCTCCTAATCCTCCTCCTGTAGTAAAGAAGAGATCAAGGAGAGTTAGACAGTTAACTCCTCGATGGTTAAATTTCCCGATGAAGAAAGTAAAATAGACCCTCCTCCGAGTGTAGTAAAGAAGAGATCAAGGATAGTTAGACAGTTGAGCCCTCAATGGTTACATGTTACCCCCTAAAGTTGTATTAGATTTTGTTTTCCTAATAAAGACACTCACCTGAGTTAATTTTGTCTCCACACCTTTTTCTTTTTTACATTTTGTAACAATCTTTAAACATTTGTAGAGAACAAACACTGTGGTTAAAATGAGTGTCTTTATGACGTCTCTAACACCGTTGGTATTTTTTCACAAAATGTGTTACAGCAGCATCATTTTTTATCACATCATCTTGATACAGAGATAACACATTCGCATAAGACAACCCTCACGCTCTTTTACATAGGTAGAAAACACAATTCTGACCACAGGCTGTAGACAGGACATTCTGAATCTGCTGGTTGTGGTGTAAAATAGTTTTACATTGCTTTTCTAGAAATTGTAGGATGCTTTTCGGGTAATGACTCAAATCGGGAGGAAATCCGAAAGAATAAAAAAAAGTCCCCAAATCTTCTTCTTTTAAAGTCACTGCTAACCAGTGTTCTCTGGGCATGTGGGAGGGGTGGGTGTTTACAATCATGTATACAGGGTATCTAAAAGAGTCCCCCACCATATGACGTAGGAGACTGTCCAATTGATGATTATTCATGTTGTAATATCTTCTTAGTAATAATCTACCAACACTTGATGTTTTGAATTAATCTCCAGAAATGAATCAAAACAAGAATATACGATTAAAGTTATATTCTGTGGTAGCGGTACTCGGGATCTCATTTCCAGTCTTAAACTACCGCTTGTAATAGGGGACAGTGCGTCAGCATCTTCCCCTGCAGTGAGATTAAATACGAATAATGAGTATCCTTGTTCGAAATCCTCTCGGTCAATACTCAGAGATAATTCTTTCATGTGTCTCCCTGTAGCAGTGAACATGTTGTAAAACTCTCTGACTGAAGACCCCCGGTTAAATTGAGGTTGGAATGCTTTGGCAGGTACTTGTCTACCGTCCTGACACAAAGCTAGATATTCCATATGAAGGAAATTAAAAGGTGAAAGCGTTCTCCTTCCGGTGAACGCTTTGTGATTTACCATACCCAATACTATTTATTTAGGCATATTACCCAGAAAGAGATTTTCTTGGTTGCATATTCTGGAATTCACCGGGATGCTGTATGTTTTGATATTCACGCGAGATAAAGGGTAGAGGGCGTTGCCTCTCATCAGAGCCGCAGCATGACCTAAATGCACGGCAGGGGAAATGGTGGCTTTCTTGATCAAAAGTGAGGCCCCCAGTATTTTTGGACGGTATGTAGAGTCATCTGCACACATGAGAGTAAAGGCATCGCTAGATCTGGTGAGTTTGATTCTCAAATCTACAGAGTTCAGGAGAAGCCTCTCGCTAAAACATATATTGGTGTGTAGGGCCCCCATCAGATGAAGCTCTCGAGATTCGGCTGTGAATATAGCTCTCTTTACTAGACCCTTGTTAGGGCCATTGGCGATCACTATCGAGTCCATAGCTCCTGCGGTGTCTTTATAAAATAAGCCGGCAGAGAACTGAGTTTTTAAAGTAGAATTAGAATAATTCAATAGAGTTTCAATCATCGCTCTGTAAGGATGAGTCGAGCTGGACTGAGAAATCAGCCTGTCCCCTACAATAACGTTGCATTGACTAAAAATTGTAGTCAGAGGATAATTAACGAGTGCCACAGGGACATCAACTGCCAGATTAGTCCCATCGGCGTTGGTTATTTTGATCCTGAGATGCATCAAGGTGTCATTCATATCAAGGTATTTATCCCCGTCCCCTGGAATGAAAAATTCAATGGGCCCATCCTCTGTAATGGCAGACAACGGAAGGACCTCCGTGTAGTGTTTTTCATCAATAGAAAGCTGTGTCATGGGAGCCAAAAATAAATCCAGCTCTGCCATGCTGCATTCAGCAGATTTGTGATGTAAAAGAGCCATATTTAACACTCTAAAATATATCTCTCCCAAATGCGTTCCTTCTTCGGGGGTGTTTTTTCCCTAATGATTTTTTTCTTGGTTGTGTGCTTCCCCTTTTTAACGCCTGCCGGAACACGTTTTCCTGGAGGTCTCTTCCTGGCCCTTCTTGCTAAAACCATCAGACCTCCGGCTCCTTCTTGAGACCCGTGATCTGATTGGCCGCCAAATGTATGGACCGCCTTACTGATAACATCTGATGCAATATTTTTGGCCGCCGATTTCAGATAAGGTTTAGCTATGGCGAACCCCTTTCTCACCAGTGGTGCTACAAAACGAAATAATCTCAAGAATATAGAACCAATGCCTCTACCGTACATAACGGTGTTCCATAAAAACCAGGCAACGACCCCCCAGCTTGATATTCATAGTAACTCACAAAACGTTGTTGATCTTGATGAATCATCGTTTTGCAAAAGATTGCCCGGCTTTTGAAGGTCGGAAATGAAGTTTCACTACACTCTTACCGTAGGTAAACTTAATTGGTTCGTTCTGATCGTTTTTTATCTCTATTGTATATTTTCGATATGCGTTTTTGTTACCGGCAAGCAATACGCAGGACTAAAATACTCGGTGATGGTGTCGCCGAATGTTCCTTTTATATCTACGGTTCCCAGGAGAGGAGCAAAAGCATCACCTACCCTCTGATGACTGACCACGTTACTATAACGGTAGAGATGAGTTATGCCTGCATTTATATCCGCTGGGTAGGCTACTGATTTATCATCAACTTTGAGCCACTGGTCTGGTTTTATTCCAAGCATATAAGCGACAGGCTTTGGAAAGCGAAAAAGCGATATTGTCCACCTCCCTGAAATTCAATTTTCCTGTGAATTGGACTATAGTACAAAATGACATCAGAGTACATTTTTCTGAAGCAGGACTCCAGTTCCGCCTTGAGCTGACTTATAGTACTGTGGTAACCCCCTTGAAACATTTGAAGCTTTACCTTGCTCACTATCTCGGGGGATTTTGATTTCTTTATCCATTCAAAATAGGCTACTTCTAAAGGTATTTTATACCAGGCATGTGGGTATGACATTTCTGTCATGGCGACCTGCCACGAACCATCCAAGTGTAAAGGTTGTGCTAGGTTTACCTGATAACAAGAGCTTGTATTGTTTTGAAATACATCAAGGCTGGTATTGGACGGCAGCGTAATGTAGAACCCTTCATTTATCTCCATGGCTGTAATGAAGGACTGAGCGTTGAGTCTGTTTGTTTTTATACATCTCTGATTGCGCCAGCGTCAATCCGGCTGTTGAATTTCTCGGGCCAGTTCTTGCGGTATGCCTTCAGACACCGTAAATAATTCGTCCGTATAACTCTGCTCATATTTTTTTATCAAAGACCCCTTTCAATTTGGATATTCTTCCAAGCTCCCCCACCTTAAAGTTCATTTTCGTACCAGCTTTTTTACGTTGGCTAGAGGGGGTATACAGGTTACGAAACACTTGAGACGCATTTTCCTTGGTCACCTGCAGTGGTGACGTTTTAATACTTCGATGATAACTATTATTGTAACTTTCAATTAGTTCAGGTAAGACGTCTATATATCTATGAGTGTTTTTAGCTGTAAAATACCTCCACATTTTAGTTTTCAGCGTACGGTTAAATCTCTCTACCACACACGCCTTCATATCACTGGCTGTTGCATAATGTGCAATACCTCGTTTCTTCAATAAGGCTTGAAAAACTTTATTAAAGAATTCTTTCCCTGCGTCCGTTTGTATCTTTTTAGGAATCTGACTGTGTGTTAAAATTGTATCAAAGGCTTTGGCAACCTCTATACCAGTCTTCTTCTTTAATGCCTGAGCATAGGCTTTTTTCGAAAATACATATACGACTGTTAACAAATAATTAAAACAATCATTATGTTTGGACAGCGACTGCATATCGCAAAGATCAGCTTGAAATTGTTGTAGTGGTCTGAGTACGAAAACATTTACTTGTTTACCCGCTTCATTCTGTACAGCTCTATGGAGTTTATCAACGCCCCCTAAACTCCCCGGATTAGAAGGAGTGTAATACACCCTCTGCATGACACGTTTCTCAGACATGTTCCCTGTTACCGCCTCAATGAGGTAATGAGTACAACAGTTTTTCTTACAACAGATTTGATTGATTTGTCACAGACAGTATATCAAAAAAAAATTTCTCCAAGCAGAGCATAAAAACAATTTAAATCAAAAACATGATTGTTAGGAAGGACACACTAGATCAAGTTAAATTAAAATAAAACAAATAAAATAAAAAAACATACTTTTACCAAAGACTCTCCTCTCCGACACATGAAGGTGGCCCGGGTGTAGAGCGTCCCGAATGGCTTGAATGAAACGAACGGTCCACAGTGTCTTTACCACTTCATCATAGTTTCGATCCAGAAAGTATTCTTCAGTCGGAAACAAACACTCGTGTTGCATTTGACTGGGATGGTCGACTTGACATCCGTAACATTTTTCCTTTCTGTACATATGCAGGATCCTATCCAACAGATGAACCACTACAGCTTTTACCGTATTCAGGAACGAAGCTGTTCTAGCACCTTCTGCAGTATCACCCTCTGGAGCACAAGGAAAGCATGTAGATTCAACGCCTGCTACCGAGGAGTGTGAAGAAGCTGTTGATTCCCCTGGAGACATGGGTGGAGTAGATGGAGGTCGATACATATCCAGAGAGCTAGTAACATCAACCCCAGCAGCATCACAGTCGAGCTCGGGCGTCCAAAAAGTTCTTTAAGCTTTGTAGATTTCTCATCAATCATTTTCAGCCAAGCAGTCAGAGGCACACACAAGGATGTTTGAAAAGCCCCGCTTGTAGAGTTGAAATACTCCAAAACAAAATCATCAGAGGGGTCCTTCCCCCGCGTCACCAAACGGCTTGAGCGGTAATACCATCGACCAGATGGTCCGCTTTTAGTGCTTGTCAGGATTTTTCTCACTTCTGGCGGCGGGGGAATATCTTCTTCCTCTTCGTCCACATTGAGGGATAGTGGTGAAAACTCTTCTTTGATGGGTAGCGGTGAAAACTGTTCTTTGATCTCCCTTTTTTTCTGCGTTCCTTTGCTTTTTACTGCAAATATCTTGTACACAGCTGGTTCCACGATGGTTTCTTGATGCACTGCTTTTTCCGATACAATGGTTGCGTGGAGATCTCTGTAAGACACCAGAGTTAACACAGCCCAATCTGTTGAGGTCAACGTCGCTTTAACACTGTCCATACGTTTCTCCATTCTTCAGATTGTAGAAATGCAGTTCATTAGCCATATAGTTGAACACATAACCCCAAGCATCTTCATTTTTCAGACTCCTTTCTTCATGAAGATCTCGATGCGTCTCTTGGCCATTTTTCTTTTTTGAAAGGTGACTTGATGAGTGGAAATGACTGGCTTTTTATTTAGTCTGCACAGATTTCTTTCTTTTTTTCACCTAACTCCACCCCCACTATCTTCTGGCCTGACAGCGTGTGACAGGATGGGGTGGAGAAAGGGGGAGAGGCCGGGGCTGTGAGGGGGACGGGGGCGAGACAGTCTCACGGACATCTTCAAAGAGACTGCCTTAATCAACACCTAGATTAACATCAGAGGCTTATAAAGTGCCGGTGCGAAATCACACCTGCCTGTTATAACACCTCAACCCTCAGATCAAAGGACAGACATCAAAGGCTAATTAGATTAGACAAAAAAGGGCTGTGAGGGGACGGGGGCGAGACAGTCTCACGCACAACTTCAAAGAGACTGCCTTAATCAACAACTAGATTAACATTAGAGGCTTATAACATGCCGGTGTGAAATCACACCTGCCTGTTATAACACCTCAACCCTCACATCAAAGGATTAGACAACAAAGGCGCTAAACAGGGGGGCATTTCACACCTACGTGTTATGACACCTCACCCCTCACATCAAAGATTCTCACACCTACGTGTGATATCACACCTAGGTGTGACATCCATCTCGAACAAAGGGAGGCGGGACTTAGCTCATTAGCATAAGTAGGGAGAGGTGTGACCTGTCACACCACCTGTCACTTTTCATGCATAGTAATGTGATGGATGCCGTATGAATATAACTACTGTCATGAACGCAAGAAATCTACCCTCGTGGGGGCACGCTCATGTGATTGGCTTAGAATTGAGGAGACATCTATAGATAGTACGAATCTTGTGACCGTCAGGGGAGTCTCAAAAAACCCACACACAAATGCACAGCGTTCCGTGCACAGAAAGCGGTTTGTGTTTACAGGTGCAGAGTTTTTAAACGGAAAACAAATATGTGAGGATCAAAACTACATATGTAAAAACTTTTTTCTGTATTTGGATTTTATTTACATGTATATGAAACGGAACATATTTGTGTGTGCATTGAAAAACACAAGTGATTTACCATACCCAATACTATTTATTTAGGCATATTACCCAGAAAGAGATTTTCTTGGTTGCATATTCTGGAATTCACCGGGATGCTGTATGTTTTGATATTCACGCGAGATAAAGGGTAGAGGGCGTTGCCTCTCATCAGAGCCGCAGCATGACCTAAACGCACGGCAGGGGAAATGGTGGCTTTCTTGATCAAAAGTGAGGCCCCCAGTATTTTTGGACGGTATGTAGAGTCATTTGCACACATGAGAATAAAGGCATCGCTAGATCTGGTGAGTTTGATTCTCAAATCTACAGAGTTCAGGAGAAGCCTCTCGCTAAAACATATATTGGTGTGTAGGGCCCCCATCAGATGAAGCTCTCGAGATTCGGCTGTGAATATAGCTCTCTTTACTAGACCCTTGTTAGGGCCATTGGCGATCACTATCGAGTCCATAGCTCCTGCGGTGTCTTTATAAAATAAGCCGGCAGAGAACTGAGTTTTTAAAGTAGAATTAGAATAATTCAATAGAGTTTCAATCATCGCTCTGTAAGGATGAGTCGAGCTGGACTGAGAAATCAGCCTGTCCCCTAGAATAACGTTGCATTGACTAAAAACTGTAGTCAGAGGATAATTAACGAGTGCCACAGGGACATCAACTGCCAGATTAGTCCCATCGGCGTTGGTTATTTTGATCCTGAGATGCATCAAGGTGTTATTCATATCAAGGTATTTATCCCCGTCCCCTGGAATGAAAAATTCAATGAGTCCATCCTCTGTAATGGCAGACAACGGAAGGACCTCTGTGTAGTGTTTTTCATCAATAGAAAGCTGCGTCATGGGAGCCAAAAATATTTCTCATCAATCATTTTCAGCCAAGCAGTCAGAGGCACACGCAAGGATGTTTGAAAAACCCTGCTTGTAGAGTTGAAATACTCCAAAACAAAATCATCAGAGGGGTCCTTCCCCCGCGTCACCAAACGGCTTGAGCGGTAATACCATCGACCAGATGGTCCGCTTTTAGTGCTTGTCAGGATTCTTCTCACTTCTGGCGGCGGGGGAATATCTTCTTCCTCTTCGTCCACATTGAGGGATAGTGGTGAAAACTCTTCTTTGATGGGTAGCGGTGAAAACTGTTCTTTGATCTCGCTTTTTTTCTGCGTTCCTTTGCTTTTTACTGCAAATATCTTGTACACAGCTGGTTCCACGATGGTTTCTTGATGCACTGCTTTTCCCGATACAATGGTTGCGTGGAGATCTCTGTAAGACACCAGAGTTAACACAGCCCAATCTGTTGAGGTCAACGTCGCTTTAACACTGTCCATACGTGTCTCCATTCTTCAGATTGTAGAAATGCAGTTCATTAGCCATATAGTTGAACACATAACCCCAAGCATCTCCATTTTTCAGACTCCTTTCTTCATGAAGATCTCGATGCGTCTCTTGGCCATTTTTCTTTTTTGAAAGGTGACTTGATGAGTGGAAATGACTGGCTTTTTATTTAGTCTGCACGGATTTCTTTTTTTTTTTCACCTAACTCCACCCCCACTATCTTCTGGCCTCACAGCGTGTGACAGGATGGGGTGGAGAAAGGGGGAGAGGCCGGGGCTGTGAGGGGACGGGGGCGAGACAGTCTCACGGACATCTTCAAAGAGACTGCCTTAATCAACACCTAGATTAACATCAGAGGCTTATAACATGCCGGTGCGAAATCACACCTGCCTGTTATAACACCTCAACCCTCAGATCAAAGGACAGACATCAAAGGCTAATTAGATTAGACAACAAAGGGCTGTGAGGGGACGGGGGCGAGACAGTCTCATGCACAACTTCAAAGAGACTGCCTTAATCAACACCTAGATTAACATCAGAGGCTTATAACATGCCGGTGTGAAATCACACCTGCCTGTTATAACACCTCAACCCTCACATCAAAGGATTAGACAACAAAGGCGCTACACAGGGGGGCATTTCACACCTACGTATTATGACACCTCACCCCTCACATCAAAGATTCTCACACCTACGTGTGATATCACACCTAGGTGTGACATCCATCTCGAACAAAGGGAGGCGGGACTTAGCTCATTAGCATAAGTAGGGAGAGGTGTGACCTGTCACACCACCTGTTACTTTTCATGCATAGTAATGTGATGGATGCCGTATGAATATAACTACTGTCATGAACGCAAGAAATCTACCCTCGTGGGGGCGTGCTCATGTGATTGGCTTAGAATTGAGGAGACATCTATAGATAGTACGAATCCGGTGACCGTCAGGGGAGTCTCAAAAAACCCACACACAAATGCACAGCGTTCCGTGCACAGAAAGCGGTTTGTGTTTACAGGTGCAGAGTTTTTAAACGGAAAACAAATATGTGAGGATCAAAACTACATATGTAAACACTTTTTTCTGTATTTGGATTTTATTTACATGTATATGAAACGGAACATATTTGTGTTTGCATTGAAAAACACAAGTGCGGATCATGAAATACAAGTGTGAATCCTTCTGTGTGCATGTGTGTATTATGAGACTGTTCTAAGCCCATAGACTGGACCTCTTCCTGGAATGGGTTTGGTTCTCCATCCTATTTTTACCCAGGAAATAAGTGCACACAAAGGTATTTATTGATTTAATGTTCACAAATTCAAACCTATATGGTATAATTACATTTTTAATTAGTCTTACCCAATCAGACGCTGGTTGTGGGTGCCTCAGAGGTCTGATAAAGGTAAACAACAAATATATTCTATAACTATTGTACTGTTAAAACATTCTGCTTCTTGTGGAACAAAATTACGGAGCCCTGGGGGGTTCATAGAGAGAAAAATAAATAAAACGTGGCCACGTTTTACTTTCTCGTTCGCACGAGTTGAGAAAGCGTGCTCACGAGTTAATAAAGTGTGCGCACGAGTTAATAAAGCGTGGCCTCGTTTTATTTAAATTGAGGGATTCCTGTCCGTGACTCACAGTATCTGCTGCCCACAGCTGTTTTATAGAAGGAAAACCACCTTCACTTTATGAAATCTCTGCGGCACCAGTGGCCTGTACTACGAAGCAGGATTTGCTATTTACTATTCATTCATGAAGTAGGACGCTGCGCTGTCAGCACGTGTCTCCATGCTTGATATTGGTCAAATGTTGCTAACCCCGTCCCTTTCATGTGAACGCGCTCTCAGCCGGGCAGAGAAACCCTGGTTGATTTACTGAGTTGATAACCAGCTTCGTAGGACTGCTTAACGAGATCGCGTTTGTTAGGGTTAGTTAAGCCGGGTAAATCAAACATATCCTGGGTCTGTTGAACTGGCTTCGTCGTACAGGGCACTGGAGGCAGTAACGTGTAACTCAGCAGAATCTGAGAAGAGCAGCACCAGCGGCAAAGAGCTGTGCCTTTTACTGTTTACTTCACTGTGTTTCCCTTCATTAGAACAGCTGAATAGAGATTGAGGCTGCTACGTTTAACCACACACACCTCTACACACATCAAACTACAAGAGTATTCCCCCTCGTTTTATGAAGGAGATGTCCGGTCAACGGGGCGCATGATGTGTGTGTGTGTGTGTGTGTGTGTGTGTGTGTGTGTGTGCTCAGCTCCGCTCTGTGTGCGTGTTCGGTGTGTTTGTGTGTGTCCGACACCACCGGCATTTGTTTTCATATGACCACGAACAGTAATTTACACAAATCTGGTTCTCTATAGTTATATGTGTATTCCCAAGTGAAAGACATGTGTTTAATCTTAATCTCGATTGTTGTGCTATAGACACACACACACACACACACACACACACACACACACACACACACACCCCCCCCCCCCCCCCCACACACACACACACACACACACACACACACACACACACACACGCCCTGGCGACCGGACATATTCTTCATAAAACTAGCCACGCTTTATTAACTCGTGTGCACGCTTTATTAACTCGTGCGCACACTTTATTAACTCATGGCCACGTTTTATTTATTTCTCTCTCTATGAACCCTCCAGGGCTCCGTACAAAATAATATGTTGACAATGTTTTATTTTACCCTGGCAAACTGTTGTCCATTCGTGGAGTGCTCACTTTGGGAACATTTGGAATGTCCCACACCTGCAGACACACAAATGACTGACTGAAATCAAAATAAATTCACTTTAATTAAGAATAAATGCCGCGATAAATCCAAGCTGACCAAGGTACATTATATTGTTGACCGTCCTTTAACTCTCACATTAGGATTTATATTGGGGCACAATAAACCAACTCCTCTCTGCACCTGATGATGTCAAGAGTTACATTTAGGTGCACAATGCTGTCTCTTGACTTGCAAGCTCTTTTACCAAACAAGCTAATGCTAGCTGGGTAAATATGACGCTCTTTGTATCAAAACAAAACTTATCTTCTTATATTACGACTTTTTCCACTTTGATCAACTTTGTTTCCTCCTTGTCACTACCATGGATGTATAATAAGAACTGGATACAGCGTGGGAGGCGGGGCCTCATTCATTCCTATGAGAGTTGCTCATTAGCGCATGATGATAAAATGGCCCAACTTTTGAGAGAGCAAAACGTCACAGATTACCCGGCATGCCTGAGAAGTACCCGTATGTGCGCTCATAGCGCATGCGCAACTTTAACCAAAAGTGTTGTAAATAGGAGGAGAGTTTACCCAGAGAGCTCTGCGCTGCAGATGGCTCTTCCACCCAGACTGAAGCCAGAGAACAGGCTGCTTCACAGCACTTTAGAACCCAGGAAAGCAGCTTGGATCATTTAACGAGGCGGCAGTTAGCAGCTAGCGGCTAGCTAGTAATTATGCCAATGTGAAAATCAATCAGTACTTATATTATGCTGTAACAGGATCTAGTGATATCCAAGCAACAGAGCTTCATTTAGCCTGAAATAATTATTGCACTGTAGCATATATATATATATATATACTGTATATATATATATATATATATCAGCGACGTGCGGTCAGGGGAGGCAGGGGAGGCAGAGCCTCACCTGTCATAATCATACTCCAATGTAACGGGAAAACAACTAAAGAAAAACTAAATAGTAATAATAATAAAATGTCTCCACTGATCTATGATGTAAGTGTGATTTATGTATGATTCCAATCGCTTTTTAAAGTCAAAATCAGCCAATTTGCCGAGCTCAGCTACAACTACGGGTAGCGATGAGAAGTGAGGCAGGGACGAGCTCTGCCTCTAAGCCCACAGTAACTTGCTGGAGCGCAGGCACTAATTTAGCGCGGGCACTTATTTTGTGAGCGCACTCAAGCCAGTTACTGTGGGGTGAGGTGCATGGATGTATAATAAGGTGTGAGGCACAGATGAGCTCTGCCTCACCTCAGAATGCGTCACCCCACAGAAACTGGCTGGGGCGCATCTCACTGTAGGTCACAAATGTAATGTTTGTAGATCCCTTTATTACATTTATCCTCGCCATCCATAGTCTCTAAATAACTTATTCCAAATATATATGATATTTAGGCTCGCTGGTCTCATCATATAACGGCAATGAAAAAAGCAGCAGGAGAGGCAGCCATAACCTCACCCGCACTGAAGGGGGCGCACGTGAGCCCACAGGTTCTTGTTGCTCCTGTTATTCTACACAGAGACGGTAGACACAAACAACAAACTAGACTTTTGAAACTACAGGAAGATAAGGAGGACTTTTACAAAAAACTAATAGAGATTGTTGTCCAGAAGGAGAGCATGGACTTAATCTTCAAGTCAAGGTAAGACCACAATTGTAATGAAAATGGGATCTTACTAAGAAAGAACAATCCAATATTTAGATTGTGGGTATCCTTTTGTTGAACGATCTGTTTAAAATGAATCGAAGCATCAGACTAAAAAAGCTTTGGAAAATAACCGAATATTTCGATTAAGGTCAAAATATAATATTTGTAAATCTGACTCTGAAAGAGTCAGTGCCTCACCAGCCATGAACCTCACCGCACGTCACTGATATATATATATATATATATATATATATATATATATATATATATATATATATATACAGTGCAATAAGCTTCTTAGTGCAATAAGAAGCTACAGGGACATTAATCTAACGTCGGTAATATTAACTTTATTTAATACAACATTTACGGTACAAGATGTAATCATACAGCCCATGTAGTATAATATTTTACTAATGATGAATTACAGCAAACATGTGCAATATATCCATTATTACAGCTCCGTGGGATGGCAGTAAGACGATATGGGTCCGTTCTTATTGTGCATCCATGTGTAAAGATAAACGCATGTAGTGCTGAACCTGCTGAAAACGTCACATGAACGTGCCGGGCGGCGCGGTCCCGTGGGTTAGATGCGCGTTCATAATGCAGAGAGAAATAACTCTCAGAATAACGTTATTAGCACATTTGTACAACTTGAGGAACGAATGTGTTTAATAAGGGCTATACAAATGTTCATACTGGGTGGTTTATTTAGTTTAAAAAAAATTATGCAACGATTTACAGACCACTCTTTCCCCATGTAAGTCAATGGGAAAAAGTGTTTCCGGGCCTGGCAACCAAACGAAAGTGTAGTACCGCCGTTTGGCCAGCACAAATATTTTCATCTGAGTCCGGCGCACTTCCTGGGGGCTTGATTACTACCCGATCTGCAGCTCTGCCCAATCTGTAGTGCGCATGTGCGAGATGTGCGAGATGGTCCGCCATATTGGACAACTCCGGACGGCAACCCAAGTAGGACAACATTGACACAGTGGCTTTTGGCAAAGCTCAAAAGGAAAACTCGAGAGAGATGAGTTATTGTTATTACAACGTGACTTCACTATTATTTAACAACTCTTTTTATTGGGTTCTTTTATTTGGGTTTAAGTACATTGTCAGAATAAGTGAGAAATGAATTTAACTTCTGTTAGACAGCTATATGCCACACATTTTTGCACACATTCACAGTAAATATGTATTCAGTATTCACTCTTTCCCCATGTAAGTCAATGGGAAAAAGTGTTTCCGGGCCTGGCAACCAAACGGAAGTGTAGTACCGCCGTTTGGCCACCACAAATATTTTCATTTGAGTCCGGCGCACTTCCTGGGGTCTTGGTAGTGACACTCCGGGGGCCTTTCTCACTTCTCTTATTTTTCATTTCCTCGCTCCTCGGTCTCGGTCTCACCGGAATTTGATTTGTCTGCGCCATCTTGAGTAGCATCCCAATGGCCTTATTTTTGTCGGAGGAGCGAGGAGCAATAATGGAGGAGCTATAATCGAGGAACCACCAGACCATCCTCCGATGAAATCCTCAGACACTCGCCCCGCCCTCTTACTGTGTATCGCTCACTGATTGGACGATGCAGTGCATGCACTGATTTGATGCTTCTTGGCATGAGAGCAGTTTCCCAGCGGAGTGAAGAAAATACATGAAACTCACGAGAGTCACTCCTCAGTTTATACTTTCTTTTGTGTCAATTAATGTATCATTTAGTTACAAATATGTGATATATCTGAACAACAAAGTGGTCAAAAATCATTTTATTCATTTTGAGGGAAGTGAGGGACGCAAGGAATCCATTTAACCGAAGTGAGAAAGGCCCCGGCTTCAATTTGCAGCACTCTTGTTCGTTCTCTCTATGTCTGGTCAGACATCAATCTGTTCCACGTAGCGCGCCCCCTAGAGGCCTGGAGCACTTCCAGAATGTTTTTCTTTTGTATGTGTATCGAGATTTGTATGTGCTTTGGACTTTGCATATCGTTTTGGTATTTGCAGCTTTTTTTTGTTGCGTTTCTTTTCAGGGTTTGTGTGTTGTATTTAGTTTGCATAATTTCTGTAAATGCAGCGTTTTTTGGTTGTAGCCTATTTGTTTTCAGGATTTGTTTGTTTTTCATTTCAGGATTTGCAGCTGTTTCCTGCTAATGTATGCGTTTTTGGCCGTTGTTCAGCGTTTGCACCTGCCGGACACCGTATATATATATGAAACGGAACACATTTGTGTGTGCATTGAAAAACACAAGTGTGAATCCTTCTGTGTGCATGTGTGTATTATGAGACTGTTCTGAGCCCATACAAGAAAGGATCTGCTCATGATCCCAATGACACATCTCATCTGTGAAACATGGTGGAGGTGATGTCATGGCTTGGGCTTGCATGGCTTCTTCTGGACGGGCTCATTGATCTTCATTGATGACATAACACGTGATGGCAGCAGCCAAATGAACTCAGAAGTCTACAGAAACATTTTGTCTGCCAATTTAAAGAGGGATGCAACCAAACTGATTGGGAGATCCTTCATCATGCAGCAAGACAACGACCCAAACACACTGCCAAAACCACCAAGATGTTTATCCGGGAAAAGAAGTGGAAGGTCTGGCCAAGTCAATCTCCAGACTACAACCCTGTTGAGCGTGCATTTAACCTGCTGAAGAGGAGATGGAAGGGAGAAACAAACAGCAACTGAAAGAGGCTGCGCTGAAAGCCTGGAAGAGCATCACAAAGAAGAATGCTAAAGTTTGGTGATGTCAAAGGGTCGCAGGCTTGACGCAGTTATTGCAAGCAACAGATTTGCAACTAAATATTAAGTATTATTCACTTGAAGTCTCGGTTCCTATGCTTTTGCTCACATGAAAAATTGGTGGGTTTAAACAAAAGGTGCTTTCTTCTCAGTTGTTTAACAGATCTAGATGGAAATACCTGGAGTTAAAAGCTGAAATACTGACCTTTTGTCTCATATTCATCTTCTGATTGTTTTCAGTGTAGAGCTAAAATAAAGCAGTTGGCCTCGCTGTTCCAATAGTTTTGGAGGGGACTGTACATGCTGATGTACGTTTTGAGTTTGAACACAAGTTACAAAATAAGTTATAATTTCACAAAATCCTGTGGTGAGACACAGATTTAAACACAGGAACACTTCTGCCTTCAGAGGATATGTGTAAAATCCTTCTAATGTGTAACTGCACCATCATCATTTTAACCGAGAATCTCAAACATCACCCGAACAAAAAGAAAACCCATTTTCAAAATGAATTTAGTATAATAAATTCAACATTAAAAACAGTAATAAAATTTTTGTTCTACTTTAAATGTGAATTAACTCTTGATAGGTTTTTGAGAGAGTGTGGTTTTACTGTGGCTTCATTGCACACTTATACTTGAATAAGAGGAACTGTGGCCTCAGCAAACAAAGCTGTTGCTCACAGTTACAAGCCTTTAATGAAGAGTCTTCTGTGTTATGGAAACTTATCGAATGATGTTTGCACAAGTGTTTTAAATAGCCACGGACAATGTGCCTCAGCCTCAGATTGACATTTTACTCTTCAGCCTCTTAGAACACTTTTGAATGTTAGGTCATCAACCAATGATGCAAGTTAATGTCAGATGATGTGTACAAATATAGTAAATAACACATTATAAGAAGCCTGATTCTTCTTCACAATAATTCACTTACATGTTTATGCTGTATGTGGAAGTGATGAAATGTGGCATTAGAATGGGCTAGAGGCCCTTAAGTGCACAAGGTCTTATGGCCTGCTCCTCGCTGCTTAAAACTTTATTTATTTTGGTTTCATTCCCATCAAGTGTGACTCATGCAGCTGCGTTGCACGCATTCAGAACTCTATTCACACACTCATACTCTCTATTGCACGGTTGGCGCATTAAGCACGAAACCAAAGTGATTTCTAAAAATAGAATCAAAATGATTCTTTTGAGTATTTTGACATTTTGAAAAGATCATGGAACATGACAAACATAGCTCAGGAGAAAAAAGAAAGAGCAGAAACTGAGTCAGCCTCTATACATTAGTAATCATATGACATATAATGAATCATGTCATCAGCTTCAGACATGTAACTAACATTTACTTGAGAACGGCACCTCCAACTCAGCGCCATATAGAGAGAAGAGTTACGACAACGGAAGTCCAAAATGCTTGATCGTCACGTGGTTCAGGGAGACGCAATAGTTCCCCATATCGATGTGTATGTAGTTACATCAATATTTGAAAAAGTTAAATTTGCTAATATTTGAGGATTAAGATAAAATAAGAAGTACTTTATTGATACCAATTTGGTAAATGTTTGCTTTGCAGCAGCAAAAGACAAGGCATTGTAAATTAGACAGTTAAAAGACTAGAATTAAACAATCGAAAAAGTAAACATCTCAAATAGAAATAAAATAGCAGAAAATATACATAGTGTGAACAGCTATCTTACCTGTTAACATATACATGTTAGGCTAACGTTGCCTTGGTTAAAGAGCCTGTTGCTGTTGTTCATTGCTTTGAATTGTTTAAAACAAATTCTTAAACCTGTATGGTAGTCAGGAGCATCACTTCCTAATGTTTGATATATTTAGAGGGAGGGGAGGAAGGTTTCAAAATTCTGATTAGATTCATTTCTACCATTTCTTTAATTCATGGTGGTTTCAGTAATCCCATGGTAATTGAGGACATAAGTAATCTAAATGAGTAATGTCATCTTTATGACTTTCAGAAAGGACAGGAGACCGACAGGTGCCTATCAATGATTGTCAACTGACAGTAAATAAATGGAATTCAATAAACATTGAATAGCATGCATGCAGTTTGTCTGTGCCTTTTCCTCTGTGTTGTCCTGGCATATCGTCTCCCCCATGGTTTGTTGTGCTGCCTGGGGATGCTCCAATCGCTCAGAAAAAGGAGTACAAATGTACGGCTTCCCCACTGACACAGAGAGGAGGAAAGAATGGCTGGCTCGAGTCAGCAGGAGCAATTTAACTATCACAAAAGACAACAAAAGCAACAACAACATATGTGAGGTAATCATATTTTTCACAAAACGAAGACCACACCATTGGGAAGCTTAACGTCTGTTTAATCAAAATAAGAAACAGGGAGAAGCTTGCAAAATTCTGGGAGTTGAGACTCAGGTGCAGGGTGAGGGTCTCATTGGTCTTCAGGCTCCATTGAATCCCTCTGGGGTTCTTGTGCTGAAAGAGGGAGACAGGAAAAAGGGTTGGATACATCTAGCAACCTATAGGATGGGCAATTGCTAACCTATTTGAAAGTTACCTTGTATTTTGACTCTCACTTAAGTCCCTCTCCCTTTGCCATCAATCCAAAATCAGCTGAGCTGCAACATAATACAGACAGGTAATAATCAACAGAATCACAAGGACATTATATGGCTGCTAAAAAAACTCACCCATAAGTTACGTTTTTGTTTACTGTTTGGAAGTCTCAAATATGCACTCTAAATCCATATCAATAGCGATGTATCACAAAAATAGCTCTCTTCCTTATTATTGTGTAACGTGTAACTATAATATACTAGCTTGAACTCCAAGATGGATATCCTCATTTCACCACCTCCACCCACTACAATCACACGCCCCAATGTTATATTGAACTAATATGTAACTCCCTCCACCCCGTATAAAAGCACGTTAAGAAGCCCCTTCTCTCTAATTCCACCACGTTGGAGGAAATAACATTAAGAGAACGGGGGCAGTCCATGCAAACATTTATAAATAAAGCACATACGTTTAAAAGACTTAAAATGGTCAAAACTAAAGAAATTGTGTTTCTCAAGGATGGTACAGTGGTGGTATGAATGTGGTTTTCTGTCAAACACCTTGATAGCTCTCTTGTACAGCTGTTCTATGGGTTTCAGGTTTGTGGCACAAGCAAACGACCAGTTTGTCAAACAGTATTCAATGTGGGATAGAATCATACAGTGGAGGTATGACTTTGCAGCACTGACAGTTAAGAAAGGTCTAATTTGTTTAAAATGTTGCAAGTTGAATTTAATAGTAGTTGATACTTTCTTAATGTGTTTCTTAAAAGTCAAGAAACACAGTATGAGTCCAGTATGACTCCAAGATTCTTGAACTGGGAGACTACTTCTATTTCTGCCCCGTTTAAAAACACATTGGATCCTTCGATTTTGACTGGTCGTTTACTGAACATCGTGTTTTTCCCGTGTACAAAGATGACCGCATCATCGGCATACATTTGCACATTCAACTCAGGACATACATTAGGCAAGTCATTAATGTACAGAGAAAAAAGTAACGGTCCAAGAATGGAACCTTGTGGAACCCCAACAGGGTTGAAAAGGTAGGGGGATTTGGCACCGTTGACCAAAACACACTGTTTTCTGTTCGATAAGTAAGATTTAACCAATTTATCGAAACTGCCGAAAAATTGAAATGAGTAATCTTTGTAAAGAGCACTTGGTGGTCAACTGTGTCAAATGCCTTCCTGAGATCAAGGGAGATCATTGTATTCTGTTTTTATTTACGTTTTACACAACGTCCCAACTTTATTAGAATTGCCCGCTAATATCCCAAACTAAGGTGGTGAACATAGTCAACTTTACACCTGCTTCATATCAATTTGTTAGCATTGTCTTGTAGGTATTTTGGCCTGATACTATTAGCATTACGTTCAAAGCATTGTTGTCCTTCACCGAAGATCATTATCATTTGGCACATACAAAGTATCTCATATAATTATATGCATTGTCATACACTATAGCCAAATAATGCATGGTGTGTTTAGGTTATTGTTAGAAAGAAGCAAATGGGTTACTTTAAATACCTGTCTTAGGGTTGATTTTCAAAACCTAAACAGATACAGTACTACTACTATACCAATGGAGCAAAAATAAAAACTGCGAGCTAGTCCAGGCAGTCATGTTGAGCACAAATGATACATATACAGGACTGTCTCAGAAAATTAGAATATTGTGATAAAGTTCTTTATTTTCTGTAATGCAATTAAAAAAACAAAAATGTCATACATTCTGGATTCATTACAAATCAACTGAAATATTGCAAGCCTTTTATTATTTTAATATTGCTGATTATGGCATACAGCTTAAGAAAACTCAAAAATCCTATCTCAAAAAATTAGAATAGTTCCTCAGACCAAGTAAAAAAAAAAGATTTATAACAGCAAAACACAATCAAACATTTGAAAATGTCCATTAATGCACTCAGTACTTGGTTGGGAATCCTTTTGCACGGATTACTGCATCAATGCGGCGTGGCATGGAGGCAATCAGCCTGTGGCATTGCTGAGGTGTTATGGATGCCCAGGATGCTTCAATAGCGGCCTTTAGCTCATTAGCATTGTTGGGTCTGGTGTCTTTCAGCTTCTTCTTCACAATACCCCACATATTCTCTATGGGGTTCAGGTCAGGGGAATTTGTAGGCCAATCGAGGACAGTAATGCCATGGTCAGTACACCAGTTACTGGTGGTTTTGGCACTGTGGGCAGGTGCCAGATCATGCTGGAAAATGAATTCCTCATCTCCATATAGCTTTTCAGCAGACGGAAGCATGTAGTGCTCTAAAATCTCTTGGTACACAGCTGCATTTACTCTGGGCTTGATGAAACACAGTGGACCAACACCAGCAGCTGACATGGCTCCCCAAACCATCGCTGACTGTGGGAACTTCACACTGGATTTCAAGCAACTTGGATTTTGCTCCTCTCCAGCCTTTCTCCAGACTCTGGCGCCTTGACTTCCAAATGAAATACAAAACTTGCTTTCGTCTGAAAAGAGGACTTTGGACCACTGTGCAACTGTCCAGTGCTTCTTTTCCTTAGCCCAAGTCAGACGCCTCTTCCGTTGTCTTGAGTTCAGAAGTGGCTTGACCATGGGAATACGGCTATTGTAGCCCATTTCCCGGACACGTCTGTGAACAGTGACTTTTGATACCTGGACTCCAGCTTCAGTCCACTGTCTTTGAAGCTCCCCCAAATTCTGGAAGCGACTCTTCTTCACAATGCTGTTAAGGCTGCGGTCATCTCTCTTGGTTGTGCAGCGTTTCCTGCCACATTTCCCCCTTCCAACAGACTTTTTGTGGATGTGCTTTGAAACTGCACTCTGTGAACAGCTTGCTCTTTGAGACATTTCTTTTTGTGTCTTACCCTCCTGATGGAGGGTGTCAATGACGGTCCTCTGGACAGCAGTCAGATCAGCAGTCTTCCCCATACTTGTGATTTAGTTTACTGAACCAAGCTGAGTGTTTTTCAAGGCTCAGGAAACCCTTGCAGGTGTTTCGAGTTAATTAGACGATTCAAGTGATTCGTTGAACACCCTACTAGTATACTTTTTCATGATATTCTAATATTTAGAGATAGGATATTTGAGTTTTCTTAAGCTGTATGCCATAATCAGCAATATTAAAATAATAAAAGGCTTGCAATATTTCAGTTGATTTGTAATGAATCCAGAATGTATGACATTTTTGTTTTTTTAATTGCATTACAGAAAATAAAGAACTTTATCACAATATTCTAATTTTCTGAGACAGTCCTGTACATGTGCCTTTCCTGCTCACAGTAATTTAATTATCACTCCTCCATCATTTTTTACGTAAAAGATAACTGCAGGGAGTGATGACACCGGAGCCCAGAGGCCAAACTCAAATGATATGCTGTGGTGAATAAACATTTAAAACTTTGACATCTGCTTGCCTAGAAATATCAGAGTTTTGTCCTACATGAATACATTTGGAGTGAGGATAAACATGGTTATTGCTTTGACTCATACCCCTCTCCCCCCTTTTGACTTTTTCTTCAAGATCTGTGAATCCAGGCTCCAGTCCCATCCACCCAGGCATATCTGCGGTTCCCGGGGAAGTCCCAGAAGACGGCTCCACCTTACTCTTGTCTGAAACTGACGTCAACTATTTTAGGCAGTCTCAAGTGGGAGTTGCATCTCTCCAAACCTGCCCAGAGCATGCAGGGCCAGGAAGTGACACAGCTGAGCTCCCAGACTTCAAAGCCCAAAACCGACGTTTACTACCCAATCTAAAGAATCCCCTGCATGTCATTGATGGGCCTGAGCAGCGCTACTTCATCGGAATCATTGATATTTTCACAGTTTACAGCTTCAGGAAGAGGCTTGAGCATTGGTGGAAGAGGCTGAGACACCCAGGCCGGTCCTTCTCCACCGTTAGTCCACAGGCGTACTGTGTCAGGCTCTGTCACTGGGTACAGGATCATACCAAGTAAATCTGGATCCACCCAGGTCCTTGAGCATCATCTGCATCTGCTCCATCGTTCCAATCCTTTCCCCTTCTCACCTGCTCAAAACACATCTTGGCATTATATTTTGTGTCTTATGTAGACATTTTTAACGTGGCACAAGTATAATTTCATAGACAGCATATTATTTTTGTTAGCAGTTATTCCAAATACAGTACAAGGGCTTCCAAACATGCCCAGTGTGATGCTTGCTCTAATATAAAAAGGACTTCTGATGGGCATGAAGACAAACGTGACATCTGCTTCAAAGGCTCTACATGCACATGTCCGCATGTATTTCCACACCCTATTTCATGATCGTTAAAGGGTTTATCAAATATTGTACTTTATTTTTCGCAAGCAAAAATGATCCTAATAGTATTGGCTGTATGCTTAATCTCTTAACATGAAGATGTTAAGGACAAAACATATGTAAAAAATGTCACCATCCAGCACCACAGAATGAAGTCAATTTTTCCAGACGTGTACAATGGAAAGATATAATCACAAAGTTGTCTGTATGTGCTTTAATACCAGAAATCTCTCTAGCTATTTTTTATCTGATTATAAACTGTTGATCATATAGTATAATTGGATAAAATACATGTATTCCCACAGCCACGGCGATGCAATCAGGAGAAATGGTGGTTCAGTATCCTGATCTTTGCTGAACCACCATTTCATTGTTAGTCCCACACTAACATACGTGGACGTACTCAAGAATGACGCAGGAGCACAAAGTACCAATGAAGTTGCCAGATGTATGGAGAACCGGGATGACTGGAAGCGACGATGGAGGGCTCGTCTGAGGACGACCTAGACAGATCCTGACCTATGCACACTGCGGCATGCGAACCGGGAATCAAACTGCAAATATCCTGATAAGTGCAATACCCTCACATATCAAACTTTAGAATGATTCTGACTATTTATTTAACTTAAGCCTAAAATCTAGTTTGTTGCATCTGTGAACTTATATATCGACAATAAAGAAACATGTTGAAATATATTGTTGTTGTACTTATTATAACATCAGAATCAGCTAATGCTGTTTGCTTATTCTGGAAATGTAATGCAACATGCTAGTCTTTCCTGCGTTACTTCCTAATTCGCCTCCTCCTGGAACCCTGGCCTGGCCCGACCTGCTGTCTGCCGGTTGGTCAGTCTGCCTTATCTGACTTGTTCCAGAACTATTCATCAATAACTTCAAATAATAAAGCCGGTTACCGACTTTCCCTGGTCTCCTGTGTGTTGTACTTTGGTTCTCAGCTCGTTCGTGACAATACTGTATCAAGCATATGGGTAAGCAAGTATTGTTGGAAGTAAAAGCAAATTAATCTTTACACGCATTATCAAACTCTATTGCATTCGTGACTTTTCTTTCTTAGATTTATCCATGGTAGGTTTCCCAAGGAGGGGTCTGACATTTAGAATTAGCCTCCTGTGTTTACTCCAAGCAAAACGCTTGTTTGCCTTGTCATGGAAGAACACTCAGAGGCCACAGGTGGGCCAATGGCTGAGGGAAATGAGTAATTGCTGTTCTATGGAAAAAATTACATATATTCACTAGCAGGAACCATGCCACAACAGTGTGATGTTTGTAAGTTTATTGAAGTAATATGTGAATGATATGAGGGGGGTGAACAGATGATCTGGGAGGACGAGCTGTGGTCCGTGCAGTGGGAGACTCAGAGTGGGGCTTCCGTCTCCGGCACGATCTGCGTGGGCTGATTACGAGCCCCCAGACGATACCTGGAATTAAAATGTTAGTATATATAAATATGCACAGTTTAAATATAAATGTTGACGGGCAGAGGATGTTGGGATGAAGGGATGAGGGATGGAGGGATGAGGGATGAGGGATGTAGGGATGAGGGATGAGGGATGTAGGGATGTGGGATGGAGGGATGAGGGATGTGGGGATGAGGGATGTAGGGATGAGGGATGTAGGGATGAGGGGTGAGGGATGGAGGGATGAGGGATGTAGGGATGAGGGATGGAGGATGGAGGGATGAAGGATGGAGGGATGTAGGGATGAAGGATGGAGGGATGTAGGGATGTTGAGGGGAGGGAGGAAAGAAGGGATGGATGGATGTATTGCTCGGTGTGAGTCGGAAGGGGAACTGTATGGGTAGAAGGGAGAGGGAGGGTGGGTTGAAAGGATGGAGACAAGCAGTGGCCGGAAGTTTTGCTGGATATAAATAGGGGTGGCCGTGGTTCGAGGCGGAGATTTAGGCGTGGCCATGCTCCTGAACCTATGTTAACGATTTAACCTCATTTCTGAAAAGGAAAAATGTAACCTATGATAAGGTTTGGGGCCCGTTTACTCAACTGTTAGGTAATTTTAAAGGTCCCATGTCATGGCCATTTCTACTGATCATAATTCCATTGTTGAGGTATACTAAAATAGATTTATATTGTGCAATTTTCCAAACTCACATTGGTTTCTCATACTAACGGCTTGTTGGAGCTCCTGCACTGAAAAAAAAAGGCCGTTGGATTAACATGATTTTAATATGGAAACCGGTTGCACACATTAAAAACATGTGTACTCAAAACTATTCCATTATGTTAAAGACACACAACTATGTTATGTCAAAGAAACATGAAATTGTTATGTTCATTTGAATATTTCCTTTAATATTAAGTATATTAATTTACCCTATGTTCAACCAACATAACTTTTTTATGTTAATTTTAGGCTTTTAATATGCTCAGTATATTTAACTTGTACCTGTTAAAGCAACATGATTTCTTTATTGAAGCTTTGCTGTAAAAAGTCTGTTGGACTTAAGTAATACAAAAATTTGAGATCGGTTGCACATATTAAAATCATGTGTACTCAAAACTATTCCATTATGTTAGAGACACACAACTATGTTATGTCAAAGAAACATGAAATTGTTATGTTAATGTTAATATTTCCTTTAACACTAGAACCGCCAGAGGTCGCTGTATACCTAAAACCGCCAACGGGTAACGTTTACCCGCTATTGATTTCCAAGGTACAATGTACCATACAGAACAGTGAGCTTTGATCGCACAGGGATGAAATGTATACCAATATAATCTGTGGACTTTCAGCTTTTCATATTATGTAGTTTGTACAGATAGCATGAAGTATAAAATATCGCTACAGTGCTGATTTAAATGCTTGGTGTTAGACTTGTGTTTTGTTTAGGTATATATCTCTCTCTCTCTCTCTCTATCTATCTATCTATCTATCCTATAACTATCTATCTGTCTGTCTATCTCTCTATCTACATATATATATCTATCCATCTATCTATCTATCTACATATATATATCTATCCATCTATCTATCTATCTATAGGAACAGCAGTAGACAAAAGGCGTTGCTATAGCAACACGTCATGTTTATGTTTACGCGCGAAATCAACAGCGCGAGGATCGCAGTATATTCTATGGTAGAAATATTACCCACTCTCGCTAATAAACGCTTGATGTTAGGCCTTTAATATACAGTAGGTATATTCATTTACCCTATGTTTAACCAACATGACTTTTTAATGTTCATTTTAGGCTTTTAATATACTCAGTATATTTCATTTGTAAAGCCACATTAATGTTTTGTTTAAACTACATGCTATAGTTTTCTGTTTAATCTACCTAGTGCTCAAGGGGTACATAAGATTATTTATTTCATGTGAATAGAGGCATTTCGTACATTCTTCTATCCATCCTAATCTCTTATATCTACAGCATTGATCATAACATTTTAAAACAAATAGTCAATAAAGACAAACACATTTCTTTGAACAACATTCATGTATCTTTCTCAAAAAATAAAACAATATTAACAACCACCACACATCCAGATGAGCTTTTGGTTTTTCCATCATGCAGCCCCAGGAGAATTAACAAATACATTGAAAATAAAGAAATAGAAGAAATAGAAAATGTTTGTGATGCATGTACATATACATTATTGTGTTAGAACACAGCAAGCAAGCTTAAAGCAAACTATTCTCCCGACCAAAATAAAGGTTTATTGTGCCAAATGGCAAAGAAAGGCTTATTTGTGTAACTCATTCATAGTAAACAATTAACAGAACATGTCAACGCCTAGCCTAAAAAAGGAAATGTTCTTGCAAATCCATTATTTAAATAGTAACCTGCTAATATGAAAGGGCACTTTAATACAAAAAAGCAATGAAATAGCTTTGGAAAAATACATGAAAGTATAATAATGGCCTGGTCACCACAGGCACTACAGAAAGTATTACAAATAAAAACAAGAACTGACATTTTGAAGTAGCGCAATTAGTACATTCTGAAACACATGACCCCAGGAAAAACCCACATTTCTGAAACATGCAAATCAATACAGCAAAAAGCATGAGCAAAGGAAGTGCAAGACAGTTGTATCGATGAAAGTCCAGTATAAATTCTGTAAAAGTACACAATGGTCCATGGCAACAGCTCACTCAAATAGTTTGTTTTTAAACGCTTGGGCTTTCTTGGAGAGCATGTTGCCGTCTAGCTCCATTTACATTTTCTGCAGCACTTTGAACATGCACTTCAGTTTAGGGGGGTAGTTCAGGTTCATTGCATATATTAGTCCAAATAACATGGTAGCAGATAATGCAATGTTGTCCACATCAGTTAGTACCTGTTGGCCTTCCAGGACACTCCGTCCTCTGGTCTCATCTGTCCTCCGGGGGGTATACTACGAAGCAGGATTTTCGCTTAGCCGGCTAACTTCAGGGAAAACTCTGGGTTTCCGGTCCTACGAAGCTGGTTCTCTTTTTAGCGGGCTAGATCTCCATGGTAACTTATGCTGTGCGGCTAACCTGCCCCAGAGCAGGTTAGGTTGCAGGCTAAGAGCTCAACTCAGTGAAAGCACTGCCTGCTGATCTATCAGAGCTCAGTGTGCGGAGTTGAAAGCGATCAAGTCATATTACAGGAGAAAGGAAATACGGAAAAGCTGCAGGAAAGACGGCCGGCAAAAATCACCGACTGTGTGAACGTGAACATTAATAGAATATCACCTCCCATCTTCAGAGCAATCTGACTATTATAACATTAGCATTAAGAAAGTTTACTTAAATATCTGCCACAACATAAGTAACCGGATCAAAGTAACATTTACTACAGTCCGCGGCATATCACATCATAATGTATTATATATTTCCTTATCTGAGTCAGCTGAGCCGTATCTGGCCGTGCAACACTCACAGTGTCACATACTGTATGCAGAAGTATTATTTTAAGCAACATATTAAGTTGACGAAACACTCAACTCAATGTAATTAAAGTCAGATCCACTCGTGTCTTAGACGGGGCAGTGATATCATAAACCTGTTAATGTACGCATTCAAACACTTTTTCTTTTACCAGCTGTATTCACCTTGCTATGTGGCTTTTATCCTGGATAAAGTGTTTAAGTCATGGATGTTTAAAGTTTAACTTCTTCATATTTGACTAATATTAAAGTTCACTTTTCATTCAGGAAGTATGACGCTGCGCTGTCAGTACGCTTCACCATGTTTGTGATTGGTCGAATATTCCAAATACCACCCCTTTCATGTGAACGCGCACCTAACTAGATACGGCACGGCTGGCTTGAGCGATCTACTTGATAACCTGCGTCGAGTTTTGCTTTATCGGGGGGGTCTGGGGGGGTCCGAAAACCCTAGGGTTAAACCCTGACCCTAACCCTAACCCTAACATGTCACCCATCTCCTTCGCATAGAGTTGATCAGGTTGTTGATTGTGGCCTGTGGAATGTTGGTCCACTCCTCTTCAATGGCTGTGAGAAGTTGCTGGATATTGGCAGGAACTGGAACACGGTGTCGTATACGCCGATCCAGAGCATCCCAAACATGCTCAATGGGTCACATGTTAGGGTTAGGGTTAAACCTGACTGGTTTTCGGACCCCCCCAGACCCCCCCAATAAAGCAAAACTGCACGTTTCAGAGTGGCCTTTTATTGTGGCCAGCCTAAGGCAAAACTGTGCAATAATCATGCTGTCTAATCAGTATCTTGATATGCCACACCTGTGAGGTGGGATGGATTATCTCGGCAAAGGAGAAGTGCTCACTATTACAGATTTTCTCAGATTTGTGAACAATATTTGAAAGAAATTGTTATTTTGTGTATGTAGAAAATGCTTTAGATCTTTGAGTTCATCTCATGAAAAATGGGAGCAAAAACAAAAGTGTTGCGTTTATATTTGTGTTCAGTGTATGTGGTGTTTCAATAAATACATATTTTAAAGCCCAACAAAAAATATCTTGCGTACAGTATATCAAGTATGAACAACCAGGTTGGACTAATTTACATTTCATTTAGTTTACGTTTTTTTCCAAAGCGACTTAAAATAAGTATTATTGTAATGTAAGACTACATAAAAGAAACATCCTTATAGCCATTTCAACAAACAACACATTATCACTTTTGTGAAGCAGGCTTTATCGCAGAATGTTTGGCTTTTGCCTCTCACTTTCTGAATAACTTTTGCCTAATAAATAAGAAAATGTGTATATCCCTGCAATGTTTGCAGTATGTAAATGTTATGAATAAATATTCAGAAATTGTCAGACTAATATTAAAGATCAAGTTTAAGTTAGTTACCTATCACAGAAAAACATATTTGAAATAATTTCATTATTCACACACAAATAAAACAAAAATGTTCTGCTCCTTAAAGGCGACATTTACCATTTAATTATGTACCTTTAGGTTAATATGAACCGACTGTGGCCGAGATGGGCTCCTCCAGTGTAAAAAGCTACAGTAGCCTATACTAATGAAATGAGTACAACTTTGTAGGAGCCATACACATCATCGTTGCGAGCTCATTTCCATTGGTTTCAATGGAGACGTGCACTGCAGCAGCGCGCACCGCTCGTCATGTGACGAGGAACAACCAATCACAACCGAGAAACATCTCAACTTCCGTAAACACAAGTGTACGGCAAATATGGAAGAGAAGTTCATTTCACAGCGGGAGGATCGTAACCCTTACTTTAAGATCTGTCCGGCATGTCCCCCATATTCATGGTATGTACACCGCTGCTAAAATGTAACACAATCATTCATATCCTCCACTTTCCAGTATCAAGTGTTGCTTTCCGGGACACACCCCCATAGTGTGTCTGTTTTGATCCGCTCTGTGTGTATTTACATGAACACAGAGCGGATCAAAGCAGATACATTTACCGTTTTTTAGGGAAAACACTGCGGTCCCACAGACAATATTGTAATATATATCTTTAACAATCAACACCTTAAATGGGTAAAGATGGTCGCTTAACGTAGCCTACTACCGTACCTGCCTCAGTGCCCCTAAAAGTCAGCATAATATAGACCCTCCAGAAAAACGCGGGCAAAAATCCTTGATTATGTGGGCTAAAATCCTTGATTATGTGGGCTAAAATCCTTGATTATGCCGGCTAAAATCCTTGATTATGGGATTAAACATGCATTGCGAAATATGCGGAAAGTTGCGAAAAAGAATAGATTTAAAAAAAAATATTTGGCTGTCTTATTTATTCTCTCTCACACAAAATCTGCCACTAACGTTAAACCCCTTTCCTATTCAATTAAACACATTCAATGTTTATTATTGTAAAAGCAATTGGGCTATTTTAATATCTCTCACACACACACACACACACACACACACACACACACACACACACACACACACACACACACACACACACACACACACACACACACACACACACACACACACACACACACACACACACACACACACACACACACACACACACACACACACACACACACACCTCATTCTGTTTTCATTTACTCGTTCGTTATCTGACCAGCTTCAATCTTGAAGGCTTCTCACTTCGTTTCTTGTAGCCCTCGAAAGGGTTTTGGAGGTTGATGCCTCAGTGAACTTGAGTTGTTTGGCTTTCTTGTCCGCAGCAGCAGAAAGCATTTTCGAATGTTTCAATGAATCAAAGTGGGTCGTCACCGTCGATTTTCTCTAAGACTTATGCTCCAACACACAGTTGCACGGGGTGCAGAATAGTTTCCCCCCACTTTTGTGAAAGACATCAGGGTACTGCTTTGCCCGGTCTTTAGCAGAAATGTTCGTCGGTAAATGAGATGGATAAGATTTTTTCATCTTGGTGTTTTCTCTCTCGTGTGAGTTCCACACGTTCACTCTACGGTGTTGTTTACCTTCTGTGATGCGCGAGCTGATGACGTCACGCCATCATCATCACTACTTAACTTTTTTTCCCCTCAACTTTGTGTGGAAAAATGCGGGGATTATGCGGCCTTTTGATAAATATGCGGCCTTTTAAAAATCTGCGCCATTTTGCTGATTATGCGGTACATTCTGCGATCGCAGGATCGCGTTTTTCTGGAGGGTCTAATAAGAGTAGACATGCAGAGCCAGACCAACGCAGTAAAGTTCTACACCGCCTGACAGCAGACATGAAACAATAATTTAAAACAAGATGTACCGCAAACATGCCGCCGCAAGCTCATCCATCGGCTATGACTCCCCCTCCCCACTGAGCTCGGTTTAATGTGCATAACTTTGGGCAAGGTTCATAGTTTTAAATATTGTAAAGTGTAGAGCCGATGAATGGGAGTCGGAGGCGGCGTTTTGAGTATAACACTCCACACTTTATTTTCCATTAGTTTACAGAAAGGTACGAACAACTTCATTACATGCTACTCAAGCTAGAATGATAACAAACCACAGGTGCGCTCAGTGGCGACTGGGCACCTGGGGCCTATTGAGCCTATTGGGCCTATTGAGCTGTTTAGAGCCATGTGGGACAAAACCCGATCATGCCCTCCCTCTCACTGTCTAAGTGAACGGTGACTATAAAAACTACACTGCGCATGCTTAGAGTATTGTCCTATTTAATGTGTGTAGCAAAAAAATTATGACCATAGGGGCAGTGGCGGTTCTACGGGGTGGCACGGGGTGGCAGCTGCCACCTCAGAAAAATGCCTTGCCACCCCAGCTGCCACCCCATTTGGCAGCTTTGTTTTGAAAGAAAAGTTGTGGCTCATCGGACATTTATGAGAGAAAATCTCTAATGTCCGAGTGCAAGTGAATGCAGCACAAGACGCGAGCCTTGTAACTCCTCCCCCCCCCCCCCTGGCGCGAGCTTGGAAATATGATTGGCGGCGATCTCATTTGAACGGGAGGACAGCGCAAAACGAGAAGCATTTCGGATACAAGTCGACAGAAGGAATGAGGTATTTGTGGTCAGGGTATGGCTGGGGTAGGCTACAGCCGTACTAATAAATGGCTTAGCCCCACCATGAAAAATGATGTTAAAGTAAGCAAAATAAAGTCTGCCAACTCGTGCGGAGTAAATTGCACAGACAGCAGTTAGTAAGATTGATTTCAGTAGCCACTTGTCTGGAAATACCGAAGATTAGAAACGGTTTTGAAAACTTTTGTCACGTAGTGATCGTCTTCTTAATAGAACATCTTTGATAATGTCTTCTGGACAATCAGAATCACGATAACGGCGTGGTGTTGTTGCAGGAAGTCCCGACGGAGAATACTTTTGCTGTAGTACATCTTGATATACATCGGTACAACTATAAGACCCTACGGTTTGATGATTGATGGGTGTGTGGACTGTCTTTCATTTTGACACACAGAACAATGGGGGCTATCCACCCTTATCCACAATGTAAAGTAATTCACACAGCCTCTTCCCTCTCCTCTCTGTGAGGAGCAGCAGGTTCAGCTTTCAGAACAAAGTAACAAAAAACTAAAATTACATTCATTTTATTAAATACCCCGTGTAGTAATATATATTTCTTTATTTTTCTTCTTAAGAGAGCACCAGAATGTGTATTTGATGTTAGTATTTAAAAAAATCTCCTGGGGGAGAATCCCCCCAGACCCCCCTGCAGGGGTTGGGTTTTCAACTCTTTGACCTGTGGGGAAATTGCAGGATTGGCTCCAGGTCGCCCTTTTTATTTACTACAAGACAAATGTGCCTTTTTATTTCATACAGTTCAATTTGGATTGAGACAGGGAAATAATATAAACCTCACACGTGGCGTTTCACTGTCAAGGGGAGCGTGTATGTTATTACATTGCAAATACTGACTTGAGCCCCACCACTGTATGGGTTAGCCCTACCATAGATTACCCAACACAAATACTCTGGCGCCGCAACTGCTTGCGGTCTACTATGACAAAGAAGAGCCTGTCAAGTTTGACTGTACTCAGCATTGAATCAAAACGCACCATAGCTTTAAATTTGTGTGGCGTTTTGCTGATCAAGATGGTAATCGCCACATTCAGCTGTTATAGGCATGCCAACTTGATGCTCTGCTCACGGATGAGTCGATGAGAATAATAAACTGTTAAGATGATGACCTTACATGTGTAAATATATGTTTCGTCTTTGTGGGGGTCTGCCCCCAAAAAACAGTTTCAAGTCCTGAGAAAGTCAAATAAGATGGTGTGTAAAACTTCACTGCCCAGCCAAAAAAAAGTAACCACTTTGATTTAACTAGGCCAGTAGGTACGGGCATTCCACTGGATAATAACTGCAGCGATGTATGTTTTAGCTGAATACACAGTTTTTTTTAACCCTAACTGATGCAGTTAGTCATTTCTTTAATGTTTGTTCTTTCTGATGTAAAGTCAAGGTTGTAACTGTTTGCAATGAAGTTGTGGGGCGCTGAACTGTTCCTTTTATTCTTTTGAATTATGATAGTAATTACTGGTCTTTCAAATTTGAAGGAGGGTGAGCAAGCATCTTGAGGAACGTTCATCATTAACAAAAAATATAGTTTATTTAATAATAACACTGAAGATGTGAATCATAACAGTGATTGACAGCTGATAGGAATAATATGATTGTTAATATTATCATATTCATAAAGACACACATTGATGAGACAGTTAATTAATGTATTTATTGCAGCAGTCTGCATATTTGGTACCCCTGCTGGTCTAAGAGTTAAACCAACTCATTCAGTTAAAATTCATTAAATTACGTGTGCCACCTTATATATTTATATTTAAGGCTTTACTGATGTGCCACAATAATCTCACCTAATGTTATTGAGTTAAAATATCAATATTGTGGCTTTCCAAGTTAACATTGATTGATATGACTGCGATTAAATCAGAATATACTTCTGCCAGGGGATGCCACCCCTCAAATTCTCCTGCCACCCTCTTGCCACCCCATGAATATGTGTCTAGATCCGCCCCTGCATAGGGGCAGAGTGCTGCCATCCCCACCATACGTCATCTCACATCATTCAGAGCCGATTGGCTGTGAGTAGGCCTACCTGTGCCGCGAAAAGTGTGGTGTGTGAAGAGGAGGAGAGAGACGCTTCCTAAAACCAGGAAGTAAGCTGCGCATGGGTTCCCTCCACAAATAGCAATGAGATTTCTCCATAGGATTTTAGAAAATAGCTCAAAATAAGATCTGTGGGAAACGTACCTGTTAGATAAATGCACGTTTTGTTCAGCCGGATAATATCCACATGTCTACCCTACTTTTATAATTTTCGAATCATAAATCTATCGATTAGATTTATGATAGACTTTTGAAACTACAAGAAGATAAGGAGGACTTTTACAAAAAAGTAATAGAGATTTTTGTCCAGAAGGATAGCCAAATGGACTTCATCTTCAAGTCAAGGTAAGACCGCAATTTTATTGAAAATGGGATCTTACTAAGAGAGAACAATTCAATATTTAAATGATAAAATTACTTTTTTTGGGTATCCTTTTGATGAAATGTCTGTTTAAAATGAATCGAAGCATCAGACAAAAAAAGCTTTTGAAAATAATACTATATTTTGATCTAGCTCAAAATATTATATTTGTAAACCTGAAGAGTCAGTGCCAGTGCCTCACCAGCCATGAACCTCACTGCAGAAGCTTATATATAGACACATCTAAGTTTTCTGTGCCCCACCACTTTTGTACATATAGAAACGCCACTGGGTGCGCTACCTAACAGGTCCGTGGCGCAACACACTCTCTATAACACAGTGAATTATGTCCCGTAATTTTCCACCACAAAAGCAAGCAACTGCCGGACTTACGCTCTACAAATACTCACACTATAAAAACACGCTGAACACAAGTCAATCAATATAAACTCACCTTATGATTTTCATGGCTTTATCCTAGCTAACACCAGTGAGTGAATGACAATGTTTACAAATTGACAGCTGTATTTACGTTGCTCGTTGTAACGGCAAATGTGAACTCAGCTTTTTGCAAACAATGCGTCTTGTGATAACCTGTAACTATAATAATAATAATAATAATAACTTTTATTTATATAGCGCTTTTCAATAACCCAAAGTCGCTTACAAAAAAAAATTAAAAGTACAGAAAGGGGGTGAACAGGCAGAAGACAACATATTGGACAAGAAAATTGAACATGAACATTACATGAACAGGCAAAGGACAACACAGGGGGGGAGCAAGCATAGGACAACGAGCAAAAGACAACATAATGGAAAAGAGGAAAGAAAAAGTTGATGAATGTATGAATAAGAGATGCAGCGTGGGGTGAATAAGAGATACAGCGTGGGGTGTGAGTGAAGTCAGTGGGTTGGGGGGTAGGGTAAGTTGAAGGCTTGGGAGAAGAGGTATGTTTTCAGCTGGGTTTTGAAGGTAGACAGTGTGGGAGAGTGGCGGACAGATTGGGGGAGGGAGTTCCAGAGGCGGGGTGCTGATCTGGAGAATGCTCTGTTGCCAAATGTTTTGAGTCTTGATGGTGGTACTGTGAGGGAGAGAGTGGAGGAGGATCGGAGGGCTCGGGGGGGGTTGTAGGGGATGAGGAGGTCAGAGAGGTAGGGGGGGGCTAGGTGGTGAAGGGCTTTATAGGTGAGGAGGAGTGTTTTGAAGATGATGCGTTGTTTGATGGGGAGCCAGTGAAGAGAGCGGAGAACGGGAGTGATGTGTTCACGGGTCCGGGTGTGGGTGAGGAGGCGGGCAGCAGAGTTTTGTACCATTTGGAGTCTATGGAGGGAATGGGAGGAGATGCCAGTGAGGAGGGCGTTGCAATAGTCGAGGCGGGAGGTGATGAAGGCATGGATGAGGGATTCAGCAGCACGGGGGGGGAGGTAGTGTTTGATTTTGGCAATGCGGCGGAGGTGGAAGTAGGAGATCTTGATGATGGAGCTGACATGGGGGTCAAAGGAGAGGGTGGGGTCCAGGATAACGCCAAGATTGCGTGCCAGGGGGGAGGGGGTGATGGTCGAATTCTCAATGGTGAGTGAAATGGGTCCTGTTTTATTGAGGGTTGATCTGGTGCCTATGATGAGTAGCTCTGTTTTATCACTGTTGAGTTTAAGGAAATTGTGAGTCAGCCATGTTTTTATTGAAGAGATGCAGGTTTCGATATGGGTGAGGGGAGGGTTGTGAGGGGATTTGGTGGTGATGTAGATCTGGGTGTCATCGGCGTAACAGTGGAAATCAAGGTTGAGGTTGCGAATAATGTGACCAAGGGGGAAAAGATAGCAGATGAAGAGGAGGGGGCCGAGGACTGAGCCCTGGGGGACCCCCTGTGTGACTGGGGAGAGGGCGGATGTGTGGCCAGAGAGGGAGATGAATTGTTGCCTGTCGGTGAGGTAGGAGGTGAGCCAGTCGAGAGCGGAGCCCTCAACACCCTGTTGGCGCAGCCTTTGTAGGAGGATTGAGTGATTCACAGTGTCAAAGGCTGCGCTGAGGTCTAGAAGTAGCAGGATGTTGAGGGCACCGGAGTCTGCAGAGGAGAGGAGATCGTTGATTACTTTGACCAGGGCTGTTTCAGTGCTGTGGAACTATGACGAACATTGGATGATATTAAATCACTTTGAATAACTTTTACCTTGTTGAGATCTCCTCGGAACAGAACCAGCTTACTCCTCCGATGCGGGAAGAAAATATGGTGGACCCCTCCCCCCCCTCTTTGTTTAAAAAAGAAAAGTTTCAACATTTTCAAATAAAGATGTTTTACAATTTGTTCTGCTTTTTATCTTGTCCATTAAAGTGCCATATTGTTCAAGTTAAATTACGAAACTATTAAAAGTAGGGTTTTGAGTCCGACCATTTTGATTTGTGAATAAAATATTTGTCAATAATAAGAAGCTGAGTAATCGGCTGCAGAGCAAGCTGCTGACGTATGTGCTCAGTGGGCGGAGTTACAGAGATAAACATAACTTTTTTCTTATTTCTTAACATGATTGAGACTTATAGAACGTACACCCCTCAAGATTAAAATTATTCTACATGATTGATTGATGTTTCGATGAGAAACATGAATAAATTCTGTCTCATATATTAACTGCATATTTGCAAATTGAACAACCCCACTTTCCCCTTTTTGTCAGTTTACCCAGGAAGAAAAAGAGAAATCTCCAACGATGCGTTCTGGGGCAGCATACACTCTAAAAACAAATGCTTTGGCTCAACAAAGAAAATCAACGCAACCGTTTGCATCAATGTTTATTGAGTTATGACAACTTCTAATGAAATTGTGTTAAACCAACAAACTTATTTGAGTTAGGGGAGAAGACTTTTCCTCTACAATCAGGTGTTTTTAATTACCACTTACTTAATAGCAAATAAATAAATAAACAAATTATTTTTAAAATAATCTGAAGTTGTATATACTTAATTACCATAATTGTGAACACAAGTTTTTAAGTTGACAAACATTTATAAATTAAGTTGCTCCAAATATATTTTATTCAATCGTTATTTTTTTTAGCTTTTTCATGTTTTTGCCTTTTAAGAAATTAATTGATTCCACAACAAAAAATGTAGGTAATTCACTTTTTTATTTTGAACTGCAGTTGTTTATTTCAACACATTTCGTTTTGTTTAAAGAACATTTATTGACACATTTCATATCATAAATGTTAAGTCTTTGGCGTTTAGACCGCGATCTTGAAATTGTATATCTAAAGGGGGAAATGCAGCCGTGAGCATATGGGAAACCGGGTCTAGACACATGGTGATGAGGCTGAAGATCTGGATTTGATGAGGAGATGGGATGAAGAGAAGGTGTGATGAGGTCTTTGGGTTAGCTCTCCTGGCACTGGATATGATGAAAGGAGGTGGATGGGGAGGAAGCGGGCATGACAACCTGAAATCCCGCTGACTGCAGGAGAGAGGAGAACCATTTTAAAGTTTGGCTGCAGCACAGTGATTGGCTGCTGGAGATTGAGGTGAAATGTAATAGGTTTAAGAGAACGCCCGTGATGACCTGATTATATGCAGCTGCGGAGTGAATGTATATATACCCAGTCTTCCTGAAAGAACTTTAAATAGGGTTAGAAAAAAACAAACATGGGAAATGAAAGGGGACACAGCAAAAACATTCTGCCATCACATCAAAGTTAGAGGCCTTTGCATATTTAAAAACCAGTGCCAAATATGTAAAATCTGTAAACTTTTTCTAAAACTATAGTAACAAACTTTCTGCGGATCACACGCATACATTTTACAAAAGATGTTTACACTGCCGACAGTCATTATTTTAAACAGTATGGACACATTTAACGCAGAATGCTTGCTCATTCATTTGTTTCCCTCGACCACAATGGTTGCCATCTTATGGTCAGATCCTAGTTTGGACCGGTCACTGATGATGGCGATACTCATCACAAGTTGTCCATCAAGGCCTGCCTCGAACTCTTTTGTGTCATTTTGAAGCAAATTAAATGATAGGTTGGCGCGAAAGAGATAATGAATTAGGTAATTGCATACTTTTTAAACTGTCACTCTTAGTGAATTCAGAGCCATTATTACCAGCTGCTAAAGCGACGCTGCTATTGTTTTCACCTTGTGAGTCTGCATGTGTGTCATCATGGCAATGTGGTCCTGAAGACACACAGAGGTGGTTTCGAGTACTTTGTGTTTAAATGCGACAGATTTTGTCAACGCGATATAATCACAACCGTGCAAGTTTCCTTCTCATATTTTTTGCAGGTTCCATACAATATTTGAACTGGTCTCATTTTGAAGAGCAGAAGCCACTTGTCAAATTTTACACAACAAAAAAAAAAATCACAATAGTAACCAAAGTATTTGTACAATACAAATACCATACCTAAAGCCTCTGACACACCAACCCGATTTTAAGAGTCAGAGGCCGTCAGAGGCCGTCAGAGGCCGTCGGGCATTCACGGCGCCTTACTCAGGTTGGTGTGTCCCGCACCAATGTCTCTTTACGGCACATTTTCACACCTCCCGCGGCCGACTCAACTTGTTATTATACATTATACATCCTTGGTTGAATCAGTAGACGGTTAAAGTTGGCCCAAGCAATCACTGTGATTGGCTGTTCAGCTTAGCGAATCAGTGCATGAAAAGCGAAGCGGAAGTGAGGGACCAAAACAAACGGTTTTATTGTTGTTGTTAGCATCTGGGTGTACGGATATAAGGAGCTGTTTCAATGAAAACAGAGGAGCGACTTTTCGCCGACAACTGCGCCGAGCACTTGACTTTATGCAGGTAGCCACTAGCCAGACAGTGGGACATTGTACGAAAAGTCAGCACACTCAGCACGGATAGTGCGCGCAACATGATTGCAGCGTCCAGGCTATGGAATGCCATTTAAGCCAAAATTAAATAAATAAATAAATAAATAATTAAATAAATACATATATATATATATATAAATATGCCTATGAAATTAATTCTGAAATAAATAAATGAGGCAATACATATGTTTACATGTACATTTAAATACACATTTGTTTATTTCATGGGACTTTTATTTCATGACACATTTATTTATTTCAAGAGACTTTTATTTCATAAAGACACATTTATTTATTTCAAGAGACTTTTATTTCATAATGACACATTTATTTATTTATTTCAAGAGACTTTTATTTCATAATGACACATTTATATTTCAAGAGACTTGTATTTCATAATGACACGTTTATTTATTTCAGGGGACTTGTATTTCATAATGACACATTTATTTATTTCAGGGGACTTGTATTTCATAATGACTCATTTCCATTCCTTATATGCAAATGAACGGGGCGTGGTTAGCTCACAGATCAAGAGACCCAGACCAAAGCAACAGCACCACACTGACTACTCGAAAAGAGGAAGAAAAACGAGAAGGACTACTGAATAAAAATAAGGCAAACTACTAAATGAAAATAAGGCGGAGGCAGAAGTGGCATGATTTTGTTCTCAGGAGGGGACTTTGAGAGAGTATTACCCAAAAAGTACACAGTAAAAACTTCATTTTATTGTAGCAGTCAAACTAGGACTGAGTCAAACAGTGTCAGTTTTATTAAGAACTTATGGTACAAATGACTTTTATTGCAAATAAAGCAGAAAAAATATGCATTACTCTTGTACAGCGATTACCATAGAGGCGCTATTAATTGCGCACTCAAAAATGAGTAGCTACTCATTTGACGAAGCGCACGCGAGAGACGGCTGAGTTGATCGCAGTTATGCAACAGCAACCGAAGCTAAACTGACTATCTTGACTACTTGTTGCTATCCGATTGTGGCATAAGGCATTTTCTACAGGCACATTTGACCTTTTCATTATGATTCTACTTGTGATAGTCCGACAGCACAACCTGCGCAGCCCATGTATTGATTCCATCCGATAGCTGCTATAATACAAAACAACACTTCTGCCTGCTCTCCACAATGATCAATGACAGTGAACGGATGGTCAAAGTAAGGTACAAATGAACAGAATCACACGAAGCCTGGTTAGTGTTGCCTGACTTTATAAAGAGTGTGGTTGCGTTCCTGCTGAAAAAAACAGCATGGACCAGCATATGTTGTGTTTTGGTCACCAGCATGGTCCATTGTATAGTGTTCATAACAGTATTTTTATTTAATAAATTATACTTAATACAATAATATTACAAAAAAACCTACATCTAAATAAATGTATCATCTAAAATAGATGCGTTTGATTTAAAAATTCTAAATATAATTCAAAATGTAAACAGCAACAAAGAAATTATAAACATTTGTTTTCTTTTTCTTGTTAATATCCATTATCTTCTCTGTTATCTATCTTCCGGTCTTTGCCAATCTGGCCAGCATTTCTTGGTCCTCCAAGTCTTTCTCGTACGGCCACTGCTTGAAGCAAACTGAAAATAAGAAACAACAATGTTTTAACAAATCGTATTAAATTATGTGATGATAGAACTGCAAACAGAATAGCTGAAACTTTAACAAAATAAATAACTCAGTTACCTCTAATCATTAACCCATGTTTGTATAATGTAGTTAACTCGTAGTATCGAACCCGGTGCATTTCTCCATCTGAATGTGGTGCACTTTTGCTAAATGTTTAAACAAATAGCTCGTGTTACCGTCCTTACATGCTAAATTCTTATTGCACTTTTGGCAACGAGCATTTTCCACCTCAAGACCAAGCCCCCAGGAAGTGCGTCGGACTCTGAGGAAAATATTTGTTGTGTCGAATAAACGGTGGTACTACAATTTCCTTATCAGTCTGTGACGTCGACCGGCCCAGAAATATTGGGAAAGAAACGTCTGTAAATCGGTGGATAATTTTATTGAAACAAAATAAACTACCCAGTATGAACCATTTTATAGCCCTTATTAGAAACATTCGGTCCTTAAAGTTGTAAAATGCACTAAAAGCCGAATCTAGATTTATTTTCTCTCTCCATTCTTTCTAGTGAGCCGAGAGTGGGTGCTCGGGGGCGGGGCTTAAGGGGTGTATGCTCTGTGAGCGCACATATGGGTTCTTCTGCTCTGTCAGCCAGGCACGTTGGGTAATCTGACGTTTCGCTCTCTCAAAAGTTGGGCCATTTTGACTTCATGCGCCAATGAGCAGCTCTCATAGGAAAGAACGAGACCCCTCCTCCGACGCTGTATCCAGTTCTTATTATACATCCATGCTCAAGACGGGTAACATATAACTACCCTCGGGGCGCTTAGTTCTCTCCGCCATGTGTGTGTGCGTGTTTGTGTGCGCACGCGTGTGTGTGTGTGTGTGTGTGTGTGTGTGTGCGTGTGTGTGTGTGTGTGTGTAAACTGCCCCACCCCCTCACACACCGACAGGGGAAAGAGATCTCTCGTCTGGATTGGAAAGATCGAAAATAAATCATAGACGCATTTTGCAGTCTTTTTTTTTAAGTAAGACTGCGATATCATTTTATATGGAAGCCTGTTTGCGCCACAGGAAAAAAAAAGTTTAAATCCTGTAAGTCATTATAATGACTTAGCTGTCTCATAATAATGACTTACTATCTCATTATAATGACTTAGCTATCTCATTATATTGACTTACTATCTCATTATAATGACTTAGCTATCTCATTATAATGACTTAAGACAACTAGCAGGAAGTCAAAGCAATACACTAGCTGTAAGCAATCTTGATTTTGGAGCACTCCTGAAAAGAACATTGTTTTTGCTCTTGCCACACACTTCATGAAGGTATTATCGACTGTTAAAAAGGAAACATGTGAAGTAATGTTACTGGTATAGGCCTATTGTTAAACAGATAAACGTTAAATATAGCATGCACCGACCGTTTGGATGGCCGAACTGACTCGAGGTAGGCCTAGGTGTCTAACGTAACTGTATTGCTATATTTTGTGTAGTGTTAGCTTACTGGGTTTAACTGACGTATTTATTAAATAACATTAAAAACTCCTGTTCAGCAATTTCTTTACAATAATGTGCGTGAGTAGGCTACTATAGTTGTTGTTTTGCTGATGTTAAAAGGTAAACACAGCGAACTGCAGTTAGCATGCAATTAATACTGTGCTAGGTTCACTAGCTAGGGCATATGGCACTTATGCATAACTTGAAGCCGATCGAAGCCTCGGAACGATGCGCACTGTATGGGTCAATTCATTAGGGAGAGTTTTTGCTTTTGACTACATTTTGACAGGATTCGTACCGTGGACGCATATAGTAGATGGAGAAACGTTTCAAACAGGTCAGCTCAGCATTCTGTGGCGAGCAAGATAATGTGCATTGATACTATGCTAGAGACATAGGGAGCTCCACCATGGTTATTTAAAACGTGTTCAAGCTTGCAAATGTCCGTTTACCTATCCATAAGCCATAGCCTACGTTAGGTTCTTACTAGTCAATTACATTTATATTATGAGTTCAGATTAAAGACCCTGTGAAGTGTGCACCTGTGCATGATCTGTTATGCTAATACGTATAGTAATGACCAAAATTGTCCATTGGAACCCATATCAAAAGATGTTGGAATAGCAACGAATTTGACGAGTTTTGAATTTGCCGGGGAAATCTGCAGTCGACCTTCGCCTTCGTGGGCGTGGCTTGCGATCTACTGCGTGACTTCACGAGATGGACGCCGCCGCACTGTTTACATTCACCACCGTTCATTTTTTCTCTTTTTCAAAGTCGAATTTCTCAACGTTTTTGAGCTAGTATTTTCCTGGAAAGTGTGTCGGAGTCGACTGGAAGTGATTGCCAATAGAGAAAACCTGACAATGGAGGCGACAGTGAAGAAAGAGGGATGAAAAACACAGGGGAAACGATGCATTGCCACTGGCTGTAGTAATGTCAAGTCTGCCGAAGTGGCGATGTTTCTGTTCCCAAAAGATGAAGGTGAGCCTGGCTGGTGTCATTGTTTCGTAGATTCTTTGATTGATCATGATAAATAAAGGCCACTGGTCGATTCGAGAGAGAGAGAGAGAAAGAGAGACTGAGAGAGTTACAGTGTTGTCGTTAGCATCTGGTGCTAGCTCGGAGCTAACGGAGATTAGCTGTTTCAACAATAAGGAGAGGGAGAGTGCTCTCCTGTGGGACTGAGAGAGATAACGTCAGCTCAGGGAGGTAAACTGTAGCCTAAGTTATCTCAAAATAAACAAAGATTTCCATCTATGTAATATTAGTTGTATAAAATAGGTTAAGAAATCCTTCCAATGTTTTTTGATTATTGAAATATATGTTTCATATGAGTGTTGAGAGCTGTATCCATAAATCTCTTAATGTTGCCCTCAAAGTGCACCAAATTGATCACTTTCCTCATCTATCCTGTCCGAAAAGCTGTCCAAATCAATCATTTCTCTCACTAGTATCACTTTCCAAAGTCTCCGCCATGTTTACAATCGCAACTGGGTACATCTTGTGACGTCACAGCCACTATCGTCTGCAACTTCCGTTAGGCTCGGACGGCAAAATTAATAATTCATTAATTCATTAATTATGAATTATTAAAAATTATTTTAGCCATGAACAGGCACAATGATATGTAAGGAATGAAACTGCCATTTCATTTTGGTGCAAAAACATGCACTTCACTGGGTCTTTAAGGCGTTGTAGACTTTAGCTATATATAAAGTTGTGAGTTTGTGACACAGCGTTGTTTGCGTGTTCATTATGTCCACTGTGGATGTACACACACGTACTACGCCTGTGCCAAGAGTAAAACATAACTTGTTTAAGTCGGAAAGAGGCTATAACTCACCCTGGTGACTGAACGTCTACATAATCATGAAAGCATAATATGAAGTATAACCGAACATCTGATGTAGAGTTTGGACTGTATCAGCAACTGTGGTTCTTAACATATCTTATGAAGGTAAACAGTGGTTGGCTGTGCGCTCTGCGTCCGTGCGCTCTGCGCGCTGGCGACACTTCTCAGAGGCTGCAGGTTCATAATTGTTTCTGCCTTCTGTTCACATGCTGCAGAGAGTTCATAAAGACATATGAAACCGCTTCTAACACTAGAAAGAAGCCATAAGCAGCTAATTATGTAAGAATCCCCCACATATATCAACGTAGACTGTTTACTCACTATCCTGCTGTGCCAATTCTGGTTAAAGAATTGTGTGTTAATTGACAGTTGTTAGGGCCGTTTTTTAAGTCTGTCCCTACTATAGGCCTAACGTGAACTTGTTTCTCATGCGGTCTAAATCAGACATGTCGTGTATATAGCTGTGGTTTCTGAATATAATTATAATGCCATGCCGTGCTCCATCTGCTCTGCTCGAGATAAAAACGTGTTTCTGCAGGAGACATGATGGAAAATGAATCCTATTGGAGAAGCTTTCTCCTTTGGCTTTCAGGTGCTCCAGATTTAGTTTCCCAGCCCATCTGCAATTTCAATCAGGAGAGACTTCATTTTGTACGAGAACATTTATTGACACGTCACATAATAAATGTTAAGTCTTTGGCGATTAGACCCCGATCCTGAAATCGTATATCTAAAGGGGGAAATGCAGCCGTGAGCATATAGAGAACCCCCCGGGGTCTAGACACTGGTGATGATGATGCTGAAAATCTGGATTTGATGAGGAGATGGGATGAAGGGGAGGTGTGATGAGGTCTTTGGATAACTCTCCTGGCACTGGATATGATGAAAGGAGGTGGATGGGGAGGAGGCGGGCGGCAGCATGACGACCTGAAATCAAAGCTGCCTGCAGGAGAGAGGAGAACCATTTTAAAGTTTAGCTGCAGCACGGTGATTGGCTGCTGGAGAATGAGGTGAATGTAATAGGTTAAAGAGAACGCCCGTGATGACCTGATTATAAGCAGCTGCGGACTGAAGTATACCAGTCTTCCAGAAAGAATTTACGCTAAGCTTCATTTCAATCAGGAGAGACTTAATTTTGTGCGAGAACATTTATTGACACGTCACATAATAAATGTTAAGTCTTTGGCGATTAGACCCCGATCCTGAAATCGTATATCTAAAGGGGGAAATGCAGCCGTGAGCATATAGAGAACCCCCAAAAGAAAGAGTAAAGTGAATGAAATATAAGGAGATCGGGCCACTTGACGAAGGATCTTAACTTACCAGGTGGCATTTCATTTAATCTCAAACCTTTATTTAACCAGGTGGTCCCATTGAGATCATCGATCTCTTTTCCGAGGGAGACCTGCAGCAAGTAGGTTACGACATGAAAACATGAACGACAGAAACAATAAAAGGACATCAAACATCGTATTACAGGGCTACGTTTACATACCTATCGACATTGACAAGTAACAACAATATCAAATGGCATTGCACCTATCCGAGCTTAAAGCATGCAGTGGACCAGATTGCTCGGTTTCAATCTTTGAGACTGTTACAAGCAAGAGGAGCTGCGCACGTAAAGCTTTCGAGCCTAAGTCAGCCCTCGCAACTGGCACGTCTAACAAAATCACATGTGATATCAGCAATAGCTTACCTGCAACTCTCTGTGATCAGAGAGCAGATATAGATGGGAGTTACCCGACGTGGCTTATAGATGAACATGTGCCGATGGCTGAGCCTCCGTACAGTTAGTGAAGCAACCTGCCCTGCAACGGGGTACGGTGATGAGTAAGTGCTTACAATTAGTAACAAACCTCGGTGCACTGTGTTAGGCAGCATCTAACTTGTTCAGATAATGGCCGGTGCATCATAAAATCAGAACACCATAGTCCAGCACAGCGTGGATTCTGCTGAGAAATGATTGGTCCTTCGCTCTCTCCTCCGGAGTATAACTATCTTAATACTTGTGATTAGACCCCATGTGACTCGATGATTAAAAGGGGAGGAGATGCTAGGAAAGGTGAACCCGTCGAAATAGTAAATGTTGATCATATGATGATACGAGAAATACACTAGTGAGGTGAGCCAGTTGTTTTACCAGTGAAACAAGCCTTGTAAATGAACGTAGGACTTTACCTACGTGATGGCGAATACATCTGATGAAAGAATTAATCAAGTGTTAGACAGAGCTTATGCAGAGAGAGCAGAGTATAGAAATAATGTAAATAAGGAGCTTGAATGCGGCCGGTATGAAGGCTGCTGGACATGAAGATGCAAATCCGGATCCTTACTGACTCAAGGTCTTCTGAGTTAGTCATTGAAGAGATCCGGATCATACGGGTCCTTGAGTCGTATGAGTCAGCATCGCCAAGCGTAGGATCCTACCGGTGAGACGGGGCTCATATTATCCAAATTACAACGTACATATAGCGCACTAGTGAGGGCGGCAGTCCACTCTTTGTGTATTGTGATTTGAATTGCATTTCGCGAGCATATTAAACCAGCGTTACATTAACCTCCGCTACGCAAGCATGATCTAAGATGTTTGTATCTTAATGCTTGTTAATTGCAGTATTGCTTCTTAGACTTGACTAAGAAGTCGTCGAATGATCTGTGTACAGAACGCTGACGCTCACTTGGTCTGAAAACCATGACGAGACCACCCAACAAGTTTGCTGTTCCGCGCTGAGTGGAGTAATCCACTCATTTGGTCCGCTCACCGAATCTGTGTCTGTGAGTTCCGCTGGCTCACTCGTCGCTCAAGTCATTAGTTGGTATCGTTGATTCGGAGACTGCTATGTTAGCACAGTGAAAGAAGTTACCTTGATTCAGACGGATTGCGAATCTGAGTCTGCTGTTGACTCGTGTATGATGAGTCTGATCTCTGATCTGCTACGGTACAGTCTTGCGGAAGTTCACTGATCTGCATCCCCTGAATCAAACGACACTTCTGCAGCTATCCTACTGCTGAAGCTAGGCAGATGACTGGGGTACACTGAAAATGACATGTTATAGGGAGTAGCGAGTGACACGATAATAGTTCATTTGTACGTCCCGTGTACTAGGACTCGGGTTGGAGAGGGAGGAGCCTATTAGGAGAGAGAAACCCCCAAAACAATAGATAATGTGAACGATGTCAGTGTGTTATACGAATAGCGCAGTGCTGAACGTCTACGTATACTTACGATGTGACGAGTCTGTGGAAGCAAGGAGGGTTAGACAGAAATATGCAGTGGGAGAGGGAAACGATTTAGAGGGTGAGCTGCAGCCCGCATAGGGGGGTTGCCGGCGTATATGTGTGAATCCTCACTGATCTACCGACGTTATAGTGCCGTGTGGGGTAGCTCTCGCGGCCCGATGTGATGCTGAGGTGCGATGCGTGCTAGTGTTGCGTGGAGAATACCTCCTGTTAGCTTGGCTGATGCTGGGGCATATATAGGGTCTGATCTCCCTGCCCCTTGATACTATGTGTTAGGAGTATGACTCCTGATAGTTCGCTGTGCTGCTGGGTTGTGTTAGGGTCTCATCTCCCGGCCCGCTGATGCTTATGTGGCAAGGAGTATATCTCCTGATAGCTCGCTGCGCTGCTGGGCTGTGTGATAGGGTCTCATCTCCCGGCCCGCTGATGCTTATGTGACGAGGAGTAAAGCTCCTGCCGCGCTGCTGGGCTGTGTTATAGGGTCTCATCTCCCGGCCCGCTGCTGCTTATGTGTCGAGGAGTGTGGCTCCTGGTGCTCGCTGCGCTGCTGGGCTGTGTTATAGGGTCTCATCTCCCGGCCCGCTAATGCTTATGTGTCGAGGAGTATAGCTATTAGTGGCTCGCCAAGCTTTGTATTAGGGTCTGATCTCCCGGCCCCCCGATGTTACATTAGAAAAACCTCTGAGAGAAGCATTGCAACTTGAAGCATATGTGCAAGAAGCCGTAATGAGTTAGGCCGAATAGTATACCATATAAACACAATATGTACAGACAGGGATACGATTAGTAGTGATGTTACGTACTGCGCCGAGGCTTCGGAGCGTGGTTCGAGTAATCCAGTGAAGCGTGTACAAGGCTTGTATCGTTAGAAGCCTCGCTGTCCGTCTACGCCGCGTCACTGCTTCGGATAGCACTCAGATCTGTTGAACCACTGACACTTACATTTTAAAACACTCATGTTACCCCTCCAGGAGCTCAGCCCCTCGCGTATAGAGGAAGGAACATCCCGTATGTATAACTAATAAATGCATAAATGAATGTATGAATACCAACGTTAATAATAAATAATAATAAGGTGATGAATAAATAAGGCAAGAATAAATAAAATAAGTATAAATAGACGAATAAATAATGCGTACGATATTGATACACATGTGAATATGATTTCGTGTTCATTGTCGAGGGTTATTCTAAGGCTTACTCCTGGGAACTTAGTACGAGAAGATCACGCTGTTGGGATATATCTGCCTGTTTTATGCGTGTTGACCAGCAGGGGGATAGTGTTCAAGTGAAGCCTCATGAGATACCCTTTTGCAAGCCAATTGCTGGAAAGCTTTGTCTCGCCATCGCTACGATTAAATTAAACCATTCGAAGGAGTGCTGATTAATGAATAATGTAATGCAAGAAGGTATTCTGCAGATGATTAGAATGAACGCTGAGTGACTGACTCATTGCTGTGAGCGTGCACTGTAAGACCACATTGACGTGAGTTGCTATCTATTCTTATGTGCTTGATGGAAAAGTGTGCACGAGACATATTAAAGAACCAGATAGAGGGATCGAATGATCATGTAAAGCAAGAGCACGGTTTGCACCACCACCAGTTATATGCATGAAAGTATGAAGGAGAACCTGTGCATACTTTCTTCTTATATTTATTAATTGTTAAATATATTATTATCTTATTTTATTCATTTCATTCATTTGATCTATTTTATCCATTATATCCATATTATCTATTTTATTCGTAACCTAAGAGAGGGGAGGGGACGCTTTAGAGAGCCCTTTACAGAGGGAATCAGAGAGACGATGCGCCTCTATCAGAGAATACGGTAGTTGTTACCGAGGTGCAGCAAGACTAAACATGTCTGTAGGCTACTTGTATTTATCCGGAATGGCCCCAAGCACGAAGGGGTGCGAGATACAATCTGATGAGACACTGAGGTGATCGTGCCTAACGTTACTGAGAAAAAGGATAAACGTCACTCACTTATCTGCTGTTTGAATTTTTCCGGGAGGAATTGAATGCGGCGTAGAGGGCCTGCTCTCCTGCTCGCGTCAGCTTGTGCGTAATGCACTTCCGTGTTCGCGGATCAGCTGATCCGAGAGCCTCGACTCTGTTAGATGCCGGATCGGCTCGTTTCACTATGCCGAGACGGCCGGACTGTAACCGTGTTTCTGCCGATGGAGGTCTTCTCCTCTCGCTCTTGAGAGGTTGCTGAGGCTTAGAAATGAGTATCTTTTCGCCATTATTTCCGGGGCCGCGCTGCTGCGCATGGACGTTATTGAGCATCAGAGCATTATGGTGACCCGGTTTAACCACACGCTGGGTTTTTGAATGGTGCTGCGAGGACTTGATATCTGCTACGAGGATCTGGAACGGGTATGGCGGTAGCATGACGACCTGAAATCACAGCTGACTGCAGGAGAGAGGAGAACCATTTTAAAGTGTGGCTGCAGCACGGTGATTGGCTGCTGAAGAATGAGGTGAATGTAATAGGTTAAAGAGAATGCCCGTGATGAGCTGATTATAAGCAGCAGATGGTTTGTGCCTATTGTCTTGTTTTCAGGATTTGAACAGGATGGCATATATGGCAAAAGGAGACTAAATTGTAAAATTAGCAGGTGATGTTTTGTAATGCAATAGAGCACTTCATAATAGGGTTTGACTGCAGTTATATACTCTAAAGTAAACATGCCCACTTCGCTTACAAACTCGCTCATCTGTAGCTCAAATCTCTTGTTGTGTATGGTTTATTTTTTATGATAACTACTAACTACTTGTAATGCATTCTCACAGGATGGATGCCTTAAGTGATTTCTTGAGGCAGAGAAATGTTCCAGAGGAAACAATAAAGACCTTGGAGATTGAGAAGGTACTTAATTGCATATGCATAACCAGTATATCAGCCAAACTGTTGTCCCTTTCATTATATAACATTTATTAGATCAAACTTTGTAAAACCAATCATTCTGAAGTCGTAAAGAATTAGTTTGATAATGGTTCAATAATCAACAAAACAAGTTGATATGTTTGTAAAATAATAAACAAAGCACAAAAAGTAAGGAAATGTGATGTTCCTCACAAATGTGGCACCATTTGAAAGGTAAATAAACAGGCTTTCCAACGGTATAAGATGTATTGCCAAGAAGCATTGTTACAACAAAGAAATAATCTACCAAACACAAATATCCTTACCTTTTTTGCTATGTTTAATAAGTGCTTAACATAACAACAATGTTTTATAACACATCTAGTTACCTTTTGTCAAACATGAAATGATCATTATCAAATCATTTGTAAATGGTGAATAAGTAAGACATGTTATGACCTGTCAGTAAAGTTATTCACAGGCAGGTAAAAAGAAGGGGCCGGAACTCCTTCTTGGTAACTAATGTGGGTCAGAGAAGGCATAACATTGTAGCCTACTTTACTGTAGTACACAATATAAATGGACCATTTGCATATGGAACATATGAAATGAATATGAATATGAAATTGGTCATCAGTTTAGAAGAGGTTTATGTTATTTTTTGGGGAGAAGGTATAGAAAAATAATCCACATTGCCCAAAAAATGCACATATTATTACCATTATTTATAATTGTATAGATGTGTACTAACACATGGAATAATTTAGCAGAAGCTAATTTAAAGTATAAACTATTATGCATGAACAAAGTCTTAAAGTTAACAATATGTTATGACTTCTGTACTCACATTTTGTAAATAATGTGTAAATGTATTACTGAATCATTTGGAAAGACAGCATAAAAAATGTTTAATAACACGTTAAAGAGTCTGTGACAGCCTCCCAACAACTGTTGTGCAATGAAATATTGGGCTACTAGTTATCTCGAACCGTCAGTTTCAAAAAGAAGGTGCGATACCGTTCCGATAAATATCAATAATTTCGAACATCGCGGGGAAATTCCTTCGACTCATTTTGAAGTTTTGGGGGAAGCAGGAAGTGACGTCAATGCGGGAACGCTTCACTGTGCGGCGAGAGAGCCAAACACGGACAAAGTTTGTTGTCATGCGTAGAAATGGTGAATTACTGAGTTTAGGCACGTTAATAACGTTTTAATGAAGTTGACTACAGATTTGTCAGTGCTTTCATGTCAATTCGGCGAACATAAACATAAATGATCGTGGTGAAGATGATGATTAAATTAGGATTAAAAATCGGAAGTGAGAGCTCCTGAATTTCCTCCCGTCGGATGTGATATAAAAACAAATCGATTATTTTTGTAGTTGTAAATTCAAGTGGATGAAACTACATTTATTAGTGCTTTCATTTCAATTCGGCGAACATATAATACATTAAATGATCGTGAGGAGGATGATTTAAAAATCGTTTGTTTGAGCCGGTCTGCATTTCCTGATGAGAAAACAAACTGATGCTTTTTGTAGTTGTAGTACACCAACATGGATTAAACGTGTGTTTTTTTACCACAATGTTGGGGAAATTAATGGATAAAATGCACGGATTATTATTATTATTATTATTATTCCCACTCCGATCGGGACACTAGGTCCACCGTTTCCCCGCAGCGAGGCTCCCCCCCTTGACAGTTTACGTGGGCTGGGCTGGGTGCAGTGCATGGTGGACTGGCCATTGGGACGAATCCCGATGGGCCGGTACCGAAGTGGGCCGGTCGGATAAGTCATTAGCACATCCCCCACTCCCCCCGTTGACAATTGACTAGCGCTACCGAAGTGGGCCGGTCGAGAGTCCCGGGATGATTTTTAGGCCCAGTCCACCACTGGCTACATGACCGTATGATCGCCCATATTGACGCACCTAATTTCTAAACCTCTAACAGTTACAACATAAACCGATCCTTCAGCCTCATATGAGCTCTCAGACACGTTCAAAATTAAACTGTCATCACTGTCTGAGCTTGCTGCTGTGTGCGCCATCGTGCGTTTACATGCAGATGCTGGGATCCTGAACGGTGCAGCTGGAGCGCTGTGCCCGCAATGACGTCACACATAATTTGGCGGGACTTGAAGAATCCCCGAGAAGATCCAGAAAATGGTCAACATTGAAGGGCAGATTAATGGTTTTCAAAGTACAAATATTCAAAATCAGTTCAGTAACGGTTTTCAAGGGGACAATATTTACTCAAATTGATGGGTTTGGATGATGGGGGAAACTCGTGTCACAGGCTCTTTAATGTGTTACTGTACATATCATTGTATGTCTTTCTCACCTGTTTCAAACTGCCTACGCCCAATCTAAACTATGCACCATGTACACATACAAGTTTCACTGCTGTTACAAAGAAAAAGCAATTATTAAATGCATCATGCATTAATCATGAGCCATGCTTTTGGTAGACCCTGAAAGTTACAAGACATAAAAATGTAAACATCACTGATGTGAGCTGGCTTACTTTACAGTAATTGATGAAAAATAAGATAATTTATTCACATTGACAGTCTAGCAACCGGAATAATATGGCTTCCAATGTATTCATTAATTTGTCAAATGTGACATACAATTATATTTCTATTTTAGATGGCTTTTTTATTTATTTACATTTAAAATAATGCACATATTCATCAGCTCTTTCAATTTCCCATGTTTTCATGTATTCATATTCATTTGTATATTTATTTACTTAGTTTAGGATTTATTCACGATCTCTTTTAAATGTAGTTCATGTATTTATTATTATATGTATGAATTTAATAAGAAATGACAGAGTGTGAAGATATTTGTATGATGAAGCAAGGCATAAAAACAATTAAAATACATTTTAAAAGAATGTCTAAAGAAAGGAAAGTTCATTACCGAATATGGTTGTGGAGGCTTTTTTTTCTAAATGGTTTATACAGGCGCAGGAACCTAAAAACTATACAGAGTTTCTATTCCATTTTACCTTCTTCCCATTAAATAACATAAACCTCTGCTGATTTGATGTCTAAGTCATTGCATACAGCCCATTTTGTGTGTTTATTATGGTTCACAGGGTACACAACTTATGCGTCCTATGAAACGCATGGACTTGCTAGTCTCTTTTTGTGAGTAACTTCGCTGACTAAATCTTATTTGCATATGATTATTTCATGATTTACTTAAAGTGTGAGATGAGTTACAAAACAATTTTGATATGTTAAGCGCCTAATCATTTACAAACATATTTAAATATTTTGTTGATCATTTGTTTATTATTCAATTAAAGCTTATAAATGACTTCCAGTTGATCGTTATGAAAACATTTTAACAGACAATAATCAAGATTTCTCTTTTAAAACCATTTTTAGATTGATGCCAGCACCATACAGCTGATGACAGATGAAGACTAAAAGAGTTTTCTGCCATCATATGGTGATCGCCTAGCAGTGTTGGGATTTTGTAGGCGAAAGGAATACAGTCACAACAAAACTGGAAAATCAAAGCTTTTTGAGCACTTGAAAAGTAAATTGTCCAAAATAAAACCCAATGATGAAGGGGAGAGCAGCAAAAACCAAGGAGACCATTCCCAACCAACAGTGAAAAAAAAAAACATGAAGACGATGCGACAAGTTGAAATAGGATGGATGCATTACGATGATGAGGCAGAGGTTTTCAAGCAAGTGAGAGCCAAACGAGGAGGGGGAACCAGAAAAGTCACAGTTTCAAAGGATGTTCAGAAAATGGAGTTGATACAGGAAGGAGTTGGCTTGTTCTTTCCAAACAGGAGGAACAGGCTAGGGCCATCAACACATTTTAAGTTGGATCTAAAAAATTATCAAGAGCTGACCGTTGATGAGGAACTTACTGTCACAAAACTTCCTTTTCTAAGGTTTTACTTGACCACAGAGAAGAAAGAAAATGATAGTCCACAAAGTCAAACCGCAGGACTGACCCCACCTTTGGAGAGAGCAGAGAGTTTTCAGGATCAGTCTTCTTCTCTTGGTGTTGCCACAGCCATATCTTTTGAAACGATCAGCTCGGTATTTCTTGAGAGCACAACTGAGGACAACTTTGACTTTTCTCTTTATCCCTCAGGAAGTGGATATGAGGATGTTTTGGAGAACAGCAACATTGTTCCTATAGGAGACATTGGTGAAAATGAGCACATTAATTTGGATGATACACACTCTTTCCCCACCAGCAATGCCATCCAGTGAGCATAAGAGAATACTGGTTGTTCACAGAGGCCAGGTACTGCGAGAGCTAATAGCACATTTCTGTGATGAAGAACTTCAGGGGGTCGACTTCAAAATCAAGCTTGTGCTGCCGGACGGGAAAGCTGAGATGGCATATGACGATGGAGGAGTCGTCAGAGACTGCCTCTCAGAATTCTGGAAGGAATTCTATGAACAGTGCACCATGGGCAACACATTTAGAGTGCCTTTCCTCAGGCATGATTTTGGAGAGAAGCAGTGGGAAAGTGTCGGCCGTATTATTGCTTTCGGATGGGCAAGGGCAAAATATCTTCCTGTGAAGATCGCGCCCGTTATATTGAAGCAATCTTCCTTAGGGTGTATCAAGAGCGATTAGGTGGAGAACTTCTTACAGTACATGCCAGAATCGGATCAGTCAGTGTTTGAGTCCTGGCGATCCGATTTTGACAGTGTGGACCAAGAAGAGCTTTTGGAAGTGCTGGACAACCACAGCTGCAGAAGAAGGCCTACAGCCAGCAATGTAGATTAAATCCTCAAGGAGCTTGCCCAAAAAACTCTTGTCCAAGAGCCTGCATATGTCATTGAACAATGGGCAAAAGTATTATGCACAGCTAGGCACAGCCTTCAGGACCTGCCATCATTGTATGAAACTCTACAACCAACGGCAAGAAAGGTTGTTAAGTCTCTCACCTTCCCAGAGGCCATCAATGTCCACCAGAAGGACATTCAAAAGTACCTTACCACATACTTAAGGAATACTGATATGCAGCATCTGTCTTGGTTCCTCAGGTTCTGCACAGGCTCAGATCTGTTCCTGGGGAAGGAAATCATAATTGACTTTACCCAGATTCAAGGTTTTCAGCGAAGACCTGTGGCCCATACTTGTTGCTGCGTCCTGGAGCTGTCAATCCATTATGACAGCTTTCCTGACTTCAGCTTTGAGATGAACAAGGTGTTGGAGTCTAATGTGTGGGTAATGGACATAATCTGATCTGTCCAACAGGATCTGTTATTACAGCAACTATTCCAGGCTGATGCCCCAGAAGGTTGTGAGTTCAAGGTACGATGCTTAATTCCAAATAATTCCAGCAGAAAATCATTCCTGCAGAAAATCATTCCTGCAGCAACTTGACATTTAATTAATTTGTTGTGTATAATCAGTGTTTCTTGTGTCTTTTTCATGGATGTGGATACATTGGGTAGGTGCCCAATGGGTGCAGGGGTCCATTAGGCCCTGGGAATTCGAAAAATCGTAAAAATATGTGTAGCTACTTGCCCACTAAAGATGGGTTGTGCCGCGGTGGTTTATTTTTTTAGTAATAATTTGTCCATGTCCACTTGTTCTAAAGAAGAACATGGCAGCTGACTGGCCCAAGTAGGTACAAATGTGTGTATTCTCGCTAAGTAGAATGAGGCTTTGTCTGGAAGTATGTGTGAGTTCAGTACACTCTAAATGCTATATGTGGGGATATGTGTAAGATCATTCAAAAATATATTTTGAAGATATCAAAATTCCTGACTCAAATTGTTTTCTTTCTTTATTTGTAATGGCAGTTTACAATGTTGCCAGTTGTTGTGCCTGTTAACATTACAACAGCTTTCATACTGTGCAGTCACATGTTTATTTTGACTAAATAAAAAGTTTGCTGATAATTGAGTATTGTTTGGTATTGCAGCATTGCTACTTTTACTTAGTTATTCGTCCATCGCTATAAATCAACCTTTATTTAAAAAATAAAGAAATATAAATGAATATGTTTTAAAATTACTGAACACATGAATATTACAGCATGTGCCAAAAAAGGTGCATACATTGATACAAAAGAGTACATTAAATAACATTATTTACATATTGGGAGTAATATGGACATCATTAAACTGATATTCACTACATTGCATGATCTTCTAAAACACCCTTTTGAAGATGACCTATTAATGTACTATTCAGCACCACAGACTATAGAGTTTGCATGCACACTTTGACTGATGCATGCAGTCACTGTCACAATCAAGCCCTTGGACAGAGGACTGGTAACAAGAGCAACTTCGAAGGAGCCCTGCAAACTTTGCAAAGTGTATCTACCTGCAGGCCTACATTTAGGATACAATTTATATTTCAGAGCATATTGGTATACTGGTAGGCCTATTAAGGTTTTTTTTCTCGCAAAGAACAAAACCATACTCTATTCCCCCAGCTCATCAATAATCATTTGTCGAAGTTTTACATAGAGGTCCTTAATTTCATAAACATCCTCTGACATTGCCAGGCTGTGCTCAGACATTAGTTCAATACATAGGTGAAACACATCCTCATCACAAGGATAGTCCTTAAAACAACAGTGTTCTCGACATGTTTCAACCTTCATTTGATTAGCTGGCTGCAAGAAACTCTGAGCCCCATATAGGTTGGGAACCGCATACATTATGGAGGGACGACCATTGGGAGCCCGAGGGTTGTTGCTTGTTCTTATGCAATGGTCATTCCAGACAGCAACAATGTGATCAAGCTCCTCCTATATATTGGATAGAAAAAGATTAAAAACCTTATATAACACTTTTTCTGTCTTTGCTGATAATAAATAGTTATTTAGGATACTGTACCTGTATGGTATTTTGAAAGCAAAACTGGATCAAGGATTTGTCGAGGAAGCTGCCAACAAAATAGCAATCAGCCTTCATCTGGTCAAAATGGTCCATCCAAAATTGCGCGCATTCACTTCTCAAGGTGCCCCACAAGCGTTCAATCCGCTGATTCCCCGTACTTGGACCTAAAGTGACACACTCCATGCCATTCTCATCCTCAATGTTGTGCAAGAACTTTTGCATCTGTGCAACATGGGTATTCTCCGTACCGTGATCTAACCTTACTCTTTGTGGACAGCCATTGTTTTCAGTCACAGAATCTATAAAATAGCCTGCAATAATACGAGGATCATTATTGGTTTTATATGCTTCCAGCCAGATCATTTTCCTTGAGAAGCAATCTATGCAGCCACTTATGCATATGCCATAAGGCTTTAATTTGTCGTATCCATCAATGTGCCACACGTAATTTGGCCCACGACTAACATACATACGCCGTCTCAAATGGTTACGTGCACGTAGGTCAACCCCATTTCCGTCCATCAGTCGCAACAGTTGACGTACCGTTTCTCTGTCGGTAATTATACCGGACATCCAACATTTCTGGTGCATCCATCTGTAGCCATGCTGTTTGCCAGGTGTTTGTAGCTGTTGTTCGATGAACAATGCCACTTCAGCTGCATCTGTCTTATTTTTTCTCCGCCAAAGCTTGTTCTTTTGTAGCTTCCTCTGTAGTGTCCGTAGGCTTAGTTTAATATTGTGTGATTCCTCCAAAACCACTAAAATTTCCTTATTTGTGAATCCGCGTCTAAAGTAGTCTTCAATTATAGTATCCATTAGTTCAGTTAAGTGTGTCCCACACACTTGTTATTGTTCGTGTAAAGGGATGAAAGCTAATTAAAAAATTGCTCTTATATGATAGTAAGTCATTATAATGAGATAGCTAAGTCAATATAATGAGATAGTAAGTCATTATAATGTGATAGTAAGTCATTATAATGAGATAGCTATGTCATTATAATGAGATAGCTATGTCATTATAATGACTTACAGGATTTTTTTTTTTTTTTTCCTGTGGCGCAAACAGGCTTCCATATTTTTATGTAGATATAATACATATGACATCTATTTTTTAAATGTCTCCAGTACCGATAAAAAGATCGATAACGTTGGACCTTAACGATACCATGGTCTTTAATAATTCAGCCCCAGGGCCCCGTTAATACTGAGGCTCGGTACCCATCCCTAGTTTTAATTATTACATCATCAATATTACATTTCAAATAACCAAGTACTTGGTGTCTCACAAAGAGCAAGTGGCTAGTGCTGCTAAGAACATACCTGGTGATGGTGATGATGGTGGCTCTTCGCTGCAGGATCTAGTCGATGTCCTCCTAGCAGAAGTGATTCCCTTCGTCGTTCTCGTCCATGATGGCGGCGTAGGCTCCTTTCCTCAGCAGGTCCTCGATCTCCTTCTTGGAGAACTGCTGGACCGGCTAAAGGCGACGCAGAGAGACATTTACACAAGTGGATTTAGAAAACTATTTTCAAAATAAACTAAGCGTACTGCAACAGCGACTGACCCAAAAATGACTTGGCATCTAGAAATATGACAGATTTTCTTTTTCTCACCCCGTTGTTGTTGCCTTCTTTGTTCCCACTCATGCTCTGCAGGACGGCACGGTCCAGCCTGAGCTTCAGACTAGCTTTATCCAGCATTTCCCTCTCATAGTTTCTAGTGATCAGACGGTATACCTTCACCGCCTTAGACTGGCCAAAACGATGACACCGTGCTTGAGCTTGAAATAAAAAATTAAAAGAGGGATCAAAGAGCATCATGTGCAGCTGCTGTTCAACGTTTTTAAGCATTAAATGGGAAAATATACACTTAAAGAACCGAGGGAATAAACGGAAAGACTGTTGTTGTTGTAGCCCTATTGAACTATCTTTAGGACAGACAGATCAGATATATATATATATCGTACCTGCAGGTCATTTTGAGGGTTCCAGTCAGAGTCGAATATCACACAGGTGTCCGCAGCAGTGAGGTTCACAAGATCTTGATCAGGTGTTTGATGTGGGCTGGCACGATCCTTTCTGCAGCGATAAATAAAGAAAACAAAGAACACCTTTTTAATAATAGTAATGATGGTAACAACAATAATATTAGTATAACTATTTATATAGCATTTACACAATAATTGCAAAGTGATTCTCACAACAAAAATAAAGAACAAAACAATATCAACAATAAAAAAAACTAATTATTATAGGAATGTTAAGAGACAAAGAAATGATAAACATTCTAAGAGGCCGACTACAAAAGGGAGACTCAATGGCTCTTGATGACATCAATGAGCAGTCCCAAAACATGCTGCTGTATCAAAAGAAATAGGTCCAGATTTCTTCTATTTTGTGTTGGATGATTTGTTGTATTGATTGCTGATGGATGTTAAGATATGTTTTACAATTATAACAAAAAGATTATTGTGATGGGAATCAAAAAGTTTACAAATCGTAGTTTTAATAAAATGACTTGCAATATAGGGTTTATTCAACAGCGGTAAAGCATTAAGTTGCTAAATTAACGTACACTGAACTGTAAAACTTACCACTATTTAGGAAAGGACCTGATCAGAAGGATTGACTAGTAAGACAGCAAAGAGGCGGAGGAGGTCTCTGTTATGTACAACCATTGGTAGATGTTACACCTGAAAGAAAGATAAAGAAATAAGAGAAGACAGGAGGACAAACATCCTCTTAAGTAAAAGACCAAATCATGTCAAGCTTTACATCTTTCAGTCTTTACAATGCACATTGCACTGTTGGAAATTACATTCCAAAGGCTAAATTCAAACTCAATAACATAAATAACTGGGTATCAAAGTGCTTTACTTGATAGAACACGTTCCACACGGAGCAGCAACACTCCGGCTGGGCCTTTTGCTGCATATCCCTCCCTCTCCACTGTTTCCAGTAGATATGTACTGCCTGTCCAATAAAACAGAAATGCCCCAAAACAATCATATTTAAAAAGTTAAAAACAATAACTTGCTTTTGGCATTGACATGGATTAGAATCTCACCTTTTTCCTGGATGTCAGGAAGGCCAGGAAGTCGTTCCCTTCAAGTCCGCAACCAGTCATAGGAGTTCAAATGCAAAGCCTGAACGATGACAAGAGCGAGAGACTTACATTTTACAAGATAAGTAATACCAGAGCTGTGTGTACGACATGCAGAGAACAGATCAAATCCCGTGACAGACTCACACACTTTAGTGATGTCCTCATCTGATAATGATGTTTCATTTTTAGCAGCAAAGTAACATTACTCACATTTGTTGGACCCAATTCATGTACAGTATGTTTTGCATCTCCTCAACAATGGTCTGTATAGTTGAGTAGAAACAAACTGTCCCTACAGTTTCAGGTAGATTAACATACATTTGTAAGAAAAGTTTGCAATGAAGCACAAAACCCCTCTTTGTATTAAGCTAGCTGCCACAGAAAGTACAGCTTAACCTGGTAGAGTTTGCTAACGTTAGCTAACTTCATGTCAAACAGAAAAACCTCTAACGTGCATTACATTGACGATTTTAAATGCAATTTAACTCTCTCAACTTGTAAAATAACGATAATTTAACATACCCTTAAATAACTACATCACGCTTTTCAGGGGCAACACAAACTGCAGAAAACGTTAGCTGCTAACTGTTGTTAGCTAAGACAGCTAGCTCGTAACAATAGCCTCCTAGCAAACTTAAGGTTACGTTAACATTAACTTAACGTTGTAAGAAAGCAAAACGAACCTTCGAGAAATCTTTTACTCTCAGACTGGGTGTAATTGTGTAGCGTTGCTTACTTCCAGCTCCAGAAGGACTTTTAGCTGTTTCCCAGTAGAGACTAGAGGGAGCTGTCAGAGCGGTTCCTCTCAGAAGAGCAGCATTGGGTGGAGTCACAGAGACGGCTCTCAACCGCTCTCAACTGATCTTCACCATGGATTTATAATAAGAATGATCTTCTCACTTTGCTCAGCGCTACTGCTTGTTACAACTTTCATTTTCCGTACTCGCCATAAACTGTTATTATGGCTCAGGTTAATGTAGCCCCCTTCCGACATGAGCGTGGTTCTTGCCGGGCAGCCAAGTGGGGTCAGCTAAGAACCGGTTTTCGGTGTTTAGAGCCGGTGTTACAGTATAAGTTGAGTCATGACAACTGGCGACATTCTATTATTTTCGTCATAGGAATCCGGGGCGTGTACATTGAGGACCCATTGTTGACTTACCAGGAAAGAAACATCGTTTGTCGTTTACGTTCATCTTTTGCTATATCTGCCTTCCTAAGATCACTTTGCTGCACATTCAGTACTCGTATGTGAGGTTGTGGGTGAGAGTCCGATATCGTGACGCTTACAGGGAGGTATCGAACATTACAAAGTAGGTGACTGTGTGGATGCCTGTTCAAAACATTGCAAACTTCAATAAATCATTTAAATTATATATTTGTGTCCGACTTTCCTTTGTTCATCGTTCTTAATGTGATGTATAGTAGCTTTGATAGCTGTCCATACCTTCAGACAGCCTAAAAGTAAAACACAAGTTGTTTATTCACAGCCCGAACGCTCATCGAGATGACTGGATCAGTCATGACAACTTGTGATCAGCTCCGATTAAATTGTGATATCAATTCTGTAGCTATTCTCCAGGGAGCAAGTTTATTTTATGAAATACCTGTATCCCTCTCATCACAACAAGACTCTACACTGTGCAGGAAAAACAATTACATACATGAAAATAACCTTGATGCATGGGAATTAAACACACAAACTATCTTCCGTGGCTATACTGATATGTCACAGTAACGGTAAACCACAGAAAAGTAAGTCCAGCGGGGCACAAGTTGAATACATATAATACGGTAGTTCTATTATGCCTTTAAGCCTATACGTTTAACCCATAAGAACCCCGACCCATTTCTACTTTTGGGGAAATTAAGGGGAACGTCAGTTAGACTAAATAGACACATTTCTGACAAGTAACCTCCCTAGTGTCAAATATCTGGGCTTTAATGGTAAAGTAACTCTTATTTATAACTTAATTAACAAGGATGATGTTTTGGTTTGCATTTGTTTGAACATGCTATGAATTGAAGAATAAAGCATATGTTAACTAAATATAATTGAATCAGCTAAATTAACTGACCAGACCATAATCATATTTCTAATTGTGCATATGTCACTCCGGGTTTACTGTGAATGTTTAGGGTTAAAGTCCCGGTGTGACACCATGTGTCACAGCAATATTTATGGCATTTGTTTCATATCAATTTCATCAAGAAATGTTTCCACAACAGGTTAAATGTAATCAGAATCAGAATACCTTTATTCGTCCCACAGAGGGGACATTTACATTTGTTACAGCAGAAAAGAGCCGAAGACAGCTTAATGTTTAACAAATGACATGTCATGTAAGCATTTTTATTCTTAAATGGCTTGAATATTAACTTTAGCAACAAAAAACCTTTCCAAATCTAGCTAGTTCTGTCACATGTTTTAGCCTGACACATGGACATCTTGGACATGTTGTTATGGGAAGACAAAAGCAAATGACAAGGACCATGACCCCAGACTGTTCAGTGTGTGTCACTTTGGGACTTCATGAGATAAAAAAGGCTAAAGCTGTATAAGGAACTTTCCAGAACATTTAAATTTCATGTGACACCCGTGTCTAAGCAATTCTGTCTGCCTTCCGTGTTCCTGTTGTTATTTACTTCCTCTCTGCCTTCTTCTGATGATTTATCTGTTAGTTTGTGTGTTTAATTCCCATGCATCAAGGTTATTTTCATGTATGTAATTGTTTTTCCTGCACAGTGTAGAGTCTTGTTGTGATGAGAGGGATACAGGTATTTCATAAAATAAACGTGCTCCCTGGAGAATAGCTACAGAATTGATATCACAATTTAATCGGAGCTGATCACAAGTTGTCATGACTGATCCAGTCATCTCGATGAGCTTTCGGGCTGTGAATAAACAACTTGTGTTTTACTTTTAGGCTGTCTGAAGGTATGGACAGCTATCAAAGCTACTATACATCATATTAAGAACGATGAACAAATGAAAGTCGGACACAAATATAAAATTTAAATGATTTATTGAAGTTTGCAATGTTTTGAACAGGCATCCACACAGTCACCTACTTTGTAATGTTCGATACCTCCCTGTAAGCGTCACGATATCGGACTCTCACCCACAACCTCACATACGAGTACTGAATGTGCAGCAAAGTGATCTTAGGAAGGCAGATATAGCAAAAGATGAACGTAAACGACAAACGATGTTTCTTTCCTGGTAAGTCAACAATGGGTCCTCAATGTACACGCCCCGGATTCCTATGACGAAAATAATAGAATGTCGCCAGTTGTCATGACTCAACTTATACTGTAACACCGGCTCCGCTGCGGCTGAAACAGGAAGAACCAGAGCTAAATCAGGCTGTAGCCCGGAACTGGCTCTGGACTCAGAACCAGACAAGAAGCAGTTAAGCACCAGAAAAGCACAAGAATGGTTCTTGAACCGGTTTGGTTTATTGGCAGTTTGCAAACCTCTTAAGAGTACTGGAGTGTGAAACAAAAGCTATTGAGTCAGTGTTGTGGTGCTGTTGCTTTGGTCTTGATCTGTGAGCTAACCACGCCCCGTTCATTTGCATATAAGGAATTGAAATGTGGCCTTATGAAATACAAGTCACCTGAAATAAATAAACGTGTCATTATGAAATACAAGTCCCCTGAAATAAATAAATGTGTCATTATGAAATACAAGTCTATTGAAATAAATAAATGTGTCATTATGAAATAAAAGTATTTTGAAATAAATAAATGTGTCATTATGAAATAAAAGTCTCTTGAAATAAATAAATGTGTCATTATGAAATAAAAGTCCCATGAAATAAATAAATGTGTATTTAAATGTACATGTATATATATTTATTGCCTCATTTATTTATTTCAGAATTTATTTCATAGACATATTTATATATATATGTATTTATTTAATTATTTATGTGTCTATTTATTTATTTCATTTTTGCTTATATGGCATTCCATACATTCGAGCATATGCCTTGAGTTGCACATAGCTCCAACGATCTATCACAGTTCTTCTTCTCTCGGCAGTCTGTCTTCCGGTTGTTGCCTCTTTTGAATGACGAATACACACTAGCGCTGCCTGTTGGTAAGGACAGTTATTGCCACTCGTCGACTGAAGTCTTTGCGGTTTGTTCGTAGGCGGGCGGCGTAGTTGCCTATACAGTGCAACTACAAGGCTATCTACTGTATATTTTTTGACAAAAGATGACATTCAACTTAAAAATGTCCTTTGTATCATATTTCTTCAGGCTATGTGCTCGAATACAGCCTGTTTTTCAGGTCTCAGGGTCGAAAATGACATTTCCAGAAATGACCATAACTTCACTTCTAAAAGGGGAAAATTAATAATCTTTTTTCTCAAAGTAATGATAAACCTGTGAGTTGGATGTAGAAGAGTCAGAATCAATATAGATGTTTTTTTATTTGAAAGAAAATTCAGATTGAACATAGTAAAAAACGTTAAATTATAGTGTCTGTCCAAAACTTATTTTTTACTTATAGTGAAAACTACCCTTTGATGATGGTAAGGTAGACTAAAGCTTTAGGAATCCAAAGTACAACATATAATAAGTACCCTGTATCAAGATTGATGCAAAACAAGTGACATTTGACCTTTTTAGAGAGGTTTAGCAAAAGAAACTCCACCTCTGAGATGATTTGGGTGGAAATGGCCGTTTTTACCGTTTCTCTGGAACCCATTGGTCGATTTTGGTGATTGATTGACATCTCTTTTTGACCGTTTGAGCCAATAAAATCGAAGGGGAATTTCCACATAGACACACAGGTTAACAAGAAAAAATGTGGGGGCTTTGCACATGCAGGTTTGCATGAGAGCGAACCTATCTCTCGCTCTGACATCTGGAAACGGAAAAGCAGGTTTATTGCTGATGGATTATCATTAATCACTTCAAAGGGACACAGACACATTGGATTAACCTATGGATTAACTTCAGCAGCGTTTTTATCGTTTTAATGCCATTGAAGACCACTTTTGACCAGACAACGACAAAGGTGAGCCATTTTGCCGTTTCTAGCTACATGTTTTGATGTCTGTTCTTGTTAATATCTTCGCGAATTCTTATCATGGAGTGATGATGTATGTACCGATCGATTCTGTGTCTTCTCACGATGAGATCGATGGGTTGGACGATAAGCTGCGATAAGTAATAAGGGTGTTATGAGTGAGTTTCTGTGCAAAACCTCGTTAGCATTTTTCGCTCGTTGCTAATTCATAGGCTCAGCGCTAGCTTTGTGTTTTGTTTTTTTTAAATTAAAAAAAAAAAAAGTTAGCTGAGTTTCTTCCCGTTGCATGGATATAAAACATTCATAGTTTATTGAATATTAAGATGCCCTCAGATGCTGTTTCCTGCTGACGACGCGTTTTTCCCCCGGTATCGGGGGGGCGGTGTAGAACAGGTTAACTGTCGGAGCGACCTATCGCTTTCCAGACTGTTAACCCAGAATGCAAAGCGATACAAAATCAGCCAAATGCCGGGAAAACTCAAATTAAGTTAAAGAGACAAACAAGAGACAAACAACAAAATTAGTGCGGGACCGAGCAAGAAGCTAAAGACATATCACTTCCACCCAGAATGAGAGGAAGAATATTTTGTTGTGATGTCACATTCAAAGGTTATTTACCTTATTTGTAAAGCAAGCGTTGCTCTGCCAAAGAGAGGTAACGTGGAGAGGCATTATCGGAGTGTTCACAATGCATATGACAGCGACTTCCCTCCGAGTAGCGAGTTGAGAAAGAGAAAGGTCATGTATTATTGCTACACAAACATTATCTCGCAGTCTTAGTGTCGCCAACTCGTTTCTAATATGCAAAAAGACAAACAAATGCGTCTATGGTCCGTGTATTTTTTATCTTTCCAATCGAGACGAGATCTCTCTCTCTCCCCCGTCTGTGTGCGAGGGGGCGGGGCAGTTTACAGTACACACACTGGGCTGCTTCATGCAGCAACACACGGCGGGGATTGCGGAGAGAAGCGCTCCAAGGTGTGGTTAAATGTTACCCGTCTTGAGGTGGACAATGCTCATTGCCAAGAGTGTTTAGCATGTAAGGGCGGAGCAATTTGTCTAAACATTTAGCAAAAGTGCACCACATTCAGATGGAGGAATGCACCTGGTTCGACTGTCTTTCTAGTAGCTCTGTAGCCCCCCCAGCCCCATCCACGAGTAACTTTTCCACGTCAGGTATTATGTATGCTAGCAGCATCACACGGAGTTAACTCAATTATACAAACATGGGTTAATGATTAGAGGTAACAGAGTTACTCTTTATTTTGTTAAAGTTTCAGCTATTCTGTTTACAGTTCTGTCATCAGATTATTTAATACGATTTGTTAAAACATTGTTGTTTCTTTTGATGTGAAATATTATTTATTTAATTTAAATAAAAAGCAATGTTAATTGTGTTCACAATTTGTTAAGTTAATTTAATAATATATGTATTTTTGAATCAAGTATTCATCTTTATTGTCTTCATCAGCGATGCAAACACAGGTATGGTGAAAAAAGAGAGAACTATTCGAAGCAGGAAAAAAACAGCGTAATATACCATCTGACAAAGGCCTTTGCTATAATGCTTCAATTAACTGGCTATTCTTTATAATATACTCAGATCAATAGGCAGTGTGAGCGTCCATTCCCATTGGATAACGCAGGATTTTAAACCCGGAAGTAAGTATTCTCTTTACTGTCGATTGATTTTACAGGGATATCTGCACTACTCATCAACTCAAAAACACCAGATTATCCTTGTTGATTACACAACATTGATTAGTTTAAATGCTTTTGTAATGTTCCCCTTCGATTCGGAGAAACAAATATTTGTTCAGTTTAGGATGGCCGAAGACACTACACTACCCAGAATCCTCAGCTATTGTTCCGCTTTGCCTCAAGCTCTGTGATTAGTTGACCTCCAACTGCATTCCATATGAAAAAAACGTTTCGTAAAAGATAAAATCATACTTTATTCAGCAGTGCTTGCTTTACTCTTTGAAAGTCATCACATGATGTCACGGTTTGTGAAACAAGCAGGACCCAAATGCAGATATAAACTGAAAACTTCCTTTATTTCAAGGCTATGATCTATATAGACAATGACAAAACAGAACACTCACCGCAGAACTAGTCAGGGAACAAGACGAACCGACCAAGACAGACAGACAACCCAGAACTTAAATACACACAAGACTCAATCACACAACAAGACACAGGTGAGGAGGGAGGAGAAAACACAGGGGCCCAGGAGAACATAATCAGACAATTAGACACACCAGGGAATCTAATGACAAGAGGAAAATACAGGGAAAAGGACCCGACAATAAACAGGAAGAAAACATGACATTGAAAACAGCAAAAACACCCAAACCTACAAAAACTATAAACGTGACATAACATGAGAATGGTGACATAACCCCCCCCTCAAGGCACGGATTCCAGACGTCCCAAAAAAACAAAAATCCAGCAGGGTGGTTGGAGGGGGTCTGGAGGACGGGTCTCGGGCGGACGGCCCGGGGGCAAGGCAGAGTTCAAAAAAGGGGAATTCGGGCGGACGGCCCGGGGGCAAGGCAGAGTTCAAAAAGGGGAATTCGGGCGGACGGCCCGGGGGCAAGGCAGAGTCCATGGAGGGAATCTCGAGCGGACGGCCCGGGGGCAAGGCAGAGTCCGAGGAGGGGTGAAGACCAGACACCTCCGGAGGCCGGTCAGGAGCCGGTGTCTGCAAGATCCCCCATGGAAGAGGACACAGGATCGGCAGGACCCCCGGCAGGAGAGCAGTCGGCGGAATCCCCAACGCGACAGGACATGGAGTTGGCAGGACCCCCAGCGGAAAAGCAGTCGGTGGGACCTCCAACGTGGCAAGACATGGAGTTGGCAGGACCCCCGGCAGAAGAGCAGTCTGCGGGACCTCCAACGGCTCAGGACATGGGGTTGGCAGGACCCCCGGCAGAAGAGTAGTCTGTGGGACCTCCAACGGGACACGACATGGAGTTGGCAGGCCCCCCGGCAGAAGAGTAGTCTGCGGGACCTCCAACGGCACAGGACATGGGGTTGGCAGGACCACCGGCAGAAGAGCAGTCTGCGGGACCTCCAACGGCTCAGGACATGGGGTTGGCAGGACCCCCGGCAGAAGAGTAGTCTGCGGGACCTCCAACGGGACCAGACATGGAGTTGGCAGGACCCCCGGCAGAAGAGTAGTCTGCGGGACCTCCAACGTGGCAAGACATGGAGTTGGCAGGACCCCCGGCAGAGGAGTAGTCTGCGGGACCTCCAACGGCACAGGACATGGGGTTGGCAGGACCCCCGGCAGAAGAGTAGTCTGCGGGACCTCCAACGGCACAGGACATGGGGTTGGCAGGACCACCGGCAGAAGAGCAGTCTGCGGGACCTCCAACGGCTCAGGACATGGGGTTGGCAGGACCCCCGGCAGAAGAGTAGTCTGCGGGACCTCCAACGGGACCAGACATGGAGTTGGCAGGACCCCCGGCAGAAGAGTAGTCTGCGGGACCTCCAACGGGACCAGACATGGAGTTGGCAGGACCCCCGGCAGAAGAGTAGTCTGCGGGACCTCCAACGTGGCAAGACATGGAGTTGGCAGGACCCCCGGCAGAAGAGTAGTCTGCGGGACCTCCAATGTGACAAGACATGGAGTTGGCGTCGGGCGGACAGCCATCAGGACACGGGGAGCTGGCGTCGGACGGACAGCCAACCGGAGACGAGGTGCCGGAGTCGGCCGGTATGCCGACAGGACACGGGGAGCTGGCGTCGGACGAGCAGCCATCAGGACACGGGGAGCTGGCGTCGGACGGACAGCCAACCGGAGACGAGGTGCTGGAGTCGGCCGGTATGCCGACAAGACACGGGGAGCTGGAGTCGGCCGGTATGCTGACAGGACATGGGGAGCTGGCGTCGGACGGACAGCCAACAGGAGACGAGGTGCTGGAGTCGGCCGGTACGCCGACAGGACTCGAGGAGCTGGCGTCGGCCGATGAGTCAGCAGGTGACGAGGGGCCGGAGTCGGGAACATTGTTACTGGAGCCGGCACTGAAGCCGGGAACATGGCTGTAAGGTCCGGTTCTGGAGCCGGAAACATGGCTGTAAGGTCCGGTTCTGGAGCCGGAACCCTGGCTGCTGGGCGCGGAGCAGAAGCCTGGACCCTGGCTGTGTAAGCCAGGTAATGGAGTATAGAAGGAAAGCTGCATGGGCCGGCACTGGAGCACGGAGCAACGGCTGCTGGGTCTGGCGCTGGAGCCGGAACCATGGCTGTTGGGCGCGGAACCCTGGCCTTGTGTCTCTTAGGAGTTTTTTGGAGGCTTCGTGGACCCCCAAACTCCAGACCAGACCCCGAGAAAGGGTCAGAAAATGAGGACTGGCTCTCAGGGCTACGTGAAAAAATCCTAAGCCACTCGGGCAACAAGCTCCAGAGCCAGGGCTTGCGAGCAACCTCCCGACGTGCCTCCTTCAACGCAGCCTCTCTACCCCGTCTAGATGAGGCGCCTTTCCACGTATAAAAAATATACTCCAGAGAATATCCAAGACGTTCCGCCTGTAGCTTCAAAAGATCTGCTGGGTCCATTTTAAGGTCGGTTCGTACTGTCACGGTTTGTGAAACAAGCAGGACCCAAATGCAGATATAAACTGAAAACTTCCTTTATTTCAAGGCTATGATCTATATAGACAATGACAAAACAGAACACTCACCGCAGAACTAGTCAGGGAACAAGACGAACCGACCAAGACAGACAGACAACCCAGAACTTAAATACACACAAGACTCAATCACACAACAAGCCACAGGTGAGGAGGGAGGAGAAAACACAGGGGCCCAGGAGAACATAATCAGACAATTAGACACACCAGGGAATCTAATGACAAGAGGAAAATACAGGGAAAAGGACCCGACAATAAACAGGAAGAAAACATGACATGGAAAACAGCAAAAACACCCAAACCTACAAAAACTATAAACGTGACATAACATGAGAATCGTGACACATGAATGCATTGTAATAAATGGTTTGGCTGCATTAAATATTACACATCTGTCGTAGTTCTTTATTTATCTACAGAAGGGCTTCTCAAACTCCGGACCAAGGTCCGGATCCGGACCGAACTGCAAATCAATGCGGACCGAACCCTGTGTCCCATTATTAAAAAAAGAAATTAGAAAAAAAAAAATAATAATTCTGAATCTGATGAAAATTAAAGTAGACCTATCATGCTATATTTGAAAAATATATTGTAGGGCCATACCTATACAAAACATGTCTGTAAAGTTTTGTGCTTAAAATACCAAACAGATCACCCATTGTAGCCATGCCTCATACTGCTCATCATACCCCTCTTTTGCAGCCCTGTTAGAGGGTTATGGCTAGAAAGGATCCGTCTAATGTAAATATGACGTCACGTTCTCGTTCTAACTCTCGTTGTAATCGGAGCGGCTCGGCTATAATCGGAAAGGGTCGGGGTGGGCGGGACGCGGGAAGATCGCGGGAAGATCGAGAAGAGACGTCGTTCTAACTCTCGTTGTAATCAGAGCAGTGGTAACCACTCAAAGTCCTCAAGAGATAGGAAACGACAGCAGTGTGGGACCTTATTGCGCGAAATTACTGAGCACACCACCTACAGGATGAGATGTTCATGTGTACAGTAGGGGTTTCACCAACAAATCGACTAGTCGACTAGTCGACTACCTTTACCACTAGTCGGCGCTGTAGGCCCTAGTCGACTAGTCGTGAAAAAAATTGAGTTAAACGAGGTGCTGCAAAATGCTCCAAAACACGTCCGACATTCTTATGTATGGCAGTACTTAAACGAAGATGTAACCAACTCCACAGTGAAGTGTCAGTTGTGTACAGCTGTACTGAAGTACAATACAAATGCATATGCTATGCGCAACCATCTGAAGATGAGACACCCGCTGCCGACAGCTAGCACTAGCAGTAATGCTAGCACCAGTAAGCAACGGACCGGCGTCAGCACTGAACAGAGGCAAACGAACAGCAAGAAAACACGGGTCAACAGTGATGCGGATGATGAGCTACGGGATTACTGCCAGCGGACACCGCATATCCCCACAATGGATAATCCACTGGAGTGGTGGGCAGAAAACGTGCACCGCTTCCCCCGCTTTCGAGGAGCTACCTGGCTATTCCAGCCACAAGCACCCCGAGTGAGAGGGTTTTTTACCTGGCAGGCAACACTGTCACCCGAAAGCGGTCAAGCCTCCTTCCCTCACATGTCGATGCGTTGGTGTTCAAACCAAACCAAAAATATGGAAAGGTGGACGTTATCGTGGAGGACAGCGAATAAAGTGTTGCGCACTGGATTTACGTGGCATTTATGTAAACAAGAGTTTTTTGCTGTCGATTTTGGTGAGCCAGTTACTGTTTGTTATTTACTCAGCCATGTAACACAAATTAAAATGCATTTTTTAATGTTACTGTATGAGTTCCAATATAAAATACAGTTGTACACCTCTCTTTGTGTGTCTTTATTATGACGTAACGACTAGTCGACTAGTCGACTACTATTTTGAAAAATGTGTCGACTAGTAAATATTGGTAGTTGTGAAACCCCTAGTGTACAGTGATATCAAGACTAAATGATCTTTTGGAGGACGTAAAGCAACACACCCCACATGACAGTAGTCTTCCTCTCACCTTCACGCCCCCCAAACACAAAAGGCAGAAGAGGACCATAACACCTCTCAGTACCAGCCATCGTAGACACCCTTTTTCAGGCCGGGTGGGTCATAAAGCTGAGGTCATGAGATCCAACTACAGAGTGGACAGCTTGAACAAGATTTTAAGAGCTAAGTCCCCAGAGTCTAATGCGGGAGGAGCAGGCAGGGGTACGAAGAGGAGGATAGATGATTTAGGTAAGAACAAAGTATATTTACTTTTGCCATCTCCTCTATATTCACAAAACACAGCCAATCATCCATTCCAATCCTATGTGACATGGCACAGTTCATTTCACTCCAATATAAACTGATATAAAAGAGACCATTAGTCTTCTCATTGTGCTTATTGCTGTGGATAGGTGTTAACTATTGTTGTTGTATTGTATCATATCAAAAGTTGTTTTCATCCAAGGCACCACCGCCAGGTGAATGTTGGAAGCTTGGAGATGAATGGAGCTGTAAAGAGGTGGTAAGTAAAACAACGTTTTTAATCCATTGCATGTGATTGATGTAGTTATAAAAAGTATATCATAAGCTGTCATTACAGTCTAAATATCTAACAGCAAAAGGAGGAGAGTCTGAGGAGGAGAGGAGATGAGGAGAACAGAGGAGAGGAGACAGCAAAAGGAGGAGAGTATGAGGAGAGGAGAACAGGAGAGGAGAGGATAAAGCAAAAGGAGGATAGTCTGAGGAGAAGATGAGGAGAGGAGAACAGAGGAAACAGGGAAAGCAGAGTAAAGAGCAGAGTTGAAAGCAGAGCAAACAGTAGCAGGAGAAGTAGAGCAAATGTAAAAGTAACTTTGAAAAGTATCAGCAAGAAGATCAGAGTTGCATAATGTTATTTTGTTTTATTCGTCACTGTTATATTAATGTTGTATGTTAATTTTTGTACATAGGATAATAAAGATGATCTTAACCTTGAACTCGATTCATGACCTCATTTCATTATTAAAACCTTAATATCAAATTACAGACTGGATTCAAATTAGGATCTCCAAATGTGTTGATGTAATGTTTGTGATAAACTGAAGGATAAAGTGTTCCTTTATGTGTTGAGAAAATTCCCCTCCCTCCTAAGCCAAGTAAGGTGTTTAAAAAGCCTCTTGGATCAGCTGGAAAATGCATCATCACAAAGCTGAAAACAGCTGTTTCACTTTACTTTTGAAAGATACGACAGAGACAAAGCTACACATATATGATGATATTATAGAATATGATGCATTGCTGCAGATTAAACTACCCAACGGGATATAAAAGAGGTAAACACATCTACAGCAGTAACATGCAACATACATTTTATTGCACCAGGAGCTATCTTGGGACTTTTACTGCAACAACGTTGACTTGCCTGTGAATACAAAATAAACCATAGTGTTGCTGATCTACAGTGTTGTCATTCTTCTTTCAACAGCAAGACCGCTAACAAGTATTTACATACTTAATATAGTTTAGTTTCTCGCCATCCCAAACGTAAACATTCAGCAACGTGACTGCGCTTCCGAGCCGCTCCAATTACAACCGAGCCGCTCCGATTACAACGAGAGTTAGAACGAGAACGTGACGTCATATTTACATTAGACGGATCCTTTCTAGCCATAACCCCGTAGAAGAGATCAATTATTGGCTTGCTCTTCCTGTTGTCATCTGAGGCCTTCTCCTATTGACCGGCGTCGTCGAGGGGCGGGTCCAATGCAATTCCTGCCTTTTTCTGTTGCTAAATTACTGGTCATTCTGGTGTCTGTGGTTATTTAAACATTCCCAAATAAACGTTATTCAGCGTCAATAAATGAGTGCTAATCCCAGTGTGTTTAGTGTACAACATGACATGTCCTTTCACCTTCAATTCACGATTTGAAAATGTAGCATTTCGTCACATGCTAATGTTAACCGGAAATTAAGAATTTTCAGAATAAAAGTATTAAATTAATAGTGTGAACTCCCGGTTTTTCAGAATAAAACTGATTTAAATTAAATAGTATATTTAATTCAAATTAAGCCATATCAACATTGATTTTAATTTCTAACAGTTGGGGTATTGTTGCGCACGGACATTATAGTTAACTGGACTTCCTGTTGATGTGAAATCCGAAAACATTTAAAAAAAGAAAATAATACTTTATTCCGAGTTTGCTTGCTTTTCTCTTTGAAGGTCATCACATAACGGCATTGTAATACACGGTTCGGCTGCATTAAATATTACATATCTGCCGTAGTTCACTATTTATAGAGCCCTGGGGCCTCATTTATAACGCCATGCGTAGGATTCACGTGGGAATGTTGCTTACGTAGTAGAAATCCCAAAAATAGGTACAGATATTTTCCGACATTTTCCGATTCACCAAACATTGCGTACCGGCGAGGAAAGTGCGCACGGCACTTCCTACGCCGGTTTCCCTTTATAAATCACAATCGACTCGAAATGCGGTGTAGTTTTTGCGGGCTTCACGTAACGCCCATATTTGCCTATAAATAGTCAAAGAAACACCCATTCATTCATTCATTTTGACTGACTTTATGAAGAAGATCGCAGGAAGTGACGACAGAACAGCTAAAAAAGACATCTCACACCGTGTCAGATTTTGGTTATTTTGGGGAGGTCGAGATTTGGTGGATGCAGTTTGAACCAGAGTAGCAGCATGGAGGTCGGGTCGTCCCCAAAATAAATAAATAAGTGGTCCGAAAAGGTTAATGACAAAATAAATACACATAGCCTTCCTCAGGCAGTGTTTTTGTACCGGGGACAGGAGACACCCCCTTGATGAGAAACTCTAAGAAATGATCGGGGAATCCCTCCGGAGTGGAGTCATGGCGACTGGATCTGAATTATTTGTTTGTATTTGGTGGTTTGTGTCCCAGCTGTCGATCAGCTGTGCGCAGCGTCTCCGCTAAAGCCTGTGCACCCCCCCACCCCCAGTTAAAGGAAATACAACTAATGTGTTGTGTTATATTAGCTGTACAATTTACCACATATGGTATTCTTAGTTTCCATACCTCCTGTGTTTTACGAGCGACTTATCAAGTCTTGGCAAGCGGCATAAAACACGATTAACCGTGTTAGTATATGCTCGTATCTACAACCTATAGAAATGCAAAACGGCGTCAGTTTAGACGTAATTCTATCCTCCTGCTTACCGCATAATTCATGAGAAAACATTTCATAACATTAACACAACATATTCGAGGTGGTTTTAAATAACATATCCGTATTTATTTATTTCTCCAAGTTATGTTTTTGTGTGCACTGAGGAGTCTCAAACAGGCGTTTGTTAAATCATTTTAAGATTGGCTTTAATCAATTTGTGAAAATGAACTATTCTATATGTAGTATAAATGAGAGGTAACATTTTATTGATGGTATTATTTCCACATATTTCTCTCCATTCTTCCTTCTACCAACGGTGTCGCAGTTTCTCGTCTCTCCCGTGTTTGTGCTTAGTGCGTACGCATGGGTTAGAGTTTGCGTGGAGGACCGCACGTTTTCCCGTCAAGTTAGTATTTTATAAATCGCAAACATTGCGTAGAAACTGGCGTACGCCACTTTTGGAGCGTATATCCCTTTATAAATGAGGCCCCTGGTGAGAAGACTTCTAGACAAACAGGAATAACTGCCGCCGAAACTGAATATGTGACGTGGATCATAAATATATCAGCAATCAAACTAAATCTTCGATTTCTCTTCACACAATACGTCTCCTCGCAGTATCAATACTAATTCGGCTGACTTTTATATTTGATCCAATCGGTATATTGGTATATTTACACCTTAACGGTGCACAGCTGATAGAAAGGGACACCTGGTGGTAAAAGCACGTTATTGAAATGTATTATTTTTATTATTAGATATTAATAGGAGACACAGACAGACAATCTAATAAGGCTTTATTTAAACATTAAGGAATACTTTAGGTTAAGGTCTTATTTTGAATAAGAAAAAAAGCTTTGGGGGTATAAATATTAAGCCTGACAAAGTAATAATATATTGCTTTCCTGCAATGCTAACTACTGTATGTTTAAGCACTTATTTTAACTGATATTATACTATTATACTCTTATAAGATGTATGTAGATCGTATAAGAAATGTGCAGAATATACACACATATTGATAGATGTCTTGTAATGCACTGTTGAGGAACCTGCGACCCAGGTTTTTCATCTCCGACCTTGTCAGGTATTGAACAATCAATAAATAAAGAACACAGAATTATTAAATATAAAACACAGAATTTGTGTGATTATACTAAATGATTTAAAAATAAACACCACTGCATATTTACAACTGTTACACATGCTGATGGAACGCAAATGTTTCCAACTTAGGATCAATAAAGTATATCTTATCTCTTTCGACTCCACTTCGAGCGATATAATTACTAACAAAGCACTTATATACTAATAAAGGACTGGCTTATCTAAAGCCAGTTGAGTAGCACTTGAAATGTTTTAGCTCTATGAAACTTGATGTACTTATATGATTCTGTTTTCTTAAAGTTTGTATCTTGTTGGTCGAACGCACTTATTGTAAGTCGCTTTGGATAAAAGCGTCAGCTAAATGTACAGTAATGTAATGTAAGGTGATAGATGGCTACTGCCATATTTGCCTCTGAACCTTAACAAGTGCATATTTCAGGCTTATCAATTAACAACAGGAGGGGTCACAGACATGAGACCAGCTGTTAAATAAAGCTTTTCTGACCTTAGCTGTCATGTGGGTATATATTAATGCTGCCTATTATGGGCACAAACAATTTTCACCCATTTATTAATTATATGTTTTAAATTTGAGTGTTTCCTATCCCCTAAACCTCCAGGGATGTACACAGTTTAATACTGGCAACTTCTTATTATGGGAAATACGAAAACGTCTTTTAAAACTACAATTCCCAGTAGAGACGTGCCATAGAGCAAGTTGCAAAACACACAATAGCCAGCATGTGTAGTTCTGGGGACGGGGTGGGGGAGTGGGGGACGGGGTGGACCCGTTCAAATCCAGTTTTGGACAGTCTTCCGTGGTTCCATCCCATTTGAAAGTGTTGTTCGACGCTCGGCGTAACCCTCGGCGCACACTCAAACATCCAATCACAGAGCTTGAGGACTATCACGGGGTTTGTCAAGCGAAGCGGAGAGAATACTTACTTCCGGGTGTAAAATTCTCTAAAGTAACCTGACGGACACCAACTTGTGTTTATTAATCAAACAAATAAATAAAAACAAGGATATTTAAAGCTGCGAGCAGCGTTGAGCGGATCTTCGACGCTCCGCAGGCTGTTGTCCGCACGTCGACGTCAGGCAGATGTCTCGAGGACTCGGCCGTTGGCAAACGTGGGAAGTTTCAGGCCGATCGGACAACGTACACAGGAGTTACAGCAGTATCACAAACATTGTGTTTGATGGGGAGTGATCTGTCGCCATGGCAACGGAATTTGATGACACCCCATAATACGCCTAGATGTGTTGAGGGCTGCATCGTTATCAAACCTGTGAAGTTTTGGGCCGTTTGGAGCAAGTTAACTGGAGTTATGAGAGAACCGTGTTTCACGGCGACCATTTAGTTACCATAGCAACGACATTTGACGAAATCTCAAAACTGACACATATATGTCTCGAGGGGTTGACCGTTAGCACACATGTGAAATTTGAACACTTTTTGAACATTTAAACAGGAGTTTTAGCAATATCGTGCTTAACGGCGAGGGATGCGTTGCCATGGCAACAGCTTTTAAGGAAAACTCACTATTGTCACATTGAGGTGTTGAGGGCCGGACCATTAACTGTGATCTGAAGTCTGGTGCCGTTTGGACCATTTTCCATTGAGTTAAGACAACATTGGGTTTTATGGAGGGGGATGCGTTGCCATGGAAACGGCAAATGATGACATCCCATAATTGGCATAGAGCTGTTTAGGGCCTGACCATCACCCATCATATGAAGTCTGGTGGCGTTTGGACGATTTTCCATTGAGTTACGACAACATAGAGTTGTATGGCGAGGGATGCGTTGCCATGGAAACGGCATACGATGACATCCCATAATTGGCATAGAGCTGTTTAGGGCCTGACCATCACCCATCATATGAAGTCTGGTGCCGTTTGGACGATTTTCCATTGAGTTAACAGAACATCGTGTTTTTTGGCGAGGGATTCGTTGCCATGGAAACGGCATACGATGAGATCTCAGATTTCATGTAGAGCTGTTGAGGCATTCACCGGTGATATAAAAGTGAAGATTGGGGGACGATGGGACCGTGTCCATTGGAGTTACAGCGACACCGTGTGTTATGGCGAGGGATCCGTTGCCATGGTAACGCCATATTAAGTAACATCGGATTTGACGTAGAGCTGTTCAGGGCCGCAGTGTTAATCATCATGTGAATTTTGGTGGCGTTCTGAGCATGTCAGTTTGAATTATGACATCATCGTGTTCCATGGCGAGGGATGGCATCGAGCGAACGCGAACTTTGGCGCCAAATCACGGCTGCGCCGTGCGAAAGCACAGAAGTTCCGTGATAACTTTAGATCGCCCATTTGTCGAGAAGCTACCCGACGAAATTTGGAGTCGTACGGATAAAGTCCCTAGGAGGAGTTCGTTAAAGTGCGGAGGACGAAAAACGCGATAAATCGCGTTTTTCCAACGCCAAATTGAAAATGGCCGACTTGCTGTACGTTATTTTATACCCCTCCAAGAGGCTTTTTTGCTCGTCTCCGCACCCTAGATATGCGTAGCGAGTTTCGTTGGTTTACGTGAAAGTTAAAGTAGGGGGAGTTAACGTTAAAAACGGAAGTGGGCGTGGTCTACGCCATTTTTAACGCAAAGTTCCGGTACCAATTACACATCGCTATTTTCACGACTTGTGATGCGCATGCGAAATTTGGTGAGTTTTCACATATGTTGCGGGGGTCAAAAGTGCGCGCAATGTATTCAAATAATAATCAGAAGAAGAATAATAATAATAATTAAAGCTGCGAGCAGCGTTGAGCGGGTCTTCGACGCTCCGCAGGCTGTTGTCCGCACGTCGACGTCAGGCAGATGTCTCGAGGACTCGGCCGTTGGCAAACGTGGGAAGTTTCAGGCCGATCGGACAACGTACACAGGAGTTACAGCAGTATCACAAACATTGTGTTTGATGGGGAGTGATCTGTCGCCATGGCAACGGAATTTGATGACACCCCATAATACGCCTAGATGTGTTGAGGGCTGCATCGTTATCAAACCTGTGAAGTTTTGGGCCGTTTGGAGCAAGTTAACTGGAGTTATGAGAGAACCCTGTTTCACGGCGACCATTTAGTTACCATAGCAACGACATTTGACGAAATCTCAAATCTGACACATATATGTCTCGAGGGGGTTGACCGTTAGCACACATGTGAAATTTGAACACTTTTTGAACATTTAAACAGGAGTTTTAGCAATATCGTGCTTAACGGCGAGGGATGCGTTGCCATGGCAACAGCTTTTGAGGAAAACTCACTATTGTCATATTGAGGTGTTGAGGGCCGGACCATCAACTGTCATCTGAAGTGTGGTGCGGTTTGGATGATTTTCCATGGAATTAAGAGAACATTGTGTTTTATGGCGAGGGATGCGTTGCCATGGCAACGGCATATGATGACATCCCCTAATTGACATAGAGCTGTTGAGGGCCTGACCATTAATGATAGTCTGAAGTCTGGTGCCGTTTGGACGATTTTCCATGGAGTTATGACAATACCGGGTATTTTGGCGAGGGATGCGTTGCCATGGCAACGGCATATGAGGACATCCCATAATTGACATAGAGCTGTTGAGGGCCGGACCATTAATGATAGTCTGAAGTCTGGTGCCGTTTGGACGATTTTCCATTGAATTACAACAACACCAGGTTTTTTGGCGAGGGACGCGTTGCCATCGAAACGGCATATGATGACATCCCATAATTGGCGGAGAGCTGTTGAGGGCCGGACCATTAGCCATCATATGAAGTCTGGTGCCGTTTGGAGGATTTTCCATTGACTTACAACAACATGGTATTTTATGGCGAAGGAAGCGTTGCCATGGAAACGGCATATGATGACATCCCATAATTGACATAGAGCTGTTGAGGGCCGGACCATTAATGATAGTCTGAAGTCTGGTGCCGTTTGGATGATTTTCCATTGAGTTACGTCAATACCGGGTTTTTTGGCGAGGGAAGTGTTGCCATGGAAAGGGCATATGGTGAGATCTCGGTTTTCACGTAGAGCTGTTGAGGCATTGACCGGTGATATAAAAGTTAAGTCTGGGGGATGATGGGACCTTGTCCATTGGAGTTACGACAACACCAGGTTTATTGGCGGGGGAAGCATTGCCATGGCAACGGCATATGAGGACATCCCATAATTGACATAGAGCTGTTGAGGGCCGGACCATTAATGATAGTCTGAAGTCTGGTGCCGTTTGGACGATTTTCCATTGACTTACAACAACATGGTATTTTATGGCGAAGGAAGCGTTGCCATGGAAACGGCATATGATGACATCCCATAATTGGCATAGAGCTGTTTAGGGCCTGACCATCACCCATCATATGAAGTCTGGTGCCGTTTGGACGATTTTCCATTGAGTTAACAGAACATCGTGTTTTTTGGCGAGGGATTCGTTGCCATGGAAACGGCATACGATGAGATCTCAGATTTCATGTAGAGCTGTTGAGGTATTCACCGGTGATATAAAAGTGAAGATTGGGGGACGATGGGACCGTGTCCATTGGAGTTACAGCGACACCGTGTGTTATGGCGAGGGATCCGTTGCCATGGTAACGCCATATTAAGTAACATCGGATTTGACGTAGAGCTGTTCAGGGCCGCAGTGTTAATCATCATGTGAATTTTGGTGGCGTTCTGAGCATGTCAGTTTGAATTATGACATCATCGTGTTCCATGGCGAGGGATGGCATCGAGCGAACGCGAACTTTGGCGCCAAATCACGGCTGCGCCGGGCGAAAGCACAGAAGTTCCGTGATAACTTTAGATCGCCCATTTGTCGAGAAGCTACCCGACGAAATTTGGAGTCGTACGGATAAAGTCCCTAGGAGGAGTTCGTTAAAGTGCGGAGGACGAAAAACGCGATAAATCGCGTTTTTCCAACGCCAAATTGAAAATGGCCGACTTGCTGTACGTTATTTTATACCCCTCCAAGAGGCTTTTTTGCTCGTCTCCGCACCCTAGATATGCGTAGCGAGTTTCGTTGGTTTACGTGAAAGTTAAAGTAGGGGGAGTTAACGTTAAAAACGGAAGTGGGCGTGGTCTACGCCATTTTTAACGCAAAGTTCCGGTACCAATTACACATCGCTATTTTCACGACTTGTGATGCGCATGCGAAATTTGGTGAGTTTTCACATATGTTGCGGGGGTCAAAAGTGCGCGCAATGTATTCAAATAATAATCAGAAGAAGAATAATAATAATAATTAAAGCTGCGAGCAGCGTTGAGCGGGTCTTCGACGCTCCGCAGGCTGTTGTCCGCACGTCGACGTCAGGCAGATGTCTCGAGGACTCGGCCGTTGGCAAACGTGGGAAGTTTCAGGCCGATCGGACAACGTACACAGGAGTTACAGCAGTATCACAAACATTGTGTTTGATGGGGAGTGATCTGTCGCCATGGCAACGGAATTTGATGACACCCCATAATACGCCTAGATGTGTTGAGGGCTGCATCGTTATCAAACCTGTGAAGTTTTGGGCCGTTTGGAGCAAGTTAACTGGAGTTATGAGAGAACCCTGTTTCACGGCGACCATTTAGTTACCATAGCAACGACATTTGACGAAATCTCAAATCTGACACATATATGTCTCGAGGGGGTTGACCGTTAGCACACATGTGAAATTTGAACACTTTTTGAACATTTAAACAGGAGTTTTAGCAATATCGTGCTTAACGGCGAGGGATGCGTTGCCATGGCAACAGCTTTTGAGGAAAACTCACTATTGTCATATTGAGGTGTTGAGGGCCGGACCATCAACTGTCATCTGAAGTGTGGTGCGGTTTGGATGATTTTCCATGGAATTAAGAGAACATTGTGTTTTATGGCGAGGGATGCGTTGCCATGGCAACGGCATATGATGACATCCCCTAATTGACATAGAGCTGTTGAGGGCCTGACCATTAATGATAGTCTGAAGTCTGGTGCCGTTTGGACGATTTTCCATGGAGTTATGACAATACCGGGTATTTTGGCGAGGGATGCGTTGCCATGGCAACGGCATATGAGGACATCCCATCATTGACATAGAGCTGTTGAGGGCCGGACCATTAATGATAGTCTGAAGTCTGGTGCCGTTTGGACGATTTTCCATTGAATTAGGACAACACCGTGTTTCATGGCAAGGGAACTGTCGCCACGGCAACGGCATATGATGACATCCCATAATTGGCATAGAGCTGTTGAGGGCCGGACCATTAATGATAGTCTGAAGTCTGGTGCCGTTTGGAGGATTTTCCATTGAATTACAACAACACCAGGTTTTTTGGCGAGGGACGCGTTGCCATCGAAACGGCATATGATGACATCCCATAATTGGCGGAGAGCTGTTGAGGGCCGGACCTTTAGCCATCATATGAAGTCTGGTGCCGTTTGGAGGATTTTCCATTGACTTACAACAACATGGTATTTTATGGCGAAGGAAGCGTTGCCATGGAAACGGCATATGATGACATCCCATAATTGACATAGAGCTGTTGAGGGCCGGACCATTAATGATAGTCTGAAGTCTGGTGCCGTTTGGATGATTTTCCATTGAGTTACGTCAATACCGGGTTTTTTGGCGAGGGAAGTGTTGCCATGGAAAGGGCATATGGTGAGATCTCGGTTTTCACGTAGAGCTGTTGAGGCATTGACCGGTGATATAAAAGTTAAGTCTGGGGGATGATGGGACCTTGTCCATTGGAGTTACGACAACACCAGGTTTATTGGCGGGGGAAGCATTGCCATGGCAACGGCATATGAGGACATCCCATAATTGACATAGAGCTGTTGAGGGCCGGACCATTAATGATAGTCTGAAGTCTGGTGCCGTTTGGACGATTTTCCATTGACTTACAACAACATGGTATTTTATGGCGAAGGAAGCGTTGCCATGGAAACGGCATATGATGACATCCCATAATTGGCATAGAGCTGTTTAGGGCCTGACCATCACCCATCATATGAAGTCTGGTGCCGTTTGGACGATTTTCCATTGAGTTAACAGAACATCGTGTTTTTTGGCGAGGGATTCGTTGCCATGGAAACGGCATACGATGAGATCTCAGATTTCATGTAGAGCTGTTGAGGCATTCACCTGTGATATAAAAGTGAAGATTGGGGGACGATGGGACCGTGTCCATTGGAGTTACAGCGACACCGTGTGTTATGGCGAGGGATCCGTTGCCATGGTAACGCCATATTAAGTAACATCGGATTTGACGTAGAGCTGTTCAGGGCCGCAGTGTTAATCATCATGTGAATTTTGGTGGCGTTCTGAGCATGTCAGTTTGAATTATGACATCATCGTGTTCCATGGCGAGGGATGGCATCGAGCGAACGCGAACTTTGGCGCCAAATCACGGCTGCGCCGTGCGAAAGCAAAGAAGTTCCGTGATAACTTTAGATCGCCCATTTGTCGAGAAGCTACCCGACGAAATTTGGAGTCGTACGGATAAAGTCCCTAGGAGGAGTTCGTTAAAGTGCGGAGGACGAAAAACGCGATAAATCGCGTTTTTCCAACGCCAAATTGAAAATGGCCGACTTGCTGTACGTTATTTTATACCCCTCCAAGAGGCTTTTTTGCTCGTCTCCGCACCCTAGATATGCGTAGCGAGTTTCGTTGGTTTACGTGAAAGTTAAAGTAGGGGGAGTTAACGTTAAAAACGGAAGTGGGCGTGGTCTACGCCATTTTTAACGCAAAGTTCCGGTACCAATTACACATCGCTATTTTCACGACTTGTGATGCGCATGCGAAATTTGGTGAGTTTTCACATATGTTGCTGGGGTCAAAAGTGCGCGCAATGTATTCAAATAATAATCAGAAGAAGAATAATAATAATAATTAAAGCTGCGAGCAGCGTTGAGCGGGTCTTCGACGCTCCGCAGGCTGTTGTCCGCACGTCGACGTCAGGCAGATGTCTCGAGGACTCGGCCGTTGGCAAACGTGGGAAGTTTCAGGCCGATCGGACAACGTACACAGGAGTTACAGCAGTATCACAAACATTGTGTTTGATGGGGAGTGATCTGTCGCCATGGCAACGGAATTTGATGACACCCCATAATACGCCTAGATGTGTTGAGGGCTGCATCGTTATCAAACCTGTGAAGTTTTGGGCCGTTTGGAGCAAGTTAACTGGAGTTATGAGAGAACCCTGTTTCACGGCGACCATTTAGTTACCATAGCAACGACATTTGACGAAATCTCAAATCTGACACATATATGTCTCGAGGGGGTTGACCGTTAGCACACATGTGAAATTTGAACACTTTTTGAACATTTAAACAGGAGTTTTAGCAATATCGTGCTTAACGGCGAGGGATGCGTTGCCATGGCAACAGCTTTTGAGGAAAACTCACTATTGTCATATTGAGGTGTTGAGGGCCGGACCATCAACTGTCATCTGAAGTGTGGTGCGGTTTGGACGATTTTCCATGGAATTAAGAGAACATTGTGTTTTATGGCGAGGGATGCGTTGCCATGGCAACGGCATATGATGACATCCCCTAATTGACATAGAGCTGTTGAGGGCCTGACCATTAATGATAGTCTGAAGTCTGGTGCCGTTTGGACGATTTTCCATGGAGTTATGACAATACCGGGTATTTTGGCGAGGGATGCGTTGCCATGGCAACAGCTTTTGAGGAAAACTCACTATTTTCACAGTGAGGTGTTGAGGGCCGGACCATTAACTGTGATCTGAAGTCTGGTGCCGTTTGGACGATTTTCCATTGAATTACGACAACATTGTGTTTTTTGGCAAGGGATGCGTTGCCATGGAAACGGCATAGGATGACATCGCATAATTGGCGTAGAGCTGTTGAGGGCCGGACCATTAGCCATCATCTGAAGTCTGTTGCCGTTTGGACGATTTTCCATTGAGTTAAAACAACACCGTGTTTCATGGCGAGGGATCTGTCGCCATGGCAACGGCATATGATGACACCCCATAATGGAGTTAGAGCTGTTCAGGGCCTGACCGTCACCCATCATATGAAGTCTGGTGCCGTTTGGACGATTTTCCATTGAGTTAACAGAACATCGGGTATTTTGGTGAGGGATGCGTTGCCATGGCAACAGCTTTTGAGGAAAACTCACTATTGTGACATTGAGGTGTTGAGGGCCGGACCATTAATTGTGATCTGAAGTCTGGTGCCGTTTGGACCATTTTCCATTGAGTTAAGACAACATTGGGTTTTATGGAGGGGGATGCGTTGCCATGGAAACTGCAAATGATGACATCCCATAATTGGCATAGAGCTGTTGAGGGCCGGACCATCACCCATCATATGAAGTCTGGTGGCGTTTGGACGATTTTCCATTGAATTACGACAACATAGAGTTGTATGGCGAGGGATGCGTTGCCATGGAAACGGCATACGATGACATCCCATAATTGGCATAGAGCTGTTTAGGGCCTGACCATCACCCATCATATGAAGTCTGGTGCCGTTTGGACGATTTTCCATTGAGTTAACAGAACATCGTGTTTTTTGGCGAGGGATTCGTTGCCATGGAAACGGCATACGATAAGATCTCAGATTTCATGTAGAGCTGTTGAGGCATTCACCGGTGATATAAAAGTGAAGATTGGGGGACGATGGGACCGTGTCCATTGGAGTTACAGCGACACCGTGTGTTATGGCGAGGGATCCGTTGCCATGGTAACGCCATATTAAGTAACATCGGATTTGACGTAGAGCTGTTCAGGGCCGCAGTGTTAATCATCATGTGAATTTTGGTGGCGTTCTGAGCATGTCAGTTTGAATTATGACATCATCGTGTTCCATGGCGAGGGATGGCATCGAGCGAACACAAACTTTGGCGCCAAATCACGGCTGCGCCGTGCGAAAGAAAAGAAGTTCCGTGATAAATTTAGATCGCCCATTTGTCGAGAAGCTACCCGACGAATTTGGAGTCGTACGGATAAAGTCCCTAGGAGGAGTTCGTTAAAGTGCGGAGGACGAAAAACGCGATAAATCGCGTTTTTCCAACGCCAAATTCAAAATGGCCGACTTGCTGTACGTTATTTTATACCCCTCCAAGAGGCTTTTATGCTCGTCTCCGCACCCTAGATATGCGTAGCGAGTTTCGTTGGTTTACGTGAAAGTTAAAGTAGGGGGAGTTAACGTTAAAAACGGAAGTGGGCGTGGTCTACGCAATTTTTTACGCAAAGTTCCGGTACCAATTACACATCGCTATTTTCACGACTTGTGATGCGTATGCGAAATTTGGTGAGTTTTCACATATGTTGCGGGGGTCAAAAGTGCGCGCAATGTATTCAAATAATAATCAGAAGAAGAATTAAAGCTGCGAGCAGCGTTGATCGGGTCTTCGACTTTCCGCAGTCTGTTGTCCGCACGTCGACGTGTCTAGGTGTCTGAAGGACTCGGCCATTGGCAAACGTGGGAAGTTTCAGGCCGATCGGACAATGTATTTAGGAGTTACAGCAGTATCAGATACATTGTGTTTGATGGCGAGGGATCTGTCGCCATGGCAACGGAATTTGATGAAACCCCATAATACGCCTAGATGTGTTGAGGGCTGCATCGTTATCAGATGTGTGAAGTTTTGGGCCGTTTGGAGCATGTTAACTGGAGTTATGAGAAAACCGTGTTTCACGGAGACCATTTTGTTATCATAGCAACGAAATTTGACAAAATCTCTAAACTGACACATATATGTGTCGAGGGCTTGACAGTTGGCACACATGTAAAGTTTGAACAGTTTTCGACCATATACACAGGACTTATAGCAATATCGTGGTTAACGGCGAGGGGTGTGTTGCCATGGCAACAGCTTTTGGGGAAAACTCACTATTGTCATATTGAGGTGTTGAGGGACAAACCATTAGCCATCATCTAAAGTCTGGTGCCGTTTGGATGATTTGAGATCTCAGATTTCACGTAGAGCTGTTGAGGCATTGACCGGTGATATAAAAGTTAAGACTGGGGGACGATGGGACCTTGTCCATTGGAGTTACGACAACACCAGGTTTATTGGCGGGGGACGCATTGCCATGGCAACGGCATATGAGGACATCCCATAATTGACATAGAGCTGTTGAGGGCCGGACCATTAATGATAGTCTGAAGTCTGGTGCCGTTTGGACGATTTTCCATTGAATTAGGACAACACCGTGTTTCATGGCGAGGGATCTGTTGCCATGGCAACGGCATATGATGACATCCCATAATTGGCATAGAGCTGTTGAGGGCCGGACCATTAATGATAGTCTGAAGTCTGGTGCCGTTTGGAGGATTTTCCATTGAATTACAACAACACCAGGTTTTTTGGCGAGGGACGCGTTGCCATCGAAACGGCATATGATGACATCCCATAATTGGCGGAGAGCTGTTGAGGGCCGGACCATTAGCCATCATATGAAGTCTGGTGCCGTTTGGACTATTTTCCATTGACTTACAACAACATGGTATTTTATGGCGAAGGAAGCGTTGCCATGGAAACGGCATATGATGACATCCCATAATTGACATAGAGCTGTTGAGGGCCGGACCATTAATGATAGTCTGAAGTCTGGTGCCGTTTGGATGATTTTCCATTGAGTTACGTCAATACCGGGTTTTTTGGCGAGGGAAGTGTTGCCATGGAAACGGCATATGGTGAGATCTCGGATTTCACGTAGAGCTGTTGAGGCATTGACCGGTGATATAAAAGTTAAGTCTGGGGGACGATGGGACCTTGTCCATTGGAGTTACGACAACACCAGGTTTATTGGCGGGGGACGCATTGCCATGGCAACGGCATATGAGGACATCCCATAATTGACATAGAGCTGTTGAGGGCCGGACCATTAATGATAGTCTGAAGTCTGGTGCAGTTTGGACCATTGTCCATTGAGTTAGGACAACACCGTGTTTCATGGCGAGGGAACTGTCGCCATGGCAACGGCATATGAGGACATTCCATAATTGACATAGAGCTGTTGAGGGCCGGACCATTAATGATAGTCTGAAGTCTGGTGCCGTTTGGACGATTTTCCATTGACTTACAACAACATGGTATTTTATGGCGAAGGAAGCGTTGCCATGGAAACGGCATATGATGACATCCCATAATTGACATAGAGCTGTTTAGGGCCTGACCATCACCCTATTTAGGGGCAATGGATGTCCACTTGCGGGAGACGACAGACAGTGGTGCGGTTAGCCAAAGTGACAATGGATGTCCACTTGCGGGAGACGACAGACAGTGGTGCGGTTAGCCAAAGTGACAGACCTAATGTTAGACCAATTTACAGGCAATGGACGTCCACTCTCGGGAGAGAGACCTCCAGCATGTGTCCCTGACATGGAGACTCTGTTTATTTCACTCATCCAGGACAGAGACCGGGGAAATCTCCTCTCTGTGGCCCCTCCAAGACCCCCAAAGGACGGACCACAGACCTCCAGCATGTGTCCCTGACATGGGCACCTCCATAACCTTGCACACCGTGAGTCCCCGGACTCCCGGACTTAAGCACTCCCCCACGGACTAAACCCAAATGTTCACACCCTACAGAACTTCATGCCCCTGGTTAACCTAAAGGGGGTGGATTTTGCGGTGCTTTACCGTCCGCACATCGGTATCCATATTCGGCCTTATTCACGGCACCACCACCCCTTCTGTGGAGGATATTCTCATGCTCCTGGTAACCCTTTAAATAGTCTGATACTGTCAGGGCTCATCACCGCACTTTACAAGCCATAAATAATATTTAAATGGTCGGGGAAAGTGTTTTTAAACGTCTGGAAGAGAGTTGTAGCCTGTCATTTTGCAGGATATCATTTAACATGTAACCTCTCCTGGAAATGCACAGAATATGTCCATTTCCAGGAGAGATTCCATGTTAAATTATATCCTGCAAAATGACAGGCTATAACCCAGGAACAAGTGTTTGAAAGGCGGGGAAAAGTTGTTTAAAATAGTCGGAAAAGTGTTTTTAAACGTCTGGAAGAGAGTTGTTGCCTGTCATTTTGCAGGATATCATTTAACATGTAACCTCTCCTGGAAATGCACAGAGTATGTCCATTTCCAGGAGAGATTCCATGTTAAATTATATCCTGCAAAATGACAGGCTATAACCCAGGAACAAGTGTTTGAAAGGCGGGGAAAAGTTGTTTAAAATAGTCGGAAAAGTGTTTTTAAATGTCTGGAAGAGAGTTGTTGCCTGTCATTTTGCAGAATATAATTTAACATGGAACCTCTCCTGGAAATGCACAGAGTATGTCCATTTCCAGGAGAGGTTACATGTTAAATTATATCCTGCAAAATGACAGGCTATAACCCAGGAACAAGTGTTTGAAAGGCGGGGAAAAGTTGTTTAAAATAGTCGGGAAAGTGTTTTTAAACGTCTGGAAGAGAGTTGTTGCCTGTCATTTTGCAGGATATAATTTAACATGGAACCTCTCCTGGAAATGCACAGAGTATGTCCATTTCCAGGAGAGGTTACATGTTAAATTATATCCTGCAAAATGACAGGCTATAACCCAGGAACAAGTGTTTGAAAGGCGGGGAAAAGTTGTTTAAAATAGTCTGATACCTCCAGGGCGCATCACCGCATTTTACAAGCCAGGGAAGGTGTCTGAATCCTGGGTAAACATTGTTTAAATAGTCTGACACCTGGCACTGTATTTGCCCCTGGGAAACTTCAAGGTTATATTCATGTTTTATTATTTATTTAATAATCACATGATTTTTACAAAAACAGTATACACAGTATACATATATACAATAATAATAATAATAATAATAATAATAATATAACAATATACATAATAAAAACATGAAAAGTGGTGAAAATGAGAAAATGTATCCGAAAATAGTGCCTCCTAATGCGGGCATGTGGACAGTAGCCACAGACTCACAGGCACACACACATGCAGAGATCCAGGGGGCGGAGCACATGGCTTTTTTTACCCAGAAATAAGTCTATGAGAGGCGGGGAGACTCAGAGGACAGGCTGCGTCACCTCACTTTGTAACCCAGGAAAAGAGCAGGAATTCTGGCTGCGTGAGTGTTAAAAGTGCATTCATCTGTGTTAATCCGACAGCCGCAGAGGTGCTGACGCAAAGCAGGCGGAACAAATTGATTATTTGAACCAGGAATAAATGTTTGCAAGGCGGGGAAAGTGTTCCTGCAGCCCCTCCATAACGGTAATAATGATTAGAAATGATTTCCAGGGCAGAAAGCGTTTTTTAAATGTGGAAAAAAATATGTTAAACTGTTTAAAAAGCACAAAGTGATTTGAGTGCAGTTCTCATGTGTCCCCACAGGAGGGCGCGTCGTCCCAGGGAGCACAGTGCATGGTGACAAGGTACGATTTATACCCTAAAATAGCATGCTAAGCGTGGGTGGATTAGTTTCAAAGCATGCACACTCTGCTCGTGTCAGACTTCCATCAAATAGACCGGGGAAAACACCTCTCATTAGCCCCTCACAGACCACCAAAGGACGGACTAAGCAGCTCCAGCACGGCTCCCTCACATGGAGCTCAGGTTATTTCATACCTCCAGAAGAGGGACCGGGAAAACCACCTCTCTGTAGCCCCTGACAGAGCCCCAAAGGACGGACTAAGGACCTCCGGCAACAGTGGCACTTCCATAACCTCGTGCACCGTGAGACCCCGGGCCCCCGGACTTAAGCACTCCCCCACGGACTAAACCCAGATGTTCACACCCTGCAGAATCTCATGCCCCTGGTCACCTTTAAGGGGGGGGGATGGATTTTGCGGTGCTTTACCGTCCGAACACAAGCATCAATATTCGTCCTCCTTCACAGCAGCAGCAGCAGCAGCAGCAGCAGCAGCACCTGCCCTGCTGGAGGTTCACACTTTAACTTATTTGTATTCGTTTTTTTTTGTTCCCCTCCTCTGCCTTACATATCCTCCCACGCTCGAGCACTCCTCACTCGGACTAAACCCCTCCATGCACACCGCCAGAACCAGAACCTCACGCCCCTGGTGACCTTAAAGGTGTTTGTCTTTGTTTGTTTTTGTATTCCACATAGACAGGCAGGTGTTCAGCACCACGGACAGAGCCTGCCCGCTGCTGCTGCTGCTGCTGATGGAAGGTGGAACACTTTGAGTCTTTTTATTTTCTCTTTTCTCCCTGCTCCTGCACACACCTTTTGTTACCCTCCTCTGCCTTACACATCCTCCCACGCTCGAGCACTCCTCACTCGGACTAAACCCAGATGTTCACACCCTACAGAACTTCATGCCCCTGGTTACCCTAAAGGGGTGAATTTTGCGGTGCTTTACCGTCCGCACATCGGCATACATATTCGGCCTTATTCATGACACTACAACCCCTTCTTTGGAGGATATTCTCATGCTCCTGGTAACCCTTTAAATAGTCTGATACTGTCAGGGCTCATCACCGCACTTTACAAGCCAGAAATAATGTTTAAATGGTCGGGAAAAGTGTTTTTAAACATCTGGAAGAGAGTTGTAGCCTGTCATTTTGCAGGATATAATTTAACATGGAACCTCTCCTGGAAATGCACAGAGTATGTCCATTTCCAGGAGAGGTTACATGTTAAATTATATCCTGCAAAATGACAGGCACTGTATTTTCCCCTGGGAACCTTCAAGGTTATACTAATGTTTTTTTACATTTTTTATTTAATTATCACACCACTTTTACAAAAACAGTATACAAAATAAACATAATTACAACATGATTAACAGGGGCCTGGGGGCCATATTAGCCGTCTAACTTGTACAGTGCACCGGGGAAAAAAGGTTGAGTCCACGGCCCCTTTCCCCTCATCAGGAGTACCAATCGGTCCTGAAGAAGAGGTATCGCTGCTCTCCGCCCCTGAATCCTCTTCGGAGGTAGCTGACGGTGGTAGACCTCCTTCTGATGATGATGCTGCTGCAGCTGCTGCCGCCGCCCTGAACATGGAGCGGATCTTCAATGCCTCCTTTATTCCAGGCGTATTCGCGTAGAACCGGTCTGCAGTGCTTACGTCGTGGCACATAAACCTAGCCAGAATCGACCTGCTTTCTGGATCTTGGTGATGCTTGATATTGTCAGCCAGGGCAGTGCGCAAGATGGTGAAGGTGACGGCTGTTTCTAGCCCAGCATCAGCCCAAGCCCTCTTCAAGTGAGCGTTCAGGTTCTTGGAAGCCTGCTTCCCCGATGTGAAAAGGAAGAATTCACTGTGAGGACCCGACAAGCCCTCTTTTATCCCCATCCACCGCATGACCCAGCTAAACTCCTTTATTGTAAGCACCAGCTGTGCTTCACCAAATGTCTTGGCAGTCTTGTGATCCTGCACGTGGATGATGTAGCCCTCAGCAGTGCCCCTTCTGTCCGCCTCAAAGACCTCCGTGTTGGTCATGTTTGCGTACACACCCGGACGGTGGCCATACAGGAGGCTCCAATGGAGGGTTAGATAGCCATATAGCAGGTACTGGGTGATTGAGGTCGGATTGCTAGCCATCAGGTCAAGGAGATCAGGGATGCGCTTCTCAGCGGCCGCCATGGCGGCGAGAAGCTCCGCCTGGCTCGGCAGATGATCCAGCTTGTCCCTCTTCACCTTAAACTGGTGGAGAGTGACAGACTTTTTCAAATCGTTAATGTTGGCTTTCACCTCTCTGATGATGTTGGTCATATCAGACTGGGTGAGCCTGCACCCCCGGAGCTTTGATGCAGACAAGTACCTCAGGAAATGGTTCACAGTCTTCAGGAACAACAGCGATGTTGTGACTGTCCGGCCCGACTCTGAAATATACTTGCTCCAGCCACGGACCCTCTTTGTGTCTTTTAGAAACAGCCAGTCTGACAGCCGGTCAACACCATGGCCCATGAATACTATGAAGTTCTTTATCCGTCTGACATTGGACATACAATTCTCTTTCCGTTTTACTGTCGGTGCAAGACCCTCACAATGACCTCTGTATGTCTGAATGTACGTCTCCATGCTTTTAGGCAACGTGATTTCACGCATGGTATTCCGCAGTCCCTTCCCAGTGCACCATTGATTTTGGGAAGAGGGCCAGTCCTTAGCCAGATTAGCTTTCAGCTTATTGGAGACAGACGCACGGGTCTTCTGGCATACAGGGGTCTCACTACAGGAGGCTTCTACGGACCGCATGACAGTCTTCATCGGGGTCTTGCTTCCGGAGGCTTCTGGGGACCGCATCACAGACTTGAGAGGGGTCTCACTACCGGAGGCTTTGTCGGACCGCATGACAGTCTTCACCGGGGTCTCACTACCGGAGGCTTCTGGGGACCGCATGACAGTCTTCACCGGGGTCTTGCTTCCGGAGGCTTCTTGGGACCGCATGACAGTCTTCACCGGGGTCTCACTACCGGAGGCTTTGTCGGACCGCATGACAGTCTTCACCGGGGTCTTGCTTCCGGAGGCTTCTGGGGACCGCATCACAGACTTGAGGGGGGTCTCACTCGCAGAGGCTTCTATGGACCGCATGACAATCTTCACCGGGGTCTTGAGAGGGGTATTGCTGCCGGAGGCTACTGAGTTCATGTCGGGGGTACTTGGGATTGCTACGCCCTTAAATCGTATACATTCTTCGTCTTCCTCAAGCAGAGCAGCAGTGGCATTCTGCTTCCTGGGTTTTAGACCCTGTTTTAGCCTGGAGCGCAGGGTCTTCACCTCATCAATGAGGGCATCCTTCTGAGCCCTCAATGCCACATTGTCCAGCCTCACCTGCATGCAGTCCTCTTCGTCACACTCGGTATGTGGGGAGAAGGGTGGAGGGTGCACCGGGTATTCCTCCTCATTGTCTATATCCAATAATGTAGCCATTCCAATGATGGGATTAGTCTCTCGGAGGTCATGGAGCAACTGCATGGCCACACTATGCTTCAGCCTTGCCATGACCTGATGTGCCTCATCTCGGGAGAACTCAGGGTGGTCACGAGTTACATGACGGTGTAGTTTCCTCCCAGCATACGAACACCCTGTGATGGGACAGGGTTTGGTCCGAACATTTATTCTACCACTGGCCATTTTAAGAATGATGCCTCTTTCATCCAGGTTCCGCACTGCATGTTTGTGCTTAAGGTGCTTATTCAAAGCCAGATAGCGGAGACTGCACACCGGGCATTCGGTCAACATCCTTCCAAAAACACACACAATGAATTCTATTTAAATGGTTTTCTGTTTTTCCGTTTATATGCGTTAGCCAACTGCTGATTGCAACCATGGGTCCGATGCTTCAATGCAGGGAACACGGACCAAGGGGAGGACTTGGGTTACCACCTGGTTAAAATGGTCCCACCTCCGCACCAACGCGGCTGGCGATGGGTCCGATACATTGATTGTTTTTTGTTTCATGGTTCTGCCACGAGCTCACAAGACAGTTTTGGGTACAAAACGTGGGGGTAACAGTACCTCCGGGCGCTCCGTCCCGCTCCGGCTTTCGCCGCAGCGGGGGGAGGAGGCATTGAACCCCTCGCACCTGCCCCCGGAGGAGGCAGGGGAGTCAGGTACCCGGAGGCGCACGGTGGACGGCCAGGGCGAGACCGCCACACCGCACTGGAGTCAGAGTTCCGAGTTTTTCGAGCCAGGTCCCGGTGAAACGCAGTACGGAGCACCCGGCAGGAACCTCCAGCAGACCCCCCCGCGCGGTTCCCTCGTCCCTCGGAAGAGGCAGAGAGGTGGGTGTTTTTCATCTGCTGGCGGACTGCCGGGGAGAACGTGCTGCTCGGGAGCCAGGCTCAGAGTTAGTGGCAGTGAGAGCCCGTGCACCTGCCTTTTACAGCAGGCACGCGCTGGTATCGGGGTGGGGAGAGAAGGTAGATGCAGAGGCTGCAGAAACAGCCAGAGCCTTTCCCCTCTAACACACCCCTCATTTGGTGCATTGAACCCCTCGCACCTGCCCCCGGAGGAGTCAGGTACCCGGAGGCGCACGGTGGACGGCCAGGGCGAGACCGCCACACCGCACTGGAGTCAGAGTTCCGAGTTTTTCGAGCCAGGTCCCGGTGAAACGCAGTACGGAGCACCCGGCAGGAACCTCCAGCAGACCCCCCCGCGCGGTTCCCTCGTCCCTCGGAAGAGGCGGAGAGGTGGGTGTTTTTCATCTGCTGGCGGACTGCCGGGGAGAACGTGCTGCTCGGGAGCCAGGCTCAGAGTTAGTGGCAGTGAGAGCCCGTGCACCTGCCTTTTACAGCAGGCACGCGCTGGTATCGGGGTGGGGAGAGAAGGTAGATGCAGAGGCTGCAGAAACAGCCAGAGCCTTTCCCCTCTAACACACCCCTCATTTGGTTCATGAGCACTGGGCAGAGTCCCCTGTCAACTCTCCTTATATTCCTCCGGAGACCAGTTGGGTTAGGGAATGTTCCGGTATTTGGACAACATTAACATGGGATCACTCCGGTCAATGTACGTACTTCGTCTCACTGGAATATTAATGGCCAGATTGAATACAAAATCGACCCAAATTCTCCGGTCAATGACAGGAGAGTTTTGAAAGTGACAAAACACTGTTCCACACATTTAAAAACACTTAATCAATGTTTACCCAGGATCCATGCACCTTTCCTGGCTTGTAAAATGTGGTGATGCGCCCTGGAGGTAGCGGGTAGGCTCTGTGCGTGGTGCTGAACCCCAGCCTGTCTATGTGGAATACAAAAACAAACAAAGACAAACACCTTTAAGGTCACCAGGGTCGTGAGGTTCTGGTTCTGGCGGTGTGCATGGAGGGGTTTAGTCCGAGTGAGGAGTGCTCGAGCGTGGGAGGATGTGTAAGGCAGAGGAGGGGAACAAAAGGTGTGTGCAGGAGCAGGGAGAAAAGAGAAAATAAAAAGACTCAAAGTGTTCCACCTTCCAGCAGCAGCAGCAGCAGCAGCGGGCCCGCGGTGCTGAACACCTGCCTGTCTATGTGGAGTACAAAAACAAACAAAGACAAACACCTTTAAGGTCACCAGGGTCGTGAGGTTCTGGTTCTGGCGGTGTGCATGGAGGGGTTTGACCTGGCTCCCCGACACAATGCACATAGTCTGGAGCAGCGGAGCAGCGGCTGGGCCGTGTTCCCCCTTCTGTCCATTTGCCTATCAGTTTGTTAACGAAGTGGACAGAGGCTGTTTTTTGCCCCTAAAAGTGACTTTTAATGGTGTTTTTTGTATTTAAATGATGGGTTTTATATTTCTCCAGGGTCCCCGACACAATGAAACTAGTCTGGAGCTCGCTGGGGTCCCGCAAAATGCTTTAATCACGATTTTGTCCTTTTCCCCATCACTTTGTTAACGAAGTGGACAGAGGCTGTTTTTTGCCCCTAAAAGTGACTTTTAATGGTGTTTTTGGCATTTAAATGATGGGTCTTATCATTATCCAGGGTCCCCGACACAATGAAACTAGTCTGGAGCTCGCTGGGGTCCCGCAAAATGCTTTAATCACGATTTTGTCCTTTTCCCCATCACTTTGTTAACGAAGTGGACAGAGGCTGTTTTTTGCCCTAAAAGTGACTTTTAATGGTGTTTTTGGCATTTAAATGATGTGTTTTATCATTATCCAGGGTCCCCGACACAATGAAACTAGTCTGGAGCTCGCTGGGGTCCCGCAAAATGCTTTAATCACGATTTTGTCCTTTTCCCCATCACTTTGTTAACGAAGTGGACAGAGGCTGTTTTTTGCCCCTAAAAGTGACTTTTAATGGTGTTTTTGGCATTTAAATGATGGGTCTTATCATTATCCAGGGTCCCCAAGACAATGCAACTAGTCTGGAGCTCGCTGGGGTCCCGCAAATGCTTTAATCACGATTTGGTCCATTTCCCCATCAGTTTGTTAACGAAGTGGACAGAGGCTGTTTTGTGCCCCTAAAAGTGACTTTTAATGGTGTTTTTGGCATTTAAATGATGTGTTTTATCATTATCCAGGGTCCCCGACACAATGAAACTAGTCTGGAGCTCGCTGGGGTCCCGCAAAATGCTTTAATCACGATTTTGTCCTTTTCCCCATCACTTAGTTAACGAAGTGGACAGAGGCTGTTTTTTTGCCCCTAAAAGTGACTTTTAATGGTGTTTTTTGTATTTAAATGATGTGTTTTATCTTTCTCCAGGGTCCCGACGCAATGCACATAGTCTGGAGCTCGCTGGGGTCCCGCAAAATGCTTTAATCACGATTTTGTCCTTTTCCCCATCACTTTGTTAACGAAGTGGACAGAGGCTGTTTTTTGCCCCTAAAAGTGACTTTTAATGGTGTTTTTTGTATTTAAATGATGTGTTTTATATTTCCCCAGGGTCCCCGACACAATGAAACTAGTCTGGAGCTCGCTGGGGTCCCGCAAAATGCTTTAATCACGATTTGTCCTTTTCCCCATCACTTTGTTAACGAAGTGGACAGAGGCTGTTTTTTGCCCCTAAAAGTGACTTTTAATGGTGTTTTTTGTATTTAAATGATGTGTTTTATCTTTCTCCAGGGTCCCCGACGCAATGCACATAGTCCTGGAGCTCGCTGGGGTCCCGCAAAATGCTTTAATCACGATTTTGTCCTTTTCCCCATCACTTTGTTAACGAAGTGGACAGAGGCTGTTTTTTGCCCCTAAAAGTGACTTTTAATGGTGTTTTTGGCATTTAAATGATGGGTCTTATCATTATCCAGGGTCCCCGACACAATGAAACTAGTCTGGAGCTCGCTGGGGTCCCGCAAAATGCTTTAATCACGATTTGGTCCTTTTCCCCATCACTTTGTTAACGAAGTGGACAGAGGCTGTTTTTTGCCCCTAAAAGTGACTTTTAATGGTGTTTTTTGTATTTAAATGATGGGTTTTATATTTCTCCAGGGTCCCCGACACAATGAAACTAGTCTGGAGCTCGCTGGGGTCCCGCAAAATGCTTTAATCACGATTTTGTCCTTTTCCCCATCACTTTGTTAACGAAGTGGACAGAGGCTGTTTTTTGCCCCTAAAAGTGACTTTTAATGGTGTTTTTGGCATTTAAATGATGGGTCTTATCATTATCCAGGGTCCCCGACACAATGAAACTAGTCTGGAGCTCGCTGGGGTCCCGCAAAATGCTTTAATCACGATTTTGTCCTTTTCCCCATCACTTTGTTAACGAAGTGGACAGAGGCTGTTTTTTTGCCCTAAAAGTGACTTTTAATGGTGTTTTTGGCATTTAAATGATGTGTTTTATCATTATCCAGGGTCCCCGACACAATGAAACTAGTCTGGAGCTCGCTGGGGTCCCGCAAATGCTTTAATCACGATTTTGTCCTTTTCCCCATCACTTTGTTAACGAAGTGGACAGAGGCTGTTTTTTTGCCCCTAAAAGTGACTTTTAATGGTGTTTTTTGGCATTTAAATGATGGGTCTTATCATTATCCAGGGTCCCCAAGACAATGCAACTAGTCTGGAGCTCGCTGGGGTCCCGCAAATGCTTTAATCACGATTTGGTCCATTTCCCCATCACTTTGTTAACGAAGTGGACAGAGGCTGTTTTTTGCCCCTAAAAGTGACTTTTAATGGTGTTTTTTGGCATTTAAATGATGGGTCTTATCATTATCCAGGGTCCCCGACACAATGAAACTAGTCTGGAGCTCGCTGGGGTCCCGCAAAATGCTTTAATCACGATTTTGTCCTTTTCCCCATCACTTTGTTAACGAAGTGGACAGAGGCTGTTTTTTGCCCCTAAAAGTGACTTTTAATGGTGTTTTTGGCATTTAAATGATGGGTCTTATCATTATCCAGGGTCCCCGACACAATGAAACTAGTCTGGAGCTCGCTGGGGTCCCGCAAAATGCTTTAATCACGATTTTGTCCTTTTCCCCATCACTTTGTTAACGAAGTGGACAGAGGCTGTTTTTTGCCCCTAAAAGTGACTTTTAATGGTGTTTTTGGCATTTAAATGATGGGTCTTATCATTGTGGAGGGTCCCCAAGACAATGCAACTAGTCTGGAGCTCGCTGGGGTCCCGCAAATGCTTTAATCACGATTTGGTCCTTTTCCCCATCAGTTTGTTAACGAAGTGGACAGAGGCTGTTTTTTGCCCCTAAAAGTGACTTTTAATGGTGTTTTTGGCATTTAAATGATGGGTCTTATCATTATCCAGGGTCCCCGACACAATGAAACTAGTCTGGAGCTCGCTGGGGTCCCGCAAAATGCTTTAATCACGATTTTGTCCTTTTCCCCATCACTTTGTTAACGAAGTGGACAGAGGCTGTTTTTTGCCCCTAAAAGTGACTTTTAATGGTGTTTTTTGTATTTAAATGATGTGTTTTATCATTCTCCAGGGTCCCCGACACAATGCACATAGTCTGGAGCTCGCTGGGGTCCCGCAAATGCTTTAATCAGGCGTTTTAACACTTTTCCCCACGAAAATGATTTTTAATTATTTTTTGGGGGCTATATAAATCAAATTCCGGTTAATGCCGAGCACAATTGTACCTTTTACTATTTTAATGTATTTGCATGATATATCTTTGGGCGATAAAAGCGACATGTTTGGATGACTTTGTCAGTTTATGGAGCTTATCCCACAAATCCCGGATGATCCGGGCCAAATTTGGGAGCTCATAGGCAGCCTGCCATAGGCCCCCACCCGTGGAATGAAAAAAAAAATGAAAGAAAACGGTCAATTATATGTTAAAATAATCAAAAAATGAACTTTTAAAATTACATGGGAGAGGGGATCTGAAAAATTGGAGGAAGGGGAAAAGTGTTCGGCGCTTCGGGACGAAGCGCCGAACACTTTTCCCCTACCCCGTTGCAAGGTACAACGGAGAGGGGAATCCAGACTTCCCCTCCTCCGTTGTAAAAAAACCGTTCATGTTTTACAAGCTACCTTCTGCACGAAATCGGAAACACGGTTTTTGAGAGGACTCAGAAAAAAAACGGCTGTGTAACTTCATGGAGGAATTCATCCGCTGTATGTGCACTTTGGCTCGGATACATTTTGTTGCCTGGAGACCCCCCAGCATGGTTCTTACCAAACTTAAAGTTTTTGAACTGGGCTCTGGAGGAAGGTAAGGGGAGTTGACAGGGGACTCAATCCGCCTCATGAGGCACTATTTTCGGATACATTTCAACACTTTTAGCCCTTTTTGATGGTTCTCCAAAAAATAACTCTGACTTTTTCAGAGTGTGGAGGAAGGTGAGGGGAGTTGACAGGGGACTTTATCCGCCTTATGGGGCACTATTCTCGGATACATTTCAACACTTTTAGCCCTTTTTGATGGTTCTCCAAAAAATAACTCTGACTTTTTCAGAGTGTGGAGGAAGGTGAGGGGAGTTGACAGGGGACTTTATCCGCCTTATGGGGCACTATTCTCGGATACATTTCAACACTTTTAGCCCTTTTTGATGGTTCTCCAAAAAATAACTCTGACTTTTTCAGAGTGTGGAGGAAGGTGAGGGGAGTTGACAGGGGACTTTACCCGCCTTATGGGGCACTATTCCCGGATACATTTCAACACTTTTAGCCCTTTTTGATGGTTCTCCAAAAAATAACTCTGACTTTTTCAGAGTGTGGAGGAAGGTGAGGGGAGTTGACAGGGGACTTTATCCGCCTTATGGGGCACTATTCTCGGATACATTTCAACACTTTTAGCCCTTTTTGATGGTTCTCCAAAAAATAACTCTGACTTTTTCAGAGTGTGGAGGAAGGTGAGGGGAGTTGACAGGGGACTTTACCCGCCTTATGGGGCACTATTCCCGGATACATTTCAACACTTTTAGCCCTTTTTGATGGTTCTCCAAAAAATAACTCTGACTTTTTCAGAGTGTGGAGGAAGGTGAGGGGAGTTGACAGGGGACTTTATCCGCCTTATGGGGCACTATTCCCGGATACATTTCAACACTTTTAGCCCTTTTTGATGGTTCTCCAAAAAATAACTCTGACTTTTTCAGAGTGTGGAGGAAGGTGAGGGGAGTTGACAGGGGACTTTACCCGCCTTATGGGGCACTATTCCCGGATACATTTCAACACTTTTAGCCCTTTTTGATGGTTCTCCAAAAAATAACTCTGACTTTTTCAGAGTGTGGAGGAAGGTGAGGGGAGTTGACAGGGGACTTTACCCGCCTTATGGGGCACTATTCTCGGATACATTTTTTCATTTTCACCCATTTTTGATGGTTCTCCAAAAAGACAAGTTAGTCTTTTTTCTTCCCCCTTCCTCTTCTGATTTCTCACTGATCGAATGGCAAACGCGACCCGCCATCGGAGGGCCTCCGCCGGCCCGGCCTCGTGCCGGTGCTCTGGCGGTCGGTTCCTCCGAACTGCGGGTTCGACTCTGATGGCCGGGAGGGACGAGGGAAACGTCGGGGGGGTCTGCTGGAGGCTCCTGCTGGAGTCTTGCGTTCACTGGGACCTGGCTCGAAAAACTCGAAACCCTGACTCCAGTGCGGTGTTGCGGCCATGCGCCTCCGGGTACCAGACTCCCCTGCCTCCTCCGTGTTGCGTGGGCTGCGTGGGGGTAACCCTGCGTGTCCGTTACCCTGCGTGTCTCTTACCTCCCAGGCCGACCGATATGAAGCGTTTCCAAGACGAACCGTCTGACTCAGGGGTCCCACCACAGGTTCCGTAGCGGGGTGGAAGTTCCACCTCCCCTCTTTGCCGCGGAATGCAAAACAAACACCTGTTTCTCTCATCCTCCACTGTGGCATAGCGGCCTTAGTCGGCTGTGGCATTCAGCAATTGGCCTTGCTCCGGGCACAGGACCCTACTTCATCAAACTACCTATTTGATCCTGCGTAACAACCACATATATGCTTGTCTGCAAAGACATTGATCGAATGGCAAACGTGACCCGCCATCGGAGGGCCTCCGCCGGCCCGGCCTCGTGCCGGTGCTCTGGCGGTCGGTTCCTCCGAACTGCGGGTTCGACTCTGATGGCCGGGAGGGACGAGGGAAACGTCGGGGGGGTCTGCTGGAGGCTCCGGGCACAGGACCCTACTTCATCAAACTACCTATTTGATCCTGCGTAACAACCACATATATGCTTGTCTGCAAAGACATTGATCGAATGGCAAACGTGACCCGCCATCGGAGGGCCTCCGCCGGCCCGGCCTCGTGCCGGTGCTCTGGCGGTCGGTTCCTCCGAACTGCGGGTTCGACTCTGATGGCCGGGAGGGACGGGGGAAACGTCGGGGGGGTCTGCTGGAGGCTCCTGCTGGAGTCTTGCGTTCACTGGGACCTGGCTCGAAAAACTCGAAACCCTGACTCCAGTGCGGTGTTGCGGCCATGCGCCTCCGGGTACCAGACTCCCCTGCCTCCTCCGTGTTGCGTGGGCTGCGTGGGGGTAACCCTGCGTGTCCGTTACCCTGCGTGTCTCTTACCTCCCAGGCCGACCGATATGAAGCGTTTCCAAGACGAACCGTCTGACTCAGGGGTCCCACCACAGGTTCCGTAGCGGGGTGGAAGTTCCACCTCCCCTCTTTGCCGCGGAATGCAAAACAAACACCTGTTTCTCTCATCCTCCACTGTGGCATAGCGGCCTTAGTCGGCTGCGGCATTCAGCAATTGGCCTTGCTCCGGGCACAGGACCCTACTTCATCAAACTACCTATTTGATCCTGCGTAACAACCACATATATGCTTGTCTGCAAAGACATTGATCGAATGGCAAACGTGACCCGCCATCGGAAGGCCTCCGCCGGCCCGGCTTCGTGCCGGTGCTCTGGCGGTCGGTTCTTCCAAACTGCGGGTTTGACTCTGCTCCTGGGAGCACATATGCTTGTCTGCAAAGAGGGACATGCCTGGTCCCGCCCAGGTGTTCTTCTACGGCTAGTGTCCAGCCAGCTGCGGTATCATCAACTTTGACCCGCCATCGGAGGGCCTCCTCCCCGGGTCCAGCTTCCGGTGCTAGGCGGTCGGTTCCTCCAAACTGTGTGATTGACTCTGCTCCTGGGAGCACATATGCTTGTCTGCAAAGAGGGACATGCCTGGTCCCGCCCAGGTGTTCTTCTACGGCTAGTGTCCAGCCAGCTGCGGTATCATCAACTTTGACCCGCCATCGGAGGGCCTCCTCCCCGGGTCCAGCTTCCGGTGCTTGGCGGTCGGTTCATCCAAACTACGGGTAATCCTGGAGCGGACATAAACAAAGAATGATATTTTACAGGACATGATGGATATGTGTTTTTTCCAGGCTTTTTGGAAATAAACCAAATGTGATTTTGCAGTGCATGATATAGCTCATTTTACCCATGTGATGTTGTGCAGTACATTACTGAGCTCATTTAACGATATTGGTCTACCAGGTGAAGTGGGATGCTGCCATTTCCCAACTGGTCTCCGGAGGAATATAAGGAGAGTTGACAGGGGACTCTGCCCAGTGCTCATGAACCAAATGAGGGGTGTGTTAGAGGGGAAAGGCTCTGGCTGTTTCTGCAGCCTCTGCATCTACCTTCTCTCCCCACCCAGATACCAGCGCGTGCCTGCTGTAAAAGGCAGGTGCACGGGCTCTCACTTCCACTAACTCTGAGCCTGGCTCCCGAGCAGCACGTTCTCCCCGGCAGTCCGCCAGCAGATGAAAAACACCCACCTCTCCGCCTCTTCCGAGGGACGAGGGAACCGCGCGGGGGGGTCTGCTGGAGGTTCCTGCCGGGTGCTCCGTACTGCGTTTCACCGGGACCTGGCTCGAAAAACTCGGAACTCTGACTCCAGTGCGGTGTGGCGGTCTCGCCCTGGCCGTCCACCGTGCGCCTCCGGGTACCTGACTCCCCTGCCTCCTCCGGGGGCAGGTGCGAGGGGTTCAATGCCTCCTCCCCCCGCTGCGGCGAAAGCCGGAGCGGGACGGAGCGCCCGGAGGTACTGTTACCCCCACGTTTTGTACCCAAAACTGTCTTGTGAGTTCGTGGCAGAACCATGAAACAAAAAACAATCAATGTATCGGACCCATCGCCAGTCGCGTTGGTGCGGAGGTGGGACCATTTTAACCAGGTGGTAACCCAAGTCCTCCCCTTGGTCCGTGTTCCCTGCATTGAAGCATCGGACCCATGGTTGCAATCAGCAGTTGGCTAACGCATATAAACGGAGAAACAGAAAACCATTTAAATATAATTCATTGTGTGTGTTTTTGGAAGGATGTTGACCGAATGCCCGGTGTGCAGCCTCCGCTATCTGGCTTTGAATAAGCACCTTAAGCACAAACATGCAGTGCGGAACCTGGATGAAAGAGGCATCATTCTTAAAATGGCCAGTGGTAGAATAAATGTTCGGACCAAACCCTGTCCCATCACAGGGTGTTCGTATGCTGGGAGGAAACTACACCGTCATGTAACTCGTGACCACCCTGAGTTCTCCCGAGATGAGGCACATCAGGTCATGGCAAGGCTGAAGCATAGTGTGGCCCTGCAGTTGCTCCATGACCTCCGAGAGACTAATCCCATCATTGGAATGGCTACATCATTGGATATAGACAATGAGGAGGAATACCCGGTGCACCCTCCACCCTTCTCCCCACATACCGAGTGTGACGAAGAGGACTGCATGCAGGTGAGGCTGGACAATGTGGCATTGAGGGCTCAGAAGGATGCCCTCATTGATGAGGTGAAGACCCTGCGCTCCAGGCTAAAACAGGGTCTAAAACCCAGGAAGCAGAATGCCACTGCTGCTCTGCTTGAGGAAGACGAAGAATGTATACGATTTAAGGGCGTAGCAATCCCAAGTACCCCCGACATGAACTCAGTAGCCTCCGGCAGCAATACCCCTCTCAAGACCCCGGTGAAGACTGTCATGCGGTCCATAGAAGCCTCTGCGAGTGAGACCCCCCTCAAGTCTGTGATGCGGTCCCCAGAAGCCTCCGGAAGCAAGACCCCGGTGAAGACTGTCATGCGGTCCGACAAAGCCTCCGGTAGTGAGACCCCGGTGAACACTGTCATGCGGTCCCCAGAAGCCTCCGGAAGCAAGACCCCGGTGAAGACTGTCATGCGGTCCAACAAAGCCTCCGGTAGAGAGACCCCTCTCAAGTCTGTGATGCGGTCCCCAGAAGCCTCCGGAAGCAAGACCCCAGTGAAGACTGTCATGTGGTCCCCAGAAGCCTCCGGTAGTGAGACCCCAGTGAAGACTGTCATGCGGTCCATAGAAGCCTCTGCGAGTGAGATCCCTCTCAAGTCTGTGATGCGGTCCCCAGAAGCCTCCGGAAGCAAGACCCCGATCCAGACTGTCATGCGGTCCGTAGAAGCCTCCTGTAGTGAGACCCCTGTATGCCAGAAGACCCGTGCGTCTGTCTCCAATAAGCTGAAAGCTAATCTGGCTAAGGACTGGCCCTCTTCCCAAAATCAATGGTGCACTGGGAAGGGACTGCGGAATACCATGCGTGAAATCACGTTGCCTAAAAGCATGGAGACGTACATTCAGACATACAGAGGTCATTGTGAGGGTCTTGCACCGACAGTAAAACGGAAAGAGAATTGTATTTCCAATGTCAGCCGGATAAAGAACTTCATAGTATTCATGGCCCATGGTTTTGACCGGCTGTCAGACTGGCTGTTTCTAAAAGACACAAAGAGGGTCCGTGGCTGGAGCAAGTATATTTCAGAGTCGGGCCGGACAGTCACAACATCGCTGTTGTTCCTGAAGACTGTGAACCATTTCCTGAGGTACTTGTCTGCATCAAAGCTCCGGGGGTGCAGGCTCACCCAGTCTGATATGACCCACATCATCAGAGAGGTGAAAGCCAACATTAACGATTTGAAAAAGTCTGTCACTCTCCACCAGTTTAAGGTGAAGAGGGACAAGCTGGATCGTCTGCCGAGCCAGGCGGAGCTTCTCGCCGCCATGGCGGCCGCTGAGAAGCGCATCCCTGATCTCCTTGACCTGATGGCTAGCAATCCGACCACAATCACCCAGTACCTGCTATATGGCTATCTAACCCTCCATTGGAGCCTCCTGTATGGCCACCGTCCGGGTGTGTATGCAAACATGACCAACACGGAGGTCTTTGAGGCGGACAGAAGGGGCACTGCTGAGGGCTACATCATCCACGTGCAGGATCACAAGACTGCCAAGACATTTGGTGAAGCACAGCTGGTGCTTACAATAAAGGAGTTTAGCTGGGTCATGCGGTGGATGGGGATAAAAGAGGGCTTGTCGGGTCCTCAGAATGAATTCTTCCTTTTCACATCGGGGAAGCAGGCTTCCAAGAACCTGAACGCTCACTTGAAGAGGGCTTGGGCTGATGCTGGGCTAGAAACAGCCGTCACCTTCACCATCTTGCGCACTGCCCTGGCTGACAATATCAAGCATCACCAAGATCCAGAAAGCAGGTCGATTCTGGCTAGGTTTATGTGCCACGACGTAAGCACTGCAGACCGGTTCTACGCGAATACGCCTGGAATAAAGGAGGCATTGAAGATCCGCTCCATGTTCAGGGCGGCGGCAGCAGCTGCAGCAGCATCATCATCAGAAGGAGGTCTACCACCGTCAGCTACCTCCGAAGAGGATTCAGGGGCGGAGAGCAGCGATACCTCTTCTTCAGGACCGATTGGTACTCCTGATGAGGGGAAAGGGGCCGTGGACTCAACCTTTTTTCCCCGGTGCACTGTACAAGTTAGACGGCTAATATGGCCCCAAGGCCCCTGTTAATCATGTTGTTATTATGTTTATTTTGTATACTGTTTTTGTAAAATTGGTGTGATAATTAAATAAAAAATAAAAAAAAAACATTAGTATAACCTTGAAGGTTCCCAGGGGCAAATACAGTGCCTGTCATTTTGCAGGATATAATTTAACATGTAACCTCTCCTGGAAATGGACATACTCTGTGCATTTCCAGGAGAGGTTCCATGTTAAATTATATCCTGCAATATCCTCCAAAGAAGGGGTGGTAGTGTCATGAATAAGGCCGAATATGTATGCCGATGTGCGGACGGTAAAGCACCGCAAAATCCACCCCTTTAGGGTAACCAGGGGCATGAAGTTCTGTAGGGTGTGAACATCTGGGTTTAGTCCGAGTGAGGAGTGCTCGAGCGTGGGAGGATGTGTAAGGCAGAGGAGGGTAACAAAAGGTGTGTGCAGGAGCAGGGAGAAAAGAGAAAATAAAAAGACTCAAAGTGTTCCACCTTCCAGCAGCAGCAGCAGCGGGCCCGCTCTGTCCGTGGTGCTGAACACCTGCCTGTCTATGTGGAGTACAAAAACAAACAAAGACAAACACCTTTAAGGTCACCAGGGGCGTGAGGTTCTGGTTCTGGCGGTGTGCATGGAGGGGTTTAGTCCGAGTGAGGAGTGCTCGAGCGTGGGAGGATGTGTAAGGCAGAGGAGGGGAACAAAAAAAAACGAATACAAATAAGTTAAAGTGTGAACCTCCAGCAGGGCAGGTGCTGCTGCTGCTGCTGCTGCTGCTGCTGCTGCTGCTGCTGCTGCTGCTGTGAAGGAGGACGAATATTGATGCTTGTGTTCGGACGGTAAAGCACCGCAAAATCCACCCCCCCTTAAAGGTGACCAGGGGCATGAGATTCTGCAGGGTGTGAACATCTGGGTTTAGTCCGTGGGGGAGTGCTTAAGTCCGGGGGCCCGGGGTCTCACGGTGCACGAGGTTATGGAAGTGCAGCAGGGCAGGTGCTGCTGCTGCTGCTGCTGCTGCTGCTGCTGCTGCTGCTGCTGCTGCTGCTGCTGCTGCTGTGAAGGAGGACGAATATTGATGCTTGTGTTCGGACGGTAAAGCACCGCAAAATCCACCCCCCCTTAAAGGTGACCAGGGGCATGAGATTCTGCAGGGTGTGAACATCTGGGTTTAGTCCGTGGGGGAGTGCTTAAGTCCGGGGGCCCGGGGTCTCACGGTGCACGAGGTTATGGAAGTGCCACTGTTGCCGGAGGTCCTTAGTCCGTCCTTTGGGGCTCTGTCAGGGGCTACAGAGAGGTGGTTTTCCCGGTCCCTCTCCTGGAGGTATGAAATAACCTGAGCTCCATGTGAGGGAGCCGTGCTGGAGCTGCTTAGTCCGTCCTTTGGTGGTCTTTGAGGGGCTAATGAGAGGTGTTTTCCCCGGTCTATTTGATGGAAGTCTGACACGAGCAGAGTGTGCATGCTTTGAAACTAATCCACCCACACTTAGCATGCTATTTTAGGGTATAAATCGTACCTTGTCACCATGTACTGTGCTCCCTGGGACGACGCGCCCTCCTGTGGGGACACATGAGAACTGCACTCAAATCACTTTGTGCTTTTTAAACAGTTTAACATATTTTTTTCCACATTTAAAAAACGCTTTCTGCCCTGGAAATCATTTCTAATCATTATTACCGTTATGGAGGGGCTGCAGGAACACTTTCCCCGCCTTGCAAACATTTATTCCTGGTTCAAATAATCAATTTGTTCCGCCTGCTTTGCGTCAGCACCTCTGCGGCTGTCGGATTAACACAGATGAATGCACTTTTAACACTCACGCAGCCAGAATTCCTGCTCTTTTCCTGGGTTACAAAGTGAGGTGACGCAGCCTGTCCTCTGAGTCTCCCCGCCTCTCATAGACTTATTTCTGGGTAAAAAAAGCCATGTGCTCCGCCCCCTGGATCTCTGCATGTGTGTGTGTGTGCCTGTGAGTCTGTGGCTACTGTCCACATGCCCGCATTAGGAGGCACTATTTTCGGATACATTTTCTCATTTTCACCACTTTTCATGTTTTTATTATGTATATTGTTATATTATTATTATTATTATTATTGTATATATGTATACTGTGTATACTGTTTTTGTAAAAATCATGTGATTATTAAATAAATAATAAAACATGAATATAACCTTGAAGTTTCCCAGGGGCAAATACAGTGCCAGGTGTCAGACTATTTAAACAATGTTTACCCAGGATTCCGACACCTTCCCTGGCTTGTAAAATGCGGTGATGCGCCCTGGAGGTATCAGAGTATTTTAAACAACTTTTCCCCGCCTTTCAAACACTTTTTCCTGGCTTATAGCCTGTCATTTTGCAGGATATAATTTAACATGGAACCTCTCCCAGGGGCAAATACAGTGCCAGGTGTCAGACTATTTAAACAATGTTTACCCAGGATTCCGACACCTTCCCTGGCTTGTAAAATGCGGTGATGCGCCCTGGAGGTATCAGAGTATTTTAAACAACTTTTCCCCGCCTTTCAAACACTTTTTCCTGGCTTATAGCCTGTCATTTTGCAGGATATAATTTAACATGGAACCTCTCCCAGGGGCAAATACAGTGCCAGGTGTCAGACTATTTAAACAATGTTTACCCAGGATTCCGACACCTTCCCTGGCTTGTAAAATGCGGTGATGCGCCCTGGAGGTATCAGAGTATTTTAAACAACTTTTCCCCGCCTTTCAAACACTTTTTCCTGGCTTATAGCCTGTCATTTTGCAGGATATAATTTAACATGGAACCTCTCCCAGGGGCAAATACAGTGCCAGGTGTCAGACTATTTAAACAATGTTTACCCAGGATTCCGACACCTTCCCTGGCTTGTAAAATGCGGTGATGCGCCCTGGAGGTATCAGAGTATTTTAAACAACTTTTCCCCGCCTTTCAAACACTTTTTCCTGGCTTATAGCCTGTCATTTTGCAGGATATAATTTAACATGGAACCTCTCCCAGGGGCAAATACAGTGCCAGGTGTCAGACTATTTAAACAATGTTTACCCAGGATTCCGACACCTTCCCTGGCTTGTAAAATGCGGTGATGCGCCCTGGAGGTATCAGAGTATTTTAAACAACTTTTCCCCGCCTTTCAAACACTTTTTCCTGGCTTATAGCCTGTCATTTTGCAGGATATAATTTAACATGGAACCTCTCCCAGGGGCAAATACAGTGCCAGGTGTCAGACTATTTAAACAATGTTTACCCAGGATTCCGACACCTTCCCTGGCTTGTAAAATGCGGTGATGCGCCCTGGAGGTATCAGAGTATTTTAAACAACTTTTCCCCGCCTTTCAAACACTTTTTCCTGGCTTATAGCCTGTCATTTTGCAGGATATAATTTAACATGGAACCTCTCCCAGGGGCAAATACAGTGCCAGGTGTCAGACTATTTAAACAATGTTTACCCAGGATTCCGACACCTTCCCTGGCTTGTAAAATGCGGTGATGCGCCCTGGAGGTATCAGAGTATTTTAAACAACTTTTCCCCGCCTTTCAAACACTTTTTCCTGGCTTATAGCCTGTCATTTTGCAGGATATAATTTAACATGGAACCTCTCCCAGGGGCAAATACAGTGCCAGGTGTCAGACTATTTAAACAATGTTTACCCAGGATTCCGACACCTTCCCTGGCTTGTAAAATGCGGTGATGCGCCCTGGAGGTATCAGAGTATTTTAAACAACTTTTCCCCGCCTTTCAAACACTTTTTCCTGGCTTATAGCCTGTCATTTTGCAGGATATAATTTAACATGGAACCTCTCCTGGAAATGGACATACTCTGCGCATTTCCAGGAGAGGTTCCATGTTAAATTATATCCTGCAAAATGACAGGCAACAACTCTCTTCCAGACGTTTAAAAACACTTTTCCGACTATTTTAAACAACTTTTCCCCGCCTTTCAAACACTTGTTCCTGGCTTATAGCCTGTCATTTTGCAGGATATAATTTAACATGGAACCTCTCCTGGAAATGGACATACTCTGCGCATTTCCAGGAGAGGTTCCATGTTAAATGATATCCTGCAAAATGACAGGCAACAACTCTCTTCCAGACGTTTAAAAACACTTTTCCGACTATTTTAAACAACTTTTCCCCGCCTTTCAAACACTTTTTCCTGGCTTATAGCCTGTCATTTTGCAGGATATAATTTAACATGGAACCTCTCCTGGAAATGGACATACTCTGCGCATTTCCAGGAGAGGTTCCATGTTAAATTATATCCTGCAAAATGACAGGCAACAACTCTCTTCCAGACGTTTAAAAACACTTTTCCGACTATTTTAAACAACTTTTCCCCGCCTTTCAAACACTTTTTCCTGGCTTATAGCCTGTCATTTTGCAGGATATAATTTAACATGGAACCTCTCCTGGAAATGGACATATTCTGTGCATTTCCAGGAGAGGTTACATGTTAAATGATATCCTGCAAAATGACAGGCTACAACTCTCTTCCAGACGTTTAAAAACACTTTCCCCGACCATTTAAACATTATTTATGGCTTGTAAAGTGCGGTGATGAGCCCTGACAGTATCAGACTATTTAAAGGGTTACCAGGAGCATGAGAATATCCTCCACAGAAGGGGTGGTGGTGCCGTGAATAAGGCCGAATATGGATACCGATGTGCCAACGGTAAAGCACCGCAAAATCCACCCCCTTTAGGTTAACCAGGGGCATGGAGTTCTGTAGGGTGTGAACATCTGGGTTTAGTCCGTGGGGGAGTGCTTAAGTCCGGGAGTCCGGGGACTCACGGTGTGCAAGGTTATGGAGGTGCCCATGTCAGGGACACATGCTGGAGGTCTGTGGTCCGTCCTTTGGGGGTCTTGGAGGGGCCACAGAGAGGAGATTTCCCCGGTCTCTGTCCTGGATGAGTGAAATAAACAGAGTCTCCATGTCAGGGACACATGCTGGAGGTCTCTCTCCCGAGAGTGGACGTCCATTGCCTGTAAATTGGTCTAACATTAGGTCTGTCACTTTGGCTAACCGCACCACTGTCTGTCGTCTCCCGCAAGTGGACATCCATTGTCACTTTGGCTAACCGCACCACTGTCTGTCGTCTCCCGCAAGTGGACATCCATTGCGCCTAAATAGGGTTAGGGAATGTTCCGGTATTTGGACAACATTAACATGGGATCACTCCGGTCAATGTACGTACTTCGTCTCACTGGAATATTAATGGCCAGATTGAATACAAAATCGACCCAAATTCTCCGGTCAATGACAGGAGAGTTTTGAAAGTGACAAAACACTGTTCCACACATTTAAAAACACTTAATCAATGTTTACCCAGGATCCATGCACCTTTCCTGGCTTGTAAAATGTGGTGATGCGCCCTGGAGGTAGCGGGTAGGCTCTGTGCGTGGTGCTGAACCCCAGCCTGTCTATGTGGAATACAAAAACAAACAAAGACAAACACCTTTAAGGTCACCAGGGTCGTGAGGTTCTGGTTCTGGCGGTGTGCATGGAGGGGTTTAGTCCGAGTGAGGAGTGCTCGAGCGTGGGAGGATGTGTAAGGCAGAGGAGGGGAACAAAAGGTGTGTGCAGGAGCAGGGAGAAAAGAGAAAATAAAAAGACTCAAAGTGTTCCACCTTCCAGCAGCAGCAGCAGCAGCAGCGGGCCCGCGGTGCTGAACACCTGCCTGTCTATGTGGAGTACAAAAACAAACAAAGACAAACACCTTTAAGGTCACCAGGGTCGTGAGGTTCTGGTTCTGGCGGTGTGCATGGAGGGGTTTGACCTGGCTCCCCGACACAATGCACATAGTCTGGAGCAGCGGAGCAGCGGCTGGGCCGTGTTCCCCCTTCTGTCCATTTGCCTATCAGTTTGTTAACGAAGTGGACAGAGGCTGTTTTTTGCCCCTAAAAGTGACTTTTAATGGTGTTTTTTGTATTTAAATGATGGGTTTTATATTTCTCCAGGGTCCCCGACACAATGAAACTAGTCTGGAGCTCGCTGGGGTCCCGCAAAATGCTTTAATCACGATTTTGTCCTTTTCCCCATCACTTTGTTAACGAAGTGGACAGAGGCTGTTTTTTGCCCCTAAAAGTGACTTTTAATGGTGTTTTTGGCATTTAAATGATGGGTCTTATCATTATCCAGGGTCCCCGACACAATGAAACTAGTCTGGAGCTCGCTGGGGTCCCGCAAAATGCTTTAATCACGATTTTGTCCTTTTCCCCATCACTTTGTTAACGAAGTGGACAGAGGCTGTTTTTTGCCCTAAAAGTGACTTTTAATGGTGTTTTTGGCATTTAAATGATGTGTTTTATCATTATCCAGGGTCCCCGACACAATGAAACTAGTCTGGAGCTCGCTGGGGTCCCGCAAAATGCTTTAATCACGATTTTGTCCTTTTCCCCATCACTTTGTTAACGAAGTGGACAGAGGCTGTTTTTTGCCCCTAAAAGTGACTTTTAATGGTGTTTTTGGCATTTAAATGATGGGTCTTATCATTATCCAGGGTCCCCAAGACAATGCAACTAGTCTGGAGCTCGCTGGGGTCCCGCAAATGCTTTAATCACGATTTGGTCCATTTCCCCATCAGTTTGTTAACGAAGTGGACAGAGGCTGTTTTGTGCCCCTAAAAGTGACTTTTAATGGTGTTTTTGGCATTTAAATGATGTGTTTTATCATTATCCAGGGTCCCCGACACAATGAAACTAGTCTGGAGCTCGCTGGGGTCCCGCAAAATGCTTTAATCACGATTTTGTCCTTTTCCCCATCACTTTGTTAACGAAGTGGACAGAGGCTGTTTTTTGCCCCTAAAAGTGACTTTTAATGGTGTTTTTTGTATTTAAATGATGTGTTTTATCTTTCTCCAGGGTCCCCGACGCAATGCACATAGTCTGGAGCTCGCTGGGGTCCCGCAAAATGCTTTAATCACGATTTTGTCCTTTTCCCCATCACTTTGTTAACGAAGTGGACAGAGGCTGTTTTTTGCCCCTAAAAGTGACTTTTAATGGTGTTTTTTGTATTTAAATGATGTGTTTTATATTTCTCCAGGGTCCCCGACACAATGAAACTAGTCTGGAGCTCGCTGGGGTCCCGCAAAATGCTTTAATCACGATTTTGTCCTTTTCCCCATCACTTTGTTAACGAAGTGGACAGAGGCTGTTTTTTGCCCCTAAAAGTGACTTTTAATGGTGTTTTTTGTATTTAAATGATGTGTTTTATCTTTCTCCAGGGTCCCCGACGCAATGCACATAGTCTGGAGCTCGCTGGGGTCCCGCAAAATGCTTTAATCACGATTTTGTCCTTTTCCCCATCACTTTGTTAACGAAGTGGACAGAGGCTGTTTTTTGCCCCTAAAAGTGACTTTTAATGGTGTTTTTGGCATTTAAATGATGGGTCTTATCATTATCCAGGGTCCCCGACACAATGAAACTAGTCTGGAGCTCGCTGGGGTCCCGCAAAATGCTTTAATCACGATTTGGTCCTTTTCCCCATCACTTTGTTAACGAAGTGGACAGAGGCTGTTTTTTGCCCCTAAAAGTGACTTTTAATGGTGTTTTTTGTATTTAAATGATGGGTTTTATATTTCTCCAGGGTCCCCGACACAATGAAACTAGTCTGGAGCTCGCTGGGGTCCCGCAAAATGCTTTAATCACGATTTTGTCCTTTTCCCCATCACTTTGTTAACGAAGTGGACAGAGGCTGTTTTTTGCCCCTAAAAGTGACTTTTAATGGTGTTTTTGGCATTTAAATGATGGGTCTTATCATTATCCAGGGTCCCCGACACAATGAAACTAGTCTGGAGCTCGCTGGGGTCCCGCAAAATGCTTTAATCACGATTTGGTCCTTTTCCCCATCACTTTGTTAACGAAGTGGACAGAGGCTGTTTTTTGCCCCTAAAAGTGACTTTTAATGGTGTTTTTTGTATTTAAATGATGGGTTTTATATTTCTCCAGGGTCCCCGACACAATGAAACTAGTCTGGAGCTCGCTGGGGTCCCGCAAAATGCTTTAATCACGATTTTGTCCTTTTCCCCATCACTTTGTTAACGAAGTGGACAGAGGCTGTTTTTTGCCCCTAAAAGTGACTTTTAATGGTGTTTTTGGCATTTAAATGATGGGTCTTATCATTATCCAGGGTCCCCGACACAATGAAACTAGTCTGGAGCTCGCTGGGGTCCCGCAAAATGCTTTAATCACGATTTTGTCCTTTTCCCCATCACTTTGTTAACGAAGTGGACAGAGGCTGTTTTTTGCCCTAAAAGTGACTTTTAATGGTGTTTTTGGCATTTAAATGATGTGTTTTATCATTATCCAGGGTCCCCGACACAATGAAACTAGTCTGGAGCTCGCTGGGGTCCCGCAAAATGCTTTAATCACGATTTTGTCCTTTTCCCCATCACTTTGTTAACGAAGTGGACAGAGGCTGTTTTTTGCCCCTAAAAGTGACTTTTAATGGTGTTTTTGGCATTTAAATGATGGGTCTTATCATTATCCAGGGTCCCCAAGACAATGCAACTAGTCTGGAGCTCGCTGGGGTCCCGCAAATGCTTTAATCACGATTTGGTCCATTTCCCCATCACTTTGTTAACGAAGTGGACAGAGGCTGTTTTTTGCCCCTAAAAGTGACTTTTAATGGTGTTTTTGGCATTTAAATGATGGGTCTTATCATTATCCAGGGTCCCCGACACAATGAAACTAGTCTGGAGCTCGCTGGGGTCCCGCAAAATGCTTTAATCACGATTTTGTCCTTTTCCCCATCACTTTGTTAACGAAGTGGACAGAGGCTGTTTTTTGCCCCTAAAAGTGACTTTTAATGGTGTTTTTGGCATTTAAATGATGGGTCTCATCATTATCCAGGGTCCCCGACACAATGAAACTAGTCTGGAGCTCGCTGGGGTCCCGCAAAATGCTTTAATCACGATTTTGTCCTTTTCCCCATCACTTTGTTAACGAAGTGGACAGAGGCTGTTTTTTGCCCCTAAAAGTGACTTTTAATGGTGTTTTTGGCATTTAAATGATGGGTCTTATCATTGTGGAGGGTCCCCAAGACAATGCAACTAGTCTGGAGCTCGCTGGGGTCCCGCAAATGCTTTAATCACGATTTGGTCCTTTTCCCCATCAGTTTGTTAACGAAGTGGACAGAGGCTGTTTTTTGCCCCTAAAAGTGACTTTTAATGGTGTTTTTGGCATTTAAATGATGGGTCTTATCATTATCCAGGGTCCCCGACACAATGAAACTAGTCTGGAGCTCGCTGGGGTCCCGCAAAATGCTTTAATCACGATTTTGTCCTTTTCCCCATCACTTTGTTAACGAAGTGGACAGAGGCTGTTTTTTGCCCCTAAAAGTGACTTTTAATGGTGTTTTTTGTATTTAAATGATGTGTTTTATCATTCTCCAGGGTCCCCGACACAATGCACATAGTCTGGAGCTCGCTGGGGTCCCGCAAATGCTTTAATCAGGCGTTTTAACACTTTTCCCCACGAATATGATTTTTAATTATTTTTTGGGGGCTATATAAATCAAATTCCGGTTAATGCCGAGCACAATTGTACCTTTTACTATTTTAATGTATTTGCATGATATATCTTTGGGCGATAAAAGCGACATATTTGGATGACTTTGTCAGTTTATGGAGCTTATCCCACAAATCCCGGATGATCCGGGCCAAATTTGGGAGCTCATAGGCAGCCTGCCATAGGCCCCCACCCGTGGAATGAAAAAAAAATGAAAGAAAACGGTCAATTATATGTTAAAATAATCAAAAAATGAACTTTTAAAATTACATGGGAGAGGGGATCTGAAAAATTGGAGAAGGGGAAAAGTGTTCGGCGCTTCGGGACGAAGCGCCGAACACTTTTCCCCTACCCCGTTGCAAGGTACAACGGAGAGGGGAATCCAGACTTCCCCTCCTCCGTTGTAAAAAACCGTTCATGTTTTACAAGCTACCTTCTGCACGAAATCGGAAACCCGGTTTTTGAGAGGACTCAGAAAAAAAACGGCTGTGTAACTTCATGGAGGAATTCATCCGCTGTATGTGCACTTTGGCTCGGATACATTTTGTTGCCTGGAGACCCCCCAGCATGGTTCTTACCAAACTTAAAGTTTTTGAACTGGGCTCTGGAGGAAGGTAAGGGGAGTTGACAGGGGACTCAATCCGCCTCATGAGGCACTATTTTCGGATACATTTCAACACTTTTAGCCCTTTTTGATGGTTCTCCAAAAAATAACTCTGACTTTTTCAGAGTGTGGAGGAAGGTGAGGGGAGTTGACAGGGGACTTTATCCGCCTTATGGGGCACTATTCTCGGATACATTTCAACACTTTTAGCCCTTTTTGATGGTTCTCCAAAAAATAACTCTGACTTTTTCAGAGTGTGGAGGAAGGTGAGGGGAGTTGACAGGGGACTTTATCCGCCTTATGGGGCACTATTCTCGGATACATTTCAACACTTTTAGCCCTTTTTGATGGTTCTCCAAAAAATAACTCTGACTTTTTCAGAGTGTGGAGGAAGGTGAGGGGAGTTGACAGGGGACTTTACCCGCCTTATGGGGCACTATTCCCGGATACATTTCAACACTTTTAGCCCTTTTTGATGGTTCTCCAAAAAATAACTCTGACTTTTTCAGAGTGTGGAGGAAGGTGAGGGGAGTTGACAGGGGACTTTATCCGCCTTATGGGGCACTATTCCCGGATACATTTCAACACTTTTAGCCCTTTTTGATGGTTCTCCAAAAAATAACTCTGACTTTTTCAGAGTGTGGAGGAAGGTGAGGGGAGTTGACAGGGGACTTTACCCGCCTTATGGGGCACTATTCCCGGATACATTTCAACACTTTTAGCCCTTTTTGATGGTTCTCCAAAAAATAACTCTGACTTTTTCAGAGTGTGGAGGAAGGTGAGGGGAGTTGACAGGGGACTTTATCCGCCTTATGGGGCACTATTCCCGGATACATTTCAACACTTTTAGCCCTTTTTGATGGTTCTCCAAAAAATAACTCTGACTTTTTCAGAGTGTGGAGGAAGGTGAGGGGAGTTGACAGGGGACTTTACCCGCCTTATGGGGCACTATTCTCGGATACATTTTTTCATTTTCACCCATTTTTGATGGTTCTCCAAAAAGACAAGTTAGTCTTTTTTCTTCCCCCTTCCTCTTCTGATTTCTCACTGATCGAATGGCAAACGCGACCCGCCATCGGAGGGCCTCCGCCGGCCCGGCCTCGTGCCGGTGCTCTGGCGGTCGGTTCCTCCGAACTGCGGGTTCGACTCTGATGGCCGGGAGGGACGAGGGAAACGTCGGGGGGGTCTGCTGGAGGCTCCTGCTGGAGTCTTGCGTTCACTGGGACCTGGCTCGAAAAACTCGAAACCCTGACTCCAGTGCGGTGTTGCGGCCATGCGCCTCCGGGTACCAGACTCCCCTGCCTCCTCCGTGTTGCGTGGGCTGCGTGGGGGTAACCCTGCGTGTCCGTTACCCTGCGTGTCTCTTACCTCCCAGGCCGACCGATATGAAGCGTTTCCAAGACGAACCGTCTGACTCAGGGGTCCCACCACAGGTTCCGTAGCGGGGTGGAAGTTCCACCTCCCCTCTTTGCCGCGGAATGCAAAACAAACACCTGTTTCTCTCATCCTCCACTGTGGCATAGCGGCCTTAGTCGGCTGTGGCATTCAGCAATTGGCCTTGCTCCGGGCACAGGACCCTACTTCATCAAACTACCTATTTGATCCTGCGTAACAACCACATATATGCTTGTCTGCAAAGACATTGATCGAATGGCAAACGTGACCCGCCATCGGAGGGCCTCCGCCGGCCCGGCCTCGTGCCGGTGCTCTGGCGGTCGGTTCCTCCGAACTGCGGGTTCGACTCTGATGGCCGGGAGGGACGAGGGAAACGTCGGGGGGGTCTGCTGGAGGCTCCGGGCACAGGACCCTACTTCATCAAACTACCTATTTGATCCTGCGTAACAACCACATATATGCTTGTCTGCAAAGACATTGATCGAATGGCAAACGTGACCCGCCATCGGAGGGCCTCCGCCGGCCCGGCCTCGTGCCGGTGCTCTGGCGGTCGGTTCCTCCGAACTGCGGGTTCGACTCTGATGGCCGGGAGGGACGGGGGAAACGTCAGGGGGGTCTGCTGGAGGCTCCTGCTGGAGTCTTGCGTTCACTGGGACCTGGCTCGAAAAACTCGAAACCCTGACTCCAGTGCGGTGTTGCGGCCATGCGCCTCCGGGTACCAGACTCCCCTGCCTCCTCCGTGTTGCGTGGGCTGCGTGGGGGTAACCCTGCGTGTCCGTTACCCTGCGTGTCTCTTACCTCCCAGGCCGACCGATATGAAGCGTTTCCAAGACGAACCGTCTGACTCAGGGGTCCCACCACAGGTTCCGTAGCGGGGTGGAAGTTCCACCTCCCCTCTTTGCCGCGGAATGCAAAACAAACACCTGTTTCTCTCATCCTCCACTGTGGCATAGCGGCCTTAGTCGGCTGCGGCATTCAGCAATTGGCCTTGCTCCGGGCACAGGACCCTACTTCATCAAACTACCTATTTGATCCTGCGTAACAACCACATATATGCTTGTCTGCAAAGACATTGATCGAATGGCAAACGTGACCCGCCATCGGAAGGCCTCCGCCGGCCCGGCTTCGTGCCGGTGCTCTGGCGGTCGGTTCTTCCAAACTGCGGGTTTGACTCTGCTCCTGGGAGCACATATGCTTGTCTGCAAAGAGGGACATGCCTGGTCCTGCCCAGGTGTTCTTCTACGGCTAGTGTCCAGCCAGCTGCGGTATCATCAACTTTGACCCGCCATCGGAGGGCCTCCTCCCCGGGTCCAGCTTCCGGTGCTAGGCGGTCGGTTCCTCCAAACTGTGTGATTGACTCTGCTCCTGGGAGCACATATGCTTGTCTGCAAAGAGGGACATGCCTGGTCCCGCCCAGGTGTTCTTCTACGGCTAGTGTCCAGCCAGCTGCGGTATCATCAACTTTGACCCGCCATCGGAGGGCCTCCTCCCCGGGTCCAGCTTCCGGTGCTTGGCGGTCGGTTCATCCAAACTACGGGTAATCCTGGAGCGGACATAAACAAAGAATGATATTTTACAGGACATGATGGATATGTGTTTTTTCCAGGCTTTTTGGAAATAAACCAAATGTGATTTTGCAGTGCATGATATAGCTCATTTTACCCATGTGATGTTGTGCAGTACATTACTGAGCTCATTTAACGATATTGGTCTACCAGGTGAAGTGGGATGCTGCCATTTCCCAACTGGTCTCCGGAGGAATATAAGGAGAGTTGACAGGGGACTCTGCCCAGTGCTCATGAACCAAATGAGGGGTGTGTTAGAGGGGAAAGGCTCTGGCTGTTTCTGCAGCCTCTGCATCTACCTTCTCTCCCCACCCAGATACCAGCGCGTGCCTGCTGTAAAAGGCAGGTGCACGGGCTCTCACTTCCACTAACTCTGAGCCTGGCTCCCGAGCAGCACGTTCTCCCCGGCAGTCCGCCAGCAGATGAAAAACACCCACCTCTCCGCCTCTTCCGAGGGACGAGGGAACCGCGCGGGGGGGTCTGCTGGAGGTTCCTGCCGGGTGCTCCGTACTGCGTTTCACCGGGACCTGGCTCGAAAAACTCGGAACTCTGACTCCAGTGCGGTGTGGCGGTCTCGCCCTGGCCGTCCACCGTGCGCCTCCGGGTACCTGACTCCCCTGCCTCCTCCGGGGGCAGGTGCGAGGGGTTCAATGCCTCCTCCCCCCGCTGCGGCGAAAGCCGGAGCGGGACGGAGCGCCCGGAGGTACTGTTACCCCCACGTTTTGTACCCAAAACTGTCTTGTGAGTTCGTGGCAGAACCATGAAACAAAAAACAATCAATGTATCGGACCCATCGCCAGTCGCGTTGGTGCGGAGGTGGGACCATTTTAACCAGGTGGTAACCCAAGTCCTCCCCTTGGTCCGTGTTCCCTGCATTGAAGCATCGGACCCATGGTTGCAATCAGCAGTTGGCTAACGCATATAAACGGAGAAACAGAAAACCATTTAAATATAATTCATTGTGTGTGTTTTTGGAAGGATGTTGACCGAATGCCCGGTGTGCAGCCTCCGCTATCTGGCTTTGAATAAGCACCTTAAGCACAAACATGCAGTGCGGAACCTGGATGAAAGAGGCATCATTCTTAAAATGGCCAGTGGTAGAATAAATGTTCGGACCAAACCCTGTCCCATCACAGGGTGTTCGTATGCTGGGAGGAAACTACACCGTCATGTAACTCGTGACCACCCTGAGTTCTCCCGAGATGAGGCACATCAGGACATGGCAAGGCTGAAGCATAGTGTGGCCCTGCAGTTGCTCCATGACCTCCGAGAGACTAATCCCATCATTGGAATGGCTACATCATTGGATATAGACAATGAGGAGGAATACCCGGTGCACCCTCCACCCTTCTCCCCACATACCGAGTGTGACGAAGAGGACTGCATGCAGGTGAGGCTGGACAATGTGGCATTGAGGGCTCAGAAGGATGCCCTCATTGATGAGGTGAAGACCCTGCGCTCCAGGCTAAAACAGGGTCTAAAACCCAGGAAGCAGAATGCCACTGCTGCTCTGCTTGAGGAAGACGAAGAATGTATACGATTTAAGGGCGTAGCAATCCCAAGTACCCCCGACATGAACTCAGTAGCCTCCGGCAGCAATACCCCTCTCAAGACCCCGGTGAAGACTGTCATGCGGTCCATAGAAGCCTCTGCGAGTGAGACCCCCCTCAAGTCTGTGATGCGGTCCCCAGAAGCCTCCGGAAGCAAGACCCCGGTGAAGACTGTCATGCGGTCCGACAAAGCCTCCGGTAGTGAGACCCCGGTGAACACTGTCATGCGGTCCCCAGAAGCCTCCGGAAGCAAGACCCCGGTGAAGACTGTCATGCGGTCCAACAAAGCCTCCGGTAGAGAGACCCCTCTCAAGTCTGTGATGCGGTCCCCAGAAGCCTCCGGAAGCAAGACCCCAGTGAAGACTGTCATGTGGTCCCCAGAAGCCTCCGGTAGTGAGACCCCAGTGAAGACTGTCATGCGGTCCATAGAAGCCTCTGCGAGTGAGATCCCTCTCAAGTCTGTGATGCGGTCCCCAGAAGCCTCCGGAAGCAAGACCCCGATGCAGACTGTCATGCGGTCCGTAGAAGCCTCCTGTAGTGAGACCCCTGTATGCCAGAAGACCCGTGCGTCTGTCTCCAATAAGCTGAAAGCTAATCTGGCTAAGGACTGGCCCTCTTCCCAAAATCAATGGTGCACTGGGAAGGGACTGCGGAATACCATGCGTGAAATCACGTTGCCTAAAAGCATGGAGACGTACATTCAGACATACAGAGGTCATTGTGAGGGTCTTGCACCGACAGTAAAACGGAAAGAGAATTGTATGTCCAATGTCAGCCGGATAAAGAACTTCATAGTATTCATGGCCCATGGTTTTGACCGGCTGTCAGACTGGCTGTTTCTAAAAGACACAAAGAGGGTCCGTGGCTGGAGCAAGTATATTTCAGAGTCGGGCCGGACAGTCACAACATCGCTGTTGTTCCTGAAGACTGTGAACCATTTCCTGAGGTACTTGTCTGCATCAAAGCTCCGGGGGTGCAGGCTCACCCAGTCTGATATGACCCACATCATCAGAGAGGTGAAAGCCAACATTAACGATTTGAAAAAGTCTGTCACTCTCCACCAGTTTAAGGTGAAGAGGGACAAGCTGGATCGTCTGCCGAGCCAGGCGGAGCTTCTCGCCGCCATGGCGGCCGCTGAGAAGCGCATCCCTGATCTCCTTGACCTGATGGCTAGCAATCCGACCACAATCACCCAGTACCTGCTATATGGCTATCTAACCCTCCATTGGAGCCTCCTGTATGGCCACCGTCCGGGTGTGTATGCAAACATGACCAACACGGAGGTCTTTGAGGCGGACAGAAGGGGCACTGCTGAGGGCTACATCATCCACGTGCAGGATCACAAGACTGCCAAGACATTTGGTGAAGCACAGCTGGTGCTTACAATAAAGGAGTTTAGCTGGGTCATGCGGTGGATGGGGATAAAAGAGGGCTTGTCGGGTCCTCAGAATGAATTCTTCCTTTTCACATCGGGGAAGCAGGCTTCCAAGAACCTGAACGCTCACTTGAAGAGGGCTTGGGCTGATGCTGGGCTAGAAACAGCCGTCACCTTCACCATCTTGCGCACTGCCCTGGCTGACAATATCAAGCATCACCAAGATCCAGAAAGCAGGTCGATTCTGGCTAGGTTTATGTGCCACGACGTAAGCACTGCAGACCGGTTCTACGCGAATACGCCTGGAATAAAGGAGGCATTGAAGATCCGCTCCATGTTCAGGGCGGCGGCAGCAGCTGCAGCAGCATCATCATCAGAAGGAGGTCTACCACCGTCAGCTACCTCCGAAGAGGATTCAGGGGCGGAGAGCAGCGATACCTCTTCTTCAGGACCGATTGGTACTCCTGATGAGGGGAAAGGGGCCGTGGACTCAACCTTTTTTCCCCGGTGCACTGTACAAGTTAGACGGCTAATATGGCCCCAAGGCCCCTGTTAATCATGTTGTTATTATGTTTATTTTGTATACTGTTTTTGTAAAATTGGTGTGATAATTAAATAAAAAATAAAAAAAAAACATTAGTATAACCTTGAAGGTTCCCAGGGGCAAATACAGTGCCTGTCATTTTGCAGGATATAATTTAACATGTAACCTCTCCTGGAAATGGACATACTCTGTGCATTTCCAGGAGAGGTTCCATGTTAAATTATATCCTGCAATATCCTCCAAAGAAGGGGTGGTAGTGTCATGAATAAGGCCGAATATGTATGCCGATGTGCGGACGGTAAAGCACCGCAAAATCCACCCCTTTAGGGTAACCAGGGGCATGAAGTTCTGTAGGGTGTGAACATCTGGGTTTAGTCCGAGTGAGGAGTGCTCGAGCGTGGGAGGATGTGTAAGGCAGAGGAGGGTAACAAAAGGTGTGTGCAGGAGCAGGGAGAAAAGAGAAAATAAAAAGACTCAAAGTGTTCCACCTTCCAGCAGCAGCAGCAGCGGGCCCGCTCTGTCCGTGGTGCTGAACACCTGCCTGTCTATGTGGAGTACAAAAACAAACAAAGACAAACACCTTTAAGGTCACCAGGGGCGTGAGGTTCTGGTTCTGGCGGTGTGCATGGAGGGGTTTAGTCCGAGTGAGGAGTGCTCGAGCGTGGGAGGATGTGTAAGGCAGAGGAGGGGAACAAAAAAAAACGAATACAAATAAGTTAAAGTGTGAACCTCCAGCAGGGCAGGTGCTGCTGCTGCTGCTGCTGCTGCTGCTGCTGCTGCTGCTGCTGCTGCTGCTGTGAAGGAGGACGAATATTGATGCTTGTGTTCGGACGGTAAAGCACCGCAAAATCCACCCCCCCTTAAAGGTGACCAGGGGCATGAGATTCTGCAGGGTGTGAACATCTGGGTTTAGTCCGTGGGGGAGTGCTTAAGTCCGGGGGCCCGGGGTCTCACGGTGCACGAGGTTATGGAAGTGCAGCAGGGCAGGTGCTGCTGCTGCTGCTGCTGCTGCTGCTGCTGCTGCTGCTGCTGCTGCTGCTGCTGCTGTGAAGGAGGACGAATATTGATGCTTGTGTTCGGACGGTAAAGCACCGCAAAATCCACCCCCCCTTAAAGGTGACCAGGGGCATGAGATTCTGCAGGGTGTGAACATCTGGGTTTAGTCCGTGGGGGAGTGCTTAAGTCCGGGGGCCCGGGGTCTCACGGTGCACGAGGTTATGGAAGTGCCACTGTTGCCGGAGGTCCTTAGTCCGTCCTTTGGGGCTCTGTCAGGGGCTACAGAGAGGTGGTTTTCCCGGTCCCTCTCCTGGAGGTATGAAATAACCTGAGCTCCATGTGAGGGAGCCGTGCTGGAGCTGCTTAGTCCGTCCTTTGGTGGTCTTTGAGGGGCTAATGAGAGGTGTTTTCCCCGGTCTATTTGATGGAAGTCTGACACGAGCAGAGTGTGCATGCTTTGAAACTAATCCACCCACACTTAGCATGCTATTTTAGGGTATAAATCGTACCTTGTCACCATGTACTGTGCTCCCTGGGACGACGCGCCCTCCTGTGGGGACACATGAGAACTGCACTCAAATCACTTTGTGCTTTTTAAACAGTTTAACATATTTTTTTCCACATTTAAAAAAACGCTTTCTGCCCTGGAAATCATTTCTAATCATTATTACCGTTATGGAGGGGCTGCAGGAACACTTTCCCCGCCTTGCAAACATTTATTCCTGGTTCAAATAATCAATTTGTTCCGCCTGCTTTGCGTCAGCACCTCTGCGGCTGTCGGATTAACACAGATGAATGCACTTTTAACACTCACGCAGCCAGAATTCCTGCTCTTTTCCTGGGTTACAAAGTGAGGTGACGCAGCCTGTCCTCTGAGTCTCCCCGCCTCTCATAGACTTATTTCTGGGTAAAAAAAGCCATGTGCTCCGCCCCCTGGATCTCTGCATGTGTGTGTGTGTGCCTGTGAGTCTGTGGCTACTGTCCACATGCCCGCATTAGGAGGCACTATTTTCGGATACATTTTCTCATTTTCACAACTTTTCATGTTTTTATTATGTATATTGTTATATTATTATTATTATTATTATTGTATATATGTATACTGTGTATACTGTTTTTGTAAAAATCATGTGATTATTAAATAAATAATAAAACATGAATATAACCTTGAAGTTTCCCAGGGGCAAATACAGTGCCAGGTGTCAGACTATTTAAACAATGTTTACCCAGGATTCCGACACCTTCCCTGGCTTGTAAAATGCGGTGATGCGCCCTGGAGGTATCAGAGTATTTTAAACAACTTTTCCCCGCCTTTCAAACACTTTTTCCTGGCTTATAGCCTGTCATTTTGCAGGATATAATTTAACATGGAACCTCTCCCAGGGGCAAATACAGTGCCAGGTGTCAGACTATTTAAACAATGTTTACCCAGGATTCCGACACCTTCCCTGGCTTGTAAAATGCGGTGATGCGCCCTGGAGGTATCAGAGTATTTTAAACAACTTTTCCCCGCCTTTCAAACACTTTTTCCTGGCTTATAGCCTGTCATTTTGCAGGATATAATTTAACATGGAACCTCTCCCAGGGGCAAATACAGTGCCAGGTGTCAGACTATTTAAACAATGTTTACCCAGGATTCCGACACCTTCCCTGGCTTGTAAAATGCGGTGATGCGCCCTGGAGGTATCAGAGTATTTTAAACAACTTTTCCCCGCCTTTCAAACACTTTTTCCTGGCTTATAGCCTGTCATTTTGCAGGATATAATTTAACATGGAACCTCTCCCAGGGGCAAATACAGTGCCAGGTGTCAGACTATTTAAACAATGTTTACCCAGGATTCCGACACCTTCCCTGGCTTGTAAAATGCGGTGATGCGCCCTGGAGGTATCAGAGTATTTTAAACAACTTTTCCCCGCCTTTCAAACACTTTTTCCTGGCTTATAGCCTGTCATTTTGCAGGATATAATTTAACATGGAACCTCTCCCAGGGGCAAATACAGTGCCAGGTGTCAGACTATTTAAACAATGTTTACCCAGGATTCCGACACCTTCCCTGGCTTGTAAAATGCGGTGATGCGCCCTGGAGGTATCAGAGTATTTTAAACAACTTTTCCCCGCCTTTCAAACACTTTTTCCTGGCTTATAGCCTGTCATTTTGCAGGATATAATTTAACATGGAACCTCTCCTGGAAATGGACATACTCTGCGCATTTCCAGGAGAGGTTCCATGTTAAATTATATCCTGCAAAATGACAGGCAACAACTCTCTTCCAGACGTTTAAAAACACTTTTCCGACTATTTTAAACAACTTTTCCCCGCCTTTCAAACACTTGTTCCTGGCTTATAGCCTGTCATTTTGCAGGATATAATTTAACATGGAACCTCTCCTGGAAATGGACATACTCTGCGCATTTCCAGGAGAGGTTCCATGTTAAATGATATCCTGCAAAATGACAGGCAACAACTCTCTTCCAGACGTTTAAAAACACTTTTCCGACTATTTTAAACAACTTTTCCCCGCCTTTCAAACACTTTTTCCTGGCTTATAGCCTGTCATTTTGCAGGATATAATTTAACATGGAACCTCTCCTGGAAATGGACATACTCTGCGCATTTCCAGGAGAGGTTCCATGTTAAATGATATCCTGCAAAATGACAGGCTACAACTCTCTTCCAGACGTTTAAAAACACTTTCCCCGACCATTTAAACATTATTTATGGCTTGTAAAGTGCGGTGATGAGCCCTGACAGTATCAGACTATTTAAAGGGTTACCAGGAGCATGAGAATATCCTCCACAGAAGGGGTTAGGGAATGTTCCGGTATTTGGACAACATTAACATGGGATCACTCCGGTCAATGTACGTACTTCGTCTCACTGGAATATTAATGGCCAGATTGAATACAAAATCGACCCAAATTCTCCGGTCAATGACAGGAGAGTTTTGAAAGTGACAAAACACTGTTCCACACATTTAAAAACACTTAATCAATGTTTACCCAGGATCCATGCACCTTTCCTGGCTTGTAAAATGTGGTGATGCGCCCTGGAGGTAGCGGGTAGGCTCTGTGCGTGGTGCTGAACCCCAGCCTGTCTATGTGGAATACAAAAACAAACAAAGACAAACACCTTTAAGGTCACCAGGGTCGTGAGGTTCTGGTTCTGGCGGTGTGCATGGAGGGGTTTAGTCCGAGTGAGGAGTGCTCGAGCGTGGGAGGATGTGTAAGGCAGAGGAGGGGAACAAAAGGTGTGTGCAGGAGCAGGGAGAAAAGAGAAAATAAAAAGACTCAAAGTGTTCCACCTTCCAGCAGCAGCAGCAGCAGCAGCGGGCCCGCGGTGCTGAACACCTGCCTGTCTATGTGGAGTACAAAAACAAACAAAGACAAACACCTTTAAGGTCACCAGGGTCGTGAGGTTCTGGTTCTGGCGGTGTGCATGGAGGGGTTTGACCTGGCTCCCCGACACAATGCACATAGTCTGGAGCAGCGGAGCAGCGGCTGGGCCGTGTTCCCCCTTCTGTCCATTTGCCTATCAGTTTGTTAACGAAGTGGACAGAGGCTGTTTTTTGCCCCTAAAAGTGACTTTTAATGGTGTTTTTTGTATTTAAATGATGGGTTTTATATTTCTCCAGGGTCCCCGACACAATGAAACTAGTCTGGAGCTCGCTGGGGTCCCGCAAAATGCTTTAATCACGATTTTGTCCTTTTCCCCATCACTTTGTTAACGAAGTGGACAGAGGCTGTTTTTTGCCCCTAAAAGTGACTTTTAATGGTGTTTTTGGCATTTAAATGATGGGTCTTATCATTATCCAGGGTCCCCGACACAATGAAACTAGTCTGGAGCTCGCTGGGGTCCCGCAAAATGCTTTAATCACGATTTTGTCCTTTTCCCCATCACTTTGTTAACGAAGTGGACAGAGGCTGTTTTTTGCCCTAAAAGTGACTTTTAATGGTGTTTTTGGCATTTAAATGATGTGTTTTATCATTATCCAGGGTCCCCGACACAATGAAACTAGTCTGGAGCTCGCTGGGGTCCCGCAAAATGCTTTAATCACGATTTTGTCCTTTTCCCCATCACTTTGTTAACGAAGTGGACAGAGGCTGTTTTTTGCCCCTAAAAGTGACTTTTAATGGTGTTTTTGGCATTTAAATGATGGGTCTTATCATTATCCAGGGTCCCCAAGACAATGCAACTAGTCTGGAGCTCGCTGGGGTCCCGCAAATGCTTTAATCACGATTTGGTCCATTTCCCCATCAGTTTGTTAACGAAGTGGACAGAGGCTGTTTTGTGCCCCTAAAAGTGACTTTTAATGGTGTTTTTGGCATTTAAATGATGTGTTTTATCATTATCCAGGGTCCCCGACACAATGAAACTAGTCTGGAGCTCGCTGGGGTCCCGCAAAATGCTTTAATCACGATTTTGTCCTTTTCCCCATCACTTTGTTAACGAAGTGGACAGAGGCTGTTTTTTGCCCCTAAAAGTGACTTTTAATGGTGTTTTTTGTATTTAAATGATGTGTTTTATCTTTCTCCAGGGTCCCCGACGCAATGCACATAGTCTGGAGCTCGCTGGGGTCCCGCAAAATGCTTTAATCACGATTTTGTCCTTTTCCCCATCACTTTGTTAACGAAGTGGACAGAGGCTGTTTTTTGCCCCTAAAAGTGACTTTTAATGGTGTTTTTTGTATTTAAATGATGTGTTTTATATTTCTCCAGGGTCCCCGACACAATGAAACTAGTCTGGAGCTCGCTGGGGTCCCGCAAAATGCTTTAATCACGATTTTGTCCTTTTCCCCATCACTTTGTTAACGAAGTGGACAGAGGCTGTTTTTTGCCCCTAAAAGTGACTTTTAATGGTGTTTTTTGTATTTAAATGATGTGTTTTATCTTTCTCCAGGGTCCCCGACGCAATGCACATAGTCTGGAGCTCGCTGGGGTCCCGCAAAATGCTTTAATCACGATTTTGTCCTTTTCCCCATCACTTTGTTAACGAAGTGGACAGAGGCTGTTTTTTGCCCCTAAAAGTGACTTTTAATGGTGTTTTTGGCATTTAAATGATGGGTCTTATCATTATCCAGGGTCCCCGACACAATGAAACTAGTCTGGAGCTCGCTGGGGTCCCGCAAAATGCTTTAATCACGATTTGGTCCTTTTCCCCATCACTTTGTTAACGAAGTGGACAGAGGCTGTTTTTTGCCCCTAAAAGTGACTTTTAATGGTGTTTTTTGTATTTAAATGATGGGTTTTATATTTCTCCAGGGTCCCCGACACAATGAAACTAGTCTGGAGCTCGCTGGGGTCCCGCAAAATGCTTTAATCACGATTTTGTCCTTTTCCCCATCACTTTGTTAACGAAGTGGACAGAGGCTGTTTTTTGCCCCTAAAAGTGACTTTTAATGGTGTTTTTGGCATTTAAATGATGGGTCTTATCATTATCCAGGGTCCCCGACACAATGAAACTAGTCTGGAGCTCGCTGGGGTCCCGCAAAATGCTTTAATCACGATTTGGTCCTTTTCCCCATCACTTTGTTAACGAAGTGGACAGAGGCTGTTTTTTGCCCCTAAAAGTGACTTTTAATGGTGTTTTTTGTATTTAAATGATGGGTTTTATATTTCTCCAGGGTCCCCGACACAATGAAACTAGTCTGGAGCTCGCTGGGGTCCCGCAAAATGCTTTAATCACGATTTTGTCCTTTTCCCCATCACTTTGTTAACGAAGTGGACAGAGGCTGTTTTTTGCCCCTAAAAGTGACTTTTAATGGTGTTTTTGGCATTTAAATGATGGGTCTTATCATTATCCAGGGTCCCCGACACAATGAAACTAGTCTGGAGCTCGCTGGGGTCCCGCAAAATGCTTTAATCACGATTTTGTCCTTTTCCCCATCACTTTGTTAACGAAGTGGACAGAGGCTGTTTTTTGCCCTAAAAGTGACTTTTAATGGTGTTTTTGGCATTTAAATGATGTGTTTTATCATTATCCAGGGTCCCCGACACAATGAAACTAGTCTGGAGCTCGCTGGGGTCCCGCAAAATGCTTTAATCACGATTTTGTCCTTTTCCCCATCACTTTGTTAACGAAGTGGACAGAGGCTGTTTTTTGCCCCTAAAAGTGACTTTTAATGGTGTTTTTGGCATTTAAATGATGGGTCTTATCATTATCCAGGGTCCCCAAGACAATGCAACTAGTCTGGAGCTCGCTGGGGTCCCGCAAATGCTTTAATCACGATTTGGTCCATTTCCCCATCACTTTGTTAACGAAGTGGACAGAGGCTGTTTTTTGCCCCTAAAAGTGACTTTTAATGGTGTTTTTGGCATTTAAATGATGGGTCTTATCATTATCCAGGGTCCCCGACACAATGAAACTAGTCTGGAGCTCGCTGGGGTCCCGCAAAATGCTTTAATCACGATTTTGTCCTTTTCCCCATCACTTTGTTAACGAAGTGGACAGAGGCTGTTTTTTGCCCCTAAAAGTGACTTTTAATGGTGTTTTTGGCATTTAAATGATGGGTCTCATCATTATCCAGGGTCCCCGACACAATGAAACTAGTCTGGAGCTCGCTGGGGTCCCGCAAAATGCTTTAATCACGATTTTGTCCTTTTCCCCATCACTTTGTTAACGAAGTGGACAGAGGCTGTTTTTTGCCCCTAAAAGTGACTTTTAATGGTGTTTTTGGCATTTAAATGATGGGTCTTATCATTATCCAGGGTCCCCGACACAATGAAACTAGTCTGGAGCTCGCTGGGGTCCCGCAAAATGCTTTAATCACGATTTTGTCCTTTTCCCCATCACTTTGTTAACGAAGTGGACAGAGGCTGTTTTTTGCCCTAAAAGTGACTTTTAATGGTGTTTTTGGCATTTAAATGATGTGTTTTATCATTATCCAGGGTCCCCGACACAATGAAACTAGTCTGGAGCTCGCTGGGGTCCCGCAAAATGCTTTAATCACGATTTTGTCCTTTTCCCCATCACTTTGTTAACGAAGTGGACAGAGGCTGTTTTTTGCCCCTAAAAGTGACTTTTAATGGTGTTTTTGGCATTTAAATGATGGGTCTTATCATTATCCAGGGTCCCCAAGACAATGCAACTAGTCTGGAGCTCGCTGGGGTCCCGCAAATGCTTTAATCACGATTTGGTCCATTTCCCCATCACTTTGTTAACGAAGTGGACAGAGGCTGTTTTTTGCCCCTAAAAGTGACTTTTAATGGTGTTTTTGGCATTTAAATGATGGGTCTTATCATTATCCAGGGTCCCCGACACAATGAAACTAGTCTGGAGCTCGCTGGGGTCCCGCAAAATGCTTTAATCACGATTTTGTCCTTTTCCCCATCACTTTGTTAACGAAGTGGACAGAGGCTGTTTTTTGCCCCTAAAAGTGACTTTTAATGGTGTTTTTGGCATTTAAATGATGGGTCTCATCATTATCCAGGGTCCCCGACACAATGAAACTAGTCTGGAGCTCGCTGGGGTCCCGCAAAATGCTTTAATCACGATTTTGTCCTTTTCCCCATCACTTTGTTAACGAAGTGGACAGAGGCTGTTTTTTGCCCCTAAAAGTGACTTTTAATGGTGTTTTTGGCATTTAAATGATGGGTCTTATCATTGTGGAGGGTCCCCAAGACAATGCAACTAGTCTGGAGCTCGCTGGGGTCCCGCAAATGCTTTAATCACGATTTGGTCCTTTTCCCCATCAGTTTGTTAACGAAGTGGACAGAGGCTGTTTTTTGCCCCTAAAAGTGACTTTTAATGGTGTTTTTGGCATTTAAATGATGGGTCTTATCATTATCCAGGGTCCCCGACACAATGAAACTAGTCTGGAGCTCGCTGGGGTCCCGCAAAATGCTTTAATCACGATTTTGTCCTTTTCCCCATCACTTTGTTAACGAAGTGGACAGAGGCTGTTTTTTGCCCCTAAAAGTGACTTTTAATGGTGTTTTTTGTATTTAAATGATGTGTTTTATCATTCTCCAGGGTCCCCGACACAATGCACATAGTCTGGAGCTCGCTGGGGTCCCGCAAATGCTTTAATCAGGCGTTTTAACACTTTTCCCCACGAAAATGATTTTTAATTATTTTTTGGGGGCTATATAAATCAAATTCCGGTTAATGCCGAGCACAATTGTACCTTTTACTATTTTAATGTATTTGCATGATATATCTTTGGGCGATAAAAGCGACATATTTGGATGACTTTGTCAGTTTATGGAGCTTATCCCACAAATCCCGGATGATCCGGGCCAAATTTGGGAGCTCATAGGCAGCCTGCCATAGGCCCCCACCCGTGGAATGAAAAAAAAATGAAAGAAAACGGTCAATTATATGTTAAAATAATCAAAAAATGAACTTTTAAAATTACATGGGAGAGGGGATCTGAAAAATTGGAGAAGGGGAAAAGTGTTCGGCGCTTCGGGACGAAGCGCCGAACACTTTTCCCCTACCCCGTTGCAAGGTACAACGGAGAGGGGAATCCAGACTTCCCCTCCTCCGTTGTAAAAAACCGTTCATGTTTTACAAGCTACCTTCTGCACGAAATCGGAAACCCGGTTTTTGAGAGGACTCAGAAAAAAAACGGCTGTGTAACTTCATGGAGGAATTCATCCGCTGTATGTGCACTTTGGCTCGGATACATTTTGTTGCCTGGAGACCCCCCAGCATGGTTCTTACCAAACTTAAAGTTTTTGAACTGGGCTCTGGAGGAAGGTAAGGGGAGTTGACAGGGGACTCAATCCGCCTCATGAGGCACTATTTTCGGATACATTTCAACACTTTTAGCCCTTTTTGATGGTTCTCCAAAAAATAACTCTGACTTTTTCAGAGTGTGGAGGAAGGTGAGGGGAGTTGACAGGGGACTTTATCCGCCTTATGGGGCACTATTCTCGGATACATTTCAACACTTTTAGCCCTTTTTGATGGTTCTCCAAAAAATAACTCTGACTTTTTCAGAGTGTGGAGGAAGGTGAGGGGAGTTGACAGGGGACTTTATCCGCCTTATGGGGCACTATTCTCGGATACATTTCAACACTTTTAGCCCTTTTTGATGGTTCTCCAAAAAATAACTCTGACTTTTTCAGAGTGTGGAGGAAGGTGAGGGGAGTTGACAGGGGACTTTACCCGCCTTATGGGGCACTATTCCCGGATACATTTCAACACTTTTAGCCCTTTTTGATGGTTCTCCAAAAAATAACTCTGACTTTTTCAGAGTGTGGAGGAAGGTGAGGGGAGTTGACAGGGGACTTTATCCGCCTTATGGGGCACTATTCCCGGATACATTTCAACACTTTTAGCCCTTTTTGATGGTTCTCCAAAAAATAACTCTGACTTTTTCAGAGTGTGGAGGAAGGTGAGGGGAGTTGACAGGGGACTTTACCCGCCTTATGGGGCACTATTCCCGGATACATTTCAACACTTTTAGCCCTTTTTGATGGTTCTCCAAAAAATAACTCTGACTTTTTCAGAGTGTGGAGGAAGGTGAGGGGAGTTGACAGGGGACTTTATCCGCCTTATGGGGCACTATTCCCGGATACATTTCAACACTTTTAGCCCTTTTTGATGGTTCTCCAAAAAATAACTCTGACTTTTTCAGAGTGTGGAGGAAGGTGAGGGGAGTTGACAGGGGACTTTACCCGCCTTATGGGGCACTATTCCCGGATACATTTCAACACTTTTAGCCCTTTTTGATGGTTCTCCAAAAAATAACTCTGACTTTTTCAGAGTGTGGAGGAAGGTGAGGGGAGTTGACAGGGGACTTTACCCGCCTTATGGGGCACTATTCTCGGATACATTTTTTCATTTTCACCCATTTTTGATGGTTCTCCAAAAAGACAAGTTAGTCTTTTTTCTTCCCCCTTCCTCTTCTGATTTCTCACTGATCGAATGGCAAACGCGACCCGCCATCGGAGGGCCTCCGCCGGCCCGGCCTCGTGCCGGTGCTCTGGCGGTCGGTTCCTCCGAACTGCGGGTTCGACTCTGATGGCCGGGAGGGACGAGGGAAACGTCGGGGGGGTCTGCTGGAGGCTCCTGCTGGAGTCTTGCGTTCACTGGGACCTGGCTCGAAAAACTCGAAACCCTGACTCCAGTGCGGTGTTGCGGCCATGCGCCTCCGGGTACCAGACTCCCCTGCCTCCTCCGTGTTGCGTGGGCTGCGTGGGGGTAACCCTGCGTGTCCGTTACCCTGCGTGTCTCTTACCTCCCAGGCCGACCGATATGAAGCGTTTCCAAGACGAACCGTCTGACTCAGGGGTCCCACCACAGGTTCCGTAGCGGGGTGGAAGTTCCACCTCCCCTCTTTGCCGCGGAATGCAAAACAAACACCTGTTTCTCTCATCCTCCACTGTGGCATAGCGGCCTTAGTTGGCTGTGGCATTCAGCAATTGGCCTTGCTCCGGGCACAGGACCCTACTTCATCAAACTACCTATTTGATCCTGCGTAACAACCACATATATGCTTGTCTGCAAAGACATTGATCGAATGGCAAACGTGACCCGCCATCGGAGGGCCTCCGCCGGCCCGGCCTCGTGCCGGTGCTCTGGCGGTCGGTTCCTCCGAACTGCGGGTTCGACTCTGATGGCCGGGAGGGACGAGGGAAACGTCGGGGGGGTCTGCTGGAGGCTCCGGGCACAGGACCCTACTTCATCAAACTACCTATTTGATCCTGCGTAACAACCACATATATGCTTGTCTGCAAAGACATTGATCGAATGGCAAACGTGACCCGCCATCGGAGGGCCTCCGCCGGCCCGGCCTCGTGCCGGTGCTCTGGCGGTCGGTTCCTCCGAACTGCGGGTTCGACTCTGATGGCCGGGAGGGACGGGGGAAACGTCGGGGGGGTCTGCTGGAGGCTCCTGCTGGAGTCTTGCGTTCACTGGGACCTGGCTCGAAAAACTCGAAACCCTGACTCCAGTGCGGTGTTGCGGCCATGCGCCTCCGGGTACCAGACTCCCCTGCCTCCTCCGTGTTGCGTGGGCTGCGTGGGGGTAACCCTGCGTGTCCGTTACCCTGCGTGTCTCTTACCTCCCAGGCCGACCGATATGAAGCGTTTCCAAGACGAACCGTCTGACTCAGGGGTCCCACCACAGGTTCCGTAGCGGGGTGGAAGTTCCACCTCCCCTCTTTGCCGCGGAATGCAAAACAAACACCTGTTTCTCTCATCCTCCACTGTGGCATAGCGGCCTTAGTCGGCTGCGGCATTCAGCAATTGGCCTTGCTCCGGGCACAGGACCCTACTTCATCAAACTACCTATTTGATCCTGCGTAACAACCACATATATGCTTGTCTGCAAAGACATTGATCGAATGGCAAACGTGACCCGCCATCGGAAGGCCTCCGCCGGCCCGGCTTCGTGCCGGTGCTCTGGCGGTCGGTTCTTCCAAACTGCGGGTTTGACTCTGCTCCTGGGAGCACATATGCTTGTCTGCAAAGAGGGACATGCCTGGTCCTGCCCAGGTGTTCTTCTACGGCTAGTGTCCAGCCAGCTGCGGTATCATCAACTTTGACCCGCCATCGGAGGGCCTCCTCCCCGGGTCCAGCTTCCGGTGCTAGGCGGTCGGTTCCTCCAAACTGTGTGATTGACTCTGCTCCTGGGAGCACATATGCTTGTCTGCAAAGAGGGACATGCCTGGTCCCGCCCAGGTGTTCTTCTACGGCTAGTGTCCAGCCAGCTGCGGTATCATCAACTTTGACCCGCCATCGGAGGGCCTCCTCCCCGGGTCCAGCTTCCGGTGCTTGGCGGTCGGTTCATCCAAACTACGGGTAATCCTGGAGCGGACATAAACAAAGAATGATATTTTACAGGACATGATGGATATGTGTTTTTTCCAGGCTTTTTGGAAATAAACCAAATGTGATTTTGCAGTGCATGATATAGCTCATTTTACCCATGTGATGTTGTGCAGTACATTACTGAGCTCATTTAACGATATTGGTCTACCAGGTGAAGTGGGATGCTGCCATTTCCCAACTGGTCTCCGGAGGAATATAAGGAGAGTTGACAGGGGACTCTGCCCAGTGCTCATGAACCAAATGAGGGGTGTGTTAGAGGGGAAAGGCTCTGGCTGTTTCTGCAGCCTCTGCATCTACCTTCTCTCCCCACCCAGATACCAGCGCGTGCCTGCTGTAAAAGGCAGGTGCACGGGCTCTCACTTCCACTAACTCTGAGCCTGGCTCCCGAGCAGCACGTTCTCCCCGGCAGTCCGCCAGCAGATGAAAAACACCCACCTCTCCGCCTCTTCCGAGGGACGAGGGAACCGCGCGGGGGGGTCTGCTGGAGGTTCCTGCCGGGTGCTCCGTACTGCGTTTCACCGGGACCTGGCTCGAAAAACTCGGAACTCTGACTCCAGTGCGGTGTGGCGGTCTCGCCCTGGCCGTCCACCGTGCGCCTCCGGGTACCTGACTCCCCTGCCTCCTCCGGGGGCAGGTGCGAGGGGTTCAATGCCTCCTCCCCCCGCTGCGGCGAAAGCCGGAGCGGGACGGAGCGCCCGGAGGTACTGTTACCCCCACGTTTTGTACCCAAAACTGTCTTGTGAGTTCGTGGCAGAACCATGAAACAAAAAACAATCAATGTATCGGACCCATCGCCAGTCGCGTTGGTGCGGAGGTGGGACCATTTTAACCAGGTGGTAACCCAAGTCCTCCCCTTGGTCCGTGTTCCCTGCATTGAAGCATCGGACCCATGGTTGCAATCAGCAGTTGGCTAACGCATATAAACGGAGAAACAGAAAACCATTTAAATATAATTCATTGTGTGTGTTTTTGGAAGGATGTTGACCGAATGCCCGGTGTGCAGCCTCCGCTATCTGGCTTTGAATAAGCACCTTAAGCACAAACATGCAGTGCGGAACCTGGATGAAAGAGGCATCATTCTTAAAATGGCCAGTGGTAGAATAAATGTTCGGACCAAACCCTGTCCCATCACAGGGTGTTCGTATGCTGGGAGGAAACTACACCGTCATGTAACTCGTGACCACCCTGAGTTCTCCCGAGATGAGGCACATCAGGACATGGCAAGGCTGAAGCATAGTGTGGCCCTGCAGTTGCTCCATGACCTCCGAGAGACTAATCCCATCATTGGAATGGCTACATCATTGGATATAGACAATGAGGAGGAATACCCGGTGCACCCTCCACCCTTCTCCCCACATACCGAGTGTGACGAAGAGGACTGCATGCAGGTGAGGCTGGACAATGTGGCATTGAGGGCTCAGAAGGATGCCCTCATTGATGAGGTGAAGACCCTGCGCTCCAGGCTAAAACAGGGTCTAAAACCCAGGAAGCAGAATGCCACTGCTGCTCTGCTTGAGGAAGACGAAGAATGTATACGATTTAAGGGCGTAGCAATCCCAAGTACCCCCGACATGAACTCAGTAGCCTCCGGCAGCAATACCCCTCTCAAGACCCCGGTGAAGACTGTCATGCGGTCCATAGAAGCCTCTGCGAGTGAGACCCCCCTCAAGTCTGTGATGCGGTCCCCAGAAGCCTCCGGAAGCAAGACCCCGGTGAAGACTGTCATGCGGTCCGACAAAGCCTCCGGTAGTGAGACCCCGGTGAACACTGTCATGCGGTCCCCAGAAGCCTCCGGAAGCAAGACCCCGGTGAAGACTGTCATGCGGTCCAACAAAGCCTCCGGTAGAGAGACCCCTCTCAAGTCTGTGATGCGGTCCCCAGAAGCCTCCGGAAGCAAGACCCCAGTGAAGACTGTCATGTGGTCCCCAGAAGCCTCCGGTAGTGAGACCCCAGTGAAGACTGTCATGCGGTCCATAGAAGCCTCTGCGAGTGAGATCCCTCTCAAGTCTGTGATGCGGTCCCCAGAAGCCTCCGGAAGCAAGACCCCGATGCAGACTGTCATGCGGTCCGTAGAAGCCTCCTGTAGTGAGACCCCTGTATGCCAGAAGACCCGTGCGTCTGTCTCCAATAAGCTGAAAGCTAATCTGGCTAAGGACTGGCCCTCTTCCCAAAATCAATGGTGCACTGGGAAGGGACTGCGGAATACCATGCGTGAAATCACGTTGCCTAAAAGCATGGAGACGTACATTCAGACATACAGAGGTCATTGTGAGGGTCTTGCACCGACAGTAAAACGGAAAGAGAATTGTATGTCCAATGTCAGCCGGATAAAGAACTTCATAGTATTCATGGCCCATGGTTTTGACCGGCTGTCAGACTGGCTGTTTCTAAAAGACACAAAGAGGGTCCGTGGCTGGAGCAAGTATATTTCAGAGTCGGGCCGGACAGTCACAACATCGCTGTTGTTCCTGAAGACTGTGAACCATTTCCTGAGGTACTTGTCTGCATCAAAGCTCCGGGGGTGCAGGCTCACCCAGTCTGATATGACCCACATCATCAGAGAGGTGAAAGCCAACATTAACGATTTGAAAAAGTCTGTCACTCTCCACCAGTTTAAGGTGAAGAGGGACAAGCTGGATCGTCTGCCGAGCCAGGCAGAGCTTCTCGCCGCCATGGCGGCCGCTGAGAAGCGCATCCCTGATCTCCTTGACCTGATGGCTAGCAATCCGACCACAATCACCCAGTACCTGCTATATGGCTATCTAACCCTCCATTGGAGCCTCCTGTATGGCCACCGTCCGGGTGTGTATGCAAACATGACCAACACGGAGGTCTTTGAGGCGGACAGAAGGGGCACTGCTGAGGGCTACATCATCCACGTGCAGGATCACAAGACTGCCAAGACATTTGGTGAAGCACAGCTGGTGCTTACAATAAAGGAGTTTAGCTGGGTCATGCGGTGGATGGGGATAAAAGAGGGCTTGTCGGGTCCTCAGAATGAATTCTTCCTTTTCACATCGGGGAAGCAGGCTTCCAAGAACCTGAACGCTCACTTGAAGAGGGCTTGGGCTGATGCTGGGCTAGAAACAGCCGTCACCTTCACCATCTTGCGCACTGCCCTGGCTGACAATATCAAGCATCACCAAGATCCAGAAAGCAGGTCGATTCTGGCTAGGTTTATGTGCCACGACGTAAGCACTGCAGACCGGTTCTACGCGAATACGCCTGGAATAAAGGAGGCATTGAAGATCCGCTCCATGTTCAGGGCGGCGGCAGCAGCTGCAGCAGCATCATCATCAGAAGGAGGTCTACCACCGTCAGCTACCTCCGAAGAGGATTCAGGGGCGGAGAGCAGCGATACCTCTTCTTCAGGACCGATTGGTACTCCTGATGAGGGGAAAGGGGCCGTGGACTCAACCTTTTTTCCCCGGTGCACTGTACAAGTTAGACGGCTAATATGGCCCCAAGGCCCCTGTTAATCATGTTGTTATTATGTTTATTTTGTATACTGTTTTTGTAAAATTGGTGTGATAATTAAATAAAAAATAAAAAAAAAACATTAGTATAACCTTGAAGGTTCCCAGGGGCAAATACAGTGCCTGTCATTTTGCAGGATATAATTTAACATGTAACCTCTCCTGGAAATGGACATACTCTGTGCATTTCCAGGAGAGGTTCCATGTTAAATTATATCCTGCAATATCCTCCAAAGAAGGGGTGGTAGTGTCATGAATAAGGCCGAATATGTATGCCGATGTGCGGACGGTAAAGCACCGCAAAATCCACCCCTTTAGGGTAACCAGGGGCATGAAGTTCTGTAGGGTGTGAACATCTGGGTTTAGTCCGAGTGAGGAGTGCTCGAGCGTGGGAGGATGTGTAAGGCAGAGGAGGGTAACAAAAGGTGTGTGCAGGAGCAGGGAGAAAAGAGAAAATAAAAAGACTCAAAGTGTTCCACCTTCCAGCAGCAGCAGCAGCGGGCCCGCTCTGTCCGTGGTGCTGAACACCTGCCTGTCTATGTGGAGTACAAAAACAAACAAAGACAAACACCTTTAAGGTCACCAGGGGCGTGAGGTTCTGGTTCTGGCGGTGTGCATGGAGGGGTTTAGTCCGAGTGAGGAGTGCTCGAGCGTGGGAGGATGTGTAAGGCAGAGGAGGGGAACAAAAAAAAACGAATACAAATAAGTTAAAGTGTGAACCTCCAGCAGGGCAGGTGCTGCTGCTGCTGCTGCTGCTGCTGCTGCTGCTGCTGCTGCTGCTGTGAAGGAGGACGAATATTGATGCTTGTGTTCGGACGGTAAAGCACCGCAAAATCCACCCCCCCTTAAAGGTGACCAGGGGCATGAGATTCTGCAGGGTGTGAACATCTGGGTTTAGTCCGTGGGGGAGTGCTTAAGTCCGGGGGCCCGGGGTCTCACGGTGCACGAGGTTATGGAAGTGCAGCAGGGCAGGTGCTGCTGCTGCTGCTGCTGCTGCTGCTGCTGCTGCTGCTGCTGCTGCTGCTGCTGTGAAGGAGGACGAATATTGATGCTTGTGTTCGGACGGTAAAGCACCGCAAAATCCACCCCCCCTTAAAGGTGACCAGGGGCATGAGATTCTGCAGGGTGTGAACATCTGGGTTTAGTCCGTGGGGGAGTGCTTAAGTCCGGGGGCCCGGGGTCTCACGGTGCACGAGGTTATGGAAGTGCCACTGTTGCCGGAGGTCCTTAGTCCGTCCTTTGGGGCTCTGTCAGGGGCTACAGAGAGGTGGTTTTCCCGGTCCCTCTCCTGGAGGTATGAAATAACCTGAGCTCCATGTGAGGGAGCCGTGCTGGAGCTGCTTAGTCCGTCCTTTGGTGGTCTTTGAGGGGCTAATGAGAGGTGTTTTCCCCGGTCTATTTGATGGAAGTCTGACACGAGCAGAGTGTGCATGCTTTGAAACTAATCCACCCACACTTAGCATGCTATTTTAGGGTATAAATCGTACCTTGTCACCATGTACTGTGCTCCCTGGGACGACGCGCCCTCCTGTGGGGACACATGAGAACTGCACTCAAATCACTTTGTGCTTTTTAAACAGTTTAACATATTTTTTTCCACATTTAAAAAACGCTTTCTGCCCTGGAAATCATTTCTAATCATTATTACCGTTATGGAGGGGCTGCAGGAACACTTTCCCCGCCTTGCAAACATTTATTCCTGGTTCAAATAATCAATTTGTTCCGCCTGCTTTGCGTCAGCACCTCTGCGGCTGTCGGATTAACACAGATGAATGCACTTTTAACACTCACGCAGCCAGAATTCCTGCTCTTTTCCTGGGTTACAAAGTGAGGTGACGCAGCCTGTCCTCTGAGTCTCCCCGCCTCTCATAGACTTATTTCTGGGTAAAAAAAGCCATGTGCTCCGCCCCCTGGATCTCTGCATGTGTGTGTGTGTGCCTGTGAGTCTGTGGCTACTGTCCACATGCCCGCATTAGGAGGCACTATTTTCGGATACATTTTCTCATTTTCACAACTTTTCATGTTTTTATTATGTATATTGTTATATTATTATTATTATTATTATTGTATATATGTATACTGTGTATACTGTTTTTGTAAAAATCATGTGATTATTAAATAAATAATAAAACATGAATATAACCTTGAAGTTTCCCAGGGGCAAATACAGTGCCAGGTGTCAGACTATTTAAACAATGTTTACCCAGGATTCCGACACCTTCCCTGGCTTGTAAAATGCGGTGATGCGCCCTGGAGGTATCAGAGTATTTTAAACAACTTTTCCCCGCCTTTCAAACACTTTTTCCTGGCTTATAGCCTGTCATTTTGCAGGATATAATTTAACATGGAACCTCTCCCAGGGGCAAATACAGTGCCAGGTGTCAGACTATTTAAACAATGTTTACCCAGGATTCCGACACCTTCCCTGGCTTGTAAAATGCGGTGATGCGCCCTGGAGGTATCAGAGTATTTTAAACAACTTTTCCCCGCCTTTCAAACACTTTTTCCTGGCTTATAGCCTGTCATTTTGCAGGATATAATTTAACATGGAACCTCTCCCAGGGGCAAATACAGTGCCAGGTGTCAGACTATTTAAACAATGTTTACCCAGGATTCCGACACCTTCCCTGGCTTGTAAAATGCGGTGATGCGCCCTGGAGGTATCAGAGTATTTTAAACAACTTTTCCCCGCCTTTCAAACACTTTTTCCTGGCTTATAGCCTGTCATTTTGCAGGATATAATTTAACATGGAACCTCTCCCAGGGGCAAATACAGTGCCAGGTGTCAGACTATTTAAACAATGTTTACCCAGGATTCCGACACCTTCCCTGGCTTGTAAAATGCGGTGATGCGCCCTGGAGGTATCAGAGTATTTTAAACAACTTTTCCCCGCCTTTCAAACACTTTTTCCTGGCTTATAGCCTGTCATTTTGCAGGATATAATTTAACATGGAACCTCTCCTGGAAATGGACATACTCTGCGCATTTCCAGGAGAGGTTCCATGTTAAATTATATCCTGCAAAATGACAGGCAACAACTCTCTTCCAGACGTTTAAAAACACTTTTCCGACTATTTTAAACAACTTTTCCCCGCCTTTCAAACACTTGTTCCTGGCTTATAGCCTGTCATTTTGCAGGATATAATTTAACATGGAACCTCTCCTGGAAATGGACATACTCTGCGCATTTCCAGGAGAGGTTCCATGTTAAATGATATCCTGCAAAATGACAGGCAACAACTCTCTTCCAGACGTTTAAAAACACTTTTCCGACTATTTTAAACAACTTTTCCCCGCCTTTCAAACACTTTTTCCTGGCTTATAGCCTGTCATTTTGCAGGATATAATTTAACATGGAACCTCTCCTGGAAATGGACATACTCTGCGCATTTCCAGGAGAGGTTCCATGTTAAATGATATCCTGCAAAATGACAGGCTACAACTCTCTTCCAGACGTTTAAAAACACTTTCCCCGACCATTTAAACATTATTTATGGCTTGTAAAGTGCGGTGATGAGCCCTGACAGTATCAGACTATTTAAAGGGTTACCAGGAGCATGAGAATATCCTCCACAGAAGGGGTTAGGGAATGTTCCGGTATTTGGACAACATTAACATGGGATCACTCCGGTCAATATACGTACTTCGTCTCACTGGAATATTAATGGCCAGATTGAATACAAAATCGACCCAAATTCTCCGGTCAATGACAGGAGAGTTTTGAAAGTGACAAAACACTGTTCCACACATTTAAAAACACTTAATCAATGTTTACCCAGGATCCATGCACCTTTCCTGGCTTGTAAAATGTGGTGATGCGCCCTGGAGGTAGCGGGTAGGCTCTGTGCGTGGTGCTGAACCCCAGCCTGTCTATGTGGAATACAAAAACAAACAAAGACAAACACCTTTAAGGTCACCAGGGTCGTGAGGTTCTGGTTCTGGCGGTGTGCATGGAGGGGTTTAGTCCGAGTGAGGAGTGCTCGAGCGTGGGAGGATGTGTAAGGCAGAGGAGGGGAACAAAAGGTGTGTGCAGGAGCAGGGAGAAAAGAGAAAATAAAAAGACTCAAAGTGTTCCACCTTCCAGCAGCAGCAGCAGCAGCAGCGGGCCCGCGGTGCTGAACACCTGCCTGTCTATGTGGAGTACAAAAACAAACAAAGACAAACACCTTTAAGGTCACCAGGGTCGTGAGGTTCTGGTTCTGGCGGTGTGCATGGAGGGGTTTGACCTGGCTCCCCGACACAATGCACATAGTCTGGAGCAGCGGAGCAGCGGCTGGGCCGTGTTCCCCCTTCTGTCCATTTGCCTATCAGTTTGTTAACGAAGTGGACAGAGGCTGTTTTTTGCCCCTAAAAGTGACTTTTAATGGTGTTTTTTGTATTTAAATGATGGGTTTTATATTTCTCCAGGGTCCCCGACACAATGAAACTAGTCTGGAGCTCGCTGGGGTCCCGCAAAATGCTTTAATCACGATTTTGTCCTTTTCCCCATCACTTTGTTAACGAAGTGGACAGAGGCTGTTTTTTGCCCCTAAAAGTGACTTTTAATGGTGTTTTTGGCATTTAAATGATGGGTCTTATCATTATCCAGGGTCCCCGACACAATGAAACTAGTCTGGAGCTCGCTGGGGTCCCGCAAAATGCTTTAATCACGATTTTGTCCTTTTCCCCATCACTTTGTTAACGAAGTGGACAGAGGCTGTTTTTTGCCCTAAAAGTGACTTTTAATGGTGTTTTTGGCATTTAAATGATGTGTTTTATCATTATCCAGGGTCCCCGACACAATGAAACTAGTGTGGAGCTCGCTGGGGTCCCGCAAAATGCTTTAATCACGATTTTGTCCTTTTCCCCATCACTTTGTTAACGAAGTGGACAGAGGCTGTTTTTTGCCCCTAAAAGTGACTTTTAATGGTGTTTTTGGCATTTAAATGATGGGTCTTATCATTATCCAGGGTCCCCAAGACAATGCAACTAGTCTGGAGCTCGCTGGGGTCCCGCAAATGCTTTAATCACGATTTGGTCCATTTCCCCATCAGTTTGTTAACGAAGTGGACAGAGGCTGTTTTGTGCCCCTAAAAGTGACTTTTAATGGTGTTTTTGGCATTTAAATGATGTGTTTTATCATTATCCAGGGTCCCCGACACAATGAAACTAGTCTGGAGCTCGCTGGGGTCCCGCAAAATGCTTTAATCACGATTTTGTCCTTTTCCCCATCACTTTGTTAACGAAGTGGACAGAGGCTGTTTTTTGCCCCTAAAAGTGACTTTTAATGGTGTTTTTTGTATTTAAATGATGTGTTTTATCTTTCTCCAGGGTCCCCGACGCAATGCACATAGTCTGGAGCTCGCTGGGGTCCCGCAAAATGCTTTAATCACGATTTTGTCCTTTTCCCCATCACTTTGTTAACGAAGTGGACAGAGGCTGTTTTTTGCCCCTAAAAGTGACTTTTAATGGTGTTTTTTGTATTTAAATGATGTGTTTTATATTTCTCCAGGGTCCCCGACACAATGAAACTAGTCTGGAGCTCGCTGGGGTCCCGCAAAATGCTTTAATCACGATTTTGTCCTTTTCCCCATCACTTTGTTAACGAAGTGGACAGAGGCTGTTTTTTGCCCCTAAAAGTGACTTTTAATGGTGTTTTTTGTATTTAAATGATGTGTTTTATCTTTCTCCAGGGTCCCCGACGCAATGCACATAGTCTGGAGCTCGCTGGGGTCCCGCAAAATGCTTTAATCACGATTTTGTCCTTTTCCCCATCACTTTGTTAACGAAGTGGACAGAGGCTGTTTTTTGCCCCTAAAAGTGACTTTTAATGGTGTTTTTGGCATTTAAATGATGGGTCTTATCATTATCCAGGGTCCCCGACACAATGAAACTAGTCTGGAGCTCGCTGGGGTCCCGCAAAATGCTTTAATCACGATTTGGTCCTTTTCCCCATCACTTTGTTAACGAAGTGGACAGAGGCTGTTTTTTGCCCCTAAAAGTGACTTTTAATGGTGTTTTTTGTATTTAAATGATGGGTTTTATATTTCTCCAGGGTCCCCGACACAATGAAACTAGTCTGGAGCTCGCTGGGGTCCCGCAAAATGCTTTAATCACGATTTTGTCCTTTTCCCCATCACTTTGTTAACGAAGTGGACAGAGGCTGTTTTTTGCCCCTAAAAGTGACTTTTAATGGTGTTTTTGGCATTTAAATGATGGGTCTTATCATTATCCAGGGTCCCCGACACAATGAAACTAGTCTGGAGCTCGCTGGGGTCCCGCAAAATGCTTTAATCACGATTTGGTCCTTTTCCCCATCACTTTGTTAACGAAGTGGACAGAGGCTGTTTTTTGCCCCTAAAAGTGACTTTTAATGGTGTTTTTTGTATTTAAATGATGGGTTTTATATTTCTCCAGGGTCCCCGACACAATGAAACTAGTCTGGAGCTCGCTGGGGTCCCGCAAAATGCTTTAATCACGATTTTGTCCTTTTCCCCATCACTTTGTTAACGAAGTGGACAGAGGCTGTTTTTTGCCCCTAAAAGTGACTTTTAATGGTGTTTTTGGCATTTAAATGATGGGTCTTATCATTATCCAGGGTCCCCGACACAATGAAACTAGTCTGGAGCTCGCTGGGGTCCCGCAAAATGCTTTAATCACGATTTTGTCCTTTTCCCCATCACTTTGTTAACGAAGTGGACAGAGGCTGTTTTTTGCCCTAAAAGTGACTTTTAATGGTGTTTTTGGCATTTAAATGATGTGTTTTATCATTATCCAGGGTCCCCGACACAATGAAACTAGTCTGGAGCTCGCTGGGGTCCCGCAAAATGCTTTAATCACGATTTTGTCCTTTTCCCCATCACTTTGTTAACGAAGTGGACAGAGGCTGTTTTTTGCCCCTAAAAGTGACTTTTAATGGTGTTTTTGGCATTTAAATGATGGGTCTTATCATTATCCAGGGTCCCCAAGACAATGCAACTAGTCTGGAGCTCGCTGGGGTCCCGCAAATGCTTTAATCACGATTTGGTCCATTTCCCCATCACTTTGTTAACGAAGTGGACAGAGGCTGTTTTTTGCCCCTAAAAGTGACTTTTAATGGTGTTTTTGGCATTTAAATGATGGGTCTTATCATTATCCAGGGTCCCCGACACAATGAAACTAGTCTGGAGCTCGCTGGGGTCCCGCAAAATGCTTTAATCACGATTTTGTCCTTTTCCCCATCACTTTGTTAACGAAGTGGACAGAGGCTGTTTTTTGCCCCTAAAAGTGACTTTTAATGGTGTTTTTGGCATTTAAATGATGGGTCTTATCATTATCCAGGGTCCCCGACACAATGAAACTAGTCTGGAGCTCGCTGGGGTCCCGCAAAATGCTTTAATCACGATTTTGTCCTTTTCCCCATCACTTTGTTAACGAAGTGGACAGAGGCTGTTTTTTGCCCCTAAAAGTGACTTTTAATGGTGTTTTTGGCATTTAAATGATGGGTCTTATCATTGTGGAGGGTCCCCAAGACAATGCAACTAGTCTGGAGCTCGCTGGGGTCCCGCAAATGCTTTAATCACGATTTGGTCCTTTTCCCCATCAGTTTGTTAACGAAGTGGACAGAGGCTGTTTTTTGCCCCTAAAAGTGACTTTTAATGGTGTTTTTGGCATTTAAATGATGGGTCTTATCATTATCCAGGGTCCCCGACACAATGAAACTAGTCTGGAGCTCGCTGGGGTCCCGCAAAATGCTTTAATCACGATTTTGTCCTTTTCCCCATCACTTTGTTAACGAAGTGGACAGAGGCTGTTTTTTGCCCCTAAAAGTGACTTTTAATGGTGTTTTTTGTATTTAAATGATGTGTTTTATCATTTTCCAGGGTCCCCGACACAATGCACATAGTCTGGAGCTCGCTGGGGTCCCGCAAATGCTTTAATCAGGCGTTTTAACACTTTTCCCCACGAAAATGATTTTTAATTATTTTTTGGGGGCTATATAAATCAAATTCCGGTTAATGCCGAGCACAATTGTACCTTTTACTATTTTAATGTATTTGCATGATATATCTTTGGGCGATAAAAGCGACATATTTGGATGACTTTGTCAGTTTATGGAGCTTATCCCACAAATCCCGGATGATCCGGGCCAAATTTGGGAGCTCATAGGCAGCCTGCCATAGGCCCCCACCCGTGGAATGAAAAAAAAATGAAAGAAAACGGTCAATTATATGTTAAAATAATCAAAAAATGAACTTTTAAAATTACATGGGAGAGGGGATCTGAAAAATTGGAGAAGGGGAAAAGTGTTCGGCGCTTCGGGACGAAGCGCCGAACACTTTTCCCCTACCCCGTTGCAAGGTACAACGGAGAGGGGAATCCAGACTTCCCCTCCTCCGTTGTAAAAAACCGTTCATGTTTTACAAGCTACCTTCTGCACGAAATCGGAAACCCGGTTTTTGAGAGGACTCAGAAAAAAAACGGCTGTGTAACTTCATGGAGGAATTCATCCGCTGTATGTGCACTTTGGCTCGGATACATTTTGTTGCCTGGAGACCCCCCAGCATGGTTCTTACCAAACTTAAAGTTTTTGAACTGGGCTCTGGAGGAAGGTAAGGGGAGTTGACAGGGGACTCAATCCGCCTCATGAGGCACTATTTTCGGATACATTTCAACACTTTTAGCCCTTTTTGATGGTTCTCCAAAAAATAACTCTGACTTTTTCAGAGTGTGGAGGAAGGTGAGGGGAGTTGACAGGGGACTTTACCCGCCTTATGGGGCACTATTCCCGGATACATTTCAACACTTTTAGCCCTTTTTGATGGTTCTCCAAAAAATAACTCTGACTTTTTCAGAGTGTGGAGGAAGGTGAGGGGAGTTGACAGGGGACTTTATCCGCCTTATGGGGCACTATTCCCGGATACATTTCAACACTTTTAGCCCTTTTTGATGGTTCTCCAAAAAATAACTCTGACTTTTTCAGAGTGTGGAGGAAGGTGAGGGGAGTTGACAGGGGACTTTACCCGCCTTATGGGGCACTATTCCCGGATACATTTCAACACTTTTAGCCCTTTTTGATGGTTCTCCAAAAAATAACTCTGACTTTTTCAGAGTGTGGAGGAAGGTGAGGGGAGTTGACAGGGGACTTTATCCGCCTTATGGGGCACTATTCCCGGATACATTTCAACACTTTTAGCCCTTTTTGATGGTTCTCCAAAAAATAACTCTGACTTTTTCAGAGTGTGGAGGAAGGTGAGGGGAGTTGACAGGGGACTTTACCCGCCTTATGGGGCACTATTCCCGGATACATTTCAACACTTTTAGCCCTTTTTGATGGTTCTCCAAAAAATAACTCTGACTTTTTCAGAGTGTGGAGGAAGGTGAGGGGAGTTGACAGGGGACTTTACCCGCCTTATGGGGCACTATTCTCGGATACATTTTTTCATTTTCACCCATTTTTGATGGTTCTCCAAAAAGACAAGTTAGTCTTTTTTCTTCCCCCTTCCTCTTCTGATTTCTCACTGATCGAATGGCAAACGCGACCCGCCATCGGAGGGCCTCCGCCGGCCCGGCCTCGTGCCGGTGCTCTGGCGGTCGGTTCCTCCGAACTGCGGGTTCGACTCTGATGGCCGGGAGGGACGAGGGAAACGTCGGGGGGGTCTGCTGGAGGCTCCTGCTGGAGTCTTGCGTTCACTGGGACCTGGCTCGAAAAACTCGAAACCCTGACTCCAGTGCGGTGTTGCGGCCATGCGCCTCCGGGTACCAGACTCCCCTGCCTCCTCCGTGTTGCGTGGGCTGCGTGGGGGTAACCCTGTGTGTCCGTTACCCTGCGTGTCTCTTACCTCCCAGGCCGACCGATATGAAGCGTTTCCAAGACGAACCGTCTGACTCAGGGGTCCCACCACAGGTTCCGTAGCGGGGTGGAAGTTCCACCTCCCCTCTTTGCCGCGGAATGCAAAACAAACACCTGTTTCTCTCATCCTCCACTGTGGCATAGCGGCCTTAGTCGGCTGTGGCATTCAGCAATTGGCCTTGCTCCGGGCACAGGACCCTACTTCATCAAACTACCTATTTGATCCTGCGTAACAACCACATATATGCTTGTCTGCAAAGACATTGATCGAATGGCAAACGTGACCCGCCATCGGAGGGCCTCCGCCGGCCCGGCCTCGTGCCGGTGCTCTGGCGGTCGGTTCCTCCGAACTGCGGGTTCGACTCTGATGGCCGGGAGGGACGAGGGAAACGTCGGGGGGGTCTGCTGGAGGCTCCGGGCACAGGACCCTACTTCATCAAACTACCTATTTGATCCTGCGTAACAACCACATATATGCTTGTCTGCAAAGACATTGATCGAATGGCAAACGTGACCCGCCATCGGAGGGCCTCCGCCGGCCCGGCCTCGTGCCGGTGCTCTGGCGGTCGGTTCCTCCGAACTGCGGGTTCGACTCTGATGGCCGGGAGGGACGGGGGAAACGTCGGGGGGGTCTGCTGGAGGCTCCTGCTGGAGTCTTGCGTTCACTGGGACCTGGCTCGAAAAACTCGAAACCCTGACTCCAGTGCGGTGTTGCGGCCATGCGCCTCCGGGTACCAGACTCCCCTGCCTCCTCCGTGTTGCGTGGGCTGCGTGGGGGTAACCCTGCGTGTCCGTTACCCTGCGTGTCTCTTACCTCCCAGGCCGACCGATATGAAGCGTTTCCAAGACGAACCGTCTGACTCAGGGGTCCCACCACAGGTTCCGTAGCGGGGTGGAAGTTCCACCTCCCCTCTTTGCCGCGGAATGCAAAACAAACACCTGTTTCTCTCATCCTCCACTGTGGCATAGCGGCCTTAGTCGGCTGCGGCATTCAGCAATTGGCCTTGCTCCGGGCACAGGACCCTACTTCATCAAACTACCTATTTGATCCTGCGTAACAACCACATATATGCTTGTCTGCAAAGACATTGATCGAATGGCAAACGTGACCCGCCATCGGAAGGCCTCCGCCGGCCCGGCTTCGTGCCGGTGCTCTGGCGGTCGGTTCTTCCAAACTGCGGGTTTGACTCTGCTCCTGGGAGCACATATGCTTGTCTGCAAAGAGGGACATGCCTGGTCCCGCCCAGGTGTTCTTCTACGGCTAGTGTCCAGCCAGCTGCGGTATCATCAACTTTGACCCGCCATCGGAGGGCCTCCTCCCCGGGTCCAGCTTCCGGTGCTAGGCGGTCGGTTCCTCCAAACTGTGTGATTGACTCTGCTCCTGGGAGCACATATGCTTGTCTGCAAAGAGGGACATGCCTGGTCCCGCCCAGGTGTTCTTCTACGGCTAGTGTCCAGCCAGCTGCGGTATCATCAACTTTGACCCGCCATCGGAGGGCCTCCTCCCCGGGTCCAGCTTCCGGTGCTTGGCGGTCGGTTCATCCAAACTACGGGTAATCCTGGAGCGGACATAAACAAAGAATGATATTTTACAGGACATGATGGATATGTGTTTTTTCCAGGCTTTTTGGAAATAAACCAAATGTGATTTTGCAGTGCATGATATAGCTCATTTTACCCATGTGATGTTGTGCAGTACATTACTGAGCTCATTTAACGATATTGGTCTACCAGGTGAAGTGGGATGCTGCCATTTCCCAACTGGTCTCCGGAGGAATATAAGGAGAGTTGACAGGGGACTCTGCCCAGTGCTCATGAACCAAATGAGGGGTGTGTTAGAGGGGAAAGGCTCTGGCTGTTTCTGCAGCCTCTGCATCTACCTTCTCTCCCCACCCAGATACCAGCGCGTGCCTGCTGTAAAAGGCAGGTGCACGGGCTCTCACTTCCACTAACTCTGAGCCTGGCTCCCGAGCAGCACGTTCTCCCCGGCAGTCCGCCAGCAGATGAAAAACACCCACCTCTCCGCCTCTTCCGAGGGACGAGGGAACCGCGCGGGGGGGTCTGCTGGAGGTTCCTGCCGGGTGCTCCGTACTGCGTTTCACCGGGACCTGGCTCGAAAAACTCGGAACTCTGACTCCAGTGCGGTGTGGCGGTCTCGCCCTGGCCGTCCACCGTGCGCCTCCGGGTACCTGACTCCCCTGCCTCCTCCGGGGGCAGGTGCGAGGGGTTCAATGCCTCCTCCCCCCGCTGCGGCGAAAGCCGGAGCGGGACGGAGCGCCCGGAGGTACTGTTACCCCCACGTTTTGTACCCAAAACTGTCTTGTGAGTTCGTGGCAGAACCATGAAACAAAAAACAATCAATGTATCGGACCCATCGCCAGTCGCGTTGGTGCGGAGGTGGGACCATTTTAACCAGGTGGTAACCCAAGTCCTCCCCTTGGTCCGTGTTCCCTGCATTGAAGCATCGGACCCATGGTTGCAATCAGCAGTTGGCTAACGCATATAAACGGAGAAACAGAAAACCATTTAAATATAATTCATTGTGTGTGTTTTTGGAAGGATGTTGACCGAATGCCCGGTGTGCAGCCTCCGCTATCTGGCTTTGAATAAGCACCTTAAGCACAAACATGCAGTGCGGAACCTGGATGAAAGAAGCATCATTCTTAAAATGGCCAGTGGTAGAATAAATGTTCGGACCAAACCCTGTCCCATCACAGGGTGTTCGTATGCTGGGAGGAAACTACACCGTCATGTAACTCGTGACCACCCTGAGTTCTCCCGAGATGAGGCACATCAGGTCATGGCAAGGCTGAAGCATAGTGTGGCCCTGCAGTTGCTCCATGACCTCCGAGAGACTAATCCCATCATTGGAATGGCTACATCATTGGATATAGACAATGAGGAGGAATACCCGGTGCACCCTCCACCCTTCTCCCCACATACCGAGTGTGACGAAGAGGACTGCATGCAGGTGAGGCTGGACAATGTGGCATTGAGGGCTCAGAAGGATGCCCTCATTGATGAGGTGAAGACCCTGCGCTCCAGGCTAAAACAGGGTCTAAAACCCAGGAAGCAGAATGCCACTGCTGCTCTGCTTGAGGAAGACGAAGAATGTATACGATTTAAGGGCGTAGCAATCCCAAGTACCCCCGACATGAACTCAGTAGCCTCCGGCAGCAATACCCCTCTCAAGACCCCGGTGAAGACTGTCATGCGGTCCATAGAAGCCTCTGCGAGTGAGACCCCCCTCAAGTCTGTGATGCGGTCCCCAGAAGCCTCCGGAAGCAAGACCCCGGTGAAGACTGTCATGCGGTCCGACAAAGCCTCCGGTAGTGAGACCCCGGTGAACACTGTCATGCGGTCCCCAGAAGCCTCCGGAAGCAAGACCCCGGTGAAGACTGTCATGCGGTCCAACAAAGCCTCCGGTAGAGAGACCCCTCTCAAGTCTGTGATGCGGTCCCCAGAAGCCTCCGGAAGCAAGACCCCAGTGAAGACTGTCATGTGGTCCCCAGAAGCCTCCGGTAGTGAGACCCCAGTGAAGACTGTCATGCGGTCCATAGAAGCCTCTGCGAGTGAGATCCCTCTCAAGTCTGTGATGCGGTCCCCAGAAGCCTCCGGAAGCAAGACCCCGATGCAGACTGTCATGCGGTCCGTAGAAGCCTCCTGTAGTGAGACCCCTGTATGCCAGAAGACCCGTGCGTCTGTCTCCAATAAGCTGAAAGCTAATCTGGCTAAGGACTGGCCCTCTTCCCAAAATCAATGGTGCACTGGGAAGGGACTGCGGAATACCATGCGTGAAATCACGTTGCCTAAAAGCATGGAGACGTACATTCAGACATACAGAGGTCATTGTGAGGGTCTTGCACCGACAGTAAAACGGAAAGAGAATTGTATGTCCAATGTCAGCCGGATAAAGAACTTCATAGTATTCATGGCCCATGGTTTTGACCGGCTGTCAGACTGGCTGTTTCTAAAAGACACAAAGAGGGTCCGTGGCTGGAGCAAGTATATTTCAGAGTCGGGCCGGACAGTCACAACATCGCTGTTGTTCCTGAAGACTGTGAACCATTTCCTGAGGTACTTGTCTGCATCAAAGCTCCGGGGGTGCAGGCTCACCCAGTCTGATATGACCCACATCATCAGAGAGGTGAAAGCCAACATTAACGATTTGAAAAAGTCTGTCACTCTCCACCAGTTTAAGGTGAAGAGGGACAAGCTGGATCGTCTGCCGAGCCAGGCGGAGCTTCTCGCCGCCATGGCGGCCGCTGAGAAGCGCATCCCTGATCTCCTTGACCTGATGGCTAGCAATCCGACCACAATCACCCAGTACCTGCTATATGGCTATCTAACCCTCCATTGGAGCCTCCTGTATGGCCACCGTCCGGGTGTGTATGCAAACATGACCAACACGGAGGTCTTTGAGGCGGACAGAAGGGGCACTGCTGAGGGCTACATCATCCACGTGCAGGATCACAAGACTGCCAAGACATTTGGTGAAGCACAGCTGGTGCTTACAATAAAGGAGTTTAGCTGGGTCATGCGGTGGATGGGGATAAAAGAGGGCTTGTCGGGTCCTCAGAATGAATTCTTCCTTTTCACATCGGGGAAGCAGGCTTCCAAGAACCTGAACGCTCACTTGAAGAGGGCTTGGGCTGATGCTGGGCTAGAAACAGCCGTCACCTTCACCATCTTGCGCACTGCCCTGGCTGACAATATCAAGCATCACCAAGATCCAGAAAGCAGGTCGATTCTGGCTAGGTTTATGTGCCACGACGTAAGCACTGCAGACCGGTTCTACGCGAATACGCCTGGAATAAAGGAGGCATTGAAGATCCGCTCCATGTTCAGGGCGGCGGCAGCAGCTGCAGCAGCATCATCATCAGAAGGAGGTCTACCACCGTCAGCTACCTCCGAAGAGGATTCAGGGGCGGAGAGCAGCGATACCTCTTCTTCAGGACCGATTGGTACTCCTGATGAGGGGAAAGGGGCCGTGGACTCAACCTTTTTTCCCCGGTGCACTGTACAAGTTAGACGGCTAATATGGCCCCAAGGCCCCTGTTAATCATGTTGTTATTATGTTTATTTTGTATACTGTTTTTGTAAAATTGGTGTGATAATTAAATAAAAAATAAAAAAAAAACATTAGTATAACCTTGAAGGTTCCCAGGGGCAAATACAGTGCCTGTCATTTTGCAGGATATAATTTAACATGTAACCTCTCCTGGAAATGGACATACTCTGTGCATTTCCAGGAGAGGTTCCATGTTAAATTATATCCTGCAATATCCTCCAAAGAAGGGGTGGTAGTGTCATGAATAAGGCCGAATATGTATGCCGATGTGCGGACGGTAAAGCACCGCAAAATCCACCCCTTTAGGGTAACCAGGGGCATGAAGTTCTGTAGGGTGTGAACATCTGGGTTTAGTCCGAGTGAGGAGTGCTCGAGCGTGGGAGGATGTGTAAGGCAGAGGAGGGTAACAAAAGGTGTGTGCAGGAGCAGGGAGAAAAGAGAAAATAAAAAGACTCAAAGTGTTCCACCTTCCAGCAGCAGCAGCAGCGGGCCCGCTCTGTCCGTGGTGCTGAACACCTGCCTGTCTATGTGGAGTACAAAAACAAACAAAGACAAACACCTTTAAGGTCACCAGGGGCGTGAGGTTCTGGTTCTGGCGGTGTGCATGGAGGGGTTTAGTCCGAGTGAGGAGTGCTCGAGCGTGGGAGGATGTGTAAGGCAGAGGAGGGGAACAAAAAAAAACGAATACAAATAAGTTAAAGTGTGAACCTCCAGCAGGGCAGGTGCTGCTGCTGCTGCTGCTGCTGCTGCTGCTGCTGCTGCTGCTGCTGCTGTGAAGGAGGACGAATATTGATGCTTGTGTTCGGACGGTAAAGCACCGCAAAATCCACCCCCCCTTAAAGGTGACCAGGGGCATGAGATTCTGCAGGGTGTGAACATCTGGGTTTAGTCCGTGGGGGAGTGCTTAAGTCCGGGGGCCCGGGGTCTCACGGTGCACGAGGTTATGGAAGTGCAGCAGGGCAGGTGCTGCTGCTGCTGCTGCTGCTGCTGCTGCTGCTGCTGCTGCTGCTGCTGCTGTGAAGGAGGACGAATATTGATGCTTGTGTTCGGACGGTAAAGCACCGCAAAATCCACCCCCCCTTAAAGGTGACCAGGGGCATGAGATTCTGCAGGGTGTGAACATCTGGGTTTAGTCCGTGGGGGAGTGCTTAAGTCCGGGGGCCCGGGGTCTCACGGTGCACGAGGTTATGGAAGTGCCACTGTTGCCGGAGGTCCTTAGTCCGTCCTTTGGGGCTCTGTCAGGGGCTACAGAGAGGTGGTTTTCCCGGTCCCTCTCCTGGAGGTATGAAATAACCTGAGCTCCATGTGAGGGAGCCGTGCTGGAGCTGCTTAGTCCGTCCTTTGGTGGTCTTTGAGGGGCTAATGAGAGGTGTTTTCCCCGGTCTATTTGATGGAAGTCTGACACGAGCAGAGTGTGCATGCTTTGAAACTAATCCACCCACACTTAGCATGCTATTTTAGGGTATAAATCGTACCTTGTCACCATGTACTGTGCTCCCTGGGACGACGCGCCCTCCTGTGGGGACACATGAGAACTGCACTCAAATCACTTTGTGCTTTTTAAACAGTTTAACATATTTTTTTCCACATTTAAAAAACGCTTTCTGCCCTGGAAATCATTTCTAATCATTATTACCGTTATGGAGGGGCTGCAGGAACACTTTCCCCGCCTTGCAAACATTTATTCCTGGTTCAAATAATCAATTTGTTCCGCCTGCTTTGCGTCAGCACCTCTGCGGCTGTCGGATTAACACAGATGAATGCACTTTTAACACTCACGCAGCCAGAATTCCTGCTCTTTTCCTGGGTTACAAAGTGAGGTGACGCAGCCTGTCCTCTGAGTCTCCCCGCCTCTCATAGACTTATTTCTGGGTAAAAAAAGCCATGTGCTCCGCCCCCTGGATCTCTGCATGTGTGTGTGTGTGCCTGTGAGTCTGTGGCTACTGTCCACATGCCCGCATTAGGAGGCACTATTTTCGGATACATTTTCTCATTTTCACCACTTTTCATGTTTTTATTATGTATATTGTTATATTATTATTATTATTATTATTGTATATATGTATACTGTGTATACTGTTTTTGTAAAAATCATGTGATTATTAAATAAATAATAAAACATGAATATAACCTTGAAGTTTCCCAGGGGCAAATACAGTGCCAGGTGTCAGACTATTTAAACAATGTTTACCCAGGATTCCGACACCTTCCCTGGCTTGTAAAATGCGGTGATGCGCCCTGGAGGTATCAGAGTATTTTAAACAACTTTTCCCCGCCTTTCAAACACTTTTTCCTGGCTTATAGCCTGTCATTTTGCAGGATATAATTTAACATGGAACCTCTCCCAGGGGCAAATACAGTGCCAGGTGTCAGACTATTTAAACAATGTTTACCCAGGATTCCGACACCTTCCCTGGCTTGTAAAATGCGGTGATGCGCCCTGGAGGTATCAGAGTATTTTAAACAACTTTTCCCCGCCTTTCAAACACTTTTTCCTGGCTTATAGCCTGTCATTTTGCAGGATATAATTTAACATGGAACCTCTCCCAGGGGCAAATACAGTGCCAGGTGTCAGACTATTTAAACAATGTTTACCCAGGATTCCGACACCTTCCCTGGCTTGTAAAATGCGGTGATGCGCCCTGGAGGTATCAGAGTATTTTAAACAACTTTTCCCCGCCTTTCAAACACTTTTTCCTGGCTTATAGCCTGTCATTTTGCAGGATATAATTTAACATGGAACCTCTCCCAGGGGCAAATACAGTGCCAGGTGTCAGACTATTTAAACAATGTTTACCCAGGATTCCGACACCTTCCCTGGCTTGTAAAATGCGGTGATGCGCCCTGGAGGTATCAGAGTATTTTAAACAACTTTTCCCCGCCTTTCAAACACTTTTTCCTGGCTTATAGCCTGTCATTTTGCAGGATATAATTTAACATGGAACCTCTCCCAGGGGCAAATACAGTGCCAGGTGTCAGACTATTTAAACAATGTTTACCCAGGATTCCGACACCTTCCCTGGCTTGTAAAATGCGGTGATGCGCCCTGGAGGTATCAGAGTATTTTAAACAACTTTTCCCCGCCTTTCAAACACTTTTTCCTGGCTTATAGCCTGTCATTTTGCAGGATATAATTTAACATGGAACCTCTCCTGGAAATGGACATACTCTGCGCATTTCCAGGAGAGGTTCCATGTTAAATTATATCCTGCAAAATGACAGGCAACAACTCTCTTCCAGACGTTTAAAAACACTTTTCCGACTATTTTAAACAACTTTTCCCCGCCTTTCAAACACTTGTTCCTGGCTTATAGCCTGTCATTTTGCAGGATATAATTTAACATGGAACCTCTCCTGGAAATGGACATACTCTGCGCATTTCCAGGAGAGGTTCCATGTTAAATGATATCCTGCAAAATGACAGGCAACAACTCTCTTCCAGACGTTTAAAAACACTTTTCCGACTATTTTAAACAACTTTTCCCCGCCTTTCAAACACTTTTTCCTGGCTTATAGCCTGTCATTTTGCAGGATATAATTTAACATGGAACCTCTCCTGGAAATGGACATACTCTGCGCATTTCCAGGAGAGGTTCCATGTTAAATTATATCCTGCAAAATGACAGGCAACAACTCTCTTCCAGACGTTTAAAAACACTTTTCCGACTATTTTAAACAACTTTTCCCCGCCTTTCAAACACTTTTTCCTGGCTTATAGCCTGTCATTTTGCAGGATATAATTTAACATGGAACCTCTCCTGGAAATGGACATATTCTGTGCATTTCCAGGAGAGGTTACATGTTAAATGATATCCTGCAAAATGACAGGCTACAACTCTCTTCCAGACGTTTAAAAACACTTTCCCCGACCATTTAAACATTATTTATGGCTTGTAAAGTGCGGTGATGAGCCCTGACAGTATCAGACTATTTAAAGGGTTACCAGGAGCATGAGAATATCCTCCACAGAAGGGGTGGTGGTGCCGTGAATAAGGCCGAATATGGATACCGATGTGCCAACGGTAAAGCACCGCAAAATCCACCCCCTTTAGGTTAACCAGGGGCATGGAGTTCTGTAGGGTGTGAACATCTGGGTTTAGTCCGTGGGGGAGTGCTTAAGTCCGGGAGTCCGGGGACTCACGGTGTGCAAGGTTATGGAGGTGCCCATGTCAGGGACACATGCTGGAGGTCTGTGGTCCGTCCTTTGGGGGTCTTGGAGGGGCCACAGAGAGGAGATTTCCCCGGTCTCTGTCCTGGATGAGTGAAATAAACAGAGTCTCCATGTCAGGGACACATGCTGGAGGTCTCTCTCCCGAGAGTGGACGTCCATTGCCTGTAAATTGGTCTAACATTAGGTCTGTCACTTTGGCTAACCGCACCACTGTCTGTCGTCTCCCGCAAGTGGACATCCATTGTCACTTTGGCTAACCGCACCACTGTCTGTCGTCTCCCGCAAGTGGACATCCATTGCGCCTAAATAGGGACATGGCAGCATCCCACTTCGCCTGGTAGACCATATCGTTAAATGAGCTCAGTAATGTACTGCACAACATCACATGGGTAAAATGAGCTATATAATGCACTGCAAAATCACATTTGGTTTATTTCCAAAAAGCCTGGAAAAAACACATATCCATCATGTCCTGTAAAATATCATTCTTTGTTTATTTCCATCCTTCAGGCAAATACACATATCTTTGTCCGCTCCAGGATTACCCGTAGTTTGGATGAACCGACCGCCAAGCACTGGAAGCTGGACCCGGGGAGGAGGCCCTCCGATGGCGGGTCAAATTTGATGATACCGCAGCTGGCTGGACACTAGCCGTAGAAGAACACCTGGGCGGGACCAGGCATGTCCCTCTTTGCAGACAAGCATATGCGCTCCCAGGAGCAGAGTCAAACCCGCAGTTTGGATGAACCGACCGCCAAGCACCGGAAGCTGGACCCGGGGAGGAGGCCCTCCGATGGCGGATCAAATTTGATGATACCGCAGCTGGCTGGACACTAGCCGTAGAAGAACACCTGGGCGGGACCAGGCATGTCCCTCTTTGCAGACAAGCATATGCGCTCCCAGGAGCAGAGTCAAACCCGCAGTTTGGATGAACCGACCGCCAAGCACCGGAAGCTGGACCCGGGGAGGAGGCCCTCCGATGGCGGGTCAAATTTGATGATACCGCAGCTGGCTGGACACTAGCCGTAGAAGAACACCTGGGCGGGACCAGGCATGTCCCTCTTTGCAGACAAGCATATGCGCTCCCAGGAGCAGAGTCAAACCCGCAGTTTGGATGAACCGACCGCCAAGCACCGGAAGCTGGACCCGGGGAGGAGGGCCTCCGATGGCGGGTCAAATTTGATGATACCGCAGCTGGCTGGACACTAGCCGTAGAAGAACACCTGGGCGGGACCAGGCATGTCCCTCTTTGCAGACAAGCATATGCGCTCCCAGGAGCAGAGTCAAACCCGCAGTTTGGATGAAGCGACCGCCAAGCACCGGAAGCTGGACCCGGGGAGGAGGCCCTCCGATGGCGGGTCAAATTTGATGATACCGCAGCTGGCTGGACACTAGCCGTAGAAGAACACCTGGGCAGGACCAGGCATGTCCCTCTTTGCAGACAAGCATATGCGCTCCCAGGAGCAGAGTCAAACCCGCAGTTTGGATGAAGCGACCGCCAAGCACCGGAAGCTGGACCCGGGGAGGAGGCCCTCCGATGGCGGGTCAAATTTGATGATACCGCAGCTGGCTGGACACTAGCCGTAGAAGAACACCTGGGCAGGACCAGGCATGTCCCTCTTTGCAGACAAGCATATGCGCTCCCAGGAGCAGAGTCAAACCCACAGTTTGGAGGAACCGACCGCCAGAGCACCGGCACGAAGCCGGGCCGGCGGAGGCCTTCCGATGGCGGGTCACGTTTGCCATTCGATCAATGTCTTTGCAGACAAGCATATATGTGGTTGTTACGCAGGATCAAACAGGTAGTTTGATGAAGTAGGGTCCTGTGCCCGGAGCAAGGCCAATTGCTGAATGCCGCAGCCGACTAAGGCCGCTATGCCACAGTGGAGGATGAGAGAAACAGGTGTTTGTCTTGCATTCCGCGGCGAAGTGGGGAGGTGGAACTTCCACCCCGCTACGGAACCTGTGGTGGGACCCCTGAGTCAGACGGTTCGTCTTGGAAACGCTTCATATCGGTTGGCCTGGGAGGTAAGAGACACGCAGGGTAACGGACACGCAGGGTTACCCCCATGCAGCCCACGCAACACGGAGGAGGCAGGGGAGTCTGGTACCCGGAGGCGCATGGCCGCAACACCGCACTGGAGTCAGGGTTTCGAGTTTTTCGAGCCAGGTCCCAGTGAACGCAAGACTCCAGCAGGAGCCTCCAGCAGACCCCCCCGACGTTTCCCTCGTCCCTCCCGGCCATCAGAGTCGAACCCGCAGTTCGGAGGAACCGACCGCCAGAGCACCGGCACGAAGCCGGGCCGGCGGAGGCCTTCCGATGGCGGGTCACGTTTGCCATTCGATCAATGTCTTTGCAGACAAGCATATATGTGGTTGTTACGCAGGATCAAACAGGTAGTTTGATGAAGTAGGGTCCTGTGCCCGGAGCAAGGCCAATTGCTGAATGCCGCAGCCGACTAAGGCCGCTATGCCACAGTGGAGGATGAGAGAAACAGGTGTTTGTCTTGCATTCCGCGGCAAAGTGGGGAGGTGGAACTTCCACCCCGCTACGGAACCTGTGGTGGGACCCCTGAGTCAGACGGTTCGTCTTGGAAACGCTTCATATCGGTCGGCCTTGGAGGTAAGAGACACGCAGGGTAACGGACACGCAGGGTTACCCCCACGCAGCCCACGCAACACGGAGGAGGCAGGGGAGTCTGGTACCCGGAGGCGCATGGCCGCAACACCGCACTGGAGTCAGGGTTTCGAGTTTTTCGAGCCAGGTCCCAGTGAACGCAAGACTCCAGCAGGAGCCTCCAGCAGACCCCCCCGACGTTTCCCTCGTCCCTCCCGGCCATCAGAGTCGAACCCGCAGTTCGGAGGAACTGCGGGCCTCGAGCCAGAGGCTCCTGCTGGCACGAGGCCGGGCCGGCGGAGGCCCTCCGATGGCGGGTCGCGTTTGCCATTCAATCAGTGAGAAATCAGAAGAGGAAGGGGGGAAAAAAAGACTAACTTGTCTTTTTGGAGTTCCATAAAAAATGGGTGAAAATGAAAAAATGTATACGAGAATAGTGCCCCATAAGGCGGATTGAGTCCCCTGTCAACTCCCCTCACCTTCCTCCACACTCTGAAAAAGTCAGAGTTATTTTTTGGAGAACCGTCAAAAAGGGCTAAAAGTGTTGAAATGTATCCGAGAATAGTGCCCCATAAGGCGGATAGAGTCCCCTGTCAACTCCCCTCACCTTCCTCCACACTCTGAAAAAGTCAGAGTTATTTTTTGGAGAACCATCAAAAAGGGTTAAAAGTGTTGAAATGTATCCGAGAATAGTGCCCCATAAGGCGGATTGAGTCCCCTGTCAACTCCCCTCACCTTCCTCCACACTCTGAAAAAGTCATAGTTATTTTTTGGAGAACCATCAAAAAGGGCTAAAAGTGTTGAAATGTATCCGAGAATAGTGCCCCATAAGGCGGATAAAGTCCCCTGTCAACTCCCCTCACCTTCCTCCACACTCTGAAAAAGTCAGAGTTATTTTTTGGAGAACCGTCAAAAAGGGCTAAAAGTGTTGAAATGTATCCGAGAATAGTGCCCCATAAGGCGGATAAAGTCCCCTGTCAACTCCCCTCACCTTCCTCCACACTCTGAAAAAGTCAGAGTTATTTTTTGGAGAACCGTCAAAAAGGGCTAAAAGTGTTGAAATGTATCCGAGAATAGTGCCCCATAAGGCGGATTGAGTCCCCTGTCAACTCCCCTCACCTTCCTCCACACTCTGAAAAAGTCAGAGTTATTTTTTGGAGAACCATCAAAAAGGGCTAAAAGTGTTGAAATGTATCCGAGAATAGTGCCCCATAAGGCGGATAAAGTCCCCTGTCAACTCCCCTCACCTTCCTCCACACTCTGAAAAAGTCAGAGTTATTTTTTGGAGAACCGTCAAAAAGGGCTAAAAGTGTTGAAATGTATCCGAGAATAGTGCCCCATAAGGCGGATAAAGTCCCCTGTCAACTCCCCTCACCTTCCTCCACACTCTGAAAAAGTCAGAGTTATTTTTTGGAGAACCGTCAAAAAGGGCTAAAAGTGTTGAAATGTATCCGAGAATAGTGCCCCATAAGGCGGATAAAGTCCCCTGTCAACTCCCCTCACCTTCCTCCACACTCTGAAAAAGTCAGAGTTATTTTTTGGAGAACCATCAAAAAGGGTTAAAAGTGTTGAAATGTATCCGAGAATAGTGCCCCATAAGGCGGATTGAGTCCCCTGTCAACTCCCCTCACCTTCCTCCACACTCTGAAAAAGTCATAGTTATTTTTTGGAGAACCATCAAAAAGGGCTAAAAGTGTTGAAATGTATCCGAGAATAGTGCCCCATAAGGCGGATAAAGTCCCCTGTCAACTCCCCTCACCTTCCTCCACACTCTGAAAAAGTCAGAGTTATTTTTTGGAGAACCGTCAAAAAGGGCTAAAAGTGTTGAAATGTATCCGAGAATAGTGCCCCATAAGGCGGATAAAGTCCCCTGTCAACTCCCCTCACCTTCCTCCACACTCTGAAAAAGTCAGAGTTATTTTTTGGAGAACCGTCAAAAAGGGCTAAAAGTGTTGAAATGTATCCGAGAATAGTGCCCCATAAGGCGGATTGAGTCCCCTGTCAACTCCCCTCAACTTCCTCCACACTCTGAAAAAGTCAGAGTTATTTTTTGGAGAACCATCAAAAAGGGCTAAAAGTGTTGAAATGTATCCGAGAATAGTGCCCCATAAGGCGGATAAAGTCCCCTGTCAACTCCCCTCACCTTCCTCCACACTCTGAAAAAGTCAGAGTTATTTTTTGGAGAACCGTCAAAAAGGGCTAAAAGTGTTGAAATGTATCCGAGAATAGTGCCCCATAAGGCGGATAAAGTCCCCTGTCAACTCCCCTCACCTTCCTCCACACTCTGAAAAAGTCAGAGTTATTTTTTGGAGAACCGTCAAAAAGGGCTAAAAGTGTTGAAATGTATCCGAGAATAGTGCCCCATAAGGCGGATAAAGTCCCCTGTCAACTCCCCTCACCTTCCTCCACACTCTGAAAAAGTCAGAGTTATTTTTTGGAGAACCATCAAAAAGGGTTAAAAGTGTTGAAATGTATCCGAGAATAGTGCCCCATAAGGCGGATTGAGTCACCTGTCAACTCCCCTCACCTTCCTCCACACTCTGAAAAAGTCATAGTTATTTTTTGGAGAACCATCAAAAAGGGCTAAAAGTGTTGAAATGTATCCGAGAATAGTGCCCTATAAGGCGGATAAAGTCCCCTGTCAACTCCCCTCACCTTCCTCCACACTCTGAAAAAGTCAGAGTTATTTTTTGGAGAACCGTCAAAAAGGGCTAAAAGTGTTGAAATGTATCCGAGAATAGTGCCCCATAAGGCGGATAAAGTCCCCTGTCAACTCCCCTCACCTTCCTCCACACTCTGAAAAAGTCAGAGTTATTTTTTGGAGAACCGTCAAAAAGGGCTAAAAGTGTTGAAATGTATCCGAGAATAGTGCCCCATAAGGCGGATTGAGTCCCCTGTCAACTCCCCTCACCTTCCTCCACACTCTGAAAAAGTCAGAGTTATTTTTTGGAGAACCATCAAAAAGGGCTAAAAGTGTTGAAATGTATCCGAGAATAGTGCCCCATAAGGCGGATAAAGTCCCCTGTCAACTCCCCTCACCTTCCTCCACACTCTGAAAAAGTCAGAGTTATTTTTTGGAGAACCGTCAAAAAGGGCTAAAAGTGTTGAAATGTATCCGAGAATAGTGCCCCATAAGGTGGATAAAGTCCCCTGTCAACTCCCCTCACCTTCCTCCACACTCTGAAAAAGTCAGAGTTATTTTTTGGAGAACCGTCAAAAAGGGCTAAAAGTGTTGAAATGTATCCGAGAATAGTGCCCCATAAGGCGGATAAAGTCCCCTGTCAACTCCCCTCACCTTCCTCCACACTCTGAAAAAGTCAGAGTTATTTTTTGGAGAACCATCAAAAAGGGCTAAAAGTGTTGAAATGTATCCGAGAATAGTGCCCCATAAGGCAGATATAGTCCCCTGTCAACTCCCCTCACCTTCCTCCACACTCTGAAAAAGTCAGAGTTATTTTTTGGAGAACCGTCAAAAAGGGCTAAAAGTGTTGAAATGTATCCGAGAATAGTGCCCCATAAGGCAGGTAAAGTCCCCTGTCAACTCCCCTCACCTTCCTCCACACTCTGAAAAAGTCAGAGTTATTTTTTGGAGAACCATCAAAAAGGGCTAAAAGTGTTGAAATGTATCCGAGAATAGTGCCCCATAGGGCAGGTAAAGTCCCTTGTCAACTCCCCTCACCTTCCTCCACACTCTGAAAAAGTCAGAGTTATTTTTTGGAGAACCATCAAAAAGGGCTAAAAGTGTTGAAATGTATCCGAGAATAGTGCCCCATAAGGCAGGTAAAGTCCCCTGTCAACTCCCCTTACCTTCCTCCAGGGCCCAGTTCAAAAACGTTAAGTTTGGTAAGAACCATGCTGGGGGGTCTCCAGGCAACAAAATGTATCCGAGCCAAAGTGCACATACAGCGGATGAATTCCTCCATGAAGTTACACAGCCGTTTTTTTTCTGAGTCCTCTCAAAAACCGGGTTTCCGATTTTGTGCAGAAGGTAGCTTGTAAAACATGAACGGTTTTTTTACAACGGAGGAGGGGAAGTCTGGATTCCCCTGTCCGTTGTACCTTGCAACGGGGGAGGGGAAAAGTGTTCGGCGCTTCGGGACGAAGCGCCGAACACTTGAGCCCCTTCTCCCCTTCTCAGATCCCCTCTCCCATGTAATTTTAAAAGTTCATTTTTTGATTATTTTAACATATAATTGACCGTTTTCTTTCATTTTTTTTTCTTTCCACGGGTGGGGGCCTATGGCAGGCTGCCTATGAGCTCCCAAATTTGGCCCGGATCATCCGGGATTTGTGGGATAAGCTCCATAAACTGACAAAGTCATCCAAATATGTCGCTTTTATAGCCCAAAGATATATCATGCAAATACATTAAAATAGTAAAAGGTACGATTGTGCTCGGCATTAACCGGAATTTGATTTATATAGCCCCCAAACAATGATTAAAAATCATTTTCGTGGGGAAAAGTGTTAAAACGCCTGATTAAAGCATTTGCGGGACCCCAGCGAGCTCCAGACCATGTGCATTGTGTCCGGGACCCTGGAGAATGATAAGACCCATCATTTAAATGCAAAACCCACCATTAAAAGTCACTTTTAGGGGCAAAAAACAGCCTATGTCCACTTCGTTAACAAACTGATAGGCAAATGGACAAAAGTGTGATTAAAGCATTTGCGGGACCCCAGCGAGCTCCAGACTAGTTGCATTGTGTCGGGGACCCTCCGCAATGATAAGACCCATCATTTAAATACAAAAAATACCATTAAAAGTCACTTTTAGGGGCGAAAAACAGCCTCTGTCCACTTCGTTAACAAACTGATAGGCAAATGGACAAAAGTGTGATTAAAGCATTTGCGGGACCCCCGCGAGCTCCAGACTATGTGCATTGTGTCGGGGACCCTGGAGAATGATAAGACCCATCATTTAAATGCCAAAAACACCATTAAAAGTCACTTTTAAGGGCAAAAAACAGCCTCTGTCCACTTCGTTAACAAACTGATAGGCAAATGGACAAAAGTGTGATTAAAGCATTTGCGGGACCCCAGCGAGCTCCAGACTAGTTGCATTGTGTCGGGGACCCTGGAGAACGATAAGACCCATCATTTAAATACAAAAAACACCATTAAAAGTCACTTTTAAGGGCAAAAAACAGCCTCTGTCCACTTCGTTAACAAACTGATAGGCAAATGGACAAAAGTGTGATTAAAGCATTTGCGGGACCCCAGCGAGCTCCAGACTAGTTGCATTGTGTCGGGGACCCTGGAAAATGATAAGACCCATCATTTAAATCCAAAAAACACCATTAAAAGTCACTTTTAGGGGCGAAAAACAGCCTCTGTCCACTTCGTTAACAAACTGATAGGCAAATGGACAAAAGTGTGATTAAAGCATTTGCGGGACCCCAGCGAGCTCCAGACTAGTTGCATTGTGTCGGGGACCCTCCGCAATGATAAGACCCATCATTTAAATACAAAAAACACCATTAAAAGTCACTTTTAGGGGCGAAAAACAGCCTCTGTCCACTTCGTTAACAAACTGATAGGCAAATGGACAAAAGTGTGATTAAAGCATTTGCGGGACCCCAGCGAGCTCCAGACTAGTTGCATTGTGTCGGGGACCCTGGAAAATGATAAGACCCATCATTTAAATACAAAAAACACCATTAAAAGTCACTTTTAGGGGCGAAAAACAGCCTCTGTCCACTTCGTTAACAAACTGATAGGCAAATGGACAAAAGTGTGATTAAAGCATTTGCGGGACCCCCGCGAGCTCCAGACTAGTTGCATTGTGTCGGGGACCCTGGAGAACGATAAGACCCATCATTTAAATACAAAAAACACCATTAAAAGTCACTTTTAGGGGCGAAAAACAGCCTCTGTCCACTTCGTTAACAAACTGATAGGCAAATGGACAGAAGGGGGAACACGGCCCAGCCGCTGCTCAGCTGCTCCAGACTATGTGCATTGTGTCGGGGAGCCAGGTCAAACCCCTCCATGCACACCGCCAGAACCAGAACCTCACGACCCTGGTGACCTTAAAGGTGTTTGTCTTTGTTTGTTTTTGTATTCCACATAGACAGGCTGGGGTTCAGCACCACGCACAGAGCCTGCCCGCTACCTCCAGGGCGCATCACCACATTTTACAAGCCAGGAAAGGTGCATGGATCCTGGGTAAACATTGATTAAGTGTTTTTAAATGTGTGGAACAGTGTTTTGTCACTTTCAAAACTCTCCTGTCATTGACCGGAGAATTTGGGTCGATGTTGTATTCAATCTGGCCATTAATATTCCAGTGAGACGAAGTACGTACATTGACCGGAGTGATCCCATGTTAATTTTGTCCAAATACCGGAACATTCCCTGACCACCGGTGTCCACCAGGAGGTTCGAGGGTTACCGCCCCTTGAGGCACCTAGGACCTTGAGACCACAGCTCCCCGCCGCGGCTTCGGCAATAGAGGCTTTGAACACCGACCACTCTGGTTCAATGTCCCGAACCTCCACAGGAATGCCCGAAAAGCTCCGCCGGAGGTGTGAGTTGAAGGCCTCCTGAACTTGGGCCTCCTCCAGACGTTCACAGTTCACCCGAACTACACGTTTGGGCTTACCAGGTCTATCCAGAGGCTTCCCCCGCCACTCGACCCAACTCACCACCAGATGGTGATCAGTTGACAACTCCGCCCCTCTCTTTACCCGAGTGTCCAAAACATACGGCCTCAGGTCCGATGATACGATAACAAAATCGATCATGGACCTTCTGCCTAGGGTGCTCTGGTACCACGTACACTTATGAGCATCCTTATGTTCGAACATGGTGTTTGTTATGGCCAATCCATGACTAGCACAGAAGTCCAGTAACAAACCACCACTCCGGTTCAGATCAGGGGGGCCGTTCCTCCCAATCACTCCCCTCCAAGTGTCTCCATCATTGCCCACATGTGCGTTGAAGTCTCCCAGCAAGATTAAAGAGTCCCCTTCAGGAGCCCCATACAGGACTCTTTCCAGGGTCTCCAAGAAGGCCGTATACTCTGAACTGCTGTTGGGTGCATAAGCACACACAACAGTCAGAGTTTTCCCCCCCATAACCCGCAGGCGTAGGGAGGCAACCCTCTCGTCCACTGGGGTAGACTCCAACAACGAAGCACCCAACCGGGGACTTGTGAGTATCCCCACACCCGCCCGGCACCTCACACCTTGAGCAACTCCAGAGAAGAATAGAGTCCAACCCCTATCCAGAAGTAAGGTTCCAGAGCCGACGCTGTGCGTAGAGGTGAGCCCAACCAGATCCAACTGGTAACGCTCCACCTCCCGCACAAGCTCCGACTCCTTCCCCCCCAGAGAGGTGACGTTCCACGTCCCCAAAGCCAGCTTCTGTCGCCCGGGTCTGGTCCGTCGAGACCCTCTGCCTTCACTGCCACCCTTCTGGCAGCGCACCCGACCCATCGCTGTTTCCCGTAGGTGGTGGGCCCGCGGGACGGAGAAGCGGAGGTGTTGCCCACGTCGCCTTTTCGGGCTGTGCCCGGCCGGGCTCCGTGGCAAGCCCGGCCACCAGACGCTCGCCGACGAGTCCTCCTTCTGGGCCTGGCTCCAGAAGGGGACACAGGGCTTCCTCCGGGCCGGGTATCCTCACTGTCTGTGCGTTTACCAGAAATGCTTCAACCCATTTGGACCACATGTCAACCATTACAAGACAGTGTTTCTTACCCTCGGATGGACTAAGTTCGATGAAATCCAGCATTAGGTGCTCAAATTGTCTAGTTGGGGGTGGGTGTGCACCTGTTCCTGTAACCTTTACCGGTCTACCAGAATTTTGCGTAATGCAAATTAAGCATGCTTCACAATGCTTTTGAGTTGTTACTGTGAATCCCCTTGTGAACCAATGTTGATTGATAGCCTCTAACATCCCCCCTTTTGACACATGATCCAACCCATGTCTCAATTTAGCAAAATGTGAAAAAAAATGCCTCGGGAGACATGAATTGGAATTTGGACCAACCCAGATGCTGGAGGTGGGGTCAAAGGTAACACCAGCAGTTTTCCACTGTGGTTTTTCTGTTGGTGGAGCTAACTGCTGCATGGCAGTTAGTGAAAACATATTGTCAGTGATGGAGGAAACAGGGATGTTAACAAACGAGTGTGCGTGTGGTGCGAGAGGAATCAGGGTGGCTGCCTTTGCAGCTGAGTCAGCAGCAGCATTTCCTAATGAAACGGGGTCGGTGTTGCTGGTGTGTGCAGCACATTTACATACTGCAACCTCAGACGGGAGCAGAATGGCGTCCAATAAGCCTGCAACTAGGACATGGTTAAGCACTGGCTTACCGTCAGATTTCAGGAATCGTCTACACTTCCAGATAGCCCCAAAGTTGTGTACTACCCCGAAGGCATAACGTGAGTCAGTGTAGATATTTACAGATTTGCCTTTTGCAAAAGTGCAGGCCTCAGTGAGTGCTACGAGCTCTGCTGCTTGTGCTGAGAGGTGGCATGGGAGCAGTCCGGAACAGAGGACAGCAGAATCTGAAACAACAGAGAAACCCACCCGATTAGTGCCCACAGGGTCGCGAGAGGTGGACCCATCAACATACAAAACGAGGTCAGGGTTGGTCAGGGTTACATCTTTTAAGTCAGGTCTGGGAGTACATACAATAAGAAGCCCGGCAACACAGTCGTGTTCGTCACCGTCTTCTGGGAGAGGCATAAGAGATGCTGGGTTCAGAGTGGTACAGCGTTTGACTTCAACATTAGGCATGTCTTACAGGCATGTGTGATACCTAAGATAACGTGCAGCAGAGAGGTGTGATGTTCTCTGTTCACAGAGGATGAGAGAAACAGCATGTGGAACCAACAGTGTTAAAGGTGCACAACCTACAATGTCACGTGAGGAGTTGAGAGCTTTTTCAGCTGCAGCAACTGCACGGAGACATTTAGGCAGGCCAGCAGCTACAGGGTGTAGCTTGGAGGAGAAATAGGCAACAGGCCTCTGCTTTCCCCCATGATCCTGAAGGAGAACTGAGGTCATACACCCATCGTGTTCATCTACTGCCTGTTTAAAAGGCTTGGTAGGATCAGGCAGACCTAGCGTCGGCGGGGATTGGAGAGCCAGCTTCATGTTAATGAAGGCTTCGTCGGCTTCCGGCGTCCATATAAGGCGATCCGCAGGTTTCAAACCGGTGACATGCGTGATTGTACGGAGTGGCTGTTCGAGCGGAGAATAGTTAGGAATGAATGACCTGCAGTATGAACACATACCCAAAAATGACATCATCTGTCGCTTAGTGAAAGGTTTTGGCACAGCAGCCAATGATGCAATACGCTTATCTGAAAGTGTTTTTCCCTCTCCTGAAATGATGTGACCCAGAAATGTAACTGTCTTTTGCACATACTGAAGTTTAGACAAACTGGCCTTGTGGCCCTCAGCTGCGAGGTGTTGTAACAAGGAGATGGTATCAGCTTCACACTGTTCTGCTGTGGGTGCGCAAATCATGAGGTCATCAACATATTGTATGAGAGCGGTGCCTTTGGAAACTTGGAGAGAGGCCAAACTTGTACACAATGCTTGGTTGTACACAGTGGAAGATTCGCAGTAGCCTTGACACAAACGTGTGAATGTGTATGGCTTGCCCTCATATTCAAATGCGAACCAAAATTGAATGTCTTTGTGTACAGGGACACTGAAAAATGCATTTGAGAGGTCTACAACAGTGAAAAATGCTGCAGAGGCTGGAACCTGAGAGAGAATGAGATAAGGATTTGGAACGAGCGGCGCACGTGCATGTACGGCTTCATTTACAGCTCGTAAATCCTGCACAAATCTCCATTCGTCAGGAGGTTTGTCCCGGATCTTTTTAACAGGAAACACTGGAGTGCTTACCGGAGAATCATTACATGGAACAATGACCCCTTGTTTAAGCAGAGAGGTAAAAACCTGCCGGATGCCATCAACAGCTTCATGCTTTAATGGGTACTGGGGTTGGTTTGGGCGGTAGGTAGACTTTGGGGTGATAACAATACGTTCGGCAGAACGGATTAGACCAACATCATATTTGTGAGCTGCCCAGAGTGTCGGAGGCACATCTTTTAGCGCGGCAGGAAGCTCAGAAATATGAGAGTAACCTGAAAACACAGGCTCCCCTGGGCCTGGCACAGGGTTAACAGAATAATCCCCAATCAGACCCAGAGTACGCAGCGCGTGTACATTACAGTTGACATCGTACTTAAACACATCATGTGACATACAGTACATGATCTGAGGTGTGTGTGGCTGTCCAATCAGTAATAGATTCCCAATCTTTAACGAATGGACCCAAATCCCTCCATTTATCAGTGGGGCCCCTTGCTAGTCAAATGTGTGGGACCGCCCCTGGGATTTGATACAGCTGGTGTTGTGCGGGTGTGAGTGTGACAGAAATAGCGCTGCGCAGCGAGCTCCAATACATCGTTTTAAGCATGATTTCATCATTCACACATTCCAACAGAAACTGTTCATCATAGTATTTGCATTTATCATCAGAAACACTAGCAGTGCAATGCAAATGAGGAGCTTCCATAAACACAGCCAGTGAGGAGACACGCTGACGGGCCAAACGCAACAGTTTCTGAGAATCAGGAAATGTTGCCAGCCATTGATACACATACAACAATTATTCATCAAATGAGAGCTTTTGGACCATCATAGGAGATGGTCGTCTGACTTTTAGACCCTCATTTGTAGAAATGAGATCAATGCCAAACCGGAGGATCAGATCTCTGCCCAATAAATTTATAGGGCAGACAGATGACAGAAGAAAACTGTGTTTTACTGATGTGGGAAATGGATGGCTGGCATCACCGTTATCTCTACACTGAATTGGTACAGAAAACTTCTCCTTTACAGTCACACCAGCAGCTCCTATTGAGTGGATAAATCTACCACTAAATTTACAATTTGGCAAATCTGCCAGTTTTACTACAGAATGTGTAGCCCCAGAATCAACCAAAAATGTAACATCAACACCCATGATAGCCAGAGTTAGTGTGGGAAATTTCTTAAATGCTGTTTCAGTGTCATATTTCAAATATTTACCCTCTTTAACCACAGGCATGTTTTCTAATTTTTCTAATGTATCAATAGCTTGCACGATGTGTGTGTGTGTGGCACTTCCCTGTTTTGATGCTGCAGGCAGAGGTCCCGTCTCACTCGACCGAATTCCGTCCCCTTCCTCCACCTCCTCCCGCGGACGATGTCAGTTTGAAGAATTGTCATTGTTTTGAGCAGATTGGGTGTCTTTCTTTTGGGTGTTCTTCGGACATTCAGCGATAAAGTGACCCATTTCACCGCAGTTGAAACAAGCACCATCATTGCCATTGTAGTTGCCTCCTCGTCCTCTGTCTTTTCCTCTGAAACCTCCACGGCCTCGGACACCTCCCCTGCCTCTTTGGCCCCCCCTGCCACGGCCGTCTCCTTGGGGTTGGTATGACCAGGCGGTTGTAACGGCTTGGACCATGGTCAGTTGGGCCTTGTCTTTTCGGTCGCGGCGTTTGTCGTTTTTCTGCCTCTGCTGGATCCCCACCCACAGCACCGGCGTCCAGATGGTTTGGGTCTCGATACGCCAGGGGAGGTGGATGGACCTGAGGGTGGAACGGAAATCCGTGGTCGAGGAGAGGGTCCCTCGTACCTGTAAGAGACGGATACAGAGAAGTGGATGTCTGGTGGAATGGATTGTGTGATTTCGGACAACATTTATTTTCCCTTTTTCCTTCACTTTCATCATCCACCTTTATTTTCTTTATTGCCGAGGCCAACTGCCTCCTTTCACGGCATTCTGCTTCACCCTCCCAGTATTTTAACCACTTTCTGTGACTTTCTATCTTTTCTAACTCTTTTACTTTAATTGTACTCTTCTTTCTCATTCCATCTTCACACTCTTGTAATTTGTCCTTTAGGTCTTTGATTTTTAATTTACTCAAAGATCCTCCCTTTGGAAATCCGAACATTTCCGTCCATATATTTAATTTAGACAGACTGCTTTCACCATATTTTGCTCGCATGACATCTACAATTGGGCCCTCAGGAGGCTCTGCCCCCTTACTTTGCTTTGTCCCCATGGAGAAAGTCTTTAAGTGTTACCAAAACACCCCGTGTTACCAAAACACTATTTTTCACCCGTCGGTGATGTGATATTTGTTCCTCAGTACAAATCACACAAAAACTGATCGTAAAACCTTTTACGACGGATATACCAAATATCCTACGGATATACCAAATATCCTACTTTTGAGCAACCCACTTAATAAATGTCATGGAGGTTATTTAACTTTAACTTTTAAACAATTAGAATTTGTACATCTCATCAGATATTTTAGAGGAATTGAGTTCGTTGGATCTCGTGAAGTCAATCAGTTTCACTCAGGCGCTGGTCCTCTCGTCCCGTAACACTTTCTGTCGAGGTAGAGGAGAATCCGAGGATCCCGGCGGCCAACCACCAGCGTCCCTGGGTGTCCGCGACGGAGCTTTCAGAGATCCCACTCTTCTGACATCAATTTGTTGTGGATATTTTAAACTCGTCAATACTGTAAAGATGTACAATGAGAGTAATCAATAATAAACTGGTGAAAGCAGGCAGCGTTGTCTTTTGTTGGTTCTTTATTTGAAGCGCTTCAAAGGTACATGTCTCACAGAGTATAGAGTAGTCTGCAGGAGTGCACACAGGGTATAATGTGTGTGTGTGTGTTTTATAGAGGACTGTTGCTGTGCAGGAAGTAATAAAGATAAGACTTTCTTTAGAAAACTGTTATCTTACAATGCTCTCATAGGGAGGGCCGCATCCTCCAGGTACGACCTTGGCGGGATGCTACGTTGTGGTACAACAGGTCGAGTTGCTCCAATACAATTTCTAAGCATAATATAATCATTTGGTTTTACCATATAAACTAACATAAGAAATTGCCACTACACATGATTGCACATAACAGCTCACGGCCGCAGATTACTCCGGGTCCCAGATCCCCCCATACCCCAAAAATATTTGTATTGCAGATCTACATGAATCACACAAACTACCTATTTTGGATTCAAAACGGCGAATTTCGACAAGTTTGCATCAAGCACAACTGAAACATAACATCTGAAACGATGTAACAACATAATACACTTTGATGCAGCTTGTGATGTGAGGAGTGAGGGACACGGCTTAGAACGGGCGTGTCGCCTGGCAGGACAGGAGAGTGTGCACCAGTCTGCCTTGATCTATGAATTCATGTCCGTGACACTCACTGCTGCCCACAGCTGTTTTATAGAAGGAAAACCTCCTTCACTTCATGAAAGTGTTTTAACCACACACACCTCTACACACACACACACACACGCACACGCACACGCACACACACACACACACACACACACACACACACACACACACACACACACACACACACACACACACACACACACACAGTTAACATGAAATCACTGACAAATATTCATATACTGTATTCAACTTCATTAAAACGTTATTAACGTGCCTAAACTCAGTAATTCACTAAAAATATTTATATTTTAATGGAGCCTCGTCGGCAGATCAGGATCCCAAAGCGTAGCGGAGGGATCTTGATCTTGAAAAATAGTCCATTGTTACCGTTTTTTAAACAGTCTGAATGAAACGGCAGCTCTCAGCTGTGTATTTACACAACTAATGGCCCATCAACCACAGCTCTCTCCCCCCCTCCCCCCTGATCTTTCTTCTCCAGCAGCTAAATTAACTGTAGGTTACTCTGAGTGACAAGCTTACAGTTAGACACAACACTGTCATTGCAAGTGACCCTCAGTTAGTTGACTTTTATGTTCAACTGCTAAATTCGTTACTGATAAAAAAGGGCTTCTACTGTACCTAATTACCTTAACACTAGAACCGCCAGAGGTTTTTGTATAGGCCTACCTAAAACCGTCAAATCCCGCTATTAGAATGCAATTTTTAACAACATAGGGTGCTACATAACACACTTTCAGGAAAAGTCACGGACTGGGAGACTTTAATATTTATTGAAAAAAAGTTACATTGCACACACACAACACACATCACACAAATTGACCCGATTGGTGGTTCTAGTGTTAAATAAACTCACTAATTATTGAAACCAGTTCAATACGCATTATTCTTATTCTTATCATTCTTTATGAGCGCAGAAATAGTCTTAAAATCAGATCTTTTTTTTAAATGAAATCTGACGGCAGGCAGTTAGCTCTGATCACCTATGATAAATGCGCCACAGCTAATCGCTGGCCATTCAGCCACAGAGCTCCCTCTATACAAATCAAACTGAAGACGGTGTGAAAGCACCTATTGTTTTAAATAATGGTCGGAATGTGACCTGTGAGCCTTCTGAATTACCGTGGGACAGCACATTCTAAACTAAAATGTTCAATCAATAAAGTAACATCTTATCTTATCTTAATAATATCTTCATATTAATAATAATAATAAATCATACAGTATGTGTCCGAAAGGGAGCAGGAGGAAGCAAACACAAAAATATACAAAAAATATACTGCATATTAAAGCAAACGATTGTAAAGGTAAAAGTATGAGCATAACAAATAAAGAAGTGTAATGTAAACATTTACATTATTATTATGATTATTTAATATATAAAGACTATATATTATTGAATTAAAAGATTAGATATACTTTAGTATAGTATCTAAAATATTGATGTGTTCAAATGCTCTTCAAAACACAACTGAAAGTCCATGAAACTTGTCTTTCTGTAGTATTTGTGAATGAAGCGCCATCTCCTGGTTAAAACCTGAAATAGAAAATCTGGCAACGCCCTCTTGGAAAATAGTGGGAGGGCTTAACATTCCTCTATACTGGTGTTAGGCAGGTTGTAGGCAGGAAGCTGTAAGCTGGAGTCTGAAATGAAGTGCTACATCTGTAGTTCTTTATTTTTATTTATCTACAGAGATCGGGCTCAGAATAGACCGGAAACTATTCTTTTACCGTTCAGTTTGAATTTCACAATAAAGTTAGTAGTAATATTTTGTTTTGATATTATTGTTTTTTATTAACTACTAGACCGCTGGGTCGTGTTAAGACCATCTTTTCTGTGTTGCTGTGGGTTTTTTCCATCGCTTTTGTGTTACAAATATCAAAACAATAACTAAATATATCCGTCATAAACTAAACCAGAAACAGCAGTATATTTTATTTTGTTAACATTGTAAACTTCACAGCTTTTTAACCCAAACCACCTACTGGTTAAAGCACGTTATTACACGTTTGCAATGCAGGTAGATTGTGTTGCTTTTTAATGACTGTTTAAAATGCCTTTTCCTAATGTCTTTTATTATTATTAACTACTTGTTACTTGTTGCTAGGGACGCTGCTATCGATATTGTGTTTCGCAACATGTTCTCTATCTATGGCACATCTCTACTGGGAGTTGTAGTTTTAAAAGACGTTTTCGTATTTCCCATAATAAGAAGCTGCCAGTATACTGTGTACATCCCTGGAGGTTTAGGGGATAGGAAACACTCAAATTTAAAACATATAATTAATAAATGGGTGAAAATTGCCTGTGCCCATAATGGGCAGCATATATACCCACATGCCAGCTAAGGTCAGAAGAGCTTTATTTAACAGCTGGTCTTATGTTTGTGACCCCTCCTGTTGTTAATTGATAACATTACATTACATTACATTAATTGATAAGCCTAAAACATGCACTTGTCAAGGTTCAGAGGCAAATTTTGCAAATATTGCAGTAGCCATCGATCATTTTAAGATAAGATATACGTTATTGATCCCAAGTTGGAAACATTTGCGTTACATCAGCATGTGTAACAGTTGTAAATATGCAGTGGTGTTTATTTGTAAATAATTTAGAATAATCACACAAATTCTTCGTTTTATATTTAATAATTCTCTGTTCTTTATTTATGGATTGTTCAATACCTGACAAGGCCGGAGATTAAATATCTATATACATCATATAAGAGTATAAATATGTATAATATCAGTTAAAATAAGTGCTTCAACATAGTTAACATTGCTGGAGGTATGCACAAATATTGATAGATGTCTTGTAATGCCCTATTGAGGAACCTGCGACCCAAGTTTTTCATTCATTGCATAACTACACCGTTTGTGAATATGATATGTCAATAAACCTTAGAAAATCTTGAAATCTTGAAAGGGATGTGCAAAATAGTCATTATATACAGTCTTTAATTAACTATTAGTAGAGAATAACGAGTAATGATTACTTTATAGGGATCCTATTAATATCTAATAATAAAAATAATAAAATTCAATAACATGCTTTAACCACCAGGTGTCCCTTTCTATCAGCTGTGCACCTTTATGGTGTAAATACAGCCTATCTACCAATTGGATCAAATATAAAAGTCAGCCGAATTAGTGTTGATCCTGCAAGGAGACGTATTGTGTGAAAAGAAATGTAAGATGTTGTTTAATTGCTGATATATTTATGATCCACGTCACGTTTTCAGTGTTGGCAGCAGTTCCTCATGTTTGTCTCGAAGTCTTCTCATCAGGGCTCTATAAATAGAGAACTACGGCTATGTAATATTTAATGCAGCCGAACCGTGTATTAAAATGCCGTTATGTGATGACTTTCAAAGAGAAAAGCAAGCACACTCGGAATAAAGTATTATTTTTATTTTTTTAAATGTTTTCGGTCTATTTGTCAATGATGATGTGATGTGAGATGCGAGACTGGAATTGCACAGGGGAAAATAACGTATCTTTAGATGCAGATTTTGTTAAACTAATACGTTTGCGCTGTGGACCAACACTTTACATTGACGGGGAAGGGGGTAGGAATAAAGATAACACCATTAAACAGTTACACAACATAACAGAAATAATATCGATAGCAGCGTCCCTAGCAACCACCTTGGTAACAATGAAAACGTTCTATGGATGCAATTTCCTGAAGTAATCTTCGTAATAACTAGCAAAATAAAGATCATGTACATCCACTGCACAAATAATCTGAAATAACAACTCATATTTCTCGCATCAAATGACATCAAAACGCATTTTAATGGCCAAAATAACTTTAAAATAGGCATTTTCCACCGAGAATAACACGAAGTTTGGCCATGTTTTTTTACTTCTGCAGGGAGAAATTTGAAGATCACGTGACATAGACGCCAGCCATTGGAATGAATGGTGGAAAAAAACGGGGTTTGTCTATGGGTTTGTCAAACAGAGCACAAGGTGTAGTCCTAAACTATAGCTGGGGATTGTGGGTAGTGTTCTGCCATGCTTTACTCCGAAAAAATATTTGTTTCTCCGAATCGAAGGGGGAAAATACAAAAGCATTGCACACAATTTAAACCAATCAATGTTGTGTAATTAACAAGGATAATCTGGTGTTTTTTAGTCGATGAGTAGTGCAGATATCATTGTAAAATCAATCGACAGTGAGGGGAATACTTACTTCCGGGTGTACAATTCTCCGTTATCCAATGGGAATGGACGCTCACATTGCCTTTAAGGCAGGGGTTCTCAACCTTTTTCTGGCCAGCGCCCCCCTGTCCATTATCCAGGTCTCTTACTGCCCCCCATCAAAAAAAGTAGACTTATTTTCTTCCCTGAATATTAATGTTGACTAATAGTCTGTGTTATATCATTTAAAAAGCATGTCACTGAATGCCAAATAATAGATTTGATTTAACTGGGCAGTTGGAATATCATTATCATGAGTTTACCAGAGAGCAGAAAAGCCATGTGAATGTGAATAAAAATGATATTTATGAGTGTTAAACAAACTCAGACAAGAGCAGAGAATACAAACAGACTGCTACGGAACAGCAGCAATTTCACACATGTCCAGTGCAGAACAAACAGTAGGCTACAAAACTGTACATTAGGCCTACAGAACTAACAGGTCGGAAAGGTGTTGCATTTCGCCAAATTGCGGGGTGGGGGAAGGTTAGTGTGAGCCCTGCGCTTGTTGGTTCTCCGCCAGTTTCTTCACTGCGGGTTGCAGAGAACTTAGTTTCAGTCGCAGTGCACCTGAGGCCGTCAAGTTCAAGCGATTGTGGTACTTGGACTGCATGTGGAGGACCTGGCTGAATCCCTGCTCCACGAGGTATGTGGTTGGGAAAGCCAGAAGAAGCAGCCTCGCTTTCTCCCAGAGAGCCGGGTAATGCTGAGAGTATTTGACCCACATGTTGCCCCAGCCAGAGGTGCGGAAAATAGCCTGGGCCTCATCGTCACTCTGGATGTCGATGAGATGCTCCTGTATTGCTGGCTCGCATTCCACCACGTCCGCCTGAAAGGGCTGCACCACCCAGGTGGGAACATCGAGGTCCAAAAGATCTCTGAAGCGGATCTTCAAGTCGGCATTCACCATCCTCAGGTGGTCTTTGTAAATGAGGAGGCGCTCATCGGTAAGAGCGTCAGACACCTGCAATGAGTATAACCAGGAAATTGTTATCGGTGCAGAATGTTACCATCCGATTTTAAACTGGTTATTTTATTGCTAATTAGTTTACTAATTGATGTTTCTTTATTCTCATAATACATTCAGAACATAAGTTATTTATACTAACCAGGAACACAAATATAGTGTTGCATAGAGTAGCCTACATTTATTACATGTATTATTTATTATTATCATTATTTAGTAGCCTAGGCTAGATCACCTTGGTCAACAGCGGGAAATGAGCAAACTGCCTCCTGCCTATGCTCTGCCGGTATAGATCCAGCCTGGAGGTGAGACTGTGGATGACCGCCTTGCTCTGGATCAGAGTAACTCCTTTTCCTTGGAGCTTCAGCGTGACTTCATTCATTTTGCCAAAGAAGTCTGCGAGGTACATGATGTCGCAGCGGCTGGATGACACCTGTTCCCCGAGAGCTGCATCCACCTCCTCCAGGAACTCCACGATGCTGTCAAACAGCTCACAAAAACGAGCAAGGCAGTTTCCTTTTGAGAGCCAGCGGACATCAGTGTGGAGAAGAAGACGCTCAAAGGTCTCATCATTTTCCTGACACAGCTGTCGGAACAATCTGTTATTCAGGGCGTGGGCTTTTATTTTGTTTATTGCCTTTACTGCAACATTGAGAGACTCGTGGAGAGGTGGACTTTTAGATTTGGCCACAAGGTTGTGGCGGTGCAAGACACACACCGGCCCTGGTCTGAGATTTCCGTGGATTTTGTCACTTTTGTGACTCCCGATGTCAGAAGGTAACGACCGCTTTTCTAAGATGGTTCATTATATTGCCTTACCCAAGCTGCTGTCTGCCAAAGAGACGGCAGAGATCATGATGACTCATGTGTTCCGTGTCCATGGTTTCCCCAAAGATATTGTCTCAGACCGGGGTCCGCAGTTCATCTCACGCTTCTGGAGGGAGTTCTGCAACCTCATCGGGGCATCAGTGAGCCTGTCATCCGGCTACCATCCGAGTCCAATGGCCAGACCGAACGTCTTAATCAGGAATTAGAGACTGGGCTCCGCTGCCTCATCTCCCAGAACCCTTCCTCCTGGAGCAGGTATCTCACATGGGTAGAGTACGCCCACAACACGCTCCCCACGGCCGCTACTGGGTTGACTCCCTTCCAGGCTGCTTATGGGTATCAACCTCCTACCTTCCCGGATCTCGAGAAGGAAGTCACAGTCCCGTCCGCCCACGCCCTGGTTCGGCGTTGTCACTGGATCTGGTCCGCCACCCGCAGGGCTCTTCTAAGGAGTGGGGAACGCATGAAGGTGGCGGCAGATCGGAAGCGTCGGCCAGCTCCGGAGTACAGGCCCGGCCAGAGGGTCTGGCTCTCTACCACGGAAATTGGCACCTAGGTTCGTAGGTCCATTCCCAGTGACCAAAGTAATAAACCCTGTCCGTCTTCATCTCCCCAGGTCTCTGAGGGTTCATCCCATTTTCCATGTGGGACGACTGAAGCCGGTAAAGGAAAGCTCCATGGTTCCCGCAGCCAAACCCCCTCCACCCCCCCGAATGCTCGACGGCGGCCTGGTCTATACGGTCAAGCGCCTGTTGGAGGTCCGGAACAGAGGCAAAGGGAGAGACTTCCTGGTTGACTGGGAGGGTTATGGACCAGAGGAACGCTGCTGGATCCCATCAAGATTTGTCGAGGATCAGACTCTCATTAATGACTTTTTTCGCCAGCACCCTCAAGTTCCTGGGCTGTCAGGAGTCGGCCCTAGAGGGGGGAGTACTGTCATCTCTCGCAAATTATGTTAGTTTAGTGAAGTGTTTTTTTGTCTTTGTCTAGTGATTTTCCCCTTTAATTTTTAATAGTAATCTTTCCTCTCGTTTCAGATACTCTGACCTCCCTTCCTTGTGTGTCTCCCACTCCTGTGATTGTCGACCATGCCCCTGATTGTTTCCACCTGTTCCCCATTACCTGGTGTATTTATTGTCCGCGTCTCCCTCTGTCCTGTGCCAGTTCGTTTTGTTTCTTGTGACCGTATCATGCCAGATAGAATTCCAAGCAGAGCTTTGAGCCACGTCTTGCCTAAGTATTCTTGTATTCATGCTCCTAGTGTTTTTTCCTCACTGGAGTGATTTAGTTTTGTTAGTGTTTTTCCTCTTCAAGAGCGACTTTGTTTGATATTGTTCTTCCTCGTTAAGAGTGATTTAGTTTTTGTTTCCCACTGTCGTGGAGTTTTGGTTTGAATAAAACCTTTTTTTTGTAAAAACCTGTGTGAGTCGTGCAATTGAGTTCAAACCCGTTTATTCAGTCGTAACACACACATATTGATAGATGTCTTGTAATGCACTGTTGAGGAACCTGTGACCCAAGTTTCTAATTCATTACATAACTACACGGTAGTTGTGTATATGATATGTCAATAAACCTTAGGAAATCTTGAAATCTTGAAAGGGATGTGCAAAATAGCAATTATATACAGTTTTTAATTAACTATTAGTAGAGAATAACGAGTAATTAATATACTTTATAGAGATCTGCAGATAAATGTTTAGTCTTCTCAAGTACCAACAATCAAATATCTCTCCTGATTGTTGGCACTTGACAATCACCTTTCCCTGAATTGTACTCAGGTGTAACTAAAGTCTGATTTAAGGGTTTTTTATATTTCACATCATTAATCAGAATCTGCAAAGTAACTCAAATAAATGTAGTGGAGTACAAATACTAGGTTAACCTCTGAATTGTAGTGGAGCAGAATTACAAAGTAACAATGAGTTGTAATGTGGATATTAATGCTGCCCATTATGTGCACAAGCGATTTTCACCCATTTAGTAATTACATGTTTTAAATTTGTACACACCAATGTGTTTCCCATCGCCTAAACCTCAAGGGCTGTACACAGTTTAATACTGTCAACTTCAAATTTCGGGAAAAACGAAAACGTCTTTTAAAACTACAATTCCCAGTACAGACGTGCCATAGAGAACATGTTGCGAAACACAATAGCCAGCATGTGTATTTCTGGGGGGGCGTTCGAGTCCAGTTTTGAATAGTCTTCCGTGGTTTCGTTCCATTTGTTCGATTTCAAAGAGCTGTTTGACGCTCGGCTTAACCTTGGCGCACTGCCACTCAAACATCCAATCACAGAGCTTGAAGATTAATCACGTTGTTTGTCAAGCAACGGGACTGTAGTCCCAAACGATAGCTGAGGATTATGGGTAGTGAAGTGTCTTCGGTCATCCTAAACTCTGAAATGTTTTTCGGATATCATATCGCATTAACACCATATCCCAACGTGCATTGTGGCTAAAACCTCCAATCATCGAGCTTCAAGCTGAGGATCTTGGGTAATCAGTTCAGTGGGTTGTGGTTGTCGTGTGTATCGCAATGATGCTTGAAACGTCCCTTATAGGCGTGTGGTGCAGTGGATTGAGCGTTGGTGATCAGATCAGGGGAGCACAGGTTCAAACCCCGCTGCAGTCAGCATGTCATTGTGTCCCTGAGACACTTCACCCCAAATTGCTCCTGTGGGGATTGTCCACAGTATTGAGTATGTAAGGTCATTTGTACGCAGAGTGGGGTTGGTTGAATGTATTGTTTGAGGAACATCCATTGTAAATTCAATAAACATTCAATAGCATGTCATGCAGTTTCTCTGTGCCTTTTCCTCCATGTTGTCCTGGCATATAGTCTCCCCCATGGTTTGCTGTGCTGCCTGGGGATGCTCCAATCGCTCAGAGAAAGGAGTATGAATGTAAAGTTTCCCCACTGACACAGAGAGGAGGAAAGAATGGCTGGCTCAAGTCAGCAGGAGCAATTTAACTATCACAAAAGACAACAAAAGCAACAACATATGTGAGGTAATCATATTTTTCACAAAACGAAGACCACACCATTGGGAAGCTTAATGTCTGGTTTAATCAAAAATATGGAACAGGGAGAGGCTTGCAAAACTGTGAGTGTTGAGACTCAGGTGCAGGGTGAGGGTCTCATTGCAGGTCTTCAGGCTCCATTGAATCCCCCTGAGGTTCTTGTGCTGAAAGAGGGAGACAAAGACAGGAGAAAGGGTTGGATACATCTAGCAACCTATGGGATGGGCAATTGCTGACCTATTTTAAACTTGCCTTGTGTTTTCACTCTCACTTAAGTCCCTCTCCCTTTGCCATCAATCCAAAATCAGCTGAGCTGCAACATAATACAGACAGGTAATCAGAATCACAAGGACATAATATGACTCTGCTAAAAACACTCACCCATAAATTACGTTTTTGTTTACTGTTTGGAAGTCTCAAATATCCACTCTAAATCCATATCAAAAGCGATTTATCACAAAAATAGCTCTCTTCCTTTTTATTGTGTAACGTTAACTATAATATACTAGCTTGAACTCCAAAATGGATATCCTCATTTCACCACCACCACCCACTACAATCCCTCCACCCCGGATAAAAGCACGTTAAGAAGCCCTTTTTCTCTAATTCCACAAGATTGGATGAAATAACATTAGGAGAACGGATTAATAGGCTTTTCATGGTTAATGTCTGTTGCTAACTTTATCCGGTATCCTAGCCTAATCTGTTATCTGTAAACGTTAGGGATAACCCACTAACATCCTTTAATACACATGTTAATTTGACTCAGATGTGCTGATAATATCCGCAATATAAACCTTTAAACGTCTTCTTACCTTTAAAAGTCCATCACGAAGGGTCCATTATGCTGCAACTTATGGAGTCAGATTTGGGTCAATATTCTAGCGCGCAAAACAAGCTACTCACGAGCGGAAAATGTGCTTTTACACGTGCATGAAATGACCCTCGCGCGCAGATTAAACCCCCGCGAGCAGAGACAGCCCTCTTGCTCGCTCGCGGGAGTGTCAGCCTCACTCGCTCGCGGAGTCTGTCTGAGCGCGCGTGAAAAGTTTCTGACACTTTGGGGCGGAGCCACTGGACTTTGATTGACATCTGCACAGGAAACCTGGAGTTGCCAGGTTTGATAAATGCCTGAACTACCAAGAGCTGAGGAGTGACAGCAGCAATATCAGTTGGACGAGATTGAATGGTAAAGATGCCCATAAAAAAACATTATATTCGTAAAGTGTACAGCTAATATATATATATATAAATTATTTTTTTATAAAACAATATATTTTTGAGTGGGCTGTATCTGACGAAAACTGCTAGCTACTGTCTGCACCTCTTACGAAATGAACTATAAATGAACTATAGTATACTGTAAGAGTTGTATAGTGTCCTATAGTCAGTTTGTAGTGTTCTGGAGTATTTTTCACCTGCGATCGTATTACTATAGTTTTTTCTGTAGTGCCATTTTATTAGCTATAGTAGCCCTATAATATTTCAATAGTAATACTATGTATCTAGATCTTTGTAGTATTCCTATATTATTTTAAATAGTATAACTATAATATATAGTGTTTCTGTAGTTGTTTTTTGAACTCACTATAGAACACTCCTATAGTAATAGTATGATATTGTCATAATGAATGCATATTATTACCATAGTGTTTGTAAAAGCATTACAATCCTAGAATTAATGTGTCATTTAATTATATCAAATTAATTGATAGTTCAGGCATTTATCAAACCTGGCCACTCTGGGCTTCCTGGCAGCTGTCAATCAAAGTCCAGTGGCTCCGCCCCAAAGTGTGAGAAACATATATTGATTGGGTCATTGACCCAAATCTGACTCCATAATAAGCTTAATATGTTGTTATTTATGTAATTAATTAATTCTAGGATTTTAATGCTTTTACAAACACTATAGTAATAATGTGCATTCACTATGACACGATCATGATATTACTATACAGTAGGAGTGTTCTATAGTGTGTTCAAAAAACAACTATGAAACACTATATATATTATACTATAGTTATACTATTTAAAATAATATAGGAATACTACAAAGATCCATACATAGTAGATACTAGATACATAGTATTACTATTGAAATATTATAGGGCTACTATAGCTAATAAAATGGCACTACAGAAAAAACTATAGTAATACGATAGCAGGTGAAAAATACTACAGAACACTACAAACTGACTATAGGACACTATACAACTCTCACAGTATACTCTAGTAATACTATAGTTCATTTATAGTTAATTTCGTAAGAGGTGCATACAGCAGACAGCTAGTAGTTTTCGACAGATAGCCCACTCAAAAATATATTATTTTATATAAAATTAATTAATTAATTAGCTGTGCACTTTACGAATACAATGTTTTTTTATGGGCATCTTTACCATTCAATCTCGTCCAACTGATATTGCTGCTGTCACTCCTCAGCTCTTGGTAGTTCAAGCATTTATCAAACCTGGCAACTCCAGGTTTCCTGTGCAGCTGTCAATCAAAGTCCAGTTGCTCCGCCCCAAAGTGTCAGAAACTTTTCACGCGCGCGCAGACAGACTCTGCGAGCGAGTGAGGCTGACACTCCCGGGAGCGAGCAAGAGGACTGTCTCTGCTCGCGGGGGTTTAATCTGCAAGCGAGGGTCATTTCATGCGTGTGTAAAAGCACATTTTCCGCTCGTGAGTAGCTTGTTTTGCACGCTAGAATATTGACCCATATCTGACTCCATACAACTCTACTGCGCTGCTAGCCGCAGATCGTGGAGCCTCTCAATAATAAATAGAACAATTGAGAGGCTCCACGATCCGCCATTGCTGTAAAAAAATTGGTCCCCCTTCATGACTCTGGATTGGGGGATGGTCCACACTGCCTGAGGAAGGTTAGGCTATGTGTATTTTTTTTGTCATTAACCTTTTTCGGACCACTTATTTATTTATTTTGGTGACGATCCGACCTCCATGCTGCTACTCTGGTTCAAACTGCATCCACCAAACAATATGATTTATCTCGACCTCCCCAAAATAACCAAAATCTTTTTTAGCTGTTCTGTCTTCATTTCCTGCGATCTTCTTCATGCAGTCAGTCAAAATGAATGAATGAATGCATGGGCGTTTTCTTGGACTATTTATAGGCAAATATGGGCGTTACGTGAAGCCCGCAAAAGCTGCGCCGCATTTCGAGTTGATTGTGATTTATAAAAGGGAAACCGGCGTAGGATGTGCCGTACGCAAGTCCTGCGCCGGTACGCAGTCTTTTATGAATCGGAACATGTCTGTGCGTATTTATTTGCTTTGTCCTACGTAAGCAACCTTCCCACGTCAATCCTACGCAAGGCTTTATAAATGAGGCCCCTGGTCCTTCCACACGAGACCGCTCAACCCGCTGGAGACGCTGTAGTACATACAGTTGCAAGAAAAAGTATGTGAACCCTTTGGAACTACCTGGATTTCTGCATAAATTGGTCATAAAATGTGTTCTGATCTTCATCTAAGTCACAACAATAGACAAACACAGTCTGCTTAAGCTAAAACCACAAAAACAATTATATGTTTTTATGTTTTTATTGAACACACCATGTAAACATTCACAGTGCAGGGTGGAAAAAGTATGTGAACCCTTGGATTTAATAACTTGTTGACCCTCCTTTGGCAGCAATAACCTCAACCTAACGTTTCCTATAGTTACATATCAGACCTGCACAACGGTCAGGAGGAATTTTGGACCATTCCTCTTTACAAAACTGTTTCAGTTCAGCAATATTCTTGGGATGTCTGGTGTGAATCGCTCTCTTGAGGTCATGCCACAGCATCTCAATTGGGTTGAGGTCAGGACTCTGACTGGGCCACTCCAGAAGGTGTATTTTCTTCTGTTGAAGCCATTCTGTTGTTGATTTACTTCTGTGCTTTGGGTCGTTGTCCTGTTGCATAACCCATCTTCTGTTGAGCTTCAATTGGTGGACAGATGGCCTTAAGTTCTCCAGTAAAATGTCTTGATAAACTTGAGAATTCATTTTTCCGTCGATGATGGCAATCTGTCCAGGCCCTGAGGCAGCAAAGCAGCCCCAAACCATGATGCTCCCTCCACCATACTTCACAGTTGGGATGAGGTTTTGATGTTGGTGTGCTGTGCCTTTTTTTCTCCACACATAGCGTTGTGTGTTCCTTCAAAACAACTCAACTTTGGTTTCATCTTTCCACAGATTATTTTGCCAGTACTGCTGTAGAACATCCAGGTGCTCTTTTGCAAACTTCAAACGTGCAGCAATGTTTTTTCTGGACAGCAGTGGCTTCCTCCATTTTATGACCGACTTATGTAGAAATCCAGGTAATTCCAAAGGGTTCACATACTTTTTCTTGCAAATGTATGCCGAGCCTGTAAGTGGCACTGTACTTCTGCCACAAAATACACCAAAAGCAGCGAAGAAGACTTCCCGTGGTGCATGGTTGCCCTGTTTATTCTCCGCGGTGGACGCTCTGGCTCTTTTTCTCCCTCCCCGAGGCAAGCGTGTGCTCCTGCTGTAAATCTCTCCGGTAGTCCACCAGCAGATGAAAAACACCCACCTCTCCGCCTCTTCCAAGGGACGAGGGAAGCGTGCGGCATTTTCCGTTAGATTTTTTTATCCACCGGTCAACATGTCCGTTAAAGTTTATATCTTCCGGACAAAATTAGAAAAGTGCCGGTCAAAGTCTTCTTTGTTATTTATTGAGCTTTAAAACAAATTGATAACGACTCTATATAATAACATAAGAATAATAAATGGAGCCTCTCTTTTCCTCCCTTTCTTCTGACAGCCCAGCAGCTGATCTCTGAGCAGGAAATGTGGGGAGAGGCGGGACTAATTGCTTCATCGTTATCAGGAAATGATCGTATAGGCCAGGGCGTAGACACTGAGCAGTTTGGCCCCCCAGAGAGTTGCATCCCCAGATCTACCCACCTTGGGACCCGTTACCGTTATCTGCGTTTCCCTGTCGGCCTTGTGTGGCCAAACCTATATGATAGAGAACTGTAGCGGATACGATCGTTACCGTTCTCGTGTGGCTGCAGCCTTAAACTGGGCCATGCTGCATAATGAGATCTTTCACTTTAGGTATTTAAAGTATCTTTTGATCTGCTTATACTTTTAATTAAGTACAATTTTAAATGTAGTACTTTTACTTGTAACTGTGTATTTTTACACTGTTATATTCCTACTGTTACTTAAATCAATAATCTGAGTGCTTTTTCATCTCCGTTTGTGTGTTATGAGGTGAAGAGGGGAACTTGGAATCATCTCTTCTGTACATAATGGAAGAAAATACTTTGGACGATATTAAAAACAAGACAACCATATAACTAACACACATGCATGTTTATTGCACATCAAACAAGCAAGAAGGTAATGACTGAACATCTCAGAGCCAAACCTCTCCCCCTTCCCCCCCGCCACAGGCAAATAATGACACACTACACTACAGTAAATAGAAAACATGAGAGCTACAGGAAAGACAGCCCATTGAAAACAACTGAAATATCAGCGAGAAACCCCAAATGCACACACACACACACACACACACACACACACACACACACACACACACACACACACACACACACACACACACACACACACACACACACACACACACACACACACACACACACACACACACACACACACACACACACACACACACACACACACACACACACACACACACACACACACACACACACACACACACACACACACACACACACACACACACACACACACACACACACATATATTATCAATTTGCATGGCGTGTTCTCCAGCCCCTGTCCGGTAGTCAGTTTGTGGAGAATATTCAAGAATAACAATAACTTGAACTCTTGAGTTGTAAAGCTTCACATGGACATCTAGTGGGAGGAGGCTGCTCATTGTCATCAATGTTTGGAATCTCCATTAGTTTATGACAAAAATACTGATGTAAGGCTTTGAGGTAACTACTATATCCAAGGTCAAAAAAACATAAACGCTTAAACATCCAATAATTTATTAACCAGACCAAATGTCTAAAAGCATTGCAGCAATGTTCATTCCACTCAAAAACAAATACAGCAAACCTAAAACAATATAAATGTTTTCCTGAGGGTGGTGCTTAAGGCTGGAGCCACACGAGGACGATAAAGCAAACGGACCAAAATCTATATGAAAAAAGTCTTCCGTCCACATGCAATAGGCACCAGAAACGTGTCCGTTCACACGAGACCGCTCGAAAGCGGTGGAGACGCTGTAGTACATATTATGCCGGTATTCCACCAGCAGATGAAAAACACCCATTTCTCCACCTCTTCCAAGGGAAGAGGGAACCGTGCGGCAGGGTTTCAATTTCATTTCGCCGGTCAACATGTCGGTTAGTTTAAATCTTCCAGACAAAATTTGAAAAGTTCCGGTCAAAGGTCTTCTTTGTTATTTATTGAGCTTTAAAACAAATTGATAACGACTCTATATAATAATATAAGAATAAAAAACGGAGCCTCTCTTTTCCTGCCCCTCTTCTGAGAGCCAAGCAGCTGATCTCTGAGCAAGAGAGGTGGGAGAGGCGGGGCTATTGCTTCAACGTTATCAGGAAATGATCGTATAGGCGTAAACACGGAGCCGTTTGCCCCCCCAGAGCGTTTCGTTTGCAGATCTACCCACCTTGGGAACCGTTATCGTTTTATGCGTTGCCATGTCGGCCTCGTATGGCCGAACCGTCTATATGATAGAGAACTGTAGCGGATTTGACCGTGATCGTCCTCGTGTGGCTGGGGCGTAAAAGTAGTCAAAATACAAGGGCATTATTCACATCAAATTAAAGATGGATATTTTTGGACTGATGATGATCTGTAGAGGAAAGGTCAAGGGTTCACAAAAACATTCTGCATCATCTTCTGGGAACCAGTGATCTCTGATCCACTACACCACTGTAAACACTGGCTTCTATTAGTGGCATGTTGTGATTTATTTTTAAAGCCTAACAACATTGCACAGAGCTATGACTCACACGCACTGCACTGAGGGAACCAGTCACATGACTCGATCATCCTAGTTACACATATTTATGCAATCCTCCATTATCTCATTAAGTCAGTGGTTCCCAAACTTTTTCAGTCGGGACCCCCTTGGGTATTGGAAATATTTTCGGGACCCCCCAACCCGGTTCCCATCTATATTGGTAGGATTCATTTTATATTGTTGTAAAAACATTACATTTTCTTTGCGAATAGTAATAAGATACAAAGATCCAATTATCATTTTATATTTTATTATGGATTACACATGAACAAAAGGGAAAAATAGATTTTTAAATTCAAATTTCTTTAAGGAAAATATATGAACACTGAACTACTATTTCTACTGCAGGTTGCAAACGATCACATCACTATACAATTCCTATTCCACACATAGGCCCTTTCTCATTTCATCAAATCCCCCTCCTCGACTCCTCGGTCCTCCGGTAGTGACCCGGAAATGAATTTCAGCGCGCCATGTTGAAGGACATCTCATTTCTCTAAATGCACTTCGAGGACCGAGGATCGAGCATCGAGGAGGCTCTCTGGAGGAGCTCTAACCGAGGATACATGGGTCCTCCACGGCTCCTTCGTGGATGCATTTCCGGGAACAGAGATGTTTCAAAGAGTCATGACGTACGGCCGGACTTATCTTAGCCAATGGCAGCTCTGCATCATCCCCTGGATATTACTTTATAAACTGCTTTCATCGCGACGCGATGTTTACAGTGAGAACAGCTGTGAGGTCCGTGCAGAAAGCAGAGCAGTGTGTATAATATATATCACTCAGTATAACAGGCCTACATTAATCTCTGTATTTGTATGCTTTAGTTTAGTAGATATCTACAAACAAAGAGTCCATATGTTTCTAAAACCATTTAGTGCTTCACATAATAAAATACACAACGGCCGTAGCCTGTTTTAGGAGCTGTAGGTGCGTGTGTGTGGTGTAGGTGTGTGTGGTACAGTGTGTAGGTGCGTGTCATGTGTGTGGTACAGTGTGTGCGTAGATGCGGTGGACAGACAGGTCTCAATTGGTTTGGTGTCCTCTGCTTAATAATGCTTTTAATACTTGTAAATAAAACTTTTGGCCCGTAATGTATTTTCCTCATTGTAGCGACCAGAGTGAGGGGGGGGGGGGGGGGGGGGGGATATATCCAGTCTATGATAGTGTTACGTTATTATGAGAGTGCTGTTTGATTCTGAAATTGTATATAAATATATACATATATATTTATATAAATATATACATATATATGTGTGTGTGTGTTTGTGTGTGTGTTCGCATCTGTAGCCTGCTATTGTCTCATTATACCGCACTGTGAATGAATTAAAGTAAATATATAAGTCGACATGAACACATACTGTATGTCCATAAGACAGCGGGCCGCTGGGCGTCCTGTCATCATTAATGGACGTCTCTTTAAAATGACCGCTCAGAGGAGAGGAGTTCTCATTTCTCTAACCGCCTGCTGCTTCCCCTCCTCTCTCCTCGGTTCCCCTCCTCGGCTCCTCCGCTCGCATCTCCTGTGGGCGGGACTAAGTCTCGAGGATAGGAGTCGAGGAGGGGAGTCGAGGAGGGGAGTTTTTAGCCTCTCAATGACTTGTGTGTGCTTGCTTTCCCTCGCAGATCTTCTCAAACCGGGGCTGTTGTTTTGAGACTGCCACTCTCAGTTCATTCTCAATGTTCAGCTTTGATCTGTATTTGGTTTTGATGGCAGCAACAGCAGAAAAGCCTATCTCACACAAGTAGGATGTTGCAAAAGGCAGCAGTATGCTCAAAGCTCTCTGACCAATGAGAGGGTACTCCTTCAGTTGGATCTGGTTGGGCTCACCTCTACGCACAGCGTCGGCTCTGGAACCTTACTTCTGGATAGGGGTTGGACTCTATTCTTCTCCGGAGTTGCTCAAGGTGTGAGGCGCCGGGCGGGTGTGGGGATACTCAAAAGTCCCCGGTTGGATGCTTCGTTGTTGGAGTTTACCCCAGTGGACGAGAGGGTCGCCTCCCTACGCCTGCGGGTTATGGGGGGGGAAAACTCTGACAGTTGTGTGTGCTTATGCACCCAACAGCAGTTCAGAGTATACAGCCTTCTTGGAGACCCTGGAAAGAGTCCTGTATGGGGCTCCTGAAGGGGACTCTTTAATCTTGCTGGGAGACTTCAACGCACATGTGGGCAATGATGGAGACACTTGGAGGGGAGTGATTGGGAGGAACGGCCCCCCTGATCTGAACCGGAGTGGTGGTTTGTTACTGGACTTCTGTGCTAGTCATGGATTGGCCATAACAAACACCATGTTCGAACATAAGGATGCTCATAAGTGTACGTGGTACCAGAGCACCCTAGGCAGAAGGTCCATGATCGATTTCGTTATCGTATCATCGGACCTGAGGCCATATGTTTTGGACACTGGGGTAAAGAGAGGGGCGGAGTTGTCAACTGATCACCATCTGGTGGTGAGTTGGGTTGAGTGGCGGGGGAAGCCTCTGGATAGACCTGGTAAGCCCAAACGTGTAGTTTGGGTGAACTGGGAATGTCTGGAGGAGGCCCAAGTTCAGGAGGCCTTCAACTCACACCTCCGGCGGAGCTTTTCGGGCATTCCCGTGGAGGTTCGGGACATTGAACCAGAGTGGTCGGTGTTCAAAGCCTCTATTGCCGAAGCCGCGGCGGGGAGCTGTGGTCTCAAGGTCCTAGGTGCCTCAAGGGGCGGTAACCCTCGAACCTCCTGGTGGACACCGGTGGTCAGGGAAGCTGTCCGACTGAAGAAGGAGGCCTTCAGGGATTTGTTATCCCGGGGGACTCCCGAGGCAATTGCAAGGTACCGACAGGCCCGAAGGGCAGCAGCCTCAGCCATGGCCGAGGCTAAGCAGCGGGTGTGGGAGAAGTTCGGAGAAGACATGGAAAAGGACTTTCGGGCGGAACCAAAGTTGTTCTGGAAAACTGTCCGACACCTCAGGAGGGGGAAGCAGGGAACCATCCAAGCTGTGTACAGTAAGGATGGGACGTTGTTGACCTCAACTGATGGAGTGTTAGGGCGTTGGAAGGAGAACTTTGAGGAACTCCTGAACCCGACAACTCCGCCCTCTATGTTAGAGGCAGAGCTGGAGTATGACGGGGGACAACACCAATCTCCCGGTGGGAGGTCACTGAGGTCGTCAAACAACTTCACAGTGGCAAAGCCCAGGGAGTGGATGAGATCCGCCCAGAAATGCTGAAGGCTCTGGGTGTTGAGGGACTGTCATGGTTGACACGTCTCATCAACGTTGCGTGGAAGTCGGAAACAGTACCGAAGGAGTGGCAGACCGGGGTGGTGGTTCCCCTTTTTAAAAAGGGGGATCAGAGGGTGTGTGCCAATTACAGAGGCATCACACTACTCAGCCTCCCCGGGAAAGTTTACTCTAAGGTACTCGAAAGGAGGGTCAGGCCGATTGTCGAACCTCAGATTGAGGAGGAACAATGCGGATTCCGTCCTGGTCGTGGAACGACGGATCAGCTTTTTACTCTCGCAAGGATCCTGGAGGGGGCCTGGGAGTATGCTTATCCAGTCTACATGTGTTTTGTAGACTTGGAGAAGGCGTATGACCGGGTTCCCAGGGAGTCAATGTGGGAGGTGCTGCGGGAGTATGGGGTGAGGGGGTCTCTACTCAGGGCCATCCAATCTCTGTACTCCCAAAGCGAGAGCTGTGTCCGGGTCCTCGGCAGTAAGTCGGACCCATTTCAGGTGAGGGTTGGCCTCCGCCAAGGCTGCGCTTTGTCACCAATCCTGTTTGTAATATACATGGATCGGATTTCGAGGCGTAGTCGTGGGGGAGGGGGTCTGCAGTTCGGTGGACTAAGGATTGCACCACTGATGTTTGCAGATGATGTGGCTCTGATGGCTTCATCGGTCTGCGACCTTCAGCACTCACTGGATCGGTTCGCAACCGAGTGTGAAGCGGCTGGGATGAGGATCAGCACCTCCAAATCTGAGGCCATGGTTCTCAGCAGGAAACCGATGGACTGTCCACTCCAAGTAGTGAATGAGTCCTTACCCCAAGTGAAGGAGTTCAAGTATCTCGGGGTCTTGTTCTCGAGTGAGGGAACAATGGAGCGTGAGACGGGTCGGAGAATCGGAGCAGCGGGAGCGGTACTGCAGTCGCTTTACCGCACCGTTGTGACGAAAAGGGAGCTGAGCCAGAAGGCAAAGCTCTCTGTCTACCGTGCCATTTACGCTCCTACCCTCACTTATGGTCATGAAGGATGGGTCATGACCGAAAGAACAAGATCGTGGGTACAAGCGGCCGAGATGGGTTTTCTCCGCAGGGTGGCTGGTGTCTCCCTTAGGGATAAGGTGAGAAGTTCGGTCATCCGGGAGGGACTCAGAGTTTAACCGCTCCTCCTTCGCGTCGAAAGGAGCCAGTTGAGGTGGTTCGGGCACCTAGTTAGGATGCCACTTGGGCGCCTCCCTGGGGAGGTGTTCCAGGCACGTCCAGCTGGGAAGAGACCAAGGGGTAGACCTAGAACCAGGTGGAGGGATTATATCTCTTCGCTGGCCTGGGAGCGCCTTGGGATCGCCCAGTCCGAGCTGGTTGATGTGGCCAGGGAAAAGAAAGTTTGGGGCTCTCTGCTGGAACTGCTACCTCCGCAACCCGACCACGGATAAGCGGGAGAAGATGGATGGATGGATGGATGGTCTTGGATTTGAACAGCAGCCTCATGGTTGAATCTGAAGTCATTTCAATGTACTGTTCCTCTTCTGCAGTGCTGAACGTGGTAGGTGGTGTTGCAACAAATGGATCTCTAATCCAGTCCACAGAGAAGTATTTCTGAAAGCTGACTTTCAGGGCTGAGATGTGATCTCTCATACATGGGAACGCTGTGTTCTGCAGCTCATTGGTCTCGATGAATGCCTTGAGATTCTCAAATTAGTCGATATCCCCACATTCTATAATCTCCTGCCCCACATGTCCAGTTTCTGTGTGAAGGATTGTATCTTGTCTGCCAGGTGTGGAAGGTGTGTATTGTTGCCCTGCAACTGCAGATTCAATTAATTTAGCTTCACAAACATGTCGCTTAGGTAGGCCAGTTTCATGAGGAAGTGTTCATCATAAAACTTGCTGGCAAGGTTGTTCCCCTCCTCCTCCAAGAAGATTCTGATCTCATCTTTAAGCGCTCGCACCCTGGACAGCACTTTTCTGCGAGAGAGCCATCGGGACTCGCTGTGAAAAAGAACAGCTGTGTACTCGGAGCCCATCCCCTCGCACAATGTGGAAAAAAGGCGAGTTTTCAGTGGTCTTGTTTTGATGTAATTGACGGTGGTTATAACATCGGACAAAACGGCATTAAGCTCCGGACTCAGCTGCTTTGACGCGAGTGCCTCTCTGTGTATTATACAGTGCGTCCACACTGCTCTTGGTGCAACGCGCTTGATGAGCGCCTGTAGTCCTCCCCGTGTTCCTGCCATAGCCCGGGCACCGTCTGTGCAGATCCCCACACAGTCCTTCCATTTCATTTCGGCTTCACTCAGACAGGTGTTGATTATTTTGAACAGTTCATCAGCTGTTGCTCTCTTTCGGACATAGTTGCAAAATAGCAAATCCTCGCTCAGCTCAGCTGTATCTACGTATCTGACATACGCAATTAACAGACAGTCCTTGTTACTGTCTGTAGCCTCGTCTACCTGGAGCGCAAAGTGTTTGTCTTTTACTTTCTCAACAAGCTGCTCTTTCATGTCTTCTGAGATGTCATCAATGCGTCTTGCAATAGTGTTGTCGGACAAGGGGATGGCTTTGAGTTTTTGGGCAGTTGCCTCGTCAATTAAAGTTGAAACCATATCTATAGCGCAAGGGACTATGAGCTTCTCAGCGATGGTCTGTGGTTTTTTAGACTCTGCGATACGATATGCCACTTTATACGAGGCAAGTTGAGCATTAGATGTGACAGATGCTGTTTTAACAAAGCAGATCTGCTGACCACGATATTCTTGAAGTTTTCTCTGAAAGAAATCGAGGGGCTTATTCACATCATTGGGGTGTGTGGTCTCCAAGTGACGTTTCATCTTGTTTGGTTTCATGCTCGCTACTGTTAAGGTTTTGAGACAGAGGACACACACTGGTCGTTCCTCCCCACCTACCACGTTAGATGTGAAGCCAAGGGAGATGTATGACTCATCATACTTTCTGGATTTGGGCTTAGTTGCAAGCTGCAAGGCTTGTCCTGTAGGCTCATCCACTTTTTCTTTTAACTGACGGCCCGGTTAAAAACTTCTCCATTTTGTAGATTTATTTTCAAGCAGTGTTTGTTTACAATTTCTTCCCGCGCCCCCCCTGCAGTACCTCCGCGACCCACCAGGGGTCGCGCCCCACAGTTTGAAAACCACTGCATTAAGTCATTTTTTTTATTTTGAAGAATTGGACTTGTTCTCATGAACATCATCATTATATCGCTCTGTTAAATTATGTGAAAAAATGTTACCCCACACTTTGGAAGGATGTTGCGTAAATGACATGTTTTTTAAGTGTGGAGATTGTTTCCTAACTTCATTAGCCAGTCTTCCTGAATTGCTTTAGGCATTGAGAGGATTATTGTCGGAAATAATTAAGATATCCAGACAGGACATAACAGTTCTGATCCTTTCCCACAATAATATGTCATGAGGCTGTCAGATGCTAAGAATAATGACAATTTCCCAACAAAGTTACCACACACCAAAATCAAGCACAAACCCAAATCAATATAAATTGGAATGATCTTTTTATGGATTACGTAATGTCTTTGTTTGAATCCCTCACAAATTCTTTGTTGTAAAAACAATGTTTCCGTTTCCACACAAAATCAACCAAACTTCTGTCAACAAAATTATCGAGTGTGGTGGTTTGATTGTGGCTTCATTGCACACTTATTACTGGAATAGAGTGGCGCAGTGACACATCCTAAAACCCGGGAGTGAGCTGCGCATGGGTTCCCTCGACAAAAAAGCGATCTAATTGATAGATTTATGATTAGAAAATTATTCAACATTACATTGCTTTTTTGTCGAGGGAACCCCGGCGCAGCTTAATTCCGGGTTTTAGGACGCGCCACTGCACCACTCTATAAGAGGAACTGTGTAATGACCCGCCTGGCCTCAGCAAACAAAGCTGTTGCTCACAGTTACAAGCCTTTGATGACATTTAAATATCCACAGATCAACATACCAGTAGTGTACAAAAAGACGAGTAAGTAAGTAAGTAAGTAAGTAAGTAAGTAAGTAAGTAAGTAAGTAAGTGAGTGAGTGAGTGAGTGAGTGAGTGAGTGAGTGAGTGAGTGAGTGAGTGAGTGAGTGAGTGAGTGAGTGAGTGAGTGAGTGAGTGAGTGCGTGCGTGCGCGCGTGCATGTGTGTGTGTGTGTGTGTGTGTGTGTGTGTGTGTTTCCTGTTGTCTGGTCCATTAGCTCAGCAGTTCAAGGTAGGTGACAGGGACTTTGCCCTTTTGGTTCCCTCGTTCTCCAATCAACCAATCGGGGTCCATTCCTGGTACAGTGTACACGGTGATGAGCTGGAGAGACAGAGGAGGATATGTCAAGACAAATTTGGAAAAAGATGTTAAACATTTAACTAATCATTAGCAAGTCATTTTCAAAGAGAAATCAGATTCACGCAGACCTCTGCATTGATTGATTTCATGAGTATGTGGAGGATTCAAGTTTTGGGGGAATTTGATCTTTGAAATGTGGTTTCCTGCACCACAAGGAGACAAAGCAAAAGGTATGCGTTTTGCCTTCTATTCATTTCACACTGATTGATTCTCATCTCTACCCCAGGAAATAGTATGGTCGGATCACAAGCAACACTTCATTGTTATCAACTCCATTTGTTGTCTGCTACTCGAGGCCAACCATTCAACTTCCCTGACATGCTGCCTCTGCTATTATCTTACAGGTTCTTGAACAAAAAATTATATAAACAATCAATGTTCATAAGAATTGGAGGTCACTTGAACCATGCCGGAGGCAAACAATGCAGGATCACTTTACTCGTAAATCTTTCACAATAAAAGTTATGAAATACAATGATTTGGGTAGAAAATAAAGGCATGGTATTACATTACATTACATTACATTGCATTTAGCTGACGCTTTTATCCAAAGCGACTTACAATAAGTGCATTCGACCAGGAAGATACAACCTTTAAGAAAACAGAATCATATAAGTCCATCAGGTTTCATAGAGCCAAACATTTCAAGTGCTACTCAACTGGCATTTAGAAAGCCAGCCCTTTATTAGTATATAAGTGCTTTGTTAGTAATTCTATCGCTCGAAGTGGAGTCTAAAGAGATGAGTTTTCAGTTTGCGTCGGAAGATGTGTAAGCTATCTGCTGTCCTGATTTCAATGGGGAGCTCATTCCACCATTTTGGAGCCAGGATAGCAAACCCACGTGTTTTTGCTGACGGGAACTTGGGTCCCCCTCGCAGTGCGGGTGCAGCGAGCTGTTTGGCTGATGCAGAGCGGAGTGCACGTGCTGGGGTGTACGGTTTAACCATGTCCTGGATGTAGGAAGGGCCAGATCCATTCACAGCATGGTACGCAAGTACCAGTGTCTTGAAGTGGATTCTAGCAGTTACTGGAAGCCAGTGAAGGGAGCGGAGGAGCGGTGTGGTGTGGGAGAATTTGGGAAGGTTGAAGACCAGACGAGCCGCTGCATTCTGGATGAGCTGCAGAGGTCGGATGGCACATGCAGGTAGACCAGCCAGGAGGGAGTTGCAGTAGTCTAGGCGTGAGATGACGAGAGCCTGGACCAGAATCTGCGCTGATGTCTGGGTCAGCTGGGGACGTATCCTCCTGATGTTGTAAAGCGTGTATCTGCAGCAGCGGGTTGTAGCAGCGATGTTTGCAGTGAAGGACAATTTGTTATCTAGGACCACACCCAGATTCCTTGCAGTCAGAGTCGGGGAAACAACAGAGGTGCCGATGTTGATTGTTAGGTCAAGAGTGGGACAATCTTTTCCCGGAAGGAAGAGCAGTTCAGTCTTGTCAAGGTTGAGCTTGAGGTGATGAGCAGACATCCACCGAGAGATGTCTGCTAGGCAAGCAGAGATGCGTGCGACGACCTGGGTCTCTGAGCGGGGAAAGGACAGAATTAGTTGGGTGTCGTCAGCGTAGCAGTGGTATGAAAAACCATGCGGGCTAATGACAGACCCGAGCGAGTTTGTGTACAGGGAGAAGAGGAGGGGACCAAGAACCGAGCCCTGAGGGACCCCTGTAGTTAATTGACAAGGGTCGGACTCGGACCCTCTCCAAGTAACCCTGTAGGTGCGGTCGTTGAGGTATGAGGTGAGGAGGGAAAGTGCAGTGCCTGAAACTCCAAGTTCTTGGAGAGTGCGAAGGAGGATCCGATGGTTCACTGTGTCGAATGCAGCAGACAGGTCCAGAAGGATGATGACAGAGGAGAGGGAGGCTGCTTTAGCAGTGTGCAGTTCGTCAGAGACAGCAAGGAGAGCAGTTTCTGTTGAGTGACCTGCCTTGAAACCAGACTGGTGCGGATCCAGAAGGTTGTTCTGATGGAGATAACAGGAGAGTTGTTTAAAGACAGCGCGTTCAAGTGTTTTAGACAGGAACGGGAGGAGAGAGACGGGCCTGTAGTTAATAACATCAGACGGATTGAGAGTGGGTTTCTTTAGGAGAGGGTTTACTCTTGCCTCCTTGAGACTGTTTGGAAAGTGACCAGAAGTTAGAGAAGTGTTGATGAAATGGGTGAGAAATGGTAGAATATCAGGAGCGATAGTCTGAAGGAGGTTTGAGGGGATAGGGTCCAGAGAACAGGTGGTAGGACGGGCAGAGGTAACGAGGGTAAGAACCTCACTTGGAGAGAGAGGGGAGAAGGAGGTCAGTGTGTGGGTGAAGGGAGGGTCTGGTGACCCAGCGGTGAGTAAAGGTGAGTCAGAAAAAGAAGAGCGAATATCATCAACCTTTTTTTCAAAGTGGTTAACAAAGTCGCTTGACAGAAGGGAGGAGGGGGGAGGTGCTTTGGGGGGGTCCAAGAGGGTGGAGAAGATAGAAAATAGTTTTTTGGGATTGGAATAGGAAGATTGGATCTTATCTTGAAAGAAAGTGCTTTTTGCCTGAGAGATGGAAGCAGAGAAAGAGGAGAGGAGAGCCTGATAGGTTAGGAGGTCGTCATGGTGTTTGGATTTCCACCATTTCCGCTCTGCTGCCCGAAGGATGGTTCTATTAGCACGCAGTGCGTCATTTAGCCAGGGAGCAGGAGGGGACTGACGAGCCGGCCGCGATGTGAGAGGACAGAGAGAGTCCAGAGAGGATGAGAGAGTAGAGAGGAGAGTTTTTGCAGCAGCGTTTGGAGGCAGGAGTTGGAACGAGTCAGAGGAAGGGAGGGCTGAGAGCACCGATGAGGCAAAGGTAGAGGGGGAGAGGGAACGGAGGTTGCGGCGGACAGGAGCAGAGTTAGAAGAGATTAGGTTGTTATGTTTGGAAAGGGGTAGAGAGAATGAAATGAAGAAGTGATCGGATGTGTGGAGCGGGTTTACAGAGAGGTTAGAAGTAGAGCAGTTCCTTGAGAATATGAGATCAAGGACATTGCCAGCTTTATGAGTTGGTGGGGATGGAGACAGTGAGAAAGCAAAGGTGGTTAACAGAGATGTTAGTTCAGATATCTTCCCTGTCTGGAGGTTGAAATCTCCGAGAAGTACAGCGGGAGGGCCAGTTTCAGGGATGTGTGAGAGGAGATTATCTAATTCCTCCAAGAAGTCCCCCAAGGCGCCTGGTGGACGGTAGAGAACAACAATGGTTAATTGTATAGGATGGGTTACTGTGACGGCATGGAATTCAAAGGTAGAAGGAGTGAAATTAGGTAGCTTGAAGAGGGAAAAGCTCCATTTGGGAGAGAGCAGGAGACCAGTGCCACCTCCTCTGCCAGAGGGTCTGGGTGTATGGGAGAAGGAATATGCTGTGGAGAGAGCTGCTGGGGTGGATGTGTTGGATGGAGTGATCCAGGTTTCCGTGAGAGCAAGGAAATCCAGAGACTGCAGGGAAGCGTAGCCAGAGATGAAGTCAGCCTTAGGGACAGCTGACTGGCAGTTCCACAGGCCCCCTGAAACGAGATGTTGGATCTCAGTGGAGCATGTGGGATAGACGAGAGCAGGCCGGTGAAATCGATTAGGAGAAACACGGGGCCAGTGATAATTGCGAGAAGACACATGAACAGGAATGCAGAAAATACACATGATTATAGCATGAGGGGCTAGAGAACCCAAGAGAATTGAATAAAACTAAATAACACCAGCGATACTTGGCGCAATCAGAGTAGGATTTGCTTCCTCTTTGCCTCCCACGTGACTCCCACAGGACTCTTAATGTCTTTGTCAGTCTTCGTCTGGCTGACGCTGAAGCTGACGCTCCAGGAAAACGCAACCTAAGATGGATACCTGATTGCTCAGTTCTCACAGCTTTGGGGGCACGCCGCTGTAATTAGTTAACTATTTTCTGCTGATGGGCGACAGCAGAGTCTTCCTACCTCTTGGAATGCACACTTGAGGGGCGTGACTCACTGAGACCTGAGTTACAGCTGCTGGACTTGAGCAGATCTGAGATTTTAAAATCTCTCAGAAATCGCCGTTTTAGCTACAATAACTACAGAACAATTATACAGAGTAGAATAAATGAAACAGAGAAGTCTATTTAAACAAGAATATAACTTACAGTGATTGCTGAGTCAGTATCGATAGTGTCCTCACCGAGTCTGGATGCACACTCAGTTATTCTGATTTGAAATGCGCTATATAAAATGTTTTTCGGCTGGGAAGCGTTTTGCACTTCACGCAATCAGCAGAGTCTTCCTACCTCTTGGAATGCACACTTGAGGGGCGTGACTCACTGAGACCTGAGTTACAGCTGCTGGACTTGAGCAGATCTGAGATTTTAAAATCTCTCAGAAATCGCAGTTTTAGCTACAATAACTACAGAACAATTATACAGAGTAGAATAAATGAAACAGAGAAGTCTATTTAAACAAGAATATAACTTACAGTGATTGCTGAGTCAGTATCGATAGTGTCCTCACCGAGTCTGGATGCACACTCAGTTATTCTGATTTGAAATGCGCTATTTAAAATGTTTTTCGGCTGGGAAGCGTTTTGCACTTCACGCAATCAGCAGAGTCTTCCTACCTCTTGGAATGCACACTTGAGGGGCGTGACTCACTGAGACCTGAGTTACAGCTGCTGGACTTGAGCAGATCTGAGATTTTAAAATCTCTCAGAAATCGCCGTTTTAGCTACAATAACTACAGAACAATTATACAGAGTAGAATAAATGAAACAGAGAAGTCTATTTAAACAAGAATATAACTTACAGTGATTGCTGAGTCAGTATCGATAGTGTCCTCACCGAGTCTGGATGCACACTCAGTTATTCTGATTTGAAATGCGCTATTTAAAATGTTTTTCGGCTGGGAAGCGTTTTGCACTTCACGCAATCAGCAGAGTCTATGGGTAGGTATGCTCTGAAGATGAGATAACAAGACTGCAAGAGGAAAAACATTACAGAAGGAAGCACTTTTCAATTCTGAAGAGCCACACATAGTGGGGTAACTTCCTCTGTTATTCTGTAACCAGTAAGCTATTTATAAAAAGAACAATGGAAACACATTCTTCATTATTAAGTAAGTAAGTAAAGTTTATTTATAAAGTCACAAAGTGACAGTGAAAGCTATTGTTGTGACGATTCCTGTCCGCTTTGCGACAAATCCCGTGATTAATCTTCAAGCTCTGAGATTGGATATTGGAGTGGCTGTGCGCCAAGGTTACGCCGAGCCAAGCTCTCAAGCTCTTTGAAATGGAACGAAACCATGGCAGACTATTCAAAACTGGACTTGAACGACCCCCAGAACTACACATGCTGGCTATTGTGTTTCGCAATATGTTCTCTATGGGACGTCTCTACTGGGAATTGCAGTTTTAAAAGATGTTTTCCCCAAAATTAGAAGTTACCACTATTAAACTGTGTACAGCCCTGGAGGTTTAGGCGATAGGAAACAAATTGGTGTGTACAAATTTAAAACATGTAATTACTAAATGGGTGAAAATCGCTTGTATCCATAATGGGCAGCATTAATATATACCCACATGACAGCTCATTGTTACTTTGTAATTGTACTCCACAATTCAGAGGTTAACCTGGTATTTTTACTCCAATACATTTATTTTAGTTACTTTGCAGATTCTGATTAATGATGTGAAATATAAACAACCCTTAAAGCAGACTTTAGTTACACCTGAGTGAAATTCAGGGAAAGGTGCCAACAATCAGGAGAGATATTTGATAGTTGGTGCTTGAGAAGACTAAACATTTATCTGCAGATCTTTATAAAGTCATCCCTTTCATGCATGAATAATGAAAACCTCAGTCAGGATTTTTTTTACCAAGTGTTTTTAATGCTCTTGGGGCATGAAAAACAAGATTTTAACTTTAGTTTTTTTTAATCTAGTTTTTTCAAATAGATTTTTATATGTCCACTCAGGTGGACAGTATGCGTTCAGGGTTTGAACTGAAGAGATGTACTGTACATTTTGAAAAAATGATAAATAAAGATGTGCAAACTTAAAATTACATTATAATAACATAAGTATATTGATTTACGGCCCAAAAAGATATTGCAGATTAAGTATTTTCAAGAATTACCAGGGCCAGGGGCCAATTTGAGGCCCCACGCACAGTTATTTGATGAGTGCTAGTGGAGCCTCGCAGCGGCGAAACCGTGCCGCGCCACCCTAATTGCATCACATAAGCACATAGGTGCGCCTCAGATGAGGCCCCCCTCCGCAAGGTGTGGCCCCCTCCGCAAGGTGTGGCCCCCTCCACAAGGTGAGGCCCCACACAGTCTGCATGATCTGCCTTTAGGGAGGGACGGCCCTGGGAACAACAGCAGCAGTACCAGTACGAATTGTAGCTGAAATATAGCCAGTGATGCATGACGTCCACTGTAGTGGACAGGTGGTTAACCATGATTTCCTGCAAACATAAAATCAATACTTTGATCATGTATGAATTATATGATTCCTTAGTTGTTACTTGATGTCACCACATTTTTTATACTTGCAGGGGACGCTTTCCATAAAAGGATTGGCAAGATATAGATGGGTGACTTGGTCCATGTGGCTTTCTGTCTTCCATCTTGGTTTAGAGACATGTATCATGCACTTGTACTGACCTGGCACTGAGTAGCAGTGTATGGGATGATGCAATAGGGTCCTATGTGGTGGCTGATTGTGCAACTATGCAAAAAAAACAATGCATATACAAGAAAACACATTTTGAATAAATGTCCACTTTAGTGACTTCTATGCATGAAAGGGATCATTACTCGTTATTCTCTACTACTAGTTAATTAAAGACTGTATATAATTGCTATTTTGCACATCTCTTTCAAGATTTCAAGATTTTCAAAGGTTTATTGACATATCATATACACAACTACGGTGTAGTTATACAATGAAGGAAACACTTGGGTCACAGGTTCCTCAACAGTGCATTACAAGACATCTACCAATATGTGTGTACCTCCACCATTAAACTGTCAAATTCTGCACATTTCTTATACTATCTACATACAGAAGAGTATAATTAATGTGTATAATATCGGTTAAAATAAGTGCTTCAACATAGTTAACATTGCAGGAAAGCAATATGGTAGACGTTAAGTACTTTATCAGGCTTAATAAAAAAAAAAGCTTTTTTCTTATTTGAAAGAAGACATTAACCTAAAGCAGGGGTTGGCAACCCGCGGCCCTCGAGCCGCATGCTGCTCCCTTGAGCTTAGACAAAAATAAGAAGGAAATAAAATAAAAGTATTTGTAGGACTATTTATATTTTCTTGCATGGTTGAAAATGTTTCGTATCTTGTATTTTGAGGTGATACTGTGACACATAAATAAAAAACAAAACGGTTTTAATTAGGTCAACTAAAATATGCGTCACATCCTGCTACGGTCCCGCGCTAGCGCCTTTTCTTGCAGGCGAATAGCCTGACCCCCGGCTCCATGAGGGAACTATGGATAAATCAAAGAAAAGTACCGGAGGAACACAGGATTTAATTCTGCGTGGACAGAGTTATATGCTTTCACAGCAAGCGATGCTGGTTTACCGGTATGTTTGATAGACCCTCCAGAAAAACGCGATTCTGCGATCGCAGAATTTACCGCATAATCAGCAAAATGGCGCATATTTTTAAAAGGCCGCATATTTATCAAAAGGCCGCATAATCCCCGCATTTTTCCACACAAAGTTGAGAAGAATTTTTTTTTAACTCGTCTTGACGTGACGTCATCAGCTCGCGCATCACAGAATGTAGAATGTAAACAACACTGTATAGAGTGAACGTGTGGAGCTCACACGATAGAGAAAAACACCAAGATGAAAAAATCGAATCCATCTCATTTACCGACGAACATTTCTACTAAAGACCGGGCAAAAAGTGGGGGGAAACTATTCTGCACCCCTTGCAACTGTGTGTTGGAGCATAAGAGAACATCGACGTGACGACCCACTTTGATTCATTCAAACATTTGAAAATGCTTTCTGCTGCTGCGGACAAGAAAGCCAAACAACTCACATTCACCGAGGCATCAACCTCCAAAACCCTTTCGAGGGCTACAAGAAACGAGGTGAGTAGCCTACAAGATTGAAGCTGGTCAGATAACGAACGAGTAAATGAAAACAGAATGAGGCGGAGAAATGTGTGTGTGTGAGGTGGGGGGGGGGGGGGGGGGGGTGTGTGTGAGATTAAAATAGCCCAATTGCTTTTACAATAAATAAACCTTGGATGTGTTTAATTGAATAGTAAAGGGGTTTAACGTTAGTGGCAGGTTGTGTGAGAGAGAGAATAAATAAGACAGCCCAATATTTAAAAAAACATTTATTATTTTTTCCCGCATATTTAGCATATTTCGCAACTTTCCGCATATTTCGCAACTTCCCGCAGTTTCACCGCATAAAATCACATAAAAACCCCGCATGTTTAATCGCATAATCAAGGATTTTAGCCCGCATAATCAAGGAATTTAGCCCGCATAATCAAGGATTTTTGCTCACGTTTTTCTGGAGGGTCTAGTTTGATATATGCAGTGGTGTAGTGGGGATTTTTTTACTGGGTGGACGGGGTGGTGGGTGGACGGGAGACACTATGGACGCGCTCGTGAACTGTCAACGGGGGCAGGGGGGGGGGAGCTTGGGGGATCTCTGTGTCGCCTGTCAGCGCAACTTACATGATGATGCCGTTTAGACACTATAATAATAAAGGGCGGTGCCGGCTGTCAGCGAACCGATCCGGCCTTTCTGCGCGACTATCACTCAAATGCGGGACATAGTCTCAATGTGTGGGACGCGGGACAAATAATAAAAATGCTGTGTGTGCAGTCCCGCACAGTGTGGGACACCTGGTCACCCTACACACACGGTTCTGCCCCTCACACACACACGCGTCAAATCAAGTTGCATAAATGCTTGAGCTACGTTTTATTATAATTACTGTGAAATCTGCCTATTATGTTTTCGTCGTTATTACAACAAACACACACTTGCAACTGATAACACTGGCAATGATTTTAGATGTATTAGACCATTAAAAAAAGAAATCATGCTTCAAATAAGTGGGGGTACGGTGTACCCCCGCATCCAACGCCCACTACACCACTGGATATATGTAGAGAGAAGTTGTCAAAGGTGCTGCAGCCTTTACGTATCGAGGAACAAAACGGGAGAGGAATACAGCTGACGATCTTCAGTCATAATTCAATGGGGTATGTAATATATTTCAGAAAACACTTTTTGTTATATTCCATGGAATGCTCTTAACGTCACGATAGCAATGAATATATTAAATGCTTTGACAATAAATACATACAAAAATTAATCTCTGGAAGCCGTAGTACTGTAAAAAACAGTACTACGCCGGCCTGGCTAAAGTAACTGGATGGCCTACCTGCCTGTCAGCCTTCCATCTGTGCACAAACTTATCTCGTGCCCTCATTGGTCATGTGCGCGTTCGTGTGTGTTGGAGGAGGGGCTCTGTAAGGAAGTCTGAAGGAAGAGGCAGATTTTTTCCCGTTGTGTATTTTCAAATTCTAGTTCACTCGAGCTGGTTTCTACCTTTAACTCTTTTTAGGGTGCAGCTATATGTTTTATTTTTTTCAAAGTGGGCCCATTTTAATTATATTTGTTTTCCTTCAAATGTGCAGAGGACTCCCCAAGTACTGTGTTTAATTTATTTTAAAATAGGCCTGTGTATTATTTGTAATTCTCCTTATAGGAGTTCTTTGTTTCTTATTGGAGGTTAACAGTTTTATATAATGTAATAAATAGCCTAATAAATGCAAAAAAAATGTAGTTTTTGACTGATATAACAATAAATACAACTTTATAAGCTATCAAGCTATGAAATATGTTTTGCGGCTCCAGACAAAAAAAGTTTGGGGAAAAAGGAGCAAAATTGCTCTTTTGGTCAAAAAGGTTGCAGACCCCTGACCTAAAGTATTCTTTAATTTGTTAATAAAGGTTAATTAGTTTGTCTGTTTTGCACATCCTCCTATTAATATCTTTGTACATCCAGCACTAAACTGTTTTATTGTAGAGATCACTAACAGTATCTTCTTGATTTTCTATATTCTATATTTCTATCATTGACCTTCTATTTTCCCCCTATGAAAGTATGTACTCTTAATATGTTTTTCATCAAATAACATTATTCAACAAAAATAATTCAATAACGTGCTTTAACCACCAGGCGGTGCACACAAGGTACAAACAGCATACTAATAATAACTTTGTATTATTAGTGTAGGACACTTATGTCATTTGAAGATATGTGGTTTTATTCATGTTTTTACATACTTTTACAGGATATTGCTATACCATTTCTCATGTTTTACTTCTACACATTAATATCTGATTTGTAAAACATCACAGACAGAAAGGTATATCCGTCATTTAATGGTAAGCTATTGAAATTGTGATTCCATAGATGTGTCTCCCATCACCCAAATCCCCTGACTATTCTCTCAACTCAGTATGTACATTCTTATATTCAAAGAAAATCAGTAATATATTGCGGCTAAAACATCCGATCAGTGAGCTGAGGATCTTTCCTACGTCTGTTTCCGGTATTTTTCCTGTAATGAGAGTTCACATTTATGCTATTGAAGGGTGGAATTGACTACACATCTTCAGAAACATAATTTGCTTCAGATATAACTCCTAGCAAGTAAAGTATACAAATATAAGTAATAAAAAGATAAAACACTGGCATGTAATTTACGTCAGAATAAATAGAATGGTTTTGAACAATAGATGAGAGTAAAATCTACGTCACTTTACAGCCCCGCCCACTTTTGGGGAAACCAACGCTATCATTTGAACGGCGATCAAGCCTGAAGCCAGAGATCTTCTGCTACTGCCTTTCTTCTTAGAGGAAGTACAGAAACACGTAACTCTGGATTTGTTTTAATGTTTGAGGTGCAATAAACGACAGCAGCTTTTTGGCATGTTAAAACTATTATTTTCTGCCTCGCTCATGAGAGTAACAGCTGGCGAAATTACAGCCTCGCCTACTGATTTTAATTTAACCATATATCCAGACCGATTCTCGATTTCAAATGTGTGCTCTAAAATGATATTTATAAATGACTATTATCATTATTCTAAGCAAGACAATAAATGGCAAAGATATGTAGAAAATAAACGTATTTAAGATACGTTCATAACAAACGTAACGTGGGAGAAAATAAGTTTCAAGCTAAACGTAATTGAGAATGCAGTTTAGTTCTCTGTGAACGTAATTTTTAGGAGACAGGGTTGGACTTTTTTTGTATGAATTTATGTTTCATCCAATCACAGAGCTTGTTGACTTATGACGAGGTTTGTCACAAAGCGGACAGGCGTCGTCACAACAATTAGGGATTGTGGGAAGTGTAGTCTCTTTGGCGCTCCACATTTCAGAGAAAACAAGTTGTTTCTCAGAATTGAAGGGGAAAAACACAAAAGCATTGTGCACAATGTAAACCTATCAATGTTGTTTAATTAACAAAGGTAATCTGGTGTTTTTGAGTTGATGAGTAGTGGAGATATCACTGTCAGATCAATCAACAGTAAGGAGAATACTTACTTCCGGGTGTACAATTCTCCGTTATCCAATGGGAATGGACGCTCACATTGCCTTTAAGAGCTACTGACATAAACGGGTGCGGTGCTTCCATGAGCGTCAAATACCGCCGCCGATGGGAATACATTGCAATCAGTTGAAAGCTCTTTGCGTCCGTTAATGAAGCTGAATGAGCCTCGGCGCGTCCCAACTGCACGACACGGTCACCCTGACCAAGCGTCGCTCCTGGACGCTTAGGGAGTGAGAGTGTGTTGAAAACTCCTAAATAGTGTAATTGCAGTGTTATTACATGGTTTGTTTGTAATTGCACTTTTAAAAAAAAAAACCTTTCATGCATTGTGGTCACTACATTAGAGACTGCTTATTTAATGCTGTTTTCTATGCATGGGGTTTCGGATTGGTATAGTTGCACATCAGGCACCACAGTGGATTTTATTATAATATTTGTGTATTGTATTTTATAGTTTTTGCAGAATAAATAATTTTGTTGATTGGTTTATTAAACATATATTAATTAAAAATCAGTTAACATTTTTTTTCTCAGGCATAAAGATGAAAATATCCTTAGTTTGTTGTAATTCATGCATGAAGGAGTTAATAAATCACACACTGATGGAACATTACTATATTGTAATTACTCATTCCCTCATCACCCCACAGTATTTATACCACCTCAATATCTCTTGTCCTTTGCCAGATTGTCTTGTCTTTTCCGCCAAGCTCTCCAGTGTGTGTGTTATTCTCTAGCCTAGATTTTTGTCCTGCCCGGTTTTTGACCCCTGACTTCCTGTATACGGATCTCGAGTTCCTGCCTGCTCCCTTTTTGGTTTTGGTTGCCTATCTGACGGATTTCCTGGTTTTGACCCTGCCTGTCCCAGACCTGAATAAACTGAACTTTGCAAAACACTGGTTGCATCTGTGTCGTGCTATTTGGTTCTGATCAGTACCTGTGAACATAGCCATATTTACCATTGAGGTCACCGAGGTCCGGACCTCATAATCTTTTTCGAGCTGTGTATACAAATCTTGTGAAATAAAGGCACTAAACGGTGTTCTTTGTAGTACTTCCATTCACTGACGATGGGGGCGCTGCATAACTACGTAGCCTCGGTTAAAGCAAACAGAAGAAGACAACATTTATATCAACAAACCACCGCAGCCTGGACTTGTATCGGAGCAAAGAAGGAGTGATGAAGTATCTATATATATCTGAGTCCAGTGGGCTGCTTGTGTTTCTGTTCATCAGGACATCATAGGACCAGCAGATCCTGTGTGAACGCTCTACGTTAGTCAGTGGACGTACGACAACATGCACACTAACTTATACTGCAGCTATAGGCTATACTTTGGTTTAAATTGCACAGGGCTCGACATTAAGGGCTGCCCGATGGCCCGGGGCCATCTAGTATTAAGCTCGGGCAATGAAGCCTCACCTGCTGGTTGCCCGATCGGGCAATCTATTATGCCAGCAGCTCGCGGATCCAGTAATGAGTGACCGACAGTAAAACTAAACATATCTATAACTAGTTTAGGTAGTTTGAGAGGTAATTAAAATAGCTACGTGTGATATTCTAACCTGAAGTGTGTGTTTTGTCCGCTCACCGCTGCATGTGATCATGCAGTGCTGCGTGTCGACTCGTCAGCAGCAGCTGATCTCTCTCTCCCGTCAGATTAGACTTCACTCGCGTTTATGTCCATATTGATCAGATCTAGCTAGTTCTAGCTAATGATAGGACTACCTGCCTATTAAAAGACACCTAAACAATAAGTGTCGCTATGCAACTGGGTGAGGCCACAAAGTATAGCGCAGCATTATGCATTTGTTTACATGCCCACCGGAACCCCGAGGCATTACCAACAGATCAACGCACAATCAACCCATACAGGACATCTCTTTCTCCACATTAAGTGTTAGACATTAGAATTGACTATTCTTGTCTGTCACATACTCTTCCTATCTGTCACATAAGTGGCGCAACTGAAGCGGTATTGTGCTAAAGGGAAATTATTGTGACCGAAGAGATTTAGATCTGCCGGCCAACGGGAACTCTGACGTCGCCATTTTGTATGCTTCGCGGATGCGCTCGGCTCCTCTCGACTGCTGCTCGGTCAGCTTCCGGATGAGGAGGCATTCGTTCGACCAACTTACAGTAGATAACATTACAAACATTTTTAACAGGGGCCATAATAATGTAAATAATGTTTGTTTTGAATGTAATGTTTTCTACTTTTTTACATCTGATGAAGGCATTTGCCTTCATCAGATGGAAAGTGTCTTGACCAACAACTTAAGTATTTCTTATAGCTATGCAAGGCATGCAAGCGAGCAAACACAAACAAGAACAAACAAACAAGTGAAATGAAGAATACAATTGAAATTGTACAATATAATATTGTGCTGGTTCATCTTATAATTCAGTCTAGAGAATGCACCAGACAGCATCTAAGACCTGCAAAAATCTAAATGTTCTAGGGGGAGGCCCCCCAAACCCTTTGTGGCATTTCGTCCGCACGCATTTTTCAGGGCAATCTCTATTGGGCTCAGGGCCATCTGTAAATTAGCTTAGATGGCCCACAGGGCTTAATGTCATGCACTGTTGCGTGAATAAACTAGCTAGAGAGCTAAAGTTAATTAAATTCATCCAATATCAGAAGGATTACCTTTTAACAAACGTTGTAATGCTTTTATTTCATTTCAATTTGAGTAAAACATTGAAGATATAACTTTGTATTGTTTTATTTTTACACTGACTCAGATATAATGAAAAGACTACGTCAGTCGAAGCTCAGCTTTGGTAAGGAAGAGACAGGACAGGCCGAGAGAAAGAGAGAGAGAGAAAGTGAAGGGAATCAGGTAGAAAAACTGCAGGTACAGTCACACAAAATAATGTAGGCTTAATAACCCCATCTATATCTATCTATCTATAAATCTATAACAATAGTCTTCATTTACAATAGGCATAATTGTAAAACAACATACATATATTGCAGTTATGATGTCATAATAACATACAATTGTATAAAACACAATTTGCTTACATCTTTGTTCTCTTTTGAGAATCAAACAAAACAGATTTAAATAAAAAAAATAATGCAAACAAACAAGTGAAATGAACTAAATTGCTTTTAATTCACTGGCAGGAGCGACAAGTGAGAAGGAGCAAAAAATTAACAACGAGGGAGAGATTGAACAAAGGAGGACAGAGAGAGTAATGAACAGGAAGAAGACAGAGAGACTAAAGAAGATGGAAGAGAGGCTGCAGGTTATGGAAAGGAGAGACACGGAAAATGAATGTTGACAATGTTTTGTGATCATTTTTAGCCTCTTCTGCATGTCCAGATCATTAATAGTAACAATCAACTGATTCTTATGTATTACACTTTCAAAAATAATGTATGCTGCAGCCCACTGACATGGTTTGAAATCAATATATTATCCAATGTGTGACCCCACACAGGACTTAAAAAGCACTTAACTAGATCATGAAAATCCCAAAAATCTCGTGTCCCCCGAACCCCCCTAACATGTTTGGACCTTGGTATTTAGGAAATCCTGGAAACGGTCCTGCCTGTGATCGTGACAGTACAATCTGGCCAACATTAACCCAGCCGACTCAGCGACAGAACCGCCAACGCAAGATGTCATGTTACAACGCCACGAGCAGCAGCTTACCTTCATGGCTGAAGCTATGCAGGAGATGGCTGCTCGTCACGAACGGACCTTTGTGAATCTCCGTGATCATCTTCAGAACCTTCCTCCTACGGCCCAAAGTCCGGATCTAACTCCAGCTTCCGTTGTTCGAATCCAGAATCCTCCGGCGTCAGATGCACGCCTGCCTCCTCCGGAACGCTACTCTAGAGCCCCAGGCTCGTGCAGACCATTCCTGGTCCAATGTTCCCTCGCCTTCGAGCTTCAGCCTTCCGCCTTCCCAACAGAAAGATCCCGGGTGGCGTATATTGTCTCTCTTCTCACGGGCAAAGCTAAAGACTGGGGTACCGCCAAATGGGAGAGACAATCCTTTGCCTGCTCGTCTGTAAGCTTATTCTCCGATGAACTCCGTAACGTTTTTGATCACGCTACACCCGGAAGAGAGGTTGCTCGGGGACTGTTTAACCTGGCGCAAGGAGGGAGATCTGGGTCAGATTACTCCATCGAGTTTCGTACCATAGCCGCCAAGAGTAACTGGAATGCTTCTTCACTTCTCGATGCCTTCTACAATGGTCTGTCGGATCGCCTTAAAGACGAACTGGCAGCTTGGGACCTTCCTGCTGATTTAGATGAGCTGGTGGCTCTCTCCATCTGCATTGACTGCCGTCTTCGGGAGCGGAAGAGAGAGAGGGTTTTCTCAGTCGCCCCTAAGGCCCCGCCTCTCCCGTCTGCGCATGCTAATGAACAGGTGAGAGGAGGATTTTCTAACTCTTCTGAACCAATGCAGCTGGGGTGGACCTGGCTCTCCGAGGCAGAACGACAGCGCCGCCTGCGGGACAACTGCTGTTTGTACTGCGGCCAGGAGGGTCATTTAGCATTTTACCATTCTTGTCCTATAAAAGGCAGGGCTCACCAGTCATCCAGAGGGCGCTGGTGAGCCGAATTATGAATTTAGAAATGCCCTCTCGACCTATCCATCCATCCATCCATCCCATCCCATCCATGCTCAGCTGAGCTGCTCGGGGAAAATGCGCACTGTGGCAGTTCTCATTGACTCTGGTGCTGATGCCAGTCTTTTGGACATAACACTGGCCTTCCAGATGGGACTTGGTCGGGAGGTTTTGGAGAAGCCCATCAATGCTACAGCTCTAGATGGTCGTCTTCTCTGCAGAGTGACACACCGTTCAACTCCTGTTCAAATGAGCATGTCTGGTAATCAGTGTTGGGTGTAACGTGTTACAAAAGTAACGGAGTTACAGTAATATATTACTTTTTGCTGTAACTAAGTAATGTAACGCATTACTAATGAAATGTGGGTAATATATTACCCGTTACAATGCTCAGTAACGCAGTCACAACACATTTTAACCCGAAATTAAATGGTGTTTTGTTTTTTAAGAATATACTAACATAGCGAGACATTCCGACACCAGAGACAAATTGTGCGGGTAGATTAGTAAACCTGGTGTGGTTACCCTTCAGGCTTCGCTTCGGGATCTTCGGGGGTGCACACTGCATAGGTATGCATTGCACCCCCAGTTGAATGTTATGCACCCTCTATTCAAAAAAGAGAACGGAGCGAATAATACTAAGAAAAAATTGTGTCAGGTGCGCGTGACCTGCTCCGCTGCGCGTGCATCATTTCCAAAGTGCTTCCACAGCAGTGACACACATCTGTGGATAATCATTTATACGGAAATGGTTAAAGCAACCATCACTAAACGCCAGCAACACTGCATCTACTGCAGACAGTAGCAACAGGTCAGATGGGGACATCACGTTACCCTCCGTTGTGGACACTAGCTTACTCCCGCCTGACTCGCCGCCCTCGCCCCCGGAGCAGCAGTCTTTGTCCCCCGAAACTAGGCTGCCCCTCTGCGGCCCGCAGGTGTCAGGATACCACGGCAAAACAGAGCCTGCCCAGGTATATCTAAACAAGTACCCGCCTGTACAGTGGGGTTAGGCGGTCATTTTGCAGCTTGTGGAATAAAAATAGACAAGGGCTAGAATATTCATGTGGAAATAGTGCCATATTCTGCCATGCCTGTAGAAATGTTGGGTCAAAAATAATGCATACAATAGGAAAGATGCCTTCACCACGAATGGCTACAAAAAGATCTCACATCCCGAGCTTATCAACGTGCTAATGTTGCAGCTGACATGTTCTCCAGGTCACAAAGTCAACCTCACATGATGATGTGATTCCAGTTTTCAAGCACAGTAAATATTCTCTTCCCAGAGTATATGATGGGACCAAGGTGATGATGTAGTACATGGTTTTAATAATACTTTTGCCTTTCAATGTTTGCCATTTCAAACCATGAGCTGGTTCAAATAATATTTGCCTTGATTTACAATATGTTCTCATTTGTTTTATCAGTACAACTTTGAAGCTTTTGTGCTTTTCTTTGCCATAGTCCACTTTGGACTATATGAAATATTTCAGGATTGCACTTTTAACTCACTTGAAATGTTCTCACTTGCTTGGTTTCAAAACATAAAAAATGCCATGATCTGTTCATTGGGGACCATCAATGCTATTTTTCATTGCTGTTGCCGGCCACTATTGCTCATGTAAACCTACTACTGCCGCGCCCCCTGTAATCTCAGAGGCACCCTGAGTCATTTTGTTCTGGAACTGGGCCTGTACATGGCCATATACTAAACAAACTACAGAGCCCATTCCGTGTCCTGTTATGGTTTACTTCCTCTCTGCCTTCTTCTGGTGATTTATCTGACGTCCAGTGCTCCGTCTTTTAACCTCTTTTCCTTTCTCTTTCTTGATCCTCCTTAGCAACCTTCATTATAGTCCTCGACAGTGGTCTGTACTGCTGTATTAACAACGTGTCACATGTTAAGAATTTACAATCAGAATCGAGTATTCAACTAAGCCGTGTAATACAAGTTGTTAGTAGCCTTAATAGCCTACACAGTTGTTATGCTATACCACATTGCCCTTCACTGGATGTATAATGTGCTGCGCTAAACTACATTTTAGCATTTAAAATACCTAGCCATTCTTTAGCGATTATTTTGGTGAAAGTAACTAAAGTAGTGTAACTCATAAAGTAGTGTAAGCGGCTGAACTCTCGTCAAGCCAGGTGGGCTCTTTTTTTCACGCGCTTTGATTTCTCTCTTTTATACAGACCTGGTTCTAAGAACATCAAACCTGACGCCCTGTCTCGCCAGTTCCAGCCAGAGAGCTCTCCATCTCATCCTGAGAATATCATCGCTTCTACATGACCAATGTGTCATTGGTCTGGTGACCTGGGAGGTGGAGGATAAGGTCAAGCGCTCTCATGCTGAACACCGAGCCCCAAGTGCCTGTCCTGTTAACCGTCTGTTTGTTCCTGCCACTCTCCGTACCCAGGTTCTCCAGTGGGGTCATAACTCTCGCCTGGTTTGTCACTCAGGAGTGAGACGGTCCCTAGCCCTGATTCGACAGCGATTTTGGGGGTCTTCCATGGAGAAGGATACCAAGGAATTCATTGCTGCTTGCCTAGTCTGCTCCCAAAATAAGACCTCAAGCCAAGCTCCCTCTGGTCTTCTTCATCCCTTGCCTATCCCTCATCATCCCTGGTCCCACATCTCTTTGGATTTCGTCACTGGTATACCACCCTCAGACGGTAACACAGTCATACTCACAGTCATAGACCGGTTTTCCAAGTCTGCCCGGCTGATTACATTAACCAAATTACCTATTGCCAAGGAAACTGCTGAAATCATGCTACAAAATGTGTTCAGGCTGCCTGGTCTCCCCAGTGACGTTGTGTATGATCGGGGACCACTGTTTACTTCTCGGTTTTGGTCCGAGTTTTGCTGGCTGCTGGGAGCCAGTGTCAGTCTCTCGTCCGGATTCCATCCCCAGTCCAATGGTCAAGCAGAGCGAATGAACCAGGAGATGGAGAATGCCTTACACTGTCTTGTTTCCTCCACTCCCTCCTCCTGGTCGAGGCAGCTTCTATGGGTTGAGTATGCCCACAACACCCTTCCTAGTTCTGCTACTTTCTCCATTCCAATGCTCCCGCGGATACCAGCCACCCCTTTTCCCTGCACAGGAACGTGAGGCCAGCGTCCCATCTGCCCAGGTGTTTGTAAGCCGATGTCGACGCATGTGGTTAAAGGCCCGCTCCACGTTACTGCGCTCTTCCGACCGTTATCAACGGTCCGCCAATCGCCGTCGCAAGCCAGCTCCACAGTACTCCCCAGGGCAACGTGTCTGGCTCTCCACACAGGATCTCCCTTTCAGAGTTGAGTCGAAGAAGTTGTCTCCCCGTTTTGTAGGCCCATTTCCCATATCTAGGGTCATCAATCCTGCAGCTGTCCGCCTGCGTCTGCCCCCTTCTATGAGGATTCATCCTACCTTCCATGTGTCCAAGATCAAACCAGTTAATGTGAGCCCTCTTCAGCCCCCCTCTAGACCCCCACCACCACCACGGATTGTCGACGGGGAGACTGTTTACACTGTCCGTCGCCTCATCATGTCCCGGCGACGTGGAAGAGGGATGCAGTACCTGGTACACTGGGAGGGTTATGGTCCTGAAGAGCGTTCATGGGTGCCCGCTCGCAATATCTTTGACCCATCTCTCATTACTGCCTTTCACCAGGCTCATCCCGATCAACCACGTGGGACGTCAGGAGCCGTCCATAGAGGGGGGGGTTCTGTCACAAGTTAGACACATCTAATGCCATTTTCTTAATGTCTTTCATTTTTTGTAAAGCACTTTGAATTGCCTTGTGTTGAAAATTGCTATATAAATAAACTTGCCTTGCCTTGCCTATTGTTGTTCGTTTGGCTCATCTTAACTCTCCTGTCATTTCAGATCCCGCCTTCCTCCAGGCCCTTGTAATCAGCTCACTTCCCTCACCTTGTCTTTCCAGCCCTTCCCCTCACCTGTTACTCATTCCCTCATCACCCCACAGTATTTATACCACCTCACTATCACTTGTCCTTTGCCAGATTGTCTTGTCTTTTCCGCCAAGCTCTCCAGTGTGTGTTATTCTCTATCCTAGATTTTTGTCCTGCCCGGTTTTTGACCCCTGACTGCCTGTATTCGGATCTCGAGTTCCTGCCTGCTCCCTTTTTGGTTTTGGTTGCCTGTCTGACGGATTTCCTGGTTTTGACCCTGCCTGTCCCAGACCTGAATAAACTGAACATTGCAAAACACTGGTTGTATCTATGTCGTGCTATTGGGTTCTGATCTATACCTGTGATCGTGACAGGTCTACAGTGTCAAACGCAGAACTTAGGTCAAGAAGTACTAACAGGTGTATTTTTATCTATGTATGTTCTACTATAAAAAAGTCCATAGAGTAAATTTTCAAACTAGTACAGTACAGAAAATATAATATATTCATTTATTTGAGGTACTTTTTTAAGATTTTAAGAGTTAAAGAGGATTAAGGTACCTGATTGGCTGTTATCAAACCAACGCTGCCTCGGGTGAGTTTACTTCACAGACCTCCCTCTGGAGACACTAAAGGGAATCAAACAAGTGAACATCCCCAACATCTAGAAACCCACTTTGCCGTGTAAAATCGGTAGAGTTCCCCTTTAAATGTCATTTACATGAAGGTCCTATAAAGATGTTTTCACTGAACTAGAGCTCAGCGCTGTGTGTTCCTGTGAACATACTGAAACCCAAACCAGAACAGTTTGAAGTGGATGCTAATATTTGCCACTCAATTTCATTTCCAGCTTTTTTTCAAAGAAAAATAAATAGAAACCTCTGTACCCACAGTTGTATAAAAAGTGTCTCACAATAACATTTCTGGCTTGCCAGGGCTGTACTGTCTGCCAACACTTCAAAAAGATTATATAAATGTTTTTCATGCATCCTTAGAGACAGTGATTCAAAGTTACCGTCTAGAGGGGTGTCAAACTCATTGTTGTTCGGGGCCACATTTAGCCAAATTTGAGTTGTGGGCTGGACCAGTAAAATCATAGCATAATAACCTAGGAATAAAATATTCTGAACATCTTCACATTTAATGAACTCTCTTTTTACAAAACATTATGAACAACCTGCAATTTCCTAGGAAAAATAAGTGCAATTCTGACTAGTTTTGTTCCTCAGTTTATCATTTACACATTGCATTACGACAGATCACAGTGAATCCACAAAGGCATAACACATTGAGTCCCCGGTATCTGGAACTGAACAATATTGTATTTGACTTTATGATCAAAACTACTTTTCAAGATCTAGAAATGATTTAACATGCATTTCCACATGTGTGCACTAATCCTGACCTCCAGCATACAGACTAGAGTGGGAACTATTTTCTTACTTTGGAATATCTTTGCTTGATTTCACTTACTCAGCCTACTTAAGATGATATAAACCAGGGGTTTTTAAAGTGTGGGAAGGTGAGCCTCCCCTCAGAGAACATAAGAACAGCCGCGCCCTCCCTCCCAATTATTATTGCTATTATTATTATTATTATTATTGTTGCTATAATGCAGGGGCATTCAATTAGATTTCAAAGAGGTCCAGTATGAGAAACTGTCATTAAATGCTTTGTTTTCGCTGTCTACCTTTCTCTTTTTTGAGCACGCCATTTGAAATTACTCGGACTGTTTCTCTCTTCTTGTCTCGTCTCTGTGTGTGTATTTGAATCTATCGTGCTGAGTCCCAGTCCTCTCTGATGTTACACTGCAACCTGCCTGTGAGACAGAGTCCAACCACACACTGTCTGTCCAACACATGTCCTGCAACACACATGCTGCAGCTGCCCAGCTGCTCTGTGTAGAGAGAGAGAGAGAGAGAGAGAGAGATAGAGAGAGAGAGATAGAGAGATAGAGAGAGAGAGAGAGAGAGAGAGAGAGAGAGAGAGAGAGAGAGAGAGAGGACGACGCTGATCGCTGAGCACCATGCAGCGATCAGCTGATACGGAGCATAGAGAGAGAGAGAGAGTTGCGGTCAGCTGGGCTCTGCCTCCGCCTCCTGTCCTCACAACTCTTATTATTCCCGGGACCGGACAAAAAAACAAATCTTGCTTCCCAACCCTGCCACTGTCCTACACGTCCCGCCCGCCCCGTCTAACAGTACAGAAAGCTGCGAGATGCATTTCCTCAGGACTCGACCAGCAGAACCGAAACTAACATTTATGGGCGAAAAACGTCACTTGTCCGTCGGACACGTCAATGGAAAGATGTATTTGTCCGATATTATAAATAACACGTCCCGGACGATCGGACGTGTGCTTTTTCGCACATGTTGCCGCTCGCATAAAGTTAGCTGAAATTAAGCAGCTAGATTTCACTGTTTCTCGTTATTTTTTCCCTCACGCTGCGCCTCCCCTGAAGCTCTCTGGCGCCCCCCAAGGGAGGCGCGCCTCACACTTTGAAAACCGCTGATATAAAACTAAACTTGAATACAATAAGCCTTTTTCTCAGTATACATACTGTGGATTTGCTCCAGCATCGTTTACATTGAAGTTGCCTTAAGAGATCACTTTAGATACTCATTCCAAGTGAATTACTACAGATATCAATAATTATTGCAATGTGCATTTCGGCATGTGTTATCGGCACTGGTACCAGTCACATAGCTTACTAACTCAAATTCCAATATCTGCTTCCTGTTTATGAGTTGGCCAGACATTGTTCCGTGTGCAGATATGTTAATGTGTGTGGTGAGTCACACTCAGAATTCCACTGTACCTCATCAGCAAGAAGTGAAAGCTCGCTGGAATCATGGGCGTCATAGTCATATAGGACCTTGGCCTTCCTGGTGCCTGTGACCGGGAGCTGTGTCCGCTCCATGGCCAGCGTGCTGGGCCTCTGGCTAGACGAAGAGGAGACTGTGGCCGCTGGAGATGATGGTCCAGACAGGAATGCCGAAGAGATTGGGTCAGGGCAGACGGCAGCAGGAGGCTGGGGGACGCTGGCAGCATTAGCACATCTGCATGAACATTAGAAGAAATAAAAAAGAGCTGAGTTGTTGTAGTGGATTCCCAGTGTGTTTGTTTGAGGCTGTCAATGCTATGTGTGAAGTACAGAGAGAAGCCACATACTCAGGGCCGGGAGGGACACTTTGGAAATGTAATCTGTTACAATCACTAGGTACAAGTCAAAAGATTTAATCAGCAACCTAATCTGAGTATCAAAATATAAAAGTAATGTAAACTGATTACTTGCCGTTACTTTTGGTCAAATGTCAAATGCAATGAAAATAACTCAAAGAGAAAATAAATAACAATAAGATGTTTTTTACTTTTTTGTTTACATGTAATAATGAAACCTTAGAAAAGAAGAAACCAAGATATTTCATTTAAAAAATGTAGAAACAGTAATAGTTCACAAATGCTGTTAAAGCTTAATACATTAATCAAAAGCCTAGACTGTAATTGAAATAAACAATAACAAAATAACTGTATCAAAAATAAAGAAGAATTAAAGTAACCTTAATATAATCCATAAAGAAAATGTATCTACCTATAATATATCAACCTTTATTCAAACCGTAATTTAAACGTAACGGTAATCTGATTACTTATTGCATGTAATTTTAACCGAATACAGTTACCTTTTTTTTGCATCCTGATTATGTGCTCTGTTACATGCCTGCACATACTTGTAGTGTGATGGTGTTCTGTGTTGAGAGGATTTATGTCTCTTGACAGCTGTCGCCCGCTCAACAAAAAAACTGATTTGGAAGCTTGATTCTGGTATTTAGATAGATTTATCTGTCGAACTTTAATGTATTGTATAATTAGTAAAGTATTTTTCCCATCAGCTCCTTTATTTCAGAAACTTAAACTTCCAACAATTAATGATACTCCTAAATAAAGCTATTCAATTGTTGTTCAAACAAATCAATTCACTGTGACTCGATTGAGCTTTTTTTATCATTAGCCCTTTGGAGGTAGACAGTTTGAGTCAACACAGATTTACATTTCACTACAGTCTGTCCATTCTATAAACCTACAGACTCTCTAAATGAACACCACTGCTTAATTAAGAGAGTTTGTTTGCTGATCAAGCGTCAAAAAGATTCCTGCGTCAAGACATTAGTTTAGGTAGTGAAAAGGACCATTTAAGTCTACAAGTGTGGTAAATCAGTTTTGCGTCAGTAGGGAGTGGTGTTGGAACCACAGGCATGCAGCCACCAACACCAGTGACGAGGAGTTTGTTTTTCCATTTTCCTTCCAGTCTATCAACCTCAGGATCAGTGTTTTTCAGAGTGAAGAGAGTAATAGTGATTTCTATTCATCATGATTCATGAATGTTTAAAGGTCACCTATCATGCTATTTTTAGGTAATAGCATAGGTCTTAGATATACATACAAATATATAAAAATATGTCTTTGAAGTGTTTTTTGCAAAAAAAACTATAAAGTGCTGATTCGGGGTATAAAGCTTTACAAAAAAAAGAAGGGGCGGAGCTTATGCCTGCTCATGCGGGACCCGGCAGATACTGTCTAAATGCTGCGGTGATGAAGCGCCATATCATGTTCAAAACAACATCAAGGATTATTTCTGAAACAGTATGGAGTTCAAATGCTTTTTTTCTTGCAGGTTTACCACACGGTGAGTTCCTTTTTTTATTTCCTGCTTTTTTACACATACTCTCTCCAGTACAGGTTAGCTCTGAGTGTTAGCGATGCTTGCTAATGTAAACACAGAGCATATTACTTCCAAAACACATCAGGCATTGTTTCTGATAGCAACTTTCTGGTAGGGCCGTGGATCCACCATCCGATATGACGTACGTCATACGCAAATCTGGATCAGCTCCGTTTTTCCCCCGTTTTTAGAGATTTGGGTACGGCGGAAAAGGGAGAGGGTTTTATTCTCTGACACTTTGTGAGTTCCCTGACACAAAGGGGACACATATTTATGTATAAAAGACATCACAAAGTGCATCTTGCATGATAAGTTCCCTTTAAAGGTAAATGAGAAGATTTAAAGTAGACTAGTTTATAGAGTATATGTCAGGGGTATTCAAATCATCAATGATATCATTGTTATCATTGTCATGGTGCAAATATGTATTGGTTGCAAGTTCCTGGATGACTGACAACAAGGCAGCATATGGTTTAGCTTAAAACACAATTTCATGAGTGTGAGAATTAAAAGGTGTAGAAACAATGCAGTGCCAGCTGTTTCAAGTACAGAACGCGTTCACACCGGAATAAGTCTCTGGGGGAGGATTAGGCAAATTAAGCCGCTGACGTCACTTCTTCTTCTTCTGATTTGGGTTTACTGGCAGGCCGCAAACCACTTCACGGCATATACTGCCACCCAAAGTCCCCGGCCGGAAGTCCTCGGAGTTGGGGACTGGCTTCAGTAGAAGCTGCTGGGACTCCCAGCAGTATGGGCTTAGATATGTCTCATAATAATTTGTGTGAACATAAAAATAATTTGTGTGTAAATATGTGATTTGTTAATGCAAAACACCATCCACAAATGCATTTAAAAGATTTGCAAACTCACAAAACCATTTGCAAATGTAAAGCGGATCTGCAAATACGCAAAAATATTTTTACAAATAAAAAAAAGATCTTCGAATATCTCTAACATTTACAACTTTCGATCAGGCATTTGAATCCATTTTGTATTTGTTGACCAAAAATGGCTCGTGGATCTGAAATCTCTGCTCGTGGATCTGGGATCTCAAATCTCTGCTCGTGGATCTCAAATCTCTGCTACGGAGTTTTGAGACATACTTTCCGTCGGTCACGGCTAAAATCTACTTGTGTCACTCGGTTATTTTCTGAAACCACGTGATGGCCTGCTGATGACTACATTTCCGCATGGTTTTCAAAGTCAGAGCATGATGGTTTGTTTAATGCGCTGTTTTTTTAATGAACAGCGGAACGTTAGATGCATTCTTTATCACCATCATCATCATGTTATAGTGATAGTTAGTTTGTGTTAGGTTATTGGTTCAACTTTGTTCATTGTTTTTTGTGTATTCAGTCAAGCAGGTCAAAGTTACAAAGCACTTCACATCTTATTAATCGGCCTAGCTTTACCTTACCAGTGGTAAAGTAATCTGTAGAAAAGCACCGTATTTAGGTCAGCTTTCATAGTAAGGCTACATTAAATGATATAATATTCATCGTGTCCTTTCTACTGTATATGCATATATTCCTGTCTATTGCTTTCATTTGTATTTAATGTTATTATGTTTATACTTGTTTTCACACATTTCACAATTTGGGATGAAGGAAGTATCTATCCATCTATCTATATATCCGTAGATAGTTAAGGTAAAACTAGTTCGATTAATAAGATGTGAAGTGCTTTGTAACTTTGACCCGCTTGTCTGAATGCACAAAAAACAATGAAGAAAGTTGAACCAATAAACTAACACAAGCTAACTGTATCACTATAACATGATGATGGTGGTGATAAAGAATGCATCTAGGGCAACTGTGGCTGCGAGGGAGTGCGGTCGTCTTTCAACCAGAAGATTGTGGGTTCGATCCCAGCCATAGACTGTATATATAAATGGACGTAGTGTCCGTGACGTCACCCATAGGATTCTGCAGAGTTGCCGAGAAGCCCTTAGTAGGCGGAGTCGGCCACTAACGACTTGACAGCGACGTCAGAGTCTAATCCCGCCTGCTCCAAATAAGGGCAAAGAGGCGGAGCCGAGGCGGGACCTGCTGCCTCCGAACTGGAAGTAAACAGAGCTAGCTCAGGCTAAGAAGCCAAGCTAACATGAAATACGTGCATACCAAGTTACTGCTAACAGTGTAGTTCCCCATATAAACGTTGAGATGAGACAATCTGCAAGAGAATTAGCTATGTTTTGTTATTCTTAATGCTTGTCATTCACACGTTAAGAAAAGACGGACTCCAACGCCCGGCCCCGGACCTAACGGAGCCGCAGTGGGCTAGCTCCGGGACGCCAGCTGGAGCTAGCCCCCTGCGGCTCCGTTAGCTCCGGCGGCCGTCACTGGGATAATTGGGTCCCCTATTAAAATTTGCTCCCGTTTAGCATTATGGGCGTCATAGCCATAGACTATAAAAGTCTTACCCAAGGCTGAATCATAAACTAAAATGTATATAGTATAAAGGGTTACGTCTTTAGCTGGCTAATAAGTAACAAGCTAAGCTACCAAGCACACAAACACCTGCGAACGGGACATGTATAATATTATCATTTTAGACTTCTTGGAAGTTCTGTTAGTACATTCAAGCGCACAGCACAACATTTTAATTGTCTGGTATTTGTAACAATATTCCCTAAAAGGCACAATCACCACGAACACGGCTAAAGCTAAAGGGTCAAGTACAGTAACTACAACTAACTAACGTTGTAGCCTAGCAGAGTGGACAAGTTGCTGTTAGCTGACAGTGAAGCATGTACATGTCCATCAAAGTGACCACGCCCTAATTTATGCAAAAGCTTTAAGGCTTTATATTAATTAAACAGATGACTTGAGAAAAAATTCAGCCCCCCAATCCGTATTCATGAAGGGAGGATCTAACTCTACAGAGAATATGTTTTTTTGAACCACGATGTAAACATGTTTAATTCTGCTCTAAAGTTGGGCATTTTAACATTGGGGTCTATGGAAATTGCTCCCTTCTGCAGACTGCTCCTAGTGGCCACTAGATGAACTGCAGTTTGAGGCACTTCCGCATTGGCGTCCCGGCTCTTCCCCAGAGTTTGCAGCTTGATCCCTGCCCATGCAGTCAACATGTCGATGTATCCTTGGGCAAGATACTTAACCCTGAGTTGCTCCCGAAGGCATGGCAAACGGTGTGTGCATGTGTATGAATGTTAGGTCTTAGAGCAGGTGTCTCAGAGAGACAGTTTCTCATGGCCCCTTTGTTGATATCATGTAATAGTGTTAATCTGGCCCGCGCGTTTACGTTTGCGCTTTATATTTCAATTTTATTTTTCCCGCTGCTGCTGCTGCTGCTGCTGGCAGGGAACTGCTCAGAGGGGGGAGGGGCGAGGGAACTCCGCCACACGTCAATCAAATGCGCGCAGCGGAATCAATCCAGAGTGATCCAAAAGTGACACAGAGTGGAAGCAAAATATATCGCCATGTCTTCATCAAAACTTTCAGGGAAAAGAAAAATCGATGATGACCACAGAACATTTCAGGAGAAGTGGGAGACTGAATATTTTTTTGTTGAGTACAGGGGAAACGCAACGTGCCTTATATGCACAGAGAAAATCGCTGTATACAAGGAGTATAACGTCAAACTTCACTACTCAACTAAACATGCAGAGTATGCAAAATACCTGGGAGATGAGAGAGAGAAAAAAGTGACATAGCTAAAAAACATTCTATGGAAGCAACAAAATCTCTTCAAGAAAGGAAGCAATGAGGCTGATTTAACAGTGGAAGCTAGCTATGTGGTGAGTGAGATGATTGCTAGGGCAGGAAAGCCGTTTACGGAAGGCGAGTTTGTAAAAAAATGCATGTTGCAGGCTGCAAGTATAGTCTGTCCGGAAAAGAAGGGTCAGTTCAACAACATCAGCCAGTCAGCTAACACAGTGGCAGAGCGCATTTCTGACTTATCAAGTGACATATATGATCAGCTGTGCGACAAAGCCAAACCTTTCCGTGCATACTCTGTGGCTCTTGATGAGAGCACAGACATCACTGACACCGCTTTACTCGCAATGTATGTCCGTGGTGTTGATGACAATTTTGAAGTGACAGAGGAGTTGCTTACAGTGAAACCAATGCATGGCCAGACCACCGCTCAGGAGATATTTCAGCAACTGTGTGATGCCATTGCGGATATCGGTCTGCCATGGAAGAGGTTTGTTGGAATTACGACGGACGGAGCGCCATCAATGACAGGGAGAAAAAACGGGCTGGTGGCACTTGTTCAAAGAAAACTGGACGAGGAGGGTGTGGAGGAGGCTATTGCTCTGCACTGCATTATCCATCAGCAGGCCCTTTGCAGCAAATGCTTGAAGTTTGACAATGTGATGTCTGTCGTTGTGAAATGCATCAACCATATCAGATCCAGGGGCTTAAAGCACCGCCAGTTCCGTGCTTTTTTGTAGGAAATTGAGTCAGAATATGAGGATGTGCTCTACTTCACAGAGGTACGTTGGCTCAGCAGGGGAAACGTCCTGAAGAGGTTTTTTGAGTTGAGAACAGAACTGAAAGTATTCATGCTGGAGAAGGGTGGGATGGCTGTTCCCGAGCTGAGTGATCCCAAATGGCTCATGGACTTAGCTTTTCTTGTTGACATCACGCAGGAGCTGAATGCTCTGAATAAGAAGTTGCAGGGCCAGGGCCAGCTTGTTAGTGCAGCATATGACAATGTCAGAGCATTCTCTACTAAACTGATGTTATGGAAAGCCCAGCTCCCTGAGAAAAACCTCTGCCATTTCCCAGCATGCAAGGCTTTCATGGACAGGGGCACAGCATTCAGTGGTGAGAAGTATATTGATGCCATTGTGAAGCTACAGGAGGAATTCGATCAGCGGTTTGCAGACTTCAAGACACACAGAGCCACTTTCCAAATGTTTGCAGATGGAGTAGGCAAGAAAGAGCAACTGTACATAGTTATGTTGTGAAGAACAGTTCATGTTAAGAAGATGTTGAAAAACTGTTAATGTTGTATTTTTTAATAAATGTTTTGCGGAATACTTGAAGCGGCCCAGACTTACCCAGACTCTACGTCCAGCGGCCCCCAGGTAAATTGAGTCTGAGACCCCTGTCCTAGAGTAAGGTACACTGCTCTGTATGAATGGGTGTAAATGGGTGAATGACATGTAGTATGTAAAGCGCTTTGAGGGGTCTTAAAGACTGGATAAAGAGCTATATAAGTACAGTCCATTTACCATTTATTTAACTTTCCGCTGTTCATTTAAAAAACAGCGCATTAAACAAACCATCATGCTCTTACTTTGAAAACCATGTCGTCATCAGCAGGCCATCACGTGGTTTCAAAAAATAACAGAGTGACACGAGTAGATTTTAGCCGAGAACGGCGGAAAGTTTGTCTCAAAACTCTGTGTGTGTAAAAGGACGATCCACAAGCAGAGATTTGAGATCCAGGAGCAGAGATTTGAGATCCACGAGCAGAAATGTGAGATCCACAAGCGCATTTTTGGTCGACAAATACAAAATGGATTCACAAATGCCTGATCGAAAGTTGTAAATGTTAGAGATATTCAAAGATCTTTTATTCATTTGTAAAAACATTTTTGCGTAGCTGCAGATCCGTTTTACATTTGCAAATGTATTTGTGAGTTTTCAAATCTTTTAAATGCATTTGTGGATGGTGTTTTACATTTACAAATCACATATTTACACTAGGGCCGGGACTCGATTAAAAAAATGTATCTAATTAATTAGAGGCTTTGTAATTAATTAATCGCAATTAATCGCATTTTTAATCACATATAAATATTTGACCTGAGAACAGTGAGAAGCAATTTTTTTCACATGGATTTTAGTATACCATTGAATAATGACTGAATACATAAGCTTAAGCAACAAAACATTGTTTATTTTTTTTCAAGGTGGTACTTAACCAAGACCAACAGAAAAGTGCATTTTTTGCCATAAAGTGTAGCAATAGCATATTTAGGAATATAGTACATTTCAGAGATTCAGGTAGCCTATAGGTATGTAGACCTTCTGTAAACTATAACACTTTGTTTTTTAAGTAAAACACAATACTTTCAAGTATATTCAGAACATTTGGAAACCCTGACTATTAGAAAACATCTCTCTGTTGCTTCAGAGGCCATAACATACTTTGTTGATTTACCAACAGTTGATTTAAAAAATCTAATCAATTTCAGTCCAACTCTCTCAATAACCTTGGCCAAAACAATAAACAGTTCAACATAAAGTGCCAGTTGCACCAACAACATAATAAATAGTTCAACATAAAGTCTACCATTTAAAATAAAATAAAAAAGTGCCAGTGATTGACCTCAATCCCTCCTATTCTTCCAATATCCTGATGAAAAATAAAATCTCTCTGTTGCATAGGCCACTGTTTGATCAACGCGAATTGGGTGTGGGTGCTTGTACTCCGAGTCGGGCTAACGTCCACGCTAGCTTCCACGCTAGCTGCTATATGTTTTGCATTGAGGTGATACTTGAGGCTTGATGTGCTGCGGCGATATGCGGATTCCTTTTTGCATAATTTGCAAACAACCGTGCTCTTATCGACGCTTCCATCCGTCTGTTTTTTAAAACAAAATGTCCCATCCACGGGGCCAACCAAAGCGATCTCATCAGCTTCTTCGTTCATGTTTGACTATTGTTCACTGTGGTTTGTTGTTGTCTGAAGTCATGAACGTTAGTTGGTGCTCCAGTATAATCGGTACCCCTGAAACTCATCCAGTGAGAAACGTTCCGTGGTGCAAAAATAAGTGCGATTAAAATGCGTTAATTTTTTTAACGCGTTAATTTTTGTGTAATTAATTCATCTGAATTAACGCGTTAAAGTCCCGGCCCTAATTTACACACAAATTATTTTTTATGTTAACACAAATAATTATGAGACATATCTATGCCCATACAGCTGGGAGTCCCAGCAGCTTCTACTGAAGCCTCCCGAGTAAATCGCCAGAACGCTGACACCTCCTCATCTCCACCGCTCCCATGTTTTCTTTTGTGTTGCCATAATTAGTCTCTCTGCGTTTGTGCGCTGGGCTAATGCTAATAATGCTAATAATGCTATGCGAGGATAATAAAATGGCGGTGTAGGAGCCATGAAACATATATAGTAGAGATTTTAAGATTCACCGATTCGCAACGGTGCACCGGCATAAACGTTCAAGATGCGAGTGCACTGGTTGAAAGAGTGCACATCGGCTACAGTTTGGGTTGAACTCGCGATGCATCGATTGCAGCGTCTTTGCATTGGTAAAAAAACGATTCATTTATATAATATCCTCTCATCCAGTCAACACTCAGCAGAGACGATCTTTGATCTTTGCTTCGTCACTACAGAGGCCGAGAGTCTCAGTTATCAACACACATGGAAGTCGAGGAGAAAGAGAAACACATCGCACCGAAAATACCTACAGATGTAGCACTTCATTTCAGACTCCAGCTTACAGCTTCCTGCCTACGACCTGCCTAAAACCAGTATAGAGGAATGTTAAGCCCTCCCACTATTTTCCAAGAGGGCGTTGCCAGATTTTCAATTTCAGGTTTTAACCAGGAGATGGCGCTTCATTCACAAATACAGAAAGACAAGTTTCATGGACTTTCAGTTGTGTTTTGAAGAGCATTTGAACACATCAATATTTTAGATCAACTAAAGTATATCTAATCTTGTAATTCAATAATATATAGTCTTTATATATTAAATAATCATAATTATAATGTAAATGTTAACATTACACTTCTTTATTTGTTATGCTCTTACTTTTACCTTTACAATCGTTTGCTTTAATATGCAGTATATTTTTTGTATATTTTTGTGTTTGCTTCCTCCTGCTCCCTTTCGGACACATACTGTATGATTTATTATTATTATTAATATGAAGATATTATTAAGATAAGATAAGAGGTTACTTTATTGATTGAACATTTTAGTTTAGAATGTGCTGTCCCACTGTAATTCAGAAGGCTCACAGGTCACATTCCGACCATTATTTAAAACAATAGTTGCTTTCACACCGTCTACAGTTTGATTTGTATAGAGGGAGCTCTGTCAGTTTTCGAATTACCCATTTGCTTTCGGGGAGCCCTATTTTTCAGAGCACATCCTGCTACTAAATATGTCACACGCACGCTCTGTTGACTGGCGCAGCAGCGCGGATGCGATCAATTGCTATAAAAACACTAATCTACTAATACAGACGGTGTCACTATGCCGGCGGATGTGGCCGTTGTTGAGGCCTCTCCCTCGTTGTGGAGCTGTCAAGCTCGACCCTAACGCCGCTTACAGCCGGCCAACTAAAAGTTGTTTTCCGTTCACGTTGTCATTTTTAGACTCCTTCGCTTCTTTGCTTGTGAATCCAAAAGCTGTGACGCTTGGCTGTTTTCGTTTTGCCATATTTTTTATTACAAAGCCAGAGTTAAAAAAATATCAATATGAACATTTCAAATACCGCGCCGGCATCATCGCCATAACCATAGCAACGTAAGTAAGAATGCAGCGCCGCCACGTACAGATGGCAACACCCAGACATATTCACAAATATAAAACAAATATTCAGAAACTGTAATGAACAATAACTATTATTTATTTAAAGAACTGTTATTTACAGAAACTCAACATTTCTAATCTGTGTGACACAAATATGCACGATTGTTTTGGGCTCCCCCTATTTATCTCAAAGTCGGCCTTCAGGGGAGCTCCCTCCCTCTTCGGGGGAGCCAAGCTCTCCCTGGCTCCCCCCCATTTTGAACAGTGTCTGTGGCCTAATGGCCAGCGATTAGGTGCGGCGCATTTATCATAGGTGATCAGAGCTAACTGCCTGCCGTCAGATTTCATTTAAAAAACAGATCTGATTTTAAGACTATTTCTGCGCTCATAAAGAATGATAAGAATAAGAATAATGCATATTGAACTGGTTTAATTAATTAGCGAGTTTATTTAACACTAGCACCGCCAATCGGGTCAAGTTGTGTGATGTGTGTGTGCAATGTAACTTTTTTTCAATAAAATATTAAATTCTCCCAGTCCGTGACTTTTCATGAAAGTGTGTTATGTAGCACCCTATGTTGTTAAAAATTGCATTCTAATAGCGGGATTTGACGGGTTTAGGTAGGCCTATACAAAAACCTCTGGCGGTTCTAGTGTTAAGGTAATAGTTACAGTAGAAGCCCTTTTTTATCAGTAACAAATTTAGCATTTGAACATAAAAGTCAACTAACTGAGGGTCACTTGCAATGACAGTGTTGTGTCTAACTGTAAGCTTGTCACTCAGAGTAACCTACAGTTAATTTAGCTGCTGGAGAAGAAAGATCAGGGGGGGAGGGGGGGAGAGAGCTGTGGTTGATGGGCCATTAGTTGTGTAAATACACAGCTGAGAGCTGCCGTTTCATTCAGACTGTTTAAAAAACGGTAACAACGGACTATTTTTTTTAGCGGATGCATGTCAATTTAAATCAATACATACAACTATTTTTTAAATCAATACATACAACTATTTTTTAAATGAATAAAAACATTTTCTAAATCCATAAAAGCATTTAAATTAATATTGGGAGTCATGTCGTTACTTTGTTGAGAATGTGGCCGTGTAATAAGCGGGATAATTTGCAGCGACTTGTTCCTTATGGGGAAAATAACACCCCTCATGTGTGTGTAGAGGTGTGTGTGGTTAAAACACTTTCATGAAGTGAAGGAATTTCCTTCTATAAAACAGCTGTGGGCAGCAGTGAGTGTCACGGACATGAATTCATAGATCAAGGCAGACTGGTGCACACACTCTCCTGTCCTGCCAGGCGACACGCCCGTTCTAAGCCGTGTCCCTCACTCCTCACATCCCAAGCATTCCCAAAAAGTGTATTATGTTGTTACATCTCAGATGTTATGTTTCAGTTGTGCTCTGTCTATGTTCAGTGATGCAAACTTGTCACCTTTCGGCGAAATGCGCCATTTTGAATCCAAAATAAGCCGTTTGTGTGATTCATGTAGATCTGCAATACAAATATTTTTGGGGTATGGGGGGGTCTGGGACCCGGAGTAATCTGCGGCCGTGAGCTGTTATGTGCCATCATGACACGCATGGTGTTCTTTTTTTATATATTATAATGAAGTGCGAGCTGTGTGCTCGAGTCTTCCTGCCTGTCGGCTCTGCTCATGGATGTATAATAAGGCTCTGCTGCTCAGAGATGATGGTCTAGCTTCAGCAGCTACATTACCTACGGGTGCGTTCGTTAATATTAACTGTGCGTCCGGAGTCACTGTGGCACAGACTGGACCGCTGGTGAACAGCTGTTAGAACGGGCCGTTCAGGTGTTCAGAGCAGAGCTCCCTGTTGGAGCGGCAGAGCGTGATGTGAACTGAAAAGTTTTTCTGTGGCAATATTATTTAAGGAATCGTTGAGCTAGCTAGCTAGCATACATTGTCACTATCTGCTAACGTTAGCTTTAGCCTTCTATTTCTAATAGTTTTTTTCATAGGCTATAAACAGAGGTGGTATAAGTATATATATATTGTACTTGAGTAAAAGTAGAAATACTCAGATATTGTACTTGAGTAAAAGTAGAAGCAAACAGATCTTGTACTAGAGTAAAAGTAGAAGCACACAGATCTTGAACTAGAGTAAAAGTAGAAGTACTCAGATCTTGTACTAGAGTAAAAGTAGAAGCACTCAGGTCTTGTACTTGAGTAAAAGTAGAAGCACACAGATCTTGTACTAGAGTAAAAGTAGAAGTACTCAGGTCTTGTACTTGAGTAAAAGTAGAAGTACTCAGATCTTGTACTTGAGTAAAAGTAATAGTCCCAGAGTGTAGGAAGATTCTGTTACAGTAAAAGTCCTGCATTCAAAATGTTCCTCAAGTAAAAGTAGAAAAGTATTATCATCAAAATATAGTGAAAGTAGCGACAGTAAAAGTAGTCATTGTGCAGATTGGTCCATTTCAGAATAATATATATGATATGTTTTATAATGATTGATCATGAAAGTGTTCTCAAAGCTGGTAAAGGTGCAGCTAGTTTGAATGACTTTGTATACTGCAGGGTAGCTTGTGGATTTACTCCAGGTGGAACTAAAGTCGGAATTAACACTTGATTATATTTCTCATCATTCATCCACATCTGTAAAGTAACTAAAGGTATTACATACATGGAGTGGAGGAAAGGTACAGCATGTACCTCTGAACTGTAGTGGAGTAGAAGAACAAAGTAGCAAAACATTGAAAGTATCTCAAAATTGTGCCCAAGTATAGTACTTGTTGAGTTTATGAACTTAGTTACTTTACACCATGTGGCTATAAAGATAGAAAGACTTAAGCCTTGCACAGAGGCATGAAAATACATTTTCAAAATGCTCAACAGTGCTGCCAAAATTATAAACTGACTGCTACACAATTTAAAATAAATGCTTTTATATATTTCTATTAGATGTGACTCTTTGGCGTTTCTGTTATTATCAACACTGCTGCTTTAGTTGTTCTGACTGCTAAAGTCCTCTGTTATTCCGTGGGGTGGGGGAGCCGGGGGCTCGGATCCTTGTCACCTTTTTCATACCTGATGAGTTTGCATCCCTGTATGTTAAAAAGCCTCAGTCACCTTGATTCATGTAATAAAAACATCTCAGGTCAGTAACACTCAAAGCTAAATGTGCAATACCATGTTCAGCTATGTTACTATTTATAATGTTATTGTTGTTACATCAGAAGATGTACATATTGGAATGATTTCTTAACTTATAGTAGGCTATTTTTTACAATGTGTGTTGGAAGGATTTATTAAATTACTATGAATATTGTCATTTTTGAAGGCTTTTAGAAAAGGATGAACTATAAGCCTGAATTACATATAATTTTATACCTAAAAACATAAAAGCCACAATAAATAAATCACAATTATTCTAGTTATTTTTACCTCCCGTATTGCTTTCAACCCACCAGCTTTTATGGTGTTGTTACATCACTAACTGTAAGCTTGTCACATACAGTCTATGGTCACTCAGAGTAACCTACAGTTAATTTAGCTGCTGGAGAAGAAAGATCAGGGGGGGAGGGGGGGGAGAGAGCTGTGGTTGATGGGCCATTAGTTGTGTAAATGCACAGCTGAGAGCTGCCGTTTCCTTCAGACTGTTTAAAAAACGGTAACAACGGACTATTTTTCTTAGCGGATGCATGTCAATTTAAATCAATACATACAACTATTTTTTAAATCAATAAAAACATTTTCTAAATCCATAAAAGCATTTAAATTAATATTGGGAGTCATGTCGTTACTTTGTTGAGAATGTGGCCGTGTAATAAGCGGGATAATTTGCAGCGACTTGTTCCTTATGGGGAAAATAACACCCTTCATCCAGATGAGGATCCCTCCGCTACACTTTGGGATCCTAATCGACCGACAAAGCTCCATTAAAATATACATATTTTTGGTGAATTACTGAGTTTAGGCACGTTAATAACGTTTTAATGAAGTTGAATACAGTATATTCATATGTGTCAGTGATTTCATGTCAATTCGTCGAACATAAACATAAATGATCGTGGTGAAGATGATGATTAAATTAGGATTAAAAATCGAGTGCCGGGCTGCATTTCCTCCCGTTCGTTTTTTTCGAATAACAAAATTATTTTGTTAAATAACAACATGGTGATGTTTTGTAAATGATTACATGTCTCTTATTTAGCACAGTAGTATGATATCCGTGACATATGGATCTTAACAAAGTTCCGCTGTACATCCAGCGTACTGTATCTGACTTTATATCACATGAGCTCCAGTGTGGAACCCCACTGCACCCCCTGGTGGATCAATGATCCATTGCAGCTGGCTTCATTATAATTACATTTATCTATCACGGGGGCGGTCTCAAGTAAAACTGGAGGTTTTCCCTTGAGCGAGGGCAGATCACATACCAATCACGGCCCTCGCGTTTCAAACTGTCTGAAATGAATCACTACATCTGTACAAATCAAACGTTTGGCAACACTTCGGATTTTTCAAGAAAGACGGACAACTTCACAAATCGCAAGCAAATTGTAAACGATGCCGTGCCGCTTTAAAGTACAAAAGTAGTACGAGGAACTTAGCAACGCACATAAAGAGGCGACATGGGGTCTGCGGCTGAAAAGAGAAACCTGAAAGTTAGACATATGAGTTCAATCACTCAGTGAGGTGTTCTGTCAGAGAGAGTGGTGTTTAGTTTACAACAGCCTGTGACTGCCAATAATAGTTTAAATGTCTTCCTTACTGTAAGCAGTTATGATAGAGCTGTTTGTGAAAGGTTATTTGTATTCTTTATTGTTCATATAGAAACCACTGCTTTCTGCTCACTGGTGAGTTAGCCTATGAATGAGTGTTAAGCACATCAGGCTGGCAGCTGTATGGGCATTGCACTATGGTAGTTGTTATTTGCACATTGTTAATCCTGGGCAATGCATCCTTAACTTGTTTAACTGTGAGGTGTTATACAATTGTACTGTACTCTGGAGAGTTTTAAGGTAAACGGGGTAAAAAAGAAACAGCATGATGGGATGTGCAGTACCAAATACAGTATGTAAAGCACTTTTTTGTTAATTTATGATTTGCTGCATATGAGGAATAAAACAAAATCTTCTGTCGTACTATATTGAAGTATCATTATTTTGCATCGTGTTGAATTGCATCGTATAGCATAATGTTGAATCAATTCGTATCGAACTGTATCGCAACAGGGGAGAATCGTATTATCGTATCGTTGGCAACGTATCGAGATGCGCATGCATCGGCCTCAGCGATGGAGATGCACATCCCTAGTATATAGCAATGCGTTTGGTTTTGATATAGGATGTTTGTTTGGTCACTGTTGATTGGTTACCTTGGGTCACATGGATTTGTGCGGCACTCATTATAATCCTGTTCACCTGCGTGAGGTGTGTGAGTGGAAGAGAGGGTGACACAGGGCCATTGTACTTTTAGTTGACCGCACGTTTTAATGATTGCTTTGATTAATATAACAATGTACATGTCCAAGGAGAATAAGTTGATCATCCCAGTTTTCATTAAACCACATTATTTTTCAACAGTGTTTTTGATCTCAGCAAGTACTTTTTTGTAGCTTGTCACAAAAGATCTAACAGGCCCGACCTCAGCCTCTCAGCGACTTTGTTTGTTTTCTGCTGTCGCTATAGGCGGCTTGACAAAACTTTTGGGGAGTTTTACGGGGCGTGGTTTGCAATCTGCCCAGCCAATCAGAAATGGGAACCTTTTTCTCCCAAGAAAGTCCCTGCTGATGGGACGTCATTGTTGTCACAGCTATGTTCTTTGTCTGTCATTGGATGCTAACAAAAACACTTGACTACGTATCAAGCAACAACCAGGCACTCGTACCCCCGAATACCAGCGATGCACATCATGGATCTAGACTTTGATGTGTACCTAGCATCCCTTCTTCCAGCGTCAGAGACGCTGAAGCCCACCAAAATTATGTTGCTTTCTTGGGCTTTACTGCAACACATGGAAAACTGAGTAGAATCTCAAACGACACAGACCTAACCATGTATGCAATAAATGGATCTTGGGATCAAACCTGGGATCAATCATCATTGACTCCTGGAAAGACTTGAAAGGCTAAAGCCTGGGTGGCTTGCAATTAATTGGAAAATGAAACTCGATCTGTTCAGGATTATCTTCATGTATGGCTCTGAGACCTGGACTCGCAAGGCTCAAATCCCTAATTGTCTGAATTGGTGCTAAATTATCCTCCTTTGTAGGGTACAACATCTATCTTGGAAGAACCATCTAAAAGGTACAGCAGATGTATGGCAACATCCGGCTCAGCAGGCGCCTAATTCAATGGCAGTCAAGATTTGCTGGTGACTTTTTCTGCCCCAAAAGTGAACGTATTTTAGATCTGATCCTGTGGAATCCTTCAAGGGGTCTGAAGCTAACCTTCACAGATCTCCTGGATCCACTGGTATCAGTCTGGAAATCTTGTGCCAGCCATGAGCAACCAGAAATGCTGAATGACTTTAGTTTGAGGTCTCTCGACTAAGGTTGCATGATGATGGTGATGAGGATGAGGATGATGACAGAAGTCAGAAGAAGAACGTAATCCCTCTCTATAATGGTGAATGGGAATGTGACGTTATCAACAGAAATTGGTCCGTCTTAGGAGGATAACAGCAACCGCAATCTATTGACTTCACCTGTTCAGCGAGCGGAGTTGACCTAACCTTTTCACTTTAAACTTTTAAACATGTTCGGGAAGCACTGTGATGTCACTGTACCACTAGCCACTCATATGACCAACGAAAAAAACAAACAAAAGGACAATGAGATATATATTATTCTTTTAAACCAACATGGAAACGAGGGAGACGTAGACACATCAGCAAGAGACGCTGAATGTGCTGAACTACAGGAACACAAAGCACTACACTGGGAATATAAGGTTGCATGATGATGATGAATATCATTTAAAACAGGAAATGTTTCAGTACAAGTACACGGTTTTTTAGGACTCAGTTAGTAGTACACTAGCTCTGTCCGGAGGATATACAGTGGGGCAAAAAAGTATTTAGTCAGCCACCAATTGTGCAAGTTCTCCAACTTAAAAAGCTGAGAGAGGCCTGTAATTGTCATCCTAGGTATACCTCAACTATGAGAGACAAAATGAGAAAAAAAAATCCAGAAAATCACATTCCACCCCCATGTTTCACAGTAGGTATAGTGTTCTTTGGATGCAACTCAGCATTCTTTCTCCTCCAAACACGTCTAGTTGAGTTTTTACCAAAAAGTTCTATTTTGGTTTCATCTGACCATATGACATTCTCCCAATCCTCTTCTGGATCATCTAAATGCTCTCTAGCAAACTTCAGACGGGCCTGGACATGTACTGGCTTAAGCAGGGTGACACGTCTGGCACTGCAGGATTTGAGTACCTGGCGGCGTAGTGTGTTACTGATGGTAGCCTTTGTTACTTTGGTCCCAGCTCTCTGCAGGTCATTGACTAGGTCCCCCCGTGTGGTTCAGGGATTTTTGCTCACCGTTCTTGTGATCATTTTGACCCCACGGGGTGAGATCTTGCGTGGAGCCCCAGATCGAGGGAGATTATCAGTGGTCTTGTATGTCTTCCATTTTCTAATAATTGCTCCCACAGTTGATTTCTTCACACCAAGCTGCTTACCTATTGCAGATTCAGTCTTCCCAGCCTGGTGCAGGTCTACAATTTTGTTTCTGGTGTCCTTTGACAGCTCTTTGGTCTTGGCCATAGTGGAGTTTGGAGTGTGACTGTTTGAGGTTGTGGACAGGTGTCTTTTATACTGATAATGAGTTCAAACAGGTGCCATTAATACAGTTAACAAGTGGAGGACAGAGGAGGCTCTTAAAGAAGAATTTACAGGTCTGTGAGAGCCAGAAATCTTGTTTGTTTGTAGGTGACCAAATACTTATTTTCCACCATAATTTGCAAATAAATTCTTTAAAAATCAGACAGTGATTTTCTGGATTTTTTTTTTCTCATTTTGTCTCTCATAGTTGAGGTATACCTAGGATGAAAATTACAGGCCTCTCATCTTTTTAAGTGGGAGAACTTGCACAATTGGTGGCTGACTAAATACTTTTTTGCCCCACTGTAGTTCAGAAACACCGATATATATTGACGGCTGCTGCTGTTGCTATGGATGCTATCCTCTAAAGATGGCCGCGACGCCCCAGAATGCACCACGGTCCCATTGCCTATACACATGCTACAGAAGAAGCTAGCAGCCGCAGTGAATCCTCACTTGTGGAGCTCCCTCTGCAGGTCCTGCATGTAGTGGTGACACTGGGCGTAGTAGGTGGCCTGAGCCTCGGCAAAATCCTGCAAACAGCGCAGGTGGTTGAGCTGAGGAGAGAGAGAGAGGAGACAAATAAGTCCCCAGCAGAACACAACCAAACTAACAGCGGACGTTATACTCGGCTCAACATATGTGCAAATGAAAACTCTTCTTAGAGTATATACACCCATATGTGTGTAGGTGTATTATTTTAGGTTTGATCCGCAGTAAGCCTATTAATGTCAATTTCAGATATCCAACTGAGTGTGTCTTGTTTCATGGATGTGTTTTAATCTGAAAGCATGTGAAGGTGAAGCCTGATGACTGGACAGCTGTGTGTGCAGCAGTAGTGGTACAGAGATCACACATGAGAAATGGATTTAACTTCTGTTAGACAGCTATCATACGGAATAACTATTTACTGTGAATGTGTGCAAAAATGTATGGCATATAGCTGTCCATTTCTCATTTATTCTGACAATGTACTTAACCCCAAATAAAAGTACCCAATGAAAAGAGTTGTTAAATAATAGTGAAGTCACGTTGTAATAACAATAACTCATCTCTCTCGAGTTTAATTTTTGTGCTTTGCCAAAAGCCACTGTGTCAAGTGTCCTACTTGGGTTGCCGTACGGAGTTGTCCAATATGGCGGACTATCTCGCACATGCGCACTGCAGATAGGGCAGGGCTGCAGATCGGGTAGTGACACTGCTGTTCCCTTTAGTGTTTACTTCCTGTCTCGTCTTCTTCTGTTGTTCCTGTTATTGTTTACTTCCTGTCTCGTCTTCTTCTGCTGTTCCTGTTAGTGTTTACTTCCTGTGTCTTTTTCTGTTGATTTCTTTGACTTCAAACGCTTTGCCTTTTAACCTTCTTCTTTCTCTCCCTTTATTCTCCTTAGCAACGGTCATTTTTTTACTTCAACCATTGAAATGTCCAAATTGACTAATCAGAATCGGGGTTTCAACTTAGCCATGTAATAAATCAATTTAAAATATAGCAGGCTTCAGTGAAGTTCTACATTTCCAATGCTCAGCGTTATGAGCGGTTGATGATTGTAACCCTGATCACTATGAGCAGTTTCCACTGTGCATTCAAACCTAAAGTGAACCCAGCACAATTTTAAAGCACATGTGTCTGTGTGAATGTGCCATACACAAGACTGTCCTGCGTCAGACAGAACTTAATTGAAGCCAAATCCTGATGTTTAAAAAAAGTGTTTTATTGCGTTTTTTGTTTCAATTCACAGAGGAAACCCAGGATTTAAAACTGCTTGCAGGGTTGATATATTGTGTAATATAATATTATATATTCAAGGCCGGATTAACCATATGGGCAACCTGGACAAGTGCCCAGGGGCCCTTGAGCAAAGAGGGCCCTAAGTGATAAGATAAAGATAAAAAAAAAAAAAAAGTTTTTATTTTTTTATCTTGTCTTTTTCGGGCACAACCTCACTCATCATACATTCTTTTAAATTACACCCACTCTTCACAATAAATAACACAGCTTTTCTATAGGGTCAAATTAATATATTTTCTAAACCGTCTCTGTACTATAGGTCTCACTATGTATGCGCTCAACTTTATTACTACGCAGTGGCGGTGTATAGCCAAATCACAGCCCCACCCTCACTCATGTCACATTTTGTCACGTGAGCTGAAAAAATGGATGGTGCCGGTAGCCAAACGAGAGAGTGGCGACTGCATTAAAAAATGTCCCAAAAATAAATAGCTTTTTCAAAAAAGCAAAAAGTGACGAAATAGGCCAGCAACCACAAGGAACGGTGGCGGCGGTTACGGAGGATGTTGTTGAGCTAGCGAGCAATGTTAGCCTTGAGCCTTGTATTTTGATGACCTAATCACAGACTTTTCAAAGACAAAGGCAAGGAAGAAACACTTCTAAAAAGGTAAGATCCACTGTCTCTCACACACATTTATTCTCTCTCTCTCTCACACACTCACTCCTTCTCCCACCCACCCACCCACCCACCCACCCACCCCCACACACACACACACACACACACACACACACACACACACACACACACACACACACACACACACACACACACACACACACACACACACACACACACACACACACACACACACACACACACACACACACACACACACACACACACACACACACACACACACACACACACACACACACACACACACACACACACACACACTGCTCTGAGGTTTTGAGTGATATTACCTAGGTCTTCTTGAGCCATACACTGTCTTGAGATCTTATCCATTGTATCTTTGCCTTGTGATTTCTGACTGAAAGGGCAAAAGGCTAGACCTACTTTGCTTGAACTATGTGGTTGCGTCCCTGCTTTTGACAAATAGGTGTGCGATTTGACATGCCGGATTGACATGTTGGGTAGGCGTGGTGTTACTTGTTGGTACGTGGGTTTGGGGCAGGGGCGGAGTGGCCATCGGAAATACCGGGAGTTTTCCTGGTGGGCCGGTGCTGTACGTGGGCCGGAGGGCCGCTCGGATAAAAAAAAAAATACAATACGATGCCCAGAGTTCCCGTTAGCCGGTAATTACCGGACTACGAGTGGTAAAATATGCCAAAGACCGGCAAATCTAAATCTCTCCGGTCAAAGTGTCCGTTCAAAAATGATTTCCGTTTAGCGCAATACCGCATCAGTTGCGCAATTTGCGCCACTTATGTGACAGACAAAAGAACATGTGACAGACAAGAATAGTCAATTCTAATGTCTAACACTTAATATGGAGAAAGAGATGTCCTGTATGGGTTGATTGTGCGTTGATCTGTTGGTAATGCCTCGGGGTTCCGGTGGGCATGTAAACAAATGCATAATGCTGCGCTATACTTTGCGGCCTCACCCGGTTGCATAGCGACGCTTATTGTGTCTTTTAATAAGCAGGTAGTCCTATCATTAGCCAGAACTAGCTAGATCTGATCGATATGGAAATAAACGCGAGTGAAGTCTAATCTGACGGGAGAGAAAGATCAGCTGCTGCTGACGAGTCGACACGCAGCTCTGCATAATCACCTGCAGCGGTGAGCGGAACAAAAACAGACCCTTCAGGTTAGAATATCACACGTAGCTATTTTAATTACCTCTCAAACTACCTTAACTAGTTATAGATATGTTTAGTTTTACTGTCGGGTCACTCATCATTACTGATCCGCGAGCTGCATGATACTGACGGGCTGTCAGGAGAGGGAGAGAGCGCTCCGTTTATTATTCCCATGTTATTGTAAGTTAACAGACCAGCACTTTTCTCATTTTCTCTGGAAGATTTAAACTTTAACGGACATGTTGACCGGCGAAAAAATATTCTAACGGGAACTCTGACGATGCCGCCCATTAAGTGGGCCTGTCTGTCAATGAATCCCTGGGCAACTTTTTCCCCCCAGTCTGCTACTAGTTGGGGGGGGGGGGGGGGGGGGGCATGAGCGCTCAGTGCCCAGGGGCCCCTGGAGGTACTAATCCGGCCTTGTATATATTGTATTGAAAACAATATGATTTCTTTCTATAAATGTTTTAAGTTACATTTAGACCCAGCTCACAGCAGGGTCCACAGCATTTCTTAGAGTGCTGAGAATTATTGTGGACAGTTAATTAATCCTTTATCTATTTACATTGTTGGGCTTAAGGGTTTAAATGTGTGGAATTGGCCTATAACTTACCTCCTATTCGTTAGGTTAGATTTTCTGTAAATTTTAGTTTCTAAGCAGTAATGTTTTGGTGAAATATGAGGTTGTATAGCCTCAGTGACGTACATGGTTGATCCATGAACAACAAGAGCTGATGAGGTAATGCCTAACACTCCAGCAGGCCAGAGACAATATCTCTCCAAACACCCCCTTTTCTCTGCTCTTCTATATTTGGCTCATATTTCTGATAAACAGTCATTCATGTTGCTCAACCCCATGACATCACTGCTGTGTTCAGGGTTGTCTTATGACTGTGACTAAGAGTTTTTATCAGTGGCCCAGAGGGGATCCCTTGCACTCACATGTGTGCTGCTGATTCCCTCCAGCAGCAGCCGGGTGACCTCAGCCTGCCGGTCGAACTCCGTCTGCGCCACACGCAGATCGTGCTCCGCCTGCACACAGATGTGGAGGGGCAGGAAAGACACATTTAGAGGATTGTATAAACATATGTAACTGTATCTAGGAGCAGTCAGAAACAAACAATATCCACTAGTGAAGGTACTTACTTTGTCCACTTCCTCACTCAGCAGCTGAGAGAAGCAACATGAAGACAGAAAAACAGCAGGCATCAACACTGTCTCATTAACACTCACACTTCAATGCAGGAAATCACCAATCTGAAACTACGAGGAGCTAGATGTGGGTTAGTAAGCTCAAATTACTTTCAGGATGTTCTTCAGCTAGCCTGTTACTATGACAATTTCAAGCTCGAGTTTAATGGAGGTTAACTTGATCTGAACCACTGATCCCAGGCCAGTTTGAAGCACCCATTTTAAATCAAACATTTAGAAACTATTTATTTAATTGAACGTATTTTATTAACCTAATTATAATTCAACTTTTTATTTGACTAATTTATATTATGTGTGCAATAGTCAAGATGCAGGAGTATCAGACTTTACTAATCAATGTCTTGATCATGTTTTATAGCAACTGATATGCCAGATTTAAAATGTATTTGTTAAATTAAGGATTTTTTTCTGGTAATGATATAGTGAAAGGTTTGCTTTTATCTGAATATGACATAGTTAATACACCTGAACAAAAAAACGTCTTTACTTCAATTTTGTTCCTTATTTACTATTTATTGGGACAGGATTTTACCAATAGGTAAAACATCCTAACCACAACACAGACTAAATGACAGGAGACTCACTACCACTATCACCAGGACCTAATCTGGTTTCTGCTCCCACATGTTCCAACCTTGCTCTGCTCGGCTGCAGCGGGATCCGTCTCCAGATCCCAGCTCTCCCAGCCACTGTGCAGCTGGGTCAGTTACAGAGCAACACAGAAACGCTATAAATGTGATCACTTAAGCTGACATCATCACAGAGAACACATCCATGTTTCACTGCACTTCTTACTTTCTCATTTTAAGTCTACATTTTCTCTCTCAAAGAAGAGCTTTTGGCTCTGTTGCTCTGAGCTTAGCTCTTGCTGAAAACCTGTGTTTTTAGAAAACTAAATCACAGCATCTCCCAAACCCCACTGCTGTGTTCTCAGAGGCTCAGCTTTAAACTGCAGCCCAGGTTTGGGCTGAACCGGGCTGCTGTGTTCTGTAGAATCACCAATAATGCCACGACAGATCCTTTTTACACCATTCGGCTCATTTTTTAAAGTACTTCCATTTTTGTATTTGTTATACTTCTTCTTCATTTCCTTCACCACTTTCTTTAGGTCAGTAATTTGAAGATAAGGATTTTACAAAATATATGATACGATGTTATGGATTAAATGAGAGCTCAACCTTAACCCACTAATGCCTTCAAATTCTACTTTAACTTTGCTTTTAATAAAATGTCGCTGTGAAATGTTTGGTTTTTGTGACCAGTTAGACTCATTAAGACCATTGTTTCCCTTTAGTATGCTATACTCTGCTATGACAAGTGCAACTACGGAAGTGGAATGGAGTCTTTCAGAGCCTGTCACAGTTCCAGATCATACCAGTGTAAAGCTATAGTAATCATAGTCTTTCTATATAAAAAAAAAAGTATAAACAGCATCAATATCAAAACTTGCTAAACATGCTCATGTCTTTATTATATTTGTGTTGCAAAGGTCATGCCACAGTCTGACAAGCATAACTTGTTTAAGAATTCAAAATGCAGCCCCCACTTCAATCCATAAAGCATTCCAAATATATATCATGTGCAGTGCTCATTAGTAGCCGTCATCCCATGCAGTTTAAATATACTGGGACCACAGCAAGGCAGCGTTACACTGGTGAGTACATGTGAAAGGATTTCAGGAGCCTTTTGCTTCATTTGCATTATTTTAGTGGTTTGAGTAAGAGTACTTTTTAGAAATTCTAACAATGTATTTTTGAAAATGTATGAAACAAAAAAAAGTCTCCATACCTGTAAATAACAAACTAACTTTCTAAGAATAAATTCAAGATGTTTTTTAAGCTAGACTATATACAGTACATGTTCTGAAGCCACTGTGGCCTCAGGATGCTTCTGACACAACATTCAATAGCTTTAGCCAACGAGCTGCTGCGTCAGGTGAGGCTGCAGCAGCTCTGTGCCCTGATGTGAGCTACATCATCTGTCTTTTGGAGTTCTAAGGCTCTGTGCCTGTTAGCATGTCAGCCTAGCTCCTGCTGGGTGACAGACCCTGCAGTTTGTGATGGACTCTTACCGCTGATGCACTGGCAGAAAGAATATAATTGCGAGGCCTGGTCTCCTGAAGATCAGGTGCAGCCTACAAACAAGAGCAGGGAGGAGGAGACACATGTTGGCACAGTCATGCATTACAATCATAAAGCAGAACAACAAAAACAGTTAGCCAAAAGCAAAAGGCAGAACACTGAGAACACGCTGTGGTGTCTCATAGCAACGCAGTGCAAATTATTTATGACTGGATCATTTATTAATTGCTGTTAAAGTATAAATAGAATGCTTTAGTAAGTTTTGCTTTAACTTTAACTTATTATCCTCACAGGATCATTTTGTTAATTTGAAGCAGACTCAGTCCAGTCTGTAGCTGTGAGAAGGTCTCCATCCTTTACTGTACGGAGCAGAGGCCTGTTTCACAGACACATATAGTTCAGCTGTCGCTGGACTCCACTCAGGTTTTCACAGAGCTGTTTCACTTTGAACCTGCATGGATCATCATGGTGAGCTACGCTGCTGAAAACATTCTAGTGAGAGATACATAATGCAGTACCAGAATCTCAAGGTGTTTATTTAACTTTGGGCTTTTTCCCATTATTATGCTGACCTTTTCTTCTTCTATGGATAACCCTTACATATTTTTGACTGCTGAGTATGTCAAACAATGCTTACCCTATTGAGAGAGGTCTATCACAATTCTTTTGACATTTCCTTATAATTCTAAATAGTCTTATTTGTTTGATTATGTATACAGTTTTAGGTGGCTGAATATTATTATGCTTCATGACACCAGCGCTAATGTTAGCTCAGTGCAGCCTGTGTGTTCTGGCTACAGACACAGCATCGTGTGGTCGGTATTAAGAGGCTTTTCTTTTTGAGTTACATGCAACAATGCAGCCATCAGAACATCTGAGAAGCTTTTATTTCCTTTTAAAGATGCCGTTTTCTCAGCAGACATGCTATCTGAAGAAGTGCAACACAAGAGGAACACAATGACGTTATCGTTGAGAGAGCGAGACTTTATGATCTGACATGAAAATGCAACTGCAACTTTCTTCTTTGGGCTTTTTCAGTCATTTAATGTACAGATAGCTAGCACAAGATGCATCACATTAACAGTGGGCATTAATAAAAGTAAAACAAATGCCATAGTTTCCTCACTGCAATCACCTTCTCTCAGCTATAGCATCAGCAGACACAACAGAACCAACGTTTCATCTTACCGCTGCTTTGGCTTCTGCCTGCTTGGCTTTTTTCAGGCGTGCTTTGCAGATGTCGAGATCCAGTCGCCGATTCTCCATTAGTCGCCTCTCTTTCTAAAAAGGAGACAGGAAGCATCCAATCAGAAACCAGGGACCTGATACAGAAAACAATCGTTTGAAAAACAAGGTTTCTATTCAGCTAACAGCACAGTGAAGCTCTCTACAAAAATGAGCTCCAAATCTGTAATGTCCATGGCAGCATACCATCATATACTCCTGCTTTTTCTGTTGGGTTTTTTACCAACACAATGTCTAACAGTATAGTATAGGATTCTCTTACTGATATAGTCCTCCAGTCTCCTTCCAGGAAGTTGCGTAGAGGAGTGAGGAAGGTGGCAGCTGAGGTTTGGAGGAGCTCACGCTCAGCCCCGCCGAGTCTCTTCTGGTACTCCCCCACTGTGATTAGGGTGCTGCCTGCACATACACACACCTATTACACATTATGTCAAATCAGACCAACAGATTTTTTGGTTGCCTAGAGTAACTAAAAGAGCTGGATAACAGTAAAGATCCGGCAGTGGCTCAGTCAGTAGGGGCTTGGACTGGGAGCCGTAGAGTTGCCGGTTCAAGTCCCCGACCAGAGCTAAATATGGAGTGTGGACTGCTACTTGGAGAGGTCCAAGTTCACCTCCTGCCCTGCTGTGGTGCCCTTGAGCAAGGCACCGGACAACCCCCCCCCCCCCCCGCTACCCGCCTCACTCCCATTGCTCCCTGGGCGCTGTACAATATCTGCCCACTGCTCCTAGTACTAGCCTCCTTGTGCTAGGAGGGGTTAAATGCAGAGACCACATTTCACTGTGTGCTGTTTGCTCTGCATGTGAGCATTAAAGAGGGTTTTCATCCCTCCAATTCTATCTATCTTCTAATGCAGGGGTGGGCAACCTTTTTCCTCTCAAGGGCCATTTCAATGTTTACAATATCCTCTGAGGGCCGTACAAATTATTGACCTCTGCTTAAAAATACTAAAATCACAGCCCATTCATTTGGCCTTTCTTTCATGTTGTGCAAAGAAAAAGCAACCTCTTAATCCAGATATCGTACCATGACTCGCGTATGCATGCACGGTTGTGGAATGTGCTCTAGGTTGGTCCGGGGGGAACCACCCTAGAGGAGTTTAGGTCCCCCACCACTTAAATCATGTTCACATGGATAGGAAACTAAATACATTTGCATACATCTTGTGTCCATATCTTTCTGTTTTGGTGGTCAAAAAAAATATTCCCGGGGGAGCATTCCCTCCGCATTTTTTTTTTAAATGTTGAAGTTAAAAGCATCAATCTGGTGCACTTTCAGAGCAACATTAGGAGATCTATGGATACATCTCTCAACATCCATATGAAACAGAACTGTAAACAGATTTATTTTTCTTTATGGATATTTTACAAATCACCCCTTTCAAAACTGTATTCTTATTTATTAATAACAACTTTTTTTACTGTCATATAGTATTTTATACGTGTTTACTTTATTCTCTTGTTCTCTTGTCAACTATAATGATCATATAAAGATGTGCCTTTACCTCACTTGTTGTAGAAAAAGCTTCTTATATTCGTTAGCATAGCCAGCTAACCAGATGCTAATAACAACAAAGTTATTGACTGTATTATCAGTATGACAGATTAACAGATCGCCACTGGGCTTTCAACTAAAGACACAGCCACGCAAAAACTGCAGCATTTGTACAGTTCCTTATGGGTGCTGCAATTTTTTTTGGAAGTGCCGGAGCGACGTTCTGGTGCCCTCAGTCAGAACTGCACCCCTATCAGACGATACATATACCACGTGATGACACGTTAGGCTCGTGTTTTGTTCAATGACCCTGACCTTGGCTAGGAAAAACAGGCACTCGCTTGTTTAATTTTTTGCGGTCTAGATTTCTCTAATTTTTTTCTTTTTTGCGTGTGTTTATAAATTACCTCGAGGGCCGTACCAAATTGTCTCGTGGGCCGTATACAGGTTCCCCACCCCTGACATAAAACAACACCTGTAAATAACCCAATTTGTGTTCTTTGAAATATTGGATATTGCATTGTGTTACTTTCATTGCAGTTGTATATATGTCTTAAGTGTAATTTGGCTTGGCTTCCTATTTTGTATGGACATGCTTTTATTTTGAAGGCGAGTTTACGCTGTTGACAGGAAGTTGTTGTTGCTATGGAAACAAGAAAAGCTTCACAGCGGGCAGAACTCGTCATTAACTTCCAGGTTAAAGACACCTGTAGGAAAATGATGAATACACTAGATTTTTTTAAAAATATACAGAAATATACACTACAGTGACATCTGGCGTCGTTTTTGTAAGAAATGTTCACTTCCGCATAAAAAAGCCTCGGCACGTGACCTCCCACGTGTGACGTAACATGGGGGAAACAAGGGGGAGAGCGGCCGGTGTAACGTATTAATAAACATGGATCCCAATGCTAGTTTCGACACAGAAGACACAGAAGAAGTTGAACATGAATATTCAAATGCATATGACGGTCCACAACCTTATAATTATGAGCCTACTAGGCGTCCAAGAGACCAGGAGCAGCCAAGGATTAGAAGAAATAACGGCCATCGGAGAGAAATTGAGCTGTGGTGTGAGGAGAACCAGTGGAGAACTGGCCAGCTATCTTGGTGAGTGACCGGCGTTAGCTACAGAATGTTAGCTAACGTCACATCACAACATTGTGAAGTTAGCTATCATATATCAGGCTATAACTAACATAGCATTGATAATATAGTAACGTTACTGGCAGGACTGTTGATACTGATCCATAACAGAAACTAATGCGCAAGTATCAGCCGTATCTCGCGTTACCTAATGCAACTCCACACTACGGTGCTGTGTACCGGAGGAGAGACGCGAGATACGGCTGATACTTGGCAATCTGGCGGAGAAAGGTTGTGGAGCCTCCGTTGATATGCCGTTGTAAATGGCTTGATGGAAAGCAGGTGTGTAGTCGGGGAGGGTGCACAGCTTATTGCAGCAGGTGAGTGGAGGTTGAGCCGGGAGCCATGAGTGACAGCCACCACGCACACACAAACAATACAGACAGGGGGAAACAAACAAACACAAAGGAGACGGCTGGAGCAGTACAGCCATCACAGCGTTACCTAATGCAACTCCACACTACGTCTTACGGTGCCGTGTACCGGAGGGGAGAGAGAGAGAGCAGCGAAGGGGGGGGAGAGAGAAGTAATACGGTTTCCTGATAAAGCTGTGGAGAGTATGTGCTGCAGGGAGGTGGATGCACAACGCACCCAGGAACGAACGCTAGCTCCGGTCCTTTTTACTGTGGACTCGATGTCCTGACAGGCTGGTATTTGTGCAACCTGCACAAACACAATACTGCACCATGATTACAAATGGTGAAATACAATGTAAAACTACCGAAAAATATCAGCTCACTAAAACACAACCGCTCATCTCAACGCAACTACTAACTATACCCGCGGTCAGAGAGCGGAGATGTGTTCCCTGTGTGATGTAATATGACGCGTTTGACGTATGACCTTAAAAAAAAGCTGTTTTTAAGAGCAGAGCTCAAAATTGCTCCTTTCCCTCTGAATTCCTGCCCTTATGTCTCGTAAAACATATCAAATCCTACATTCACTTTTTTAGTTGTAATTTTCAATCAAGTTTAAGCATAAATGTAGAAAAAAAAAAACCTGCAAGATGCTCTTTAAGTCTGCGATAATAAAACCCACCCATTTAGAGGGAAGATATGATTGGTCAATTGTACTGTCATTTGACATTACTCTCTCGTTCAGTTACAATAGCTGGCCCTCTGTGAATTCATAGCTGGACCACCAATCAGCTCTTATCTTCACAGTAACTCGCAGAGACGAGATTCTGTCATATAACCCTTCACATTCAAACAGAAACTGAATATGCAGATTTGAAGGATTTATTTCTTTGGAAATGTTATTTACTGATTGGACAATGCAGCGCATCTGATGCTTCTTAACATGAGAGCAGTTTAACAGCGGAGTGAAAATAACAGATTAAACTCACTGGAGTCACTCCTCAGTTTATGCAGTGTTTTGTTTCAATTCATGTATCATCTAGTTAAAGATATGAGACATATCTGAACAACAAAGTCGACAAAAATCATTGTATTAATTTATTGGAAAAAAATGTCCTGATCTCCAATTCATTTTTATTATGAACACAATAACAGGAACAGCTTTTTTCGTTTTACATTTGTATTTATATTCATTTCCATTCAGTCACAGCTGAGACATGAATTACGTGATTTGGCTCAGTTTAACACAAGTGTAGTGCCGTTACTTATTTTTATGCCTACAACAATACCGTTACGATAATGCAACCTTTTTTCACGTTTATTTAACCCACAATATTTCTGTTATGCTTTCTCTTCTCTCAATTATTTTCTTTCTATTGCGCACTCAAATAAATATTAAACTAGTGTTTGTTTATACATTTTAAGAATGGCTTTTATCTGTTTTTGAAAATGAGTTCTTATTTTACGTTATTTATTTGGATCTACAACAGCATGTGGGGAGGGGGGGGGATTGTATTTGTGTGTCAGATGATCAGCTGTGTGGCGTCATCACAAACGGACGTCGCTTCACGTGACGCTCCGAGGAAAGGACGTCTCATTGCTCTTAAAACACATTTCCTTGCTTCTTCTCACTTCTCGTGGTTTCCTTGCGTCTCTCAATGCATCCCTGGTGGGAGGGACTAAGACGCAAGTGAGGGACGCAGGGATGGAAGTTAAGAGAAGTGAGACGCAGCTCCTATTACTTCCAAAACGCGTCGCGCATTGTTTCTGACACAGCAACGTTTCTGGTAGGGAACGATAGGTTGGGACGTGGGCGGGACGTTTCCAGGAGTTCAACGTAAAGCCAGCCCACATTTTAGTAATGTCGCCATGACCGCAGCAAATCTGGATCAGCTCCGTTGTACCTCAATTTTTAGAGATGTGGGTAAGGAGGGTTGTATTTTCGGACACTTTGAGTGTCTCCTTACACAGTCTCCTTACACACCGGGGACACATATGTATGTATAAAAGACATAATTTCATAATAGGTGACCTTTAACAACTATCAAGTACTTCATGAACAAAGCACACATACGAGCAGCAACATGAGTTTGAGTGGCAGCACACTGACCGTACGGGGTCCCGGGGCCAAACTCGTTGGCGGCCTCCAGCATGTACTGGCCCAGCAGCTCAGGGTTGGTGGTTCTGGAGGGTAGCTTCTTATCCAGCTTATCATAGATGAACTCCTCTATCCTAGCACCTGGAAGAAAGGGTATAGAGATCATTGTGAGACTGAACACATAAGGTGAAACATTCAGATTCAGAATAGAGCGAAGTTGCATGATAAAGTGCAGAATGGTTTGTCTTCCAATTAGGGGTGTAACGGTATCTGTATTCGTCCCGTACAGTCACGGTTCGGACGTCACGGTTCAGCACATGCAGTCACACGGCGAATACACCTTTTTTTACGAGTGGGGAAAAAGTCTGTCACTCAGGGCAGTATTACACTATATATATTCCAGGGGGCGGTATTGCCCCTAAAAGCCAGCCGCCCGTAAATAACTAATGAAGAACAAGAACAGAACACAACAAAACGAACACAATACATGAAGAAGAAAAGTTAGTAGCTATGGCGAGTTCACACAACACACAGGAGCTAGAAGACCCACCTGCTTCTTCTAAATCAGGTGTGTGGGAACATTTCGGGTTCCCTGTGGACTACACCAATGATGGGGTGCGAGTTGTGGATTGGACGAGGACGGTGTGTCGGCGTTGTTCGACAGTGGTACGGTATGCTAGTGGTAACATGTCAAACATGCTCAATCACATCCGAGTCAGTCTCAGTCCCCAGCGAGAGGGTTTTCTCGAAGGCAGGTGACATAGTTACCGCCAACAGATCTGCCCTCACTAATGACAACGTAGACAAACTCATATTTTTGAAGAAGAACTTGAAAATAGAGTAAAGCTTGAGTACCTTTATTTAGGCATAATGGCCTCACACACTTTCAAGTTCATTACACATATTAGACATTGCTCCTAAAGGCAGCCAACAGATTTTATTTTGTTTTATATTTATCATTGTGTTTATTTTATATTTTGACATCAGGAGATGTTATACAGTTCTCATTCATAACACTCCGTTCGATGTCTCACTATGGGATGCGCCTCAACGCGTATGCAAACAGAAGCATCAATCTCATTACGCCAATCCTGATTGGCTGGTGATCTTGACGTCTACGTCAGGGAATCCACCCACCCTATAAGCAGCTTGCGCTACGACGCAGCGTCATTCAAACATCTGTTCTCGCTTCGGAGCACATCTCAAAATATCAGTGGCCGGGCTAGCTTAACTGTCTACAGACTGAACCCAAGCTAACATTCGGTCGACGGGCGCTTGCCGGTTACTTTTTTCTTTGCGGAAGATTGAATTAAATATTAACACACCAGTTAATATTGAAATCTGCCCCGCCTTTTTTTCTTTCGGAATAACGGTAGGGATTTGATTTTTTCTTCAAACCGTAACATACCTGTTACTAGTTTATCCCTCCGTGCCGACACCACGGCAAGCGAGGACGGATTCTTCTCTCCCTCACACCAGAGGAGACGGAGATAAAAGATATTAACACACCAGTTAATATTAAAAAATCTGCCCGCCGTTTTTCCTTTCGGAATAACGATAAGGTTTTGATTTTTTCTTTCAGACGGTAACATATCTGTTACTAGCGTGTCCCTCCGCGCCGACACGCCGGCAGACGAGGATGGACCCTTCTCTCCCTCACACCAGGGGAGTCGGAGGCTCGGAGGCTCTGCTCGGAGGCTCGGCTCGGAGGCTGCGGGTTTAAGATCTCGGGCATACCAGGTCTGCTCGTCCTGCCTTGGGCTGAAACACGCCCAGGAAGCTATTGATAACCCCAGTTCGTGCGGGCATTGACGCCGCTTCACCGTCAAGAGCCTCCGCCGACGGCTAGTGCGCCAAGCTAGCCTGTCGGGACAGGACCCCTTCATGTCCGTTGATTTGCCGGCCGGCAATCGGGACATGGTGGCGACCGCCGCGGAGATTGAGCCCCGCGCTGTGTCAGGCTGGGGCTCAACAACGGCAGTAGCCGCGGAATCGGAGCCCCGCGCCGTGTCAGGCTGGGGCCCGGTGGCGGCAAGGGCCGCGAGAGCAGAGCCCCGCGCTATGTCGAGCTGGGGCTCCCAACTGGACCTCACCGTGGTTCCACCAGCGGCGGATGTCCTGGAGCTGGACTATATGGAGGAAGATGAAGAGGATACCTCTGAGTTCCTCTTATCCGACTCGGATGAGCACGAAGATGACATCTTCGTTTCATCTGCTCAGGCTGCAAAGCCGGAGGCGATGTCCGCTCCCCCGGGCGAAAGCACACCAGCTTCGCCCTGCCTCAGTATGGACTTGCAGGCCGTGTGCCAACGCGCTGCATCCAGGCTGGACATTCCCTGGCCTGAAGTGGCCAAGGAGAGCTCCAGATCTCGCTATGAGGGGAAGACCTTGCCCCAAGCAGCGAGGATGAAGAGGCAGCTTCTCCCAGTCGTTCCAGAGATGTTGTACGAGGTGTCGGTCTCGTGGAGAGACCGCCCTTTCAGCAACAAGGCCCCAATCCAGGGTGCCTCCTCTTTGGACTGTGACGGCATGGAGAAACTCGGCTTGCTCCGCATGCCGCCCATGGAGCCGTTGGTGGCAGCCCACCTCCAACCGCAGCTGGCTTCGGCACCGAGCAGGAACCCCACGATACCGGCAAAGGCAGACCGCTTCCAGTCAGCAATGACCGCACGAGCCTACAGAGCCGCAGCTTTGTCCGCCAGGGCGCTCAACCTCTCCTCGCTACTGACCGCCTACCAGGCGGAACTCTGCGAGGACATGACGGTCAAACCTGAGCCTGCTGTGTGGGACGAAATCGCAGCGATCACGGACATTTGCCTCAGTGTGCAGCGCTGTGCAGTCCAAGCCACGGGTAAAGCACTGGGAATAATGGTTGTACAGGAGAGAGCCAGGTGGCTTAACCTGACGAACCTTCCAGACCGGGAAAAAAAGGACGTCTTGGACATGCCTATTGTTCCCGAGAGCATATTTTGCTCCGCTCTAGCTTCGATGCAGCAGCGGTGTGAGTCCAAAAAGAAAGAGGATGAGGCTCTCCAGCTTTGTCTTCCCTGAAGGGTCCAGCCGCCGCCTTCAACGGCCCCGCGGCAGTCCTTCGCTCAGGCTGCCTCACGTCCTGCCAGTTTCAAGGTCCTGAAACAGCAGAGGTCACAGCTCGTCCCGGGTCTCCAGCCCAGACACGAGGCGAGGACAAGCTGGCCAAGAAAGTCTCCGGTTCCGGCAGCAGCCGCTCAGGCACAGCCGGTCCAGACTTTCAGCCACCAGGCACGGAAGAAGAAAAGGGCAGCCTGACAGCCTCCTCTCCTCGTTAAAGGAGCTGGGAGTTCCCTGTTCTCCAGCTCCAGGACACGTTCCAGTGTTAGATGCTCATGTGTTTCCGGGGTGCAACCATGTCCCCATCTTCCCGCCGCCTCGAGTGATGTCAGAACGTTATCCTCAAGTTTGCACCGTGAGGGAAATGGACTTAACATCAAAGACAGCAAGTTCCGCTGCCTGTTTAAGTCACACAAACACATTTCATCACTATTGTTGTTTAATAAATCATTTTCCACTGTCGTTTCCAGGCTTAAAGCCAAGGGCGCAGTCAATAAAAATGAAAAGAAAAACAATAAACAGTCTGAAGTCTACCCCCCTTCTAAGAGTGGCTGCTGCCTCTCTCAGAAGGCAGACGATGGACGGGGCTGTGAAGGCATCACCGCCACGCGCAGTGTCGAACGGGGTTGTCAACCTGGGGTACCATCATGTTCAGACACTAGAGGGACCCATAACACAACAAATAAAGACACAGAGGGCAGACGACAGGGATGTGACATCTCCACTTGCTTTGAGAAGCGAAAAGTGGAGGATGCTCACAGATTCTGCTTGGGTTTTCAAGAAAATAGCACGGGGTTACAGACTCCAATTCGCTGTCACCCCCCCTCACTTTTCGGGCATTCTGCATTCGCAAGCCCGGGGAGAATCGGCCCATATTCTGGAGCAAGAGATTGTCTCGCTACTAGAAAAAAAAAGGCTATATCTATAGTACCCTCCGAACAGAGTCAGAGCGGCTTTTATTCCAAGTATTTCCTCGTTCCAAAACGGGGAAGGAACGGAATTCGGCCTATACTAGATTTGAGGGCTCTGAACAAATATCTCAAAAGATACAAATTCAGAATGCTCACTCACACATCTCTGTTGTGTCTCGTGCGCCAAAACGATTGGTTCACATTAGTCGACCTGAAAGACGCGTATTTCCACATCCCAGTATATTATCCACACAGGAAATATCTGAGGTTCGCCTTTCAGGGTGTCTGTTACGAGTAAAGAGTACTTCCCTTCTGTCTGTCTCTCATCCCACGAGTGTTTGTATGGTGTATGGAAGCCGCGATAGCCCCGTTAAGGCAACAGGGTATTCGCCTGGCAACTTATCTGGACGATTGGCTCCTTCTCGCACAGTCGGAGCAAGAGGCTATTACGCAGACGAATGTCCTCGTAAAACACCTGCTCGACCTGGGTTTTGTAATAAACACAGAAAAGAGCATGTTGTCTCCAGCCCAGAATGTACTCTTCCTGGGCCTACGCCTCAATTCGGTGCCCTTTACAGCCCGCCTGTCAGCAGAGAGAGTGAAAGCCTTCAGGGCTTGCCTCGCTCATTTCCAGCCACGCAAATATGTTCTCTTCAGATCATGTCTGCGGTTACTGGGGCTCATGGCGTCAGTCATCCTGGTGGTACGACTGGGACGCTTACACATGAGGGAGTTTCAGCGCTGGGTAGCTGCCCTCAGACTGGACCCCGCGCGTCATGGCGCGCGGAGAGTGATGGTCACTATGAAATGCGTAATGGCACTGCGCCACTGGCTGCACCCGACTTTTCTAGTACGGGGCGTGCCTATGGGTGTTGTCCTATCGCGGAAGGTGGTCACCACAGACGCATGTCTGACGGGCTGGGGGGGTATATACGAAGGTCGACCTGTGAGGGATCTCTGGAGCAGAGACCTGCAACGATCACACATAAATTATCTGGAGCTTTTAGCGGTGTTCCTCACCCTGAAACGCTTTCTGCCTTTTCTCAGAGGACATCATGTCCTCGTGAGGACAGACAACACGACCACAATATCGTATACAAACCGCCAAGGGGGTTTGCGTTCTCTCCAGTTACTGGCACGCAAACTGATCTTATGGAGCTGCGGACGTCTCCTCTCTATGAGAGCGACGCACGTACCAGGTGTGATGAACCTCAGGGGCAGATCTGCTGTCCAGAGGTGCACTACTATATGCAGACTGGACTCTACATCCAATAATTGTGAGTCAGCTGTGGGTGCGTTACGGCCGGGCCGCGGTGGATCTGTTCGCATCAAAAGAAAACGGTCAATGTCAGCTGTTCTTTTCAATTCGCGATTTAAACGCACCTTTAGGCGTGGACGCGCTCGCCCACGTTTGGCCCCCGGTCCTTCTGTACGCGTTCCCGCCCCTGGCTCTGATACCCCCAACTCTGGCCAGAGTGAGAGAACAACGCCACACACTGATCCTAATAGCTCCACACTGGCCTGCAATGTACTGGCTGGCGGAGATATATCAGCTACTGTGCGGGCAGCCGTGGCAGCTCCCGCTACGCAGGGACATACTGTCTCAGGCGGGGGGGACGGTTTTTCACCCACATCCAGAGCGCTTGGCACTATGGGCCTGGCCCGTGAGTGGTATAACCTGAATACATATATATGGGACTCCCTCAGAAGGTGATAAACACTATTCAGAGTGCAAGAGCTTCCTCCACCAGGTCCCTCTATGACTGTAAGTGGAGAGTGTTTGAGGAGTGGTGCCTTCAAAAGGGACACATTTCTTTTCAATGTCCTGTCGGGGTGATTCTTTCATTTCTACAGGGCCTGATTGATAAACACAGAGCTTTCTCTACGATCAAAGTGTACCTGGCTGCTATTGCTGCATGCCATGTGGGCTTTGAGGGAAAAACGGCTAGCCAACATCCCTTGGTCTGCCGTTTTATGAAAGGGGCTCGCAGGCTCCTCCCTGTTTCCAGGTCACTGGTGCCCTTATGGGACTTGGCAGTGGTTTTAGATGGGCTCACTCGACCTCCATTTGAACCCCTAGAAGAAGCTGACATGAAACACCTGTCACTGAAGACAGTGTTGTTACTGGCTCTGGCATCTGCCAAGCGAGTCAGTGACATTCATACGCTCTCTGTACATCCTTCATGCACTAGGTTTGCCCCGGGGCAAACGAGAGTGTTGCTGAAGCCCAACCCTGCCTTTTTACCTAAGGTGGTTGGCTCATGTACCCCCATTGACATTGAGGCATTTCCTCCGCCACTGTGTTCCTCTGAGGAACAGCAGCCAAATTTGCTGTGCCCACTCCGTGCTTTACGCACCTATATGGACAGGTCAAAAGAGTTTCGATGCAATGACCAACTCTTTGTATCCTGGGCTAACCCTCATAAGGGCTAGCCTGTTACCAGGCAACGGCTCCCCCACTGGATTGTGGAAGCGATTGCTCTGGCTTACACGAGTCAGGGTTTACAGGCACCAACGGGCCTGAGTGCTCATTCTACTCGTGGACTGGCTACATCCTGGGCTGTGTTCAAGGTTGTTTCCATCCAAGACATTTGTGCAGCAGCGAGCTGGTCCTCACCGCTCACTTTTGTCCGCTTTTTTCAGGCTAGATGTCTCTGCTCCAAGTGTGGCCCGCGCAGTGCTGGGCCCCGTGTTGAGACAGGGTTCTACCTGTTAAGTTCTGGTTGTTTTGGTGATTATCGAGATAAGCATGTCTTGCAATACGGGAGTTTCAATATCCCATAGTGAGACATCGAACGGAGTGTTATGAATGAGAACTATAGGTTACTTACGTAAACTCAGTTCTCAGAAGGCCCTTCTTGCTAAGGCAAAGCGAGAAAAGGTGCTTATTTTGAATGACGCTGCATCGTAGCGCAAGCTACTTATAGGGTGGGTGGATTCCCTGACGTAGACGTCAAGATCACCAGCCAATCAGGATTGGCGTAATGAGATTGATGCTTCTGTTTGCATACGCGTTGAGGCGCATCCCATAGTGAGACATCTCACTTCATGTTACTCTGAGAACTGGGGTTACGTAAGTATTGATTGTGATTGAAACACTTTCTTATAATTTATTTTAACTAATAAACTATTTAACCTTTTTGTTTGACATCAGCCATTATAAATAATATGGCCATCTGAGTGTGTGTGTTACTGTTTGTGGTTTGTTTTTAACTGTGTAATACAGTTAATGATTCCAAATGTTAGAGTTTCTTATTTTCATACCAAAACCTGCACTACTGTTAAAAATAAATAATAGCAAACCAAATTATGCATTTGGGACTTTTTGTTGTTGTACCGAACCCGTACCGAACCGTGACCCCCAAACCGAGGTATGAACCGAACCGTGACTTCTGTGAACCGTTACACCCCTAATTCCAATGGCTTGGGTCCATTAAAATATCAGTTGTATTAAAACATTTCCATTTACTATACATTAACATGAGGTGCTGGTGTTGGAGGCAGAGTGTCCTAAGAAGGGTCCTTGAGGCTTAAAAAGAGGGCTTAATATTGTGCAGTGGACATTATGCAACATGACAGTATGCTGAATTCAGCATTCCCATGAATGTGCCCACGCCCAGCCTTTATTTTATGCTAGCCTTTATAAGATATTAATATCAGTGATACTAGCACAGCTTATTTTTAGAATGTAACCATGAAGGCAGTGTTGGCTGCAGCCAATCAGAAAGCGTTTACAGGTGTCTTTCTCCTCATCAGTAATTCAACAACTTCTTTTCTCTCACATATACATCTACATATACACTTCACCTGTCCCGTTATCAATCAATGAAAAAATGAAAAAGGTTCTTATTTATGGGTTAACTGTCATTTTCGTGTTAACATTTGAAACAGTATGTTTTGTAAATGAAGGTTGGGCGCCACGCTGCAGGTCTATATGCCACAGTGAGCTGCACTCATTAAGGAAGGGAGGCTCAGTGTGGTGAGTTCAGTGTCCTCACAAAGCAGACTTACCTGTGTGGTCCACTGAAGCATGGAGGTGAAAAAACACAAAGGTCAAAGTTAGACATTACAGAGCCAGTCTGTCACAGTTTAATGTAGCACCATGACTATGGCGATATTTTTGTGCCTCTATCCTGAGCTCGCAATTTAACATTTTTGAGCACAGGAAAATTTTTTATTTTGCAAGCACAATTGACTCTAAGCCCTCTTACAAACTCCTGCTCCGTGCGCAAGCACTCCCTCCCTCTCTCTCCCTCGCTCAACCTCCCCACCCTGTGTGCGCTCAGGTTTGCCTGCGTGCTCGCTCAAGTTGGCACAGCGTTACAAATGTGCCACAAAACCAACCAATCGGAGAACTCGAGAAGGTCAATTCTGATTGGCTGTATCTTCTATCTGAGATACAGAAAGAGAGGGATTTGCCATCAAGTTTGGCCAGAATAATACATTTCCAATGTTAAATAAATGAAAACCATTCACAGTTAAGAAATAGATATCAATTATTAATGCCATAAATGATTGAATACATTTACAGTTTCTTATTTATCCAGTATGATAGATTATGAGCTACGCACGGAAACCAAAGTATAGGGCATTTGACACGTTTCGCAAAGAAGTAAAAAAACGACCACATTCATCTGAACGAGAGAGATGAGTTATTGTTATTACAACATCATTCCACGATTATTTGAGAAGAAATCCTTTTAGTGGGTTAGGTACATTCTTAGATTAAGTGAGAAATGGATTTAACTTATGTTTGACAGCTATCATACTGGAGAAATAAGAAACTGTAAATATGCAATCATTTATGGCATTAATAATTAATATCTAATTCTTAACTATGAATGGTTTTCATTTATTTAACATTAGACATGTATTAGTCTGGCCAAACTTGATGGCAACCTAAAATCCCTCTCTTTCCGTATCTCAGATAGAAGATATGATTGGAGACAAAACAGCAAATCAGAATTGACCTTCTCGAGTTCTCCGATTGGTTGGTTTTGTGGCACATTTGTAACACTGTGCCAACTTGATAATAATAATGAGGTTAAAATACATAAAAGTAAAATAAAAGCACGGTTAAAAAACACAATATTAATAACATATTAAAAGCAGATCTGAGAAGGAGATGTATATGTTGTGATTTGATCACAAATAGGAATTCCATGAGCGGGCTAGATCTCCATGGTAACTTATGCTGTGCGGCTAACCTGCCTCTGAGCAGGTTAGGTTGCAGGCTAAGAGATCAACTCAGTGAAAGCACCGCCTGCTGACCAATCAGAGCTCAGTGTGCTGAGTTTAAAGCGATCAAGTCACATTACAGGAGAAAGGAAATACAGAAAAGCTGCCGTTGCAGGAAGACGGCCGGCAAAAATCACCGACTGTGTGAACGTGAACATTAATAGAATATCACCTCCCATCTTCAGAGCAATCTGACTATTATAACATTAGCATTAAGAAAGCTTATTTAAATATCTGCCACAACATAAGTAACCGGATCAGAGTAACATTAAGTACAGTCCGCGGCATATCACATCATAATATATCATATATTTCCTTATCTGAGTCAGCTGAGCCGTATCTGGCCGCGCAACACTCAGTGTCACATACTGTATGCAGAAGTATTATTTTAAGCAACACATTAAGTTGACGAAACACTCAACTCAATGTGATTAAAGTCAGATCCACTCCTGTCTTAGACGGGGCAGTGATATCATAAACATGTTAATGTACGCATTCAAACACTTTTTCTTTTACTAGCTGTATTCACCTTGCAGGTGCAACTATGTGGCTTTTATCCTGGCTAAAGTGTTTAGGTCATGGATGTTTAAAGTTTAACTTCTTCATATGTATAATATTATAGTTGACTTTTCTTTCAGGAAGTATGACGCTGCGCTGTCAGTATGCTTCTCCATGTTTGTGATTGGTCGAATGCTCCAAATACCACCCCTTTCATGTGAACGCGTACCTAACTAGATAGGGCACGGCTGGCTTGAGCGATCCACTTGATAACCCGCGTCGTAGTACAGTCTAGCGAGAGCGCGTATGTTTTGGATTAGGCCAACCGGCTAACTCAAACATATCCAGGTTAGGTTTAACCAGCTTCGTAGTATACCCCCCTGGTGCAGCCTGAGTTTCACGGCTGTGTTTCCTCTCTTACTCGGGTTGGGCTGCAGCAGCACCTCGGTCTGTCTCAGGATCTTCTCGGTCCAGTTCTTGGTGCTGTCGGCCCGGCTGATCAGGTTCTCCAGGTGAGGGTCCAGCTCCGTCTTCTCAGCCTGGCCCAGCTTCTCCTCTGTGAACTGAGAGACACACACACAGTTTCTATGTTTCTGTCCTCTTCTTTAATGTCATGGTTTGGTTAAGTGTGGACTGATTGGTGAGCCACAGCTAAACCTGGCTAAACCCCCCACCCCACTCTGCACTCAGAGTTTAAGCATCTTCCTGCGGGCCGGAGGGGTTGACCCTAAGTGTAGAACTAAGCGTCTGCAAACAGCTTTGTTCCAGCAGCCATTGCACAAGTTAATAGGTCGTAGCAGCGTCGCACAGATGTTATGGAAGCAATTTGTATTTATGTATTTATTAATCAACTTTCTTGATGGCTCATGTTTGTACAAGTGGTTTTTAAATGTTTATAAATATGATGGAACAGGAGGTACTTTTTTAGAGATTTGTCTGTTGTCTGTGTTAGTTTAGAATGAGTGTCATAATGGATCCCTTGTCTTTTATCTGCAAATCAAATTGACCTAAGGCAGGGGTCTGCAACCTTTTTGACCAAAAGAGCCATTTTGCTCCTTTTTCCCAAAACATTTTTTGTCTGGAGCCGCAAAACATATTTCATAGCTTGATAGCTAATAAAGTTGTATTTATTGTTATATCAGACAAAAACTACATTTTTTTTGGCATTTATTAGGCTATTTATTACATTATATAAAACTGTTAACCTCCAATAAGAAACAAAGAACTCCTATAAGGAGAATTACAAATAATACACAGGCCTACTTTAAAATAAATTAAACACAGCACTTGGGGAGTCCTCTGCACATTTGAAGAGGAAAAAAATATTATTAAAATGTGCCCACTTTGAAATAAATAAAACATATAGCTGCACCCTAAAAAGAGTTAAAGGTAGGGTAGGTAAGAATGGACAAACCAGCTCGAGTGCGCTAGAATTTGAAAATACACAACCGGAAAAAATAGGCCTCTTCCTTCAGACTTCCCTCCTCTTCCAACACACACGAACGTGCACATGACCAATGAGGGCACGAGATAAGTTTGTGCACAGATGGAAGGCTGACAGGCAGGTAGGCCATCCAGTTACTTTAGCCGGGCCGGCTTAGATGATTGGTCGTGCTTTTTACAGCGCTACGGCTTCCAGAGATTAATTTGTGTATGTATTTATTGTCAAAGCATTTAATATATTCATTGCTATCGGGACGTTAAGAGCATTCCATGGAATATAATAAAAAGTGTTTTCTGAAATAAATTACATACCCCATCTAATTATGACTGAAGATTGTCAGCTGTCTTCCTCTCCCCTGTTGTTCCTCGATACCTAAAGGCTGCAGCACCTTTGACAACTTCTCTCTACATATCAAACATACTGGTAAACCAGCATCGTTTGCTGTGAAAGCATATAACTCTGTCCACACAGAATTAAATCCTGTGTTCCTCCGGTACTTTTCTTTGATTTATCCATAGTTCGCTCATCGAGCCGGGGGTCCCCGCCAAGAAAAGGCGCTCGCCCGGGACCGTAGCAGGATGTGACGCATATTTTAGTTGACCTAATTAAAACCGTTTTGTTTTTTATTTATGTGTCACAGTATCACCTCAAAATACGAAACATTTTCAACCGTGCAACCAAATATAAATAGTCCTACAAATACTTCTATTTTATTTCCTTCTTATTTTTGTCTAAGCTCAAGGGGAGCCAGAGCAGAGGGCTTAAAGGGCCGCATGCGGCCCGTGGGCCGCGGGTTGCCGACCCCTGGCCTAAGGGTACAAATAATAATCTCAACCTGAATACTGATCATTCGTAAGTAAATTTCCCTACATAAACACATACTTATCTGTAAAAAATATTTGCTAATATAACAGCCAGGTCAATTTATAAGTTGCATTTTAGTGCAGACATATTTAATTTCCAGAGGTTATTGATAAGCATATGTGCATGCAAAGGTTTATTTATGGTTGTATTTCCAAGGAATGTGTTCACATGCAGTTGGTACATTTGACATGCATGTCTTTGTATGTATTTAGATTGGCCTGTGTGTGGATAAGACACAAATGTAGAGGTCATTATATTTCTTATGTGTTCCCCTGTGTGTAGGTGACAGGTGATGGAACGTGCAGATGGACAGCTGAGCAGGATTCAGGACTGGATAAGAAAACACAGTATGATGTACAAACAGCTTTAGTATGGATCAAGTGAACTATTGCTCATTTATAGACAAAAATAAATGCCAACTTATGAGTCAAGCATAATTAAATTTAGCAGCCCTTCTTCCAAATGTCCACAGAAAGTGCACTGAGTGCCCTGGCCAACTTCAGTGTTCTCCGTTTGATCACCACACCAACAACTACTTCATATCTTACATCTACATTAAAGGCAATGCACCGAGCCCAGTTAAGCTAATCATATAAACAAATATGGCAGAAGCAATTTAGTAGAGCCTCATGACTGATGAATAGCTATTTATTCTCACCAAATTCAAATATGAACTGTGCAATAAATGATAAAAAAAAACGACTTTGCCTGCGTTGTGATTCATAACCAAAGAATGCTCTGTGCTGTCAGACAGGAAGTGCTCTGTCTCCCCTCTGCTGGTCTGACTCAAGCCCCCAGGAAGTGTACCAGACTCTGAGGAAAATATTCGTTGTGGCCAAACGGTGGTACTACACTTCCGTGTCAGTCGCTGGGCCCGGAAATACTTTTTCCCATTGACTAACATTGGGAAAGAGACGTCTGTACATCGTTGGATCATTTTTACTTTCGTGACGTTTCGCTCTCTCAAAAGTTGGGCCATGTTGTTCTTCATGCGCCAATGAGCAAATATTTTAGGAATGAACGAGGCCTCGCCTCCCACGCTGTATCCAGTTCTTATTATACATCCATGGTCTGACTGACAGCAGAACCCTGACAGCAGCACCCTGACTGACAGCAGAACCCTGACTGACAGCTGAACCCTGACTGGCAGCAGAAACCTTACTGACAGCAGAACCCTGACAGAGAGCAGAACCCTGACAGCAGAACCCTGACTCACAGCAGAACCCACAGCAGAACCCTGACAGACAGCAGAACCCTTACTGGCAGCAGAACCCTGACAGACAGCAGGACCCTGACAGCAGAACCCTGACTCACAGCAGAACCCACACCAGAACCCTTACTGGCAGCAGAACCCTGACAGACAGTAGGACCCTGACAGCAGAACCCTGACTGACATTTTTGTGGAGCAGAAATAATGACAGGTCACATACTCTCAGTTCTTCAGTCGTTCAGGAGGCTCTAACGGAGACAGTCAATCCCAGGCCAGATTAGCCGAGCCCAGATCACTGAGGAGTGACTTATTTACCTTTTATACCAGCAGAGGTATAACAGGTGATTTTAAAGTAGATGACAATTTATGTGTGTCGATTAAGAGAAAAAAATGCCTGGTTTTCTTGTTATTATTGCTATCTGGAAATGTACAACCTAATCCTGGTCCGCCCAGTAGTAGTAGTCAGATCGCTACTCCTGCTGATTTTAAATCTAGGTCTGGGTTGGGATTCATCGACTTTAATGTTTATGTTTATTAAGGATCCCCATTAGCTTTTGCTCTCGACAAAAGCTACTCTTCCTGGGGTCCGACACTTAAAACAATACAACAATAATATAGCAACATTTAGGACATAAGTCCTGACATCATTAACAACATCACCAATAGGGTTGGGTATCGTTTGAATTTCCACGATTCTGATTCCGATTCCGATTCTACTTTTCGATTCCGGTTCTTAACGGTTCTCAATTCCGATTCTTTGAGGGGCAGTGTAAAAAAATGATACATGCTTCTTCCACCAAAAAAATTACATTTATTCGAGAAACTTTTAAACAGGTTAGTTTACAGTAATATTCACATTAATCAGTCTGTTTATATTCACCGCTATGTAACTGTAACCTGAGAACCACTGAAGCTACAACAGTCCAACTTTTAAAGGAAACCCCCCCCTCACTCCTTCCACCTTTGAATTCCATGCCGTCACAGTAACCCATCCTATACAATTAACCATTGTTGTTCTCTACCGTCCACCAGGCGCCTTGGGGGACTTCTTGGAGGAATTAGATAATCTCCTCTCACACATCCCTGAAACTGGCCCTCCCGCTGTACTTCTCGGAGATTTCAACCTCCAGACAGGGAAGATATCTGAACTAACATCTCTGTTAACCACCTTTGCTTTCTCACTGTCTCCATCCCCACCAACTCATAAAGCTGGCAATGTCCTTGATCTCATATTCTCAAGAAACTGCTCTACTTCTAACCTCTCTGTAAACCCGCTCCACACATCTGATCACTTCTTCATTTCATTCTCTCTACCCCTTTCCAAACATAACAACCTAATCTCTTCTAACTCTGCTCCTGTCCGCCGTAACCTCCGTTCCCTCTCCCCCTCTACCTTTGCCTCATCGGTGCTCTCAGCCCTCCCTTCCTCTGACTCGTTCCAACTCCTGCCTCCAAACGCTGCTGCAAAAACTCTCCTCTCTACTCTCTCATCCTCTCTGGACTCTCTCTGTCCTCTCACATCGCGGCCGGCTCGTCAGTCCCCTCCTGCTCCCTGGCTAAATGACGCACTGCGTGCTAATAGAACCATCCTTCGGGCAGCAGAGCGGAAATGGTGGAAATCCAAACACCATGACGACCTCCTAACCTATCAGGCTCTCCTCTCCTCTTTCTCTGCTTCCATCTCTCAGGCAAAAAGCACTTTCTTTCAAGATAAGATCCAATCTTCCTATTCCAATCCCAAAAATCTATTTTCTATCTTCTCCACCCTCTTGGACCCTCCCAAAGCACCTCCCCCCTCCTCCCTTCTGTCAAGCGACTTTGTTAACCACTTTGAAAAAAAGGTTGATGATATTCGCTCTTCCTTTTCTGACTCACCTTTACTCACCGCTGGGTCACCAGACCCTCCCTTCACCCACACACTGACCTCCTTCTCCCCTCTCTCTCCAAGTGAGGTTCTTACCCTCGTTACCTCTGCCCGTCCTACCACCTGTTCTCTGGACCCTATCCCCTCAAACCTCCTTCAGACTATCGCTCCTGATATTCTACCATTTCTCACCCATTTCATCAACACTTCTCTAACTTCTGGTCACTTTCCAAACAGTCTCAAGGAGGCAAGAGTAAACCCTCTCCTTAAGAAACCCACTCTCAATCCGTCTGATGTTATTAACTACAGGCCCGTCTCTCTCCTCCCGTTCCTGTCTAAAACACTTGAACGCGCTGTCTTTAAACAACTCTCCTGTTATCTCCATCAGAACAACCTTCTGGATCCGCACCAGTCTGGTTTCAAGGCAGGTCACTCAACAGAAACTGCTCTCCTTGCTGTCTCTGATGAACTGCACACTGCTAAAGCAGCCTCCCTCTCCTCTGTCATCATCCTTCTGGACCTGTCTGCTGCATTCGACACAGTGAACCATCGGATCCTCCTTCGCACTCTCCAAGAACTTGGAGTTTCAGGCACTGCACTTTCCCTCCTCACCTCATACCTCAACGACCGCACCTACAGGGTTACTTGGAGAGGGTCCGAGTCCGACCCTTGTCAATTAACTACAGGGGTCCCTCAGGGCTCGGTTCTTGGTCCCCTCCTCTTCTCCCTGTACACAAACTCGCTCGGGTCTGTCATTAGCCCGCATGGTTTTTCATACCACTGCTACGCTGACGACACCCAACTAATTCTGTCCTTTCCCCGCTCAGAGACCCAGGTCGTCGCACGCATCTCTGCTTGCCTAGCAGACATCTCTCGGTGGATGTCTGCTCATCACCTCAAGCTCAACCTTGACAAGACTGAACTGCTCTTCCTTCCGGGAAAAGATTGTCCCACTCTTGACCTAACAATCAACATCGGCACCTCTGTTGTTTCCCCGACTCAGACTGCAAGGAATCTGGGTGTGGTCCTAGATAAAAAATTGTCCTTCACTGCAAACATCGCTGCTACAACCCGCTGCTGCAGATACACGCTTTACAACATCAGGAGGATACGTCCCCAGCTGACCCAGACATCAGCGCAGATTCTGGTCCAGGCTCTCGTCATCTCACGCCTAGACTACTGCAACTCCCTCCTGGCTGGTCTACCTGCATGTGCCATCCGACCTCTGCAGCTCATCCAGAATGCAGCGGCTCGTCTGGTCTTCAACCTTCCCAAATTCTCCCACACCACACCGCTCCTCCGCTCCCTTCACTGGCTTCCAGTAACTGCTAGAATCCACTTCAAGACACTGGTACTTGCGTACCATGCTGTGAATGGATCTGGCCCTTCCTACATCCAGGACATGGTTAAACCGTACACCCCAGCACGTGCACTCCGCTCTGCATCAGCCAAACAGCTCGCTGCACCCGCACTGCGAGGGGGACCCAAGTTCCCGTCAGCAAAAACACGTGGGTTTGCTATCCTGGCTCCAAAATGGTGGAATGAGCTCCCCATTGAAATCAGGACAGCAGATAGCTTACACATCTTCCGACGCAAACTGAAAACTCATCTCTTTAGACTCCACTTCGAGCGATAGAATTACTAACAAAGCACTTATATACTAATAAAGGGCTGGCTTTCTAAATGCCAGTTGAGTAGCACTTGAAATGTTTGGCTCTATGAAACCTGATGTACTTATATGATTCTGTTTTCTTAAAGGTTGTATCTTCCTGGTCGAATGCACTTATTGTAAGTCGCTTTGGATAAAAGCGTCAGCTAAATGCAATGTAATGTAATGTAATGTAATGTAAAAACAGTTCTTGTTGAGAAAAACAAGCATATCTGCCTTCTCAGGCATACCGGGAAGAAATGTTTGAACATTTTAAAGTAAAATGCTTCAATCTGGTGCACTTTAAGCAGAATTACTAGAGACTAGATCTAGGGCAGTGGTCACCAACCTTTTTAAGCCCAAGATCACCGACCTCGGTCTAGGTGAAAGGCGAGATCTACCTATTGCAGAATTTAGTGAAAAAGACGGCAAAGACAGTTCTTCCAATTTAAGGCCTTTTATATAGGCTAATTGCATCTGAATGACTGTTACAATGAAGGCTCCATGATTAGCTAACGGCATATAGGTAGGGGTAAAGTGCTATTTGTTTATGAGTGGGGGGCGGACCTCACCTCCTCTAGGGGGGTCCTCACCTCCTCTAGGTCCTCACCTCCTCTAGGGGGGTCTGGGGGGATGCTCCCCCGGGAAGATTTTTTTTTAAATATTGAAGTTGAAAGCATCAATCTGGTGCACTTTGAGAGCAACATGAAGAGATCTATGGATACCTCTCTCAGCACCCATATGAAACAGAATTGTAAACAGATTTTTGTTTTTCTTTATGGATATTTTACAAATCACTCCCCTTTTAAACTGTATTCTTGTTTTACTGCCATATAGTATTTCATACCTGTTTTTCATGTATTCTCTTATTGTTTGTATAACTATAATGATCGTATGAAGGTGTACCGCGGAAGTAATCTTTTAAATAATTTGTGACAAAACCGTTATAAACACTGAAGAGTCCTTTAGCTCACCTGAGCCCCTCAGTCTGACAGGAGAGGACTCTCCTCCAGCTTGTTATGGAAACAGCTCCTTATGTCCGTTAGTGCAGCTAGCTAACCAGATGCTAACATCACGGTCCCCGCTAGCACCGGTCCCTCTCTCTCGCTCTCTCCCTCTCTCTCTCTATATCACACTAAATGCGCTATTGCCACACACACACAGAGCCGAGCTTGAATGACACAAGCACACGTGTATTTCCATTCAACTCTCTGATTGGTCTGGTGACTTGCCTCTGTTGCATTCACTGAACACGGGAAATTGTCAGTCCTGCCGTCCTCTCTTGTGTCATGATGAGGTTCACGTAAAGCACGGTTAATATATTATATTATTGAGGTGTCTCAAATATACGTCAATCAAGTGGCACCTGCTAACGGGGTGGTGGATGATAAGTTTACATCTAAAAACGTATTTTTCAAACATTATTTTAATTAGATTTTTCTTTCTTTTGTTACTTTTTTTTTTAACTGTCCGCGATCTACCCGCACCACACTCGCGATCGACTGGTTGGCGACCACTGATCTAGGGGGGTACAACTCTAAACACCCATATGAAAAATATCGGTTTACATTTGAATAAGTATGTGAACATAACCAATAACCTACCATAGCCAATAACAAGTACTGTACATGTAACGTATTTTATTTTTATTGTTCTTTCATATCTTATTTTACCATTTTATTTATGCATATTTTTTTATCTCTTCAGTTTAAAACGATGTCTGGTTTACTGTCCTATAGTATACATTGGAATGATTTCAAACCTGTTTTATCCCAATAATTATAAAGGAGTGGCTTGGAAATATGTTTAAGCAATAGCTCACGACAGGCCGTGGCGTGGTATATGCTCATTATATCACAGCTAAGGTTCGACAACCCCCTTAGCTGTGATATAATGAGCATATATCACAGCCGGAAGTGAGCTATTGCTTTTATAAAACGGTTACCAAGTGTGGCAATATGAAAGAAAAATACACACTCTAATTTAAATAGTTTTTATTAGTAAATAATGATGTTCAAAATAAAACAGTCCCTCCGTTGCCTTCTGCACGAAACATAGTGCGAGGTGGTTGCTATGAAGCAGGGGCGGATCTAGACAAATATTCATGGGGTGGCAAGAGGGTGGCAGGAGAATTTGAGGGGTGGCATCCCCTGGCAGAAGTATATTCTGATTTAATCGCAGTCATATCAATCAATGTTAACTTGGAAATCCACAATATTGATATTTTAACAAAATAACATTAGGTGAGATTATTGTAGCACATCAGTAAAGCCTTAAATATAAATATATAAGGTGGCACACGTAATTTAATGAATTTTAACTGAATGAGTTGGTTTAAATCTTAGACCAGCAGGGGTACCAAATATGCAGACTGCTGCAATAAGTACATTAATTAACCGTCTCATCGATGTGTGTCTGTATGAATATGATAATATTAACAATCATATTATTCCTATCAGCTGTCAATCACTGTTATGATTCACATATTCAGTGTTATTATTAAATAAACTATATTTTTTTGGAGGAGTTAATGATGAACGTTCCTCAAGATGCTTGCTCACCCTCCTTCAAATTTGAAAGACCAGTAATTACTATCACAATTCAAAAGAATCAAAGGAACAGTTCAGCGCCCCACGACTTCATTGCAAACAGTTACAACCTTGACTTTACATAAGAAAGAACAAACATTAAAGAAATGACTAACTGCATCAATTAGGGTTAAAAAAAAATGTATTCAGCTAAAACATACATCGCTGCAGTTATTATCCAGTGGAAAGTCCTTACCTACTCGCCTAGTTAAATCAAAGTGGTTACTTTTTTTTGGCTGGGCAGTGTAGTTTTACACACCGTCTTAATTGACTTTCTCAGGACTTGAAACTGTTTTTTGGGGGCAGACCCCCACAAAGAAGAAACATATATTTACACATGTAAGGTCATCATATTACATAGTTTATTATTCTCATCCGTGAGCAGAGCATCAAGTTGGCATGCCTATAACAGCTGAATGTGGCGATTACCATCTTGATCAGCAAAAACTTATTAAGATTTAAAGCTATGGTGCGTTTTGATTCAATGCTGAGTACAGCCAAACTTGATAGGCTCTTCTTTGTCATAGTAGACCGCAAACAGTTGCGGCGCCAGAGTATTTGTGTTGGGTAATCTATGGTAGGGCTAACCCATACAGTGGTGGGGCTCAAGTCAGTATTTGCAATGTAATTACATACACGCTTCCCTTGACAGTGAAACGCCACGCGTGAGGTTTAGATTATTTCCCTGTCTCAATCCAAATTGAACTGTATGAAATAAAAAGGCACATTTGTCTTGTAGTAAATAAAAAGGGTGACCTGGAGCCAATCCTGCAATTTCCCGACACGTGAAAGAGTTGAAAACCCAACCCCTGCAGGGGGGTCCGGGGGGATTGTCCCCCAGGAGATCTTTTGAAATACTAACATCAAATACACATTCTGGTGCTCTCTTAAGAAGAAAAATAAATAAATATATATTACTACACAACGTATTTTTAAAAATGAATGTCATTTTAGTTTTTTGTTACTTTGTTCTGAAAGCTGAACCTGCTGCTCCTCACAGAGAGGAGAGGGAAAAGGCTGTGTGAATTACTTTACCTTGTGGATAAGGGTGGATAGCCCCCATTGTTCTGTGTGTCAAAATGAAAGACAGCCCACACACCTATCAATCATCAAACCGTGGGGTCTTATAGTTGTACCGATGTATATCGAGATGTACTACAGCAAAAGTATTCTCCGTCGGGACTTCCTGCAACAACACCACGCTGTTATCTTGATTCTGATTGGCCAGAAGACATTATCAAAGATGTTCTATTGAGAAGACGATCACTACGTGACAAAAGTTTTCAAAACCGTTTCTAGTCTTCGGTATTTCCAGACAAGTGGCTACTGAAATCAATCTTACTAACTGCTGTCTGTGCAATTTACTCCGCGCGAGTTGGCAGACTTTATTTTGCTTACTTTAACATCATTTTTCATGGTGGGGCTAAGCCATTTATTGGTATGGCTGTGGCCTACCCCAGCCATACCCTGACCACAAATACCTCATTCCTTCTGTCTACTTGTATCCGAAATGCTTCTCGTTTTGCGCTGTCCTCCCGTTCAAATGAAATCGCCGCCAATCATATTTCCAAGCTCGCGCCAGGGGGGGGTTACAAGGCTCGCGTCTTGTGCTGCATTCACTTGTACTCGGACATTAGAGATTTTCTCTCATAAATATCCGATGAGCCACAACTTGTCTTTCAAAACAAAGCTGCCAAATGGGGTGGCAGCTGGGGTGGCAAGGCATTTTTCTGAGGTGGCAGCTGCCACCCCGTGCCACCCCGTAGAACCGCCACTGCTATGAAGGTAGATATGGTGCAAAATGCGAGAGAGTGTAAAACCTGATGTGAGCAGTTGCAGAAAAAAAATCTGAGCTTGTGTGCAAACATTTACACTTGTATAAAATATCCACGTAATTGTGAACCAAATGTACACTTGTATAAAATATCCACGTAACTGAACCAAATTTGAAGTCACAGAAGAAAAAAAAAAGTTTTGTAGCTTGTACAAAAAAAATGAACTTAGTGATGAAATATTCACTTGCAGAAAAATACATATTTTTTAAATATATTTTCCATTACAACTGCAACTTTGTTATTACAACCTCTCAAATCAGTCATTACAACTTGACGAATCTGCTCTGTGGCAGTATCAATCGACGAATCTGCGGTCTTGACTTTTGCTACACTTCTTGCGATAAATGTGTCGCAAAAGTAATTTTCACCTGTATATCAGCTGTAGATGTGGGGGGAGGGAGGGGGGTTGGAGCGAAGGGGCGGAGCTATCAGAATGACGAGGCTTGACTGCGGGGCTAACGGTTTGTGTCGCTACCAGTCCGCTGACATGGCGCGTCAATCAACGGTAAGTTTTGCCCATTACTTGCCCAGTATTACTATGAATATTATTATTGTGATTGAGGATTAAATCCACTTTGAAGACCACCGTTTTATATCGTGCAGTTTAGCGGCAAAATAACGTCAGTTAGCCAGCTAACGCTAGCTTTGTTGAGTTTATGCTAGCTAAACAAGTAGTGGTTGTAGTCTACAGCAGTAATTAATATATTATAGCCTACTGCTTTGGCACTAACGGTGGTGTTTTTAAAGCCTTTGTAAATTGTCCATGCTATTTTTCTATTTAGCTAACGTCGAAGTAGTGTATGTGAAATCAACCTCACAATAAGATGTGTGTATGTTACAATTATTAATGTGATATTTCAAGATGATTACTTAGATATTACAATATGGTTGGTTGAGCTGGAGTTCATTATTGAGCTTACACGTTAACATCACATTCATCTGAAGAACGAACCCAAACCTTGTTGTTTTTATTAATTGCATTACCAAATGGGTATCAAATAAACAGTAAGCATTGGTAACACAACTTCCAAAGTTACAGTAAAATAAAAAGGACCCTGAATCGGACAATACACAATCCAACATGTTCAACAGAAGATAATCAGTTATATTGTTTGTACAAATGGTACTTTACATATATATCTGTTTGTTTAAGGTGTCCAGGTGATGCAGACAGGCTGGACCAGAGAGTGAGAGACAGAAATGGACTCCTCACAGCAGTGAACTTCAGCACAGGTACAAATAGAATTTTTTCATACTGTAAAAAGAATCAAGAAAGATATTGGTTTAAATTAATGAAGTATTGGCTTTAATACAATGATATACGTTCCATTAAACAATACTAAATACTAGATCACCTACACATCAGTGAAGTTGAGGGTTTTTTCCATGCAAAAAGTTACATTTAGATGTTAACAAGCAATATGATTTTGTCAGCTTTCTAATTTAATGTATTGAAGGCAAAAGATATTTAACACATAGTGAGAACTGCTAATATTTATCTCTCAATATTGTCTGTAAAAACGTGGTAAAATGTATTCTTTCAGTGAGACAACAGAGCAAGCTTCTACAGTTGCACTACATTTTGTAACAGTTAAATATTATTTTGATAATAAAATATATTTCAATGTTGATGAATTTCATACTGTTCATTCATAATCTGATTACAATTACAAAATAATTATATCTACAGCCCCTAAACACACAAACACACCGCTTTCATAAATAACACACTTGTTCTGCAATAATATGTTTTATGTTTCCTGTCTTTTGTTAGGAAAGGACATGCCTGAAAGACACGACATGTTTTCCTTCTCTGAGGGTCAAGAAGAGCATCCAAGAGGAACATTACAAGCGGATTTTATGAGATTTTAAGACCAGTACAGGACATTCATTAAGAAACTACTTTTATTGTGAAAACAAAGATCTGCACACCGAATATTTTTGTAGTCTATCAGGACCATCATTTGTTTGTGACGCTCCCTGGACCTCAGAGAAGGGGTGGTTATAGTCAGGCTTATAAAGTGTGGCGAAAAACATAGTCAGCTGATGGGATGCATCTATTTCCACATCTACACTCCATCAGCTGATTATTTCTATTTGCCTCACTTTATGAGCTTCACAACACTTGTGCCTTGTACCCAGAGTTGGGTGTAACGCGTTACTGTAATAATATTACTTTTGTCGGTAACGGAGTAGTGTAACGCGTTACTTTTATAATTTAGTAATCACACTACAGTTACTAACATTGTCCCGACACACGTTACTTCGTTACTTTTATAAAATAATCACACTCACTGACAGACAAGAGGGGTTTCCGCCGCAGGTTAGTATACATATAGGCCTACGTAATCTGCGCGATTTGCGCATCCACATCTCCACGTGCAGTGCTGCATAAACATGGCTGAGTCTTTTCATCTGTAAACTTCCTCAACGGGGCCGCTCGCTCTCTTTTCTTGATTGCCCTCTCACGGGTGAACAGTTCAATGTCCCGCTTCATTGTAGGAATTCTGCCATGTCCCTACCACTTTAGTTTGACCATCTCTGTTACTAAGTTATGGAAAACTAAATAAATAAGTAATTAGATACCTTACCTTACATTAATTAGTGTCTTTAGGTTTCACAGACTGCTTATTGTGGTGGGCTGGTAGCCTATTTTATTAAAGAGCAAAAGAAAGACTTGTGTTATGTCTTCCTTAATGCAATAGTAATTGGGGGTGCAAGTGGAGTCTCGCAGAGGCAAAACTGTGGCGCGCTTACACTGTAGGTGCGTCGCACTCTGCGTGATCTGCCTGTAGGGAATGGCGGGCCGGCCTTGCAAGTAAAGTAACGAGTAAAGTAACGAGTTACTTTATGTAGACAGTAACGAAGTAGTGTAATATATTACTTTTTTAAAAAGTAATATGTAATATATTACTTTTTTTTAGTAACGACCCCATCTCTGCTTGTACCGCAGAGTTTGCAAAGTCACAAATAAATGGGGCCAATCTTCAGTCAGATGTGAATGTGTAATCTAACATTTTCAGTAAGAATAATGGACGAAAGGAATACAAATACAATTTATTAAAATGTGAACCAAAAGTTAATCAAAAATGTTTTAAATAAAAAGCACATATGGACAGAAGGTGTAAAGCCTATTAAATGTATAAGTAAACACATATAGTCAAATAACGTGACAGACTAGGCCTGTGCAGTTGGTATCAGCTTTGCCCAGCGTGGGCTCCTCCATCAGGCCTGGACCTCCTCGCTGATGAAAGACCCTCAGTCCTCTCCAAACCAACAGACAGGACGTCCATCACACGGAGGTTTCTCCCTGAAGTCTCTGCAGCTTTCTGGACACCACGCTGTCTCAATCCGTCCACACTGAATATGAGGGGAAAAAATAATAAGCAAATAATAAATGCTTATAGACAATAAGAAATATAAAGTTGACAGTTGAGTTGCTCAGTTTTTTTAGATTGTCAATACTATTACTGTATAACTAATATATCAGGTTGAGAGGCACCTTCAAATAAAGATTGGTCTTTAAATACATGTTGTCTCTTGAATTATTTGTCTAAAGTCAAGGATCTAGAACTGGTACTTAGTTTTAATGATACAGTCTGGTTATTATGCTGTTTGGAGGAGGCCTCACAGGTAAGAGTACTAACTAGCTACCATCACATGTACCTTAGCTTGACTTAAATGTATTAAACGTATAATTAAGTGATGGCAAAATATAAATAACTAAATGTCATGCAAACATATTATTATTTGCTTGATTCCAGAGTTGAATTCAGCACAATTGCATACAAACGTCAAGGGATTTTAAGATTCTGAAGTCTTCGTTCTAAATAGAAAATAGCATGGATAATTTACAAAGGCTTTAAAAACACAGCAGGAGCGCAAGACAATTATAAAACGTGTCATTATTTCAGTACAGTTAAATTGGTTTTATTTTCATAAACGGTTATCAACCGTTAGTGCCAAAGCAGTAGGCTATAATATATTAAGTACTGCTGTAGACTACAACCACTACTTGTTTAGCTAGCATAAACTCAACAAAGCTAGCGTTAGCTGGCTAACTGACGTTATTTTGCCGCTAAACTGCACGATATAAAACGGTGGTCTTCAAAGTGGATTTAATCCTCAATCACAATAATAATATTCATAGTAATACTGGGCAAGTAATGGGCAAAACTTACCGTTGATTGACGCGCCATGTCAGCGGACTGGTAGCGACACAAACCGTTAGCCCCGCAGTCAAGCCTCGTTGTTCTGATAGCTCAGCCCCTTCGCTCCAACCCCCCTCCCTCCCCCACATCTACAGCTGATCTACAGGTGAAAATTACTTTTGCGACACATTTATCGCAAGAAGTGTAGCAAAAGTCAAGACCGCAGATTTGTCTATTTATACTGCCTTAGAGCAGCTTCGTCAAGTTGTAATGACTGATTTGAGAGGTTGTAATAACCGAGTTGCAGTTCTAATGGAAAATATATTTAAAAAATATGTATTTTTCTGCAAGTGAACATTTCATCACTAAGTTCTTTTTTTTTTCTACAAGCTACAAAACTTTTTTTTGCTTCTGTGACTTCAAATTTGGTTCACAGTTACGTGGATATTTTATACAAGTGTACATTTGGTTCACAGTTACGTGGATATTTTATACAAGTGTAAATGTATGCACACAAGCTCAGATTTTTTTTCTGCAAGTGCTCACATCAGGTTTTAAATGCTCTCACATTTTGCACCATATCTACCTTCATAGTTGCTATGCAACAAAACTAACAGCTAGTGAACATATAGACAGAGAGCGTTTATCCATTATGTGGCTATTTATTTACATTCATGTGTATGTTGCCGTTTATTTTGCAGCCACTGAAAAACTGTCCAGCATCAGTAGAATGGCTTACGTGGTTACTTGTATAGGTTAGGGTTGTTCTTGGCTGTTGCTTGGCGTGGCGAGAATATTGCTCAACTTTCTCCGGTCCCCAAGATTCGGCTTCCAGTAGCTCTGGAGAGAGCTTTCGCACCTGTGGCCACTAACGGTTATAATTTCTCTGCTTTGTTTCAAGACCCGCATCAGAAAGCTTTTGAATGGTGGTACTTTTCCAGTTGGTCTACCTGCTCTTCACGTAGCTCTGCATGTCGTCGTTAGGTGCTTTTTTTTCTGGAGATAGGCACTGCTCAATCCACTCCTCCATAGTAAGACCCCCCCGGAGGTCGAAGTTAATCCTACATTTTTCCATGTTATGCTTTGTAAGTTTGTTTCGTAACGGAAGAAATTTAAATATATTTATAAAACTGATAAGTCAAATCAAGCAATCTGATTGGTCGATAGCGTTTTTGCAGACCTCTTTGATTACAGATTTGAAAACATTGTTGCTTGCTTTAAAAGTAGCACAATTTATTATGTCAAACCTTGGAAAGTATCTAGATATCCCTGCCCTAATGCCAAAGGAACTGCACACTGAATATGTTTTGCCGTTTGATGTCTATGTCTGGACTGCTGCGTAAAAAGGAGGATTTCTGCCCCGTTACTTCTCCGCTGCTTTCTTGTTCCAGTTTGCTTTTCAGCCCAACTGTATACTGTTTTTCTCAGGCGCGGAGGGATACTGACTTGTTGTGAAAAGTAACTTACAATTACTTAGGGAAACGGGGTTCAGGGGGAGTGGCTGTACGGCTGTACCCGTAGGATAGAAAAGGGGGAAGTGACGTCTGACTCAGAGGTCGCACGGCTGTGGAGAAGAACGTGTTGCCCACATTCTGTTACTGAGTTTAGGCTAGTTAGCTAGCAGGTTTATTGTTTTGGGTGCAGCCACTTTTGCCTCCACTTGCTGTTCAAATAAATGTTGAAAGAAAAAGTAAATCTTTTTACAGTTCTATTTTATATGGGTGTTGAAGAAGAAAAAGAAGAATTGGGAGGGATGAAACCCTCTTTAATGGTCACACATGCAGAGCACACAGCACACACAGTGAAATGTGTTCTCTGCTTTTAACTCATCCTAGTACCAGGAGTCTAGTACTAGGAGCAGTGGGCAGCTATTGTACAGCGCCCGGGGAGCAATGGGAGTGAGGGGGGAAGGGGGATGTCCAGTGCCTTGCTCAAGGGCACCACAGCAGGGCAGGAGGTGAACTTGGACCTCTCCAAGTAGAAGTCCACACTCCAAATTTAGGTCTGGTCGGGGACTTGAACCGGCGACCCTACGGCTCACAGTCCAAGTCCCTACTGACTCCCATAGATTTAGTCCCTAATTTTGCTCTCAAAGTGCACCAGATTGATGCATTTAACTTCAACATTTAAAAAAAAATCTTCCCGGGGGAGCTTGCCCCCGGACCCCCCTAGAGTAGGTGAGGTCCACCACCTGCCAGAACCCCCTATTAAATTATCTCACCCACATTGAGGATGCTTCCTATGCCCATGTTTTATTCCATGTGTCAAGTCAGGCAAATTGGGTCCAAATGTTATTGCATCAATGATCTGTTAAGATTAAAATCACTAAATATATGCTGTAACTATTTTGCTCTAAGCAACTCAAGGGCTCAGGTAATGTGATTACTATATGAATAATTGTCCAAAATAACAAAAAATGCATGTGGTTTTTTGTTAAATAACATACTTTCGTCGCCGGCCGGCCGATACATGCCGCGCATTAAGTGGGCCTGTCTGTCAATTAATTCCCGGGCCACTTTTTCCCCCCAGTGCGCCCCTGGCCAACGTCCCTCATTTTCATCACTTTCAGCGCCCATCGTACAGGGAAAATGAAAAATGTAACCGGGATGAAAAGGGTGTTACATTTACTTAATTATGAATGTTGTTACATCAAGGCCGAAAATTAGGATGAGTACCAACGGTGAAAACATTTTTTTTCCCTCCCAGAGCTGTCAGCGCAGCGCCTCCACAGATCTGGCGCCCTAGGCGAATATCTATAACGCCAGTGCGACGGGTCGGCCCTGGTCTCAGGTTACGCTGTAGGAAGTGTAGGTACAACTACATTTCCCGCCCCGCCGCAGTCATACAGTAGGCTACGGAGAGCGGCGAGAAACATTTCCTCAGGCATCGAAAAGCAGAACCGAAATTCACATGTCTAAATGATGCCGTTGGAATTGAAATGTTGGAGAACCCTTGTGAGCTGTGAACCCTAATTGAATTTGATTGCATGTCGTCGATGATATTGGTGATTAGGGTTGGGAAACCGGCTCGAGACACAAGGGTTCTCGGTACCCAACCCTAATCAGCAATATCATCAACAACATGCGATCAAATTCAATTCGGGTTCACAGCTCACAAGGGTACATGGTCATTAGTAGATGGCCCTTCAATGTGCGCAGTCTTTTACCTAAATTAGATTTTGTCCGCATTTGGGCAAGCTCGACTGATGCTGATGTCATTGTTTTATCAGAAACGTGGCTAAATAAATCTATTTTGGCCTCTGACATCTCCTTAAATGGTTATAATGTATATCGTACCGACCGACCTAATAAAAGGTGGTGGCGTTGCCATTTATGTGAAGAGTAAGTTTAGTGTAACCACGTTGGTTTCCAAATCAATCAGTAAGCAACTCACATTTTTAGCCTTAAATATTGAAGTGGCAAAGGGTCAACAGGTCATGGTGGTGGGCTGTTACACACACCCTCTCAGCAGTCAAGGACTCTGTCTTTGTTAACAAATCTTTATCTAAACTTGACTACAAGGAAATAGTGCTATCAGGCGATTTTAACTGGGACTGGTTAACTACAGTGTCAGAGGATTTTAAAAACCTTTATATCTCTTTAAATGTTACTCAGATTGTAGACAGTCCTACTCGCCCTAACATTAAAAGGTAGGGTATGTAAGTTTGAGAAACCGGCTCGAGATACACTTTTTGTTATATTCCATGGAATGCTCTTAACATCCCGATAGCAATGAATATCTTAAGTGCTTTGAAAAAAAATCCATAAAGAAATGTCATCTGTGGAAGCCGTAGTACTGTAAAAAGCATGACCAATCATTTTAGCCAGCCCGGCTAAAATAACTGGATGGCCTACCTGCCCGTCAGCCTTCCATCTGTGCACAAAATTATCTCATGCCCTCATTGGTCATGTCATCGTGTGTGTTGGAGGAGGGGCTCTGTAAGGAAGTGGCAGATTTTTTCCAGCTGTGTATTTTCAAATTCTAGCGCACTCGAGCTGGTTTCTCCAAAATCACCTACCCCACCTTTAAGTCCCCAAATAAAGCCTCCTTAACCCTCTGGAGTCTAAGGGTATTGTAAAGGGAACCGAACAACAAATATTTGCCAGTGAGGGATATGGTGTGAAGCTTTTCCAGACGCGTGGTGTTGACAGCAAATCAGGTCTTCTCTTTGAGTGCATTTAAAATGTTTATTTGGATTGCAGGACGATGACAGCAAAACAAGAGCCGGGTGTTTAACTGATAACTAAACAACTAACTGTGATAAAGAAATAAACCGAAATTAACTCAAAACAAACAGAAAATAAGCGAAAACACGCACGGTTGAAAAACTGTGTGGCTTCCCTCTGGCGATTCCCAATCCCTAATGCTGTGCACCTGTGTCCTCCCCAAATAGTAGGCTGTACCCTGAAATTGGCTGAGTCCCCGCCTATGCCTAGGTCAAATCAGTAGTATCACAGCACCTTCATATACAAATATTAAAATACATCAAATTGGCTGCAACAGGTATTTTCTCGATTTTTAGATGTTTTCTTAAATCACCTTTTAAAATGTACTTCTTCTAACATGGCACCCCATGTGTTAAATATCAAAATGTTCAGGACAATCTCTGGTATTGCTATATATGCAAATTACTCACCTTAGAGCACTGTGTGATGACATAAGTAGCTCAAAAACTTAAAATTTGACATCCGATTTTCAGAAAATCGTCAAAAGTCTTGTGAAAACACAAATTTACTTATGTGATCGAATTGTTTTGGTGCTTTAGATTTGGTTACCAAAGTCTTACAAAAGTAGTGAAATATTTGAATTACACTGTATATAAATGTGTAATTCATGTCTAAAATGAAAATGTATTAATTCGAATTTTGAGTAAAAACAGGTGTTTATCACTCTTCTTTCACCACAGCAGGGACTGAGATACATTAGGACTGAATAATGACTTCATATTACATACCAAGGTTCATGTGATGTGTACAAATGCAAATTGAGCATTCAAACTTTTTATTCAACCAACAACTTATTATAAATATGTTTTTTTCAGCCAACTATTTATATAAATATAAGAAACTGGAAAATCTCACTATTTACAATATTGAACATCAGAACTTTCAACCAACTCTTCATTATAAATTTCGAGACAGCGTCAAGGTCTTTGTCTGTCTTCCAAAACAGTGGGTCTTGCTGTTGTGTAGGTGGGGTGTACAAGTTCTATACGAGACCTCCACGAGACCTCCTTGCTGGCTGGGTTGAAGGTGATGGCTGTGGTGGAGCCTTTGTGCTGAGGTGTATCTTGACCTGGTGGCAGCTGTAGTGATGCTGGTCTGCTGGTCCTTGGTGGTGATGGCTCTGGTGAAGGCCCTTGAGCCACGGTAGATCTTGACCTGGGGGCCGGCACAGATGGAGGTTCTGGCTCCTGGATAAACGCCGCCTGTGGGCCACTAGGCCCAGGCAGCTGTGAAACCTCTCTGTAAAACAAATTAAAATGTAGGACAATAATTACTGCATTGAAATAAAGTTCAAGTAAAATGTTGCTCAAGCACAAATGACAATGCTCAGATATAAAGAAAGTTTGGGACACACACACACACACACACACACACACACACACACACACACACACACACACACACACACACACACACACACACACACACACACACACACACACACACACACACACACACACACACACACACACACACACACACACACACACACACACACACACACACACACACACACACACACACACACACACACACACACACACACACACACACACACACACACACACACACACACACACACACACACACACACGTATTTCCAGTTACTTTACATTCAGTATAAAATCACAGACACACATACATAGGCTACATCTGATTACAAAGTCTCATCTGTACAGGACGGGAAAATAATCACAGGCCCACATAAATAAATCTATGACAAAGTCTCATCTGTACAGAACAGAATGATAAAATAATCAGAGGCACACATAAATAAATCTATGACAAAGCCTCATCTGTACAGAACAGTATGATACAATAATCGATGGCAAAAACATGTCTATAGCCACTGTAAATGTCTCCGTTGTGTGACGAATAAATTTGATTAATTTAATCATCTACACATGTAAACGAGTAAACGATTGCTAATGGAGAGTCTATTTTGTCTCAAGAAAAAGTTAATGACTATCGATAAAAAAATATATATCAATAAACCTATTGTTCATTTTTGCGGTATTCCCCACACATTGCCAGTACACTATTACTGTAATATTTAAACTTACCCATGTCCAAATGGATCCTTGTTGTTGTTTTTGTATTCTTCTTCTTCAGAAGAGTCGAAGACTTCAGGTTCTGAGGCTCTATCTTCACTGCTGCTAACGAAAAAAATCTCTAGCGAAGTCGGCAATTGTAAAGTTTTTTTTAAGCCATTTTCTTTCTCTCTCTTTCTCCTGACAGACGTAAACTGATGGGAGACACCTGGTGGAAAATATTTTTGGTGGGGCTATGGAAATGGCTGTGACCAAACCAAACTAGGGCGGTCCGGGGAGACGCTCCCCCGGAAGATTTTTTTTAGAAATGACCCCTTAAATTATGACTTCTGGTGATGTTAGAGGGGAGGGGAGGACAAATTGAAGCTTACACATATGAGATAATCCATCATCTTCAGCGTGGTTAGCTATGAATCTTCCAAAACTGTGCAACAGTACAATAGGCATACTTGCCAACCCTCCCGATTTTCGCGGGAGACTCCCGATTTCACTGCCCTCTCCCGGTTTCCTCCCGTGGTCATACTTCTCCCGGATTTCTCCCGATTTCTGACAAAATCCGATTTTCTCACGTCTGATTCCAATCGGACTTTAATACAGCTACATCCTTGTTTGGTTTCCATGGTAGCGCGTCTCTTTAGCAGGGCGCGCAACTCTAAGTCTGAGAGGGTGAGGAAGATGAAAACTGAACAAGAATCGACAACTCGATCCTCTGCTCACTCATTTCCTTTAAAATACAGGTCCAGCCCACACATATGCTCCATGGTGCTACAGGCATTGCCCTTACAACTACAATAAGCATATAAATGTTAATCTACAGCTCCGGTGATCCACTAGCACCGGAGTCTCCACCTGCAGGCGCAGCCATCCTCAACAACTTTGTAGCGTCACCTTGGATACGAGCCCAAACAACTCACAGACACAGAGGCCAGGGCGCTGACAGGGCGCCCTTTGAGCATCAAATCTGACTACGCTGATTGGCTGAAATTATGTTTCGGCGGCATAGTTTACAGATAGCAACAGTCAGCTTGTTGGCTGCTGCTGCTCTGGCTGAGGGCTCCTTTCTACCGTCCGGACGAGAGAGGGTAATGATACACGCTGCGGCCAGGCAGGAAACATGTGACTTATTAGTAACTTTAGACATCGTAAAACAATTTTAAATGAGATTTTATTGTAGATTATACATTTTACTGATACCAACTATATAATATGTACCTTGTTCATTAAAAATAAAAAATAAATTTTATTTTTAAATATTTATTTTTATTTATTTGTAATTTCTAATGACAATCAAACATGTGGGAAGAGGGGGGCCGGCCGCCACTGCACGTGGTTTATGTTTTTTTTTACTTGGTGGGTAGGTCCTTAGTGATTTCTCGATGTCCATTGGTCATTTCAGACCATGATGGCTGCCGGCCGAGATTTCCTTGACGGACACACTAATCCACCAATCCCACACAGTGTAAAGTCAAGCTGCTTTGAGCGGCCATATTGGCTGCTGTGCCGTGGTTACAGTCTCACAGGAGATACCGCTGGAAAGCTACACTTTCAGCGATTCCGCAGATATCTGAATCATATTTCTACTCCTTATAATCGAAAATATATGATTCATTTACGTAAATTATGCGCACTTGGACGTGCAGGCGCGTCCACTGACTCGAGAGGGTTAATTGATCTCATTTAGTGGGAATGCTGTTAACAGCATTCCAACTAACTGTTCTTCTACCCACAAAATTCTTTAAATTTATTCTGTCCGTTATTTTGCATTGAACATCGCAGAAACTCCGTTCAAACATAAAAACTTTCAGCTCGGTCGGGAATCGAGTGCTATTACTTTTACCATTCATAACTTTCATAATTCCAGAGATACATCCCATAATTCATCACATTTTTAACCATTGAAGTCAATGGAGAAAATCTTCAGACTTGAACAATCTTCATGCGACTTCAACTGCCAACTGTTCCTCTATACCACGGGTCGGCAACTGGCGGACCGCGGTCCGGATCCGGACCCAGACGCCGGCCTATACTGACCCGGAGCTATAATCAATACATTAATAAGGGATTTTTCGGCGCCTCCCGCTTTTTTAACCCTGATTTGGGTGACTTGTGTAATTCGTGGAGAACCGAAGAGTTTTCTTTTTGGGGGTGGGGGGGGGGGGGGGGGGAGTCCGTCCGTTAGTCCGACTTCTTCAAAATAAAGAAGAAGAAATCTAGACCGCAAAAATAATTAAACAAGCGAGTACCTGTTTTTCCTGGCCAAGGACAGGTTCCTTGAACACAACACGAGCGTAACTTGTCTTCACGTGGTATATGTCTCGTCTGAAATGAGTGCTGACGGAGAGCACCAACACCGCTCCAGCTCTTCAAATATTGCAGTACCCATAAGGAGCCGTACACATGCCGCAGTGTTTGCGTGGCTGTGTCTTTAGTTGTAAGCAAAGTGGTGATCTGTTGTTATTAGCATCTGGTTAGCTAGCTATGCTAACGAATTTAAAAGAGCTGTTCTACAACCAGGTGGAAGAGAGCTCTCTCCTGAGAGGCTCAAATAACCTCAGCTCAGTAAGGTTCAGGCACACCTTGATACGATCATTATAGTTATTAATGAAACTAAATAAAAAAACAGGTATAAAATACTATATGACTGTAACAAAAAAGTTGTTAAAAATAACCAGAATAGAGTTTAAAAGGGGAGTGATTTGTAAAATATCCAAAAAGAAAAATCTGCTTACAGTTTTGATTTAATATGGGTGTTGAAAGATGAATCCATAGATCTCCTCATGTTGCTCTCAAAGTGCACCAGATTGATGCTTTTAACTTCAATATTTAAAAAAAAAAATCTTCCCGGAGGAGCATGCCCCCGGACCCTCCTAGAGGAGGTTAGGTCCCCCCCACCCACTTAAATCATGATCACATGGATAGGATACTAAATACATTTGCATACATCTTGTGTCCATATCTTTATGTTTTGGTGGTCCTGCCACAACCGTGCACGTGTATGCATGCATGCATGCATACGTGAGTCATGGTAAAATATCTGGATTAAAAGGTTGGTTTTTCTTTGAACAGCATAAAAGAAAGGCGAAATGAATCGGCTGTGATTTTAGTTTTTTTAAGCAGAGGTTGAGTTCAATAATTTGTACGACCCTCGGAGGATGTTGTAAAAGTTGAAAGGAAAAAGGTTCCCCACCCATGCTGTAAATAATAATAAAAACCCTTGATTTATAACTTAACATCTCTGTCTCCTATTGATCTGAGTATATTATAAAGAATAGCCAGTTAATTGAAGCATTATAGCACAGGCCTTTGTCAGATGGTATATTACGCAGTTTTTTTTCTGCTTCGAATAGTTCTCTCTGTTTTCACCATACCTGTGTTTGCATCACTGTAACCAATGAGCACCTGCATGTGTATGTGAATGTCCCTGACACCATTTCAGCCCAGATCTAAACTCCTGGCAGGACAAGCTCAAGCTCAATTCTCGCACTGAATTAAAAAGAAGTGAGTGAGGGACTGCAATATAAGAGGGAAAGAAAGAGAAACTTTAAAACTGTTCAATTGTTATGATGTGTAAAGACTGATATTGTTCTATAATCGTCTGAAACTGTTAAGTTATGATGTAAAACGGTTAACAAAGAAAAAGGGAAACTCAAGCAGCTGCTACACTTTATTTTATTTATCTAAAATTAAAACACTTTTAAGATGCACATATTTTCAAAAGCTATTTTATTTATTTTCTCTATCTTATTTTTAAATGCAGCCCGAGAGGAACATTACACATATCCACAGTATTTTACTGTATATCTGTATAGTTCAATGTTAATTGACAATAAATATTGTTGTTTAGAATTGTACTTTCTTTATTTGATTGGCAGTCAGTTGTTGATTACATGCAGACGTTGATAAAGCTACAGGCTACTTCAATATTTATCACACTAATTCATGAAGCAAGTTAGACACTTTGATGTTCCGGACCTTTGCATGGGGACATTTTCTCTAACTGGACCTCGTTGCATTTTAGTTGAATACCCCTGCTCTATACTTTGACTCAGAAACCTCATTTCAACTTTAAAATGTTACACATCTTTCCGACATTATTCGTGTAACACAACTTTTAAATCTGATTCTTACTTTTAGAGATATTAAACATTGTTCAGACCTTGGTACAGAGGCCTTCTTCAGATCTTAACATTAACTAGAGTGCGTGATGTCACAGCTAGAGTGTAGGAAATCTTGAAATTTGCCTTCATATATTTTCTTAAAACTGCCATAATTCCCAAACCCTACATTCCTGAGACATAATTTTCATGACAAACGTAGGAAAACATCCATTGTAATTTCAGGCTGATATTTCCTCACAGCAGCAGCCGCACACCTTTAGTTAATCTGCCAAAAAGGCCACATTATTGACCCAAAAGCTTCACGCTTTGAAATTTCACCGATATCTGTTACGGTTCTTCAACAAAACGTTCACATGTAAGATGTTTATCTCTCATTCAGAACAATGGAAACCTTTGATCTCTGGACACCTCGTTAGCTCAAATATAAACACCTGTGTCATGGAACACGATGATGTCATCACTCCAACTGACATGTTCAGAGCAGCAGACTTCAGATAAAGGTTAATGGTCCTGCCCTCAACAGCTCTACATCAATTATGTGGTGTCATCATATGCCGTTTCCATGGAAACGCATCCCTCGGATGCATTTCCATGGAAGATCAAGAGGGCGATCAAGAGAGAGAGGGCGATCAAGATTAATACATGAAGACTTGTGACTCGGACTTGACTTGGACTCTTCTTAGGTGACTCGAACTTGGACTCGAACACAGGCAATGATGACTCGGACTCGACTCGGACACTCCTTGGGTGACTCGGACTCGACTACGACTCTCCCTTGGTGACTCGCACTTGGACTCGGACTCGAAGAGTGGTGACTTGAGAGTGACTTGGACTCGTGAATTGGTGACTTGACTACAACACTGTCTTGGAGTAATACTGGACTCGAACTTGACTTTTAAGAAACATATTAAGAAAGTATCCAATACCAATAAATTCAACTTGCAACATTTTAAACAAATCAGACCTTTCTTAAATATCAATGCTGCAAAGTAATACCTCCACTGTATGATTATATCCCACATTGAATACTGTTTTACAAACTGGTCGTTTGCTTGTGCCACAAACCTGAAACCCATAGAACAGCTGTACAAGAGAGCTATCAAGGTGTTTGACAGAAAGCCAAATTCATACCACCACTGTACCATCCTTGAAAATAACAATTTCTTGAGTTTTGACAATTTTAAGTCTTTTAAAAGTATGTGTTTTATTTATAAATGTTTACATGGACTGCCAACCCCCCCCCCCCCCCGCCCCCCACTTAGGGGAATTCATCCACAGAAAACACACTGGACGCTGCACTAGGTCAGAAACCAGAAGAGACTGAAGTCCACCGTAGACGGACTACTTTTGGACAAAATGTCCTCTCCATTAAAGGCAGCTCACTCTGGAATAGCCTCCCAACTGAGATACGGGATTGTCCCACTCTCAATAGTTTTAAAGGTCAACTCAAAGAATGGTTAAGAAACAAACAGACGTGCAATCACCGCTCGATGCACTTTAACACAGGGGTATCTCCTCTTGCACTTTATGTAGCTCTTTTATCTTTTGCTATGCTACATTGTACTGCCATGTGGTAAATAGTTGTGTGTGTATGCTGCTCTTGCTCTTTTGCACTTTTTGCATATCATGTATTTTGTTTTTGCTATGTAATTTTCTTAAATGTTTTATGTGACGGACTGCGGATGGAAATGAGCTCAAAGCTAAATCTGGCACTGTTACGCTTAACACATTTGAATGTTTTAAGTGTTCATTGCTGTGCATTGTCCCTGCCAAATAAACGATTAGTCACAAAAGAGTCAAATGATTGAAATATAGTATATTTTTACCTGGGAAAACACAAGGGGGCAACAGAAAAGGCAAAGGGCAAGATATAGGAAATGGTCAAATGTATTTTGGTGATGTTTGATCATGTGTTTGTGAACACACACCTCCACACCTCCACCCCTCAGCTCAAAGACTTTAACTACCAATATTTATGAACATTTATGGATATATTTCGATTTTTTATTTTTAGCATTTATGGTTATTTTTTGCATCTATTTATAAACATGGTTATATTTAAACTTTTGTAATTTGTATATTAAAAGTTTATAGCCTGTAATATTGGTACATGTAATGTAATTATTGCAGTGCATTGTCATTGCTGTTTCCTCTGCTTTCATTGATTTGAGCCTATTGCTATTACTGCAGTTAGAGAAATACCCATGTACGATGACAATAAAGATGCTCTAATTTTACTCTGGGTCTTGCTACAGGCTGGAGGAATAGATATGGATAAAGACAGTAAATATCATCAGAAAGCAGAACTGTTCGACTGTGCAGAGCTATATCTGTTGTTGTTGCTCCCTCAGTATGACTATGGATGTTAAATAATGACTCACACACTTCCTCTGCACTCTCCTGGGTTTCCCACAATGCCTTGGGACAACCAACAGGAAAAGCAATCTGAATTTGTGGCTTTCATGGATCCACTTAATCACACACTGCAGAGTGTGATCAGAAGTGAAGCTACAGTATCTAACACACTTGTTAGTGTGTGTTGAGGTCTGGTTGCATTCAGAAACATGGTGGCTGTGTGTAGCCCAGCTCTACAACATTTCACTGATTAAACACACCTCTTGCAGCAGTAGACTAAATAACTGTCATCAAAGTTATTTCGAATTAATAACTTCACAACTCTGGTTTCAGATTGGTGCATGTATTTATTTAGGATGTCTTATAGGCCACAATGATAATGTACATAAGTACTATTTTGACATGTTTGTACTTTACTTGAATATTTCCATTTAATGCTCTGCTACATTTCAGAGGCAGATATTGGACTTTTACTCCACTACATTTATTTATCACTCACAGTTACTATTGACATGTTAAAACACATGATATGCTGATGTGATATAATGCAGTTATATTTCACACATCTAAATTGGCCCATATTGACAAACTACCAAAATGCTGTTACTTCTATGAAACCAGGATAATTTAATAAACATAACAATATGATACGGTGAAAATATCCATTCTGCAGGTGCAAGGAAACTGAGTTACTAATACTTTTGTACCTCATATGATTCTGAAATGGCCCATTGTGTAGAATTAATACTTTATGTACTTCAAGTATATTTTCATGCCAATACTGTCATACTTATACTGAAGTCAACATTTGAAATCGGGATGTTAACGTGCAGTGGAGTATTTTAAGACCATATTATTTGTACTTTTACTGAAGTGAAGGATCTGAGTACTTCTTCCAACACTGTTGACCAGGATTACTCAATAATTTAAGGGATATTTAAAGATGAACAGGTCTGCCAGGTTTCTTTGCTCTGAGGCAGGCTAATGAACCAGAGGGGAACTATTGAATAAAAAACAGTATACACTCAAATAGGTTCATGTTGGTGTTTAACGTGAAGGCCTAATGTCTATTATTCCAAATGAATTGTGAGGAGAGGAATATTTGGTTCGACTCATGCGCAGGTCGTAATTGAAGAAAACATATTAAATTGCCATCTTATTAAAAGGGGTTAGGCATCAAGTGTAAGTATGTTGTAGCTATTGGGGCAGACAGGCTTGAAGAACACCTCATACGGTGGATGATATTTTAGCATCCTGTTGTGCTGACCTGAGGCCAGTCTGCTGCTGTCACATGCTCACACTCGATCACAGCCATCAATAATGGATCGAGGCTGGGCAGACCCTTATCGGCTTACAGCTGCCCTGCTCATCGCAATCACATACAAGTCAACCTGAGTTCCTGCATTTGTTCTCTAAAACGACACATTCTGCTTTGTGAGTGTTGGATAAATCGCAGGATGGCCCGCAGCTAGATCCCGTGCAGCGGGATGCAGCTCCAGTGTGACGGAGTACGGTCAGAGTACCGTCAGACAACCGGGGCTGCTCGGTGCTCGGTGTCTGCGGGAGAGGATGCGGGTTACCTGCACTGCTCGGGTGAAGAAGACCCCCGCTCCAGAAGCCAGTTTTTTCACGTTGAAATCCATGGTGTCGCGCTGAGCTGAGCATACAGGAGGCAGGGAGTGAGTGTTCCAGCAGAGGATCTCCGGATAAGCTGAGAGGATGAGGACAGACGCAGCACTGAAGCTAAACCTCTTCACGGACGATCGGAAATCTACTCTCCGCCCTGCGTTTAAAGAGACCGCACGCTGCACGTCACATCCTCCCGGCTCCTGCAGCGTGTCCTGTGCTCCAATTTATTATACATAATACATCTCTTATTATACATCCATGCTCTAACCGTGCAGGCTTCACCAGGCTGCACTGACCCTCACTGGGACTCCGGATGCACACCCTGCTAACTGAATACAATGTCCTATCCATGTCCGTGGTTACTCTGAAGAAGGCTAAACTCAGTTTCTTTGGTCCCAGAAATGTCTCAGATCTCTCCAACTATCTGCAGCTAAAGGCCGCTACACCAGGGGCGCCGGAAGCAGGGGGGCCACTTTATAGCCCTGCCCCACATTTTCGCAGCGGCGAGTGTGCGCAGAACACTGAACATCCCGTTTCAATAATTCCCCTCTACTCTAAAGGCGCGTCTAAAAAGAACGCGATCTGATCTAGCTGTGTATATTTTTGTTATTTTTGCAAATTGAGGAGATGATAAGACAATCTCATTAGCTACAGGCAGCGACAGAGGCTCATATTGCATTAGGTAAAATAAAGCAGGCGAACATAACAGGAATAATATGTACATTTTAATCCAATCAAAGAGGACATTGTCACACCATTCAAATGTATCCATGTACATTACAACCAATACAAAAGCTTAGATTTGTTTATTTGTTACGTTGTTCTGTGTCAGCCGTTAACCTAGATCAGTGGTTCTCAAACTTTTTCTGTCAGGCCCCCCCTTTGGAGAAAAAAGAAAAGTCGGGGCCCCCCCAACAAAAATAGTCAAGTTATGGGCCAAGTTAACATTTATTAAAATACATCAATATGAATCTGAGCATTCCTTTGCTAGAACAGTGGTAATAAAACAATGCTCCATAAGTATGTGTGCTCAAAAAAAAAAAACATGATACAATTGTGGATCCCTTTGCTAGAACAATAAGTTATAATACTTTGCCACTTTGCAATCTGTGCAAAAAATTGAAAAGAAAGAAAATGCTGATATTTGGCAAAAAAGTGTGTCTCACATTAGTGGCTGCAATGAGCCTGTTTGGCACTGCACATTTCCTCAAAACGGGGTTGCAGGCTCAGTGGCGGTGCCAGAGATTTCTTTTGGGGGTGCTGTGGGGTAGCTTGACGTTTCATAGAGGGTGCTCAAACATTTAGGGTTTCCCATTAACCTGTTAAGCCCTGAGCCTGTTTTTCAGGTCTCAGGCTCGAAAATGACATTCCCAGAACAAATGACCATATCTTCCATTTTAAAAGGGAAAAATTAATCATCTTTTTTCTCAAAGTAATGATAAACCTGTGAGTTGGATGTAGAAAAGTCAGAATCAATATAGATGTTTTTTATGTTAAAGAAAATTCAGATTGAACATAGTAAAAAACTGTAAATTATAGTGTCCGTCCAAAAAATATGTTTTACTTATAGTGAAAACTACTCTTGGATGATGGTAAGGTAGACTAAAAGCTTTAGGAATCCAAAGTACAAAATATAATAAGTACCCTGTATCAAGATTGATGGAAAACAAGTGAAATATGACCTTTTAAAGAGATTTAGCAAAAAAAACCACACTTCTGGGGTCATTTGGGTGGATTTTCCATATCTCTGGCCCCCCTTTGTCGATTTTGACGAATTAAATCTCTTTATAACCGCTAGAGCCAATGGAATCGAGGGAAAGTTCTACACACACAAACACGTTACCAAATAAGGAGTGAGAGTGACGCGTGGCCCAAACCGGAAAGTGCATACACTCTGTTGGCTACCATTGGCAGCTAAGTTTTTTTCTCCGATTTTTACATAAAAATTGAATTATGGATTATAAATAATTTTTCAAAGCGACAGACACATTATTAACCTATGGATTAACAGATTCAGCCGCGTTTTTTCTCATTTTAATGCCATTGAACAAGTCTTTTGATCAGATTGACAGCTACGGTGAGACGATCTCCCGTAAAAGCTCCGTAAAGGTAGGTGTTGTGATATCTGTGCTTGCTTCCCCTGTCGCGAGTTCGGATCGCTCAGTGATGATACTATACCTATATAATCTGTGGAGTCTCAGCTTTAATCGGATATATTGTATGTGCATCTACGATAAGTAATAAGGGTATCTTTTATCTTGAGTTCTGTGCCAAAGTGCATTAGCATTTTTCGCTCAGGGGTCATTTAGATGCTTCTTATGAGACTTGTGTTTTGTTTTGGTAAAAATGGTTTGTATCGTCATTTAGCTGAGATTCTTCCCGTTAATCTGGTATAACACATTAATAGGTTTTTAAATATTAAGATGCCCTGAGACAGTGTTGTGAAAAAAAAAATACCCGCCGAAGGGGTCTTTGGGAATTAACCAACCTGATCTCACCAGAATGCGTGACTCCACCACGACTCCTTAACACCACATTGCGTGGTGGAGCCACGAACTTTGTTACATTTACGTGTCGGCACCATGCAAACAACCCCTATGTAAAGTGAATGAGGCTCCTTTGTCGTGGTGCACATACGCATTTCTACAACGTCCCACAGTGAGCTTTTATTCTATAAAACCTTTTTAAAATCTACTTTATAGGTTGTAGTAACTCACGGGAGACTTCTTTTATTTTATTTGTATTCATAATAATTTTTATTTTTCGTCAGAATGTAAAAATTACATTAGTTACGAATTTTTGTTCTCAACAAACAGTGCATTGTGTGTAATGCAACTATGATATTTATTAAATTAGTTCGTTTTTAAGGAAGGCCAGAGCTTCAGCTGTGTCAAATAGATTGTTCCCTTTAGCTAACGTTATTTAAAAGATAATGATCATGTCCCCTATATTGTATTACGAGCGTCCATTCCCATTGGATAACGGAGAATTTTACACCCGGAACTAAGTATTCTCCTTACTGTCGATTGATTTTACAGTGATATCTGCACTACTCATCAACTAAAAAAAAACAAATTATACTTGTTAATTACACAACATTGATTGGTTTGAATTGTGTACAATGCTTTTGTATTTTTCCCCTTCGATTCGGAGTAACAAATATTTTTTCGGAGTTTTTGGATACACTACCCTACCCAGAATCCTCAGCTATCGTTTGGGACTACACCATGTGCTTAGCTTGACAAACCCTTTATATATACAGTGGTCGTTTCTCAATCGCGAGGAAACTGGCTTCCAAGCCAATATTTCAAGGATACTGCGTCATCGAGTGCCGCCGAAGGACTGTTCCAATCTCCAGCATACTTGGAATTCCACCGAGGCCACGTCCTTGGTTTGGGGGTAATTTCGAGGCTGCACATGGGTAGACTTTGCGTCCTTCAAATCCCCACAATGCTTTGCGCACGGACCAATTTCAAAAACCCTTGCGGAGAATGGCTGAACCGACGCAGCACAGCACACATTTAAATGTAAGTATGTAGTGGCGTAGAACATGTGTTGGTAAATATGTTACTTTGTTGCATTTGTGAAGGATTATTTGAATTATTTGAAGTATTAAAGTACCGTGTTATGGCAGGAAAGTTCAATCTAGTATATTCATTTTAAAGTCACCTTATATATATTCATGTGTGTTAAATTTGAAGGGACAAAGTATATTTTCCCTCCCCAATATATTGGGGTGAAGTCTTTGTGTTCAGAGAGGGATGTGAGCAGGGGACATCCTTATTTGGGGATAGCTCCAAAACACTGGAATGTTTCCCTCATAAAAGAAGAGTACACATGCTTAGGGCAAATGTGTGTGTTTTCATTGCAGTAAATATATGTGCTGCGTGATTACTGTTCAACTATACCTCTGTTTTTATTCTTTCATGTGTGGGTACTAAATGGCTACAAACATTGTGGAGAAATTAGCTTAAACATGTGTTATTACTCTATATGAAATGGAAGCAGCTTTTATGACAGGGACGAGAGAGCTGGGGGAGGGGACATTCTTCTTAAGATTTTCAGCATGTCAATTATCAGGGAAATCTACTTGTTTTAAATAGATGTGTGTGGTTAATTACTTTGTATTAATAATAACAGTATGTGTAAAGGAAGCTGGAAATATGCAATGTGAAACCTTTTATTTGAAGTAAAGATGTGAACAATAGCTCAAATGGCTGGAAAGGCTGCAGGACAAATGAGTGTGTTCTCTATATTGGGCCTGTGTGAAGTTTGACTATTTGAAAAGCATCTCTAATACTGCTTAAGAGCATAGGTAATGTGTTCCTCGTTATTATTGATATGAAAGTCATTTACATGTATTACGTATATTTAGCCAATTATAACAACTATATCTTAAAACATACTTTTAACTGGTGTGTGGTAACCTGAGGGGGGGGAAGATGGACACAGGGACAAAGAGCCATAAAGGGGATGTGTGTGTGCTGGCTGCAAGATGTGAAATAAGATAAGGAAACTTGTTGTTTAGAGCAGGTTCGTTCCAGACACAAAAAGTATCTGGTTTTCGTCAAACTGAAAGAGACTTTTTGTTTCTGGGTTTCTTCTGCTGTGTCACGCTGATTGGGCATGACAGGCCATGTGTTGGTCTCTCCCAATGAGATGACCTCTGGGGGAAAACATCCACACACCTCCTCCTGTGTTTTTAGTATGAAAGCCTGTGTTTTCCTTTGGTTCGATCTCTTTTTCTTCAGGCTGACCAGAGAGTGAGACAGGAGAAAGAGCAGGAAGTACTTCCTTTGTATTTGTATTATTACTTTGTGTCATTAAAACAAGATTATTGTTTAACTTGCATTCTGGTGTTTCTTAATCCCTTCCTTTTTACGAATTTACCCAGCTTACCAAACGACACGCGGAGACGAGGTTGGTTTTAAACATCCTCAATCTCCAACATTTGTTATGACCAAAAATGTGTTCCATGAAAGTAAAGCAAGTTCATAATTAGATAGACATCGTGAGGTATTTATTTTCGGTACAGTTTATGTTGAAACCGTTAGAGAGAGTGGCACACTTGTTAGCCTGTTCCATTCTTCTTTGTTCTCCGAAGCCGTGGCTTGGAAGTATACTTGCTTCGTTTCTGAAGGAAGTGACTCGGAAGTATGCGACTACCAAGCCAGTATCCTCGCGATTGAGAAACGGCCAGTATCCTCGCGATTGAGAAACGGCCAGTCCAGCGCCATATAGACTGAGAGTTACGTCATCTCCGTTCACTCCAATGGACCACTTTTTTACAGCAATTGCGGATCGTGGAGCCTCTCAATCGTTCCCCGGAAGTTAGCGCCAAGGCTAGCAGAGCTGTAGAGTTGCAGCATAATAGACCATTCGTGAAGGACTTTTAAAGGTAAGAAGAAGTTTAAAGATTTATATTGCGGATATTATCAGTACATCTGATTCAAATTAACATGTGTATTAAAGGATGTCAGTGGATTATCCCTAAATTAGTAAATTTAGGGAACGTTTACAGATAACAGATTAAGCTACCAGATCAAGTTAGCAACACACGTTGAACAGCCTTTTAATTGTAAATTCCGTTCTCTTAATGTCATTTCGTCCAACATTGTTGAATTAGAGAAGAGGGGATTCTAAACGGGATTGTATGCGGGGGTGGAGGGAGTTCAATATTAGATAAATATAACTTTGGTGCGTGTAAGAGTGAGTGTTTTTAGCAGAGCCATATTGTGTCCTTGTGAATATGTTGATTTTTACCTGTCTTTATTATGTTGCAGCTCAGACTGCGGTCAAGCCAGCCTCCACTCGGGAAATCCTAGTCAAGCCAGCCCGCACGTGATATTGCGGTGCGCGAATATCCTATGCATTACAGTATAGTGAAAAAAGATTCATCCCTCTGTGTTTAGATGAGAATAAAACAAAAACTGTCCAGTATCAAAGACTCATTTCACTTCAAGGTGATAGTAGGACATCCCATCTAGTCACTCAGAAAAAATCAGGACATTCTGATGTAGAGTTTCAAAATAAAAGACCTTTGAAATCTCTATTGTATGAGCTATCATCCCTGTTTTTAGATGAGAATAAAACAAAAACTATCCAGTATCAAACACTCATCTCACTCCAGGGTGATAGCGGGACACCCCATCTAGTCCCTCAGAAAAAATCAGGACATTCTGATGTACAGTTTCAAAATAAAAGACCTTTGAAGTCTCATATATGAGCTATCATCCCTGTTTTTAGATGAGAATAAAACAAAAACTGTCCAGTATCAAATACTCATCTCACTCCAGGGTGATAGCAGGACACCCCATCTAGTCACTCAGAAAAAAATCAGGACATTCTGATTTAGAGTTTCAAAATAAAAGACCTTTGAAGTTTCATATATCAGCTATCATCCCTGTTTTTAGATGAGAATAAAACAAAAACTGTCCAGTGTCAAAGACTCATCCCACTCCAGGGTGATAGCAGGACACCCCATCTAGTCACTCAGAAAAAATCAGGACATTCTGATGTAGAGTTTCAAAATAAAAGACCTTTGAAATCTCTATTGTATGAGCTATCATCCCTGTTTTTAGATGAGAATAAAACAAAAACTATCCAGTATCAAACACTCATCTCACTCCAGGGTGATAGCGGGACACCCCATCTAGTCCCTCAGAAAAAATCAGGACATTCTGATGTACAGTTTCAAAATAAAAGACCTTTGAAGTCTCATATATGAGCTATCATCCCTGTTTTTAGATGAGAATAAAACAAAAACTGTCCAGTATCAAATACTCATCTCACTCCAGGGTGATAGCAGGACACCCCATCTAGTCACTCAGAAAAAATCAGGACATTCTGATGTACAGTTTCAAAATAAAAGACCTTTGAAGTCTTATATATGAGCTATCATCCCTGTTTTTAGATGAGAATAAAACAAAAACTGTCCAGTATCAAATACTCATCTCACTCCAGGGTGATAGCAGGACACCCCATCTAGTCACTCAGAAAAAATCAGGACATTCTGATGTACAGTTTCAAAATAAAAGACCTTTGAAGTCTCATATATGAGCTATCATCCCTGTTTTTAGATGAGAATAAAACAAAAACTGTCCAGTATCAAATACTCATCTCACTCCAGGGTGATAGCAGGACACCCCATCTAGTCAATCAGAAAAAAATCAGGACATTCTGATTTAGAGTTTCAAAATAAAAGACCTTTGAAGTTTCATATATCAGCTATCATCCCTGTTTTTAGATGAGAATAAAACAAAAACTGTCCAGTGTCAAAGACTCATCCCACTCCAGGGTGATAGCAGGACACCCCATCTAGTCACTCAGAAAAAATCAGGACATTCTGATGTAGAGTTTCAAAATAAAAGACCTTTGAAATCTCTATTGTATGAGCTATCATCCCTGTTTTTAGATGAGAATAAAACAAAAACTATCCAGTATCAAACACTCATCTCACTCCAGGGTGATAGCGGGACACCCCATCTAGTCCCTCAGAAAAAATCAGGACATTCTGATGTACAGTTTCAAAATAAAAGACCTTTGAAGTCTCATATATGAGCTATCATCCCTGTTTTTAGATGAGAATAAAACAAAAACTGTCCAGTATCAAATACTCATCTCACTCCAGGGTGATAGCAGGACACCCCATCTAGTCACTCAGAAAAAATCAGGACATTCTGATGTACAGTTTCAAAATAAAAGACCTTTGAAGTCTCATATATGAGCTATCATCCCTGTTTTTAGATGAGAATAAAACAAAAACTGTCCAGTATCAAATACTCATCCCACTCCAGGGTGATAGCAGGACACCCCATCTAGTCACTCAGAAAAAATCAGGACATTCTGATTTAGAGTTTCAAAATAAAAGACCTTTGAAGTTTCATATATCAGCTATCATCCCTGTTTTTAGATGAGAATAAAACAAAAACTGTCCAGTATCAAAGACTCATCTCACTTCAGGGTGATAGCAGGACACCCCATCTAGTCACTCAGAAAAGATCAGGACATTCTGATGTACAGTTTCAAAATAAAAGACCTTTGAAGTCTCATATATCAGCTATCATCCCTCTGTGTTTAGATAAGAATAAAACGAAATCTCTCCAGTATCAAAGACTAATTTCACCGTAGCAGGACACCCCATGTAGTCACTCAGCAAAAATCAGGACAATCTGATATATTGGCTATAATCCCTCCCATCTAAAAACAGGGATGATAGCTCATATATGAGACTTCAAAGGTATTTTATTTTGAAACAGTACATTAGAATGTCCTGATTTTTTCTGAGTGACTAGATGGGGTGTCCTGCTATCACCCTGGAGTGAGATGAGTATTTGATACTGGACAGTTTTTGTTTTATTCTCATCTAAAAACAGGGACGATAGCTGATATGAGACTTCAAAGGTCTTTTATTTTGAAACTGTACATCAGAATGTCCTGATTTTTTTCTGAGTGACTAGAGGGGGTGTCCTGCTATCACCCTGGAGTGAGATGGGTCTTTGATACTGGACAGTTTTTGTTTTACCCTAGTTGGCGTATTCCTTTGAGGGGGGGGGGGGCTGATGGTTCACCTCACAAGAACACTGCTTTCGGGGACTCAGGTTCGCCCTCTAATAGTTCCTTCACTGACATGAAAAGTTGTGTTCTGTTCCCAAAGGTTTAATGTAGGGGGACAGACACAGTAGAAAAGAATGACAGTAGTTAATAACTACTGTCATAACTACTAGTTATGCTTCAAATGTCTTACGTATGTTGATCTTTTTTATATAAGATCAAAAGGGGGAAATTAAGGATTATTTGAATTATTTGAAGGATTAAAGTAACATGTTATGGAAGGAAAGTTCAATAAGGTGTAATTCTGGTATATTCATTTAAATGTCACCTTATATAGAATGTGTGTTAAACTTGTGATTTCTGCCTTGAGTGACTTCTGCCTTGCAGATACCAAGAAGAGGCCCCTTGAGTCTCTGTTAATTATCAATAGTCCTTGCAATTAACAGGCGAATTCCCAGAGACATTTTCCTTAGATATAATGCAGTTAAATTATTGTTAGTTAATGATGCACATCCTGCAGGCCTTGAGAATTGAGTCACACAGTTAAACGAGACCATAGTCCTTTGTTCTCATTTTTAAATGTATTCATTCCAGATAGCTGACTTTTAGGTGAGAAGAAGGTCAGGGAAGACCTTAGGGCATGGGAACAGTTAACTTCTGTTGGTTGACTGATCCTGTGGCCGTCATGGGACGATGGCGTTTGGATATGTACAAGTATGGCTTTCATAAAGAAAAACAGGTGAATGTTGTGTGATAAGATACATGATAGGATGTGTGTGTGTGTTGAAGATGTTTAGGGGGAATGAGTATGTGTCCTGTCAAAGAGTCCTCTGTCATGACTCCAAATCATTGATTGGGGACTGCCAGAGGGCAGAGAGGGACAGAAACACACACACACAAACACAAACACACGCACAGAAGCAACAGATAGAATCAACAAACTGCTGACTCACTGCCTGGGGTCCCGCCCAGAAGTGAAACCGACCAATGGAACACTGCCAACTCACTGGCTAGCTCGCTCAGAAGTGAACTCGCCAATAACAAATAGCTAGGGAGGAGCAAGCGATACAACTCCTCCCCACCTGTGTATAAATGTTGTGATCATTTTGAAGATCGGCGCTCTTGTTTTTTGACTGGCCGTTCCTGAGACGTGTCTCACGCGATGGTAGAACTTGGGCCCGGAGCATTCTGCATTTTGAAATTGCTGTTGCAGAGTGCTTCGTGATTAGGTGATTGGGTGATGTATTGTATGTTTTACCATTAAAACAGATTATTGTTTAACCCTTATCCTGGCTGCTTTGAATTTGTCCTTCTTTTGAGAAACCGCTCATATAGGAACGGCGCGGAGCAGAGGTTCTGCCCCAACAACACCCACTGCGTTGGGGAGCTGCATGAGGGAGGAAACAGTCTTGGTCCTAAATATTTCCTCAATCTGGTGAATGAAGTCAAAGGCTTCTTGGGAGGGACGACAAAGAGCACCTGCCTTGAAGTCTTTTTAAGTCCACTAACAAGCTGTTGTCACCAGAAGGACTCTCATCATGGTGCTCTGTTGCAATTTAGCATTTTTCACAGATGCTGGCAAACTTGATGATTTTGTGGACGATGTAGCCTGCAAGATGGAAGAGAATACATTTCTCAGTTTTTGTGAGGTCAGGTTGCTCTGTTCACCGCCATCAGCTGTTCCACCCTGACTGATGGAGTGATTTTTGGCTCCCCTGTGTCCAGGAAGTCTGCAAAAAGCTACTGTGGTCTTCCTGATAGCTCCCAGAGCTGATGGTGGTGAGGAACTGCCCCAAAGATATGATCAGTGTGAGAAAAAGTTTTTAGAGAGTACTTGTCCATGGACAAGTGAGTTTGGCAATTTACTTGTCCGAATACATTTTTCACTTGTCCAGAATGGACACAAATTGGGGCCACTGGAATCTTCTTCTTCGCCATCGTATTTTACATTGACCCACGGTTTTTACGACACTGCTAATGTAAGTGAGCGGTAAGATTTTGACTGCATCACACATAGAGTTGGGTATCGTTTGGATTTTAACGATTCCGGTTCTGCATTTTGATTCCAGTTATTTTCGGTTCTCGATTCCGGCTCTTTGAGAGGGTAAAAATAAGTCCCATGACAAACTGGGAGAAAAATATATTTATGAAAACATTAAGTCAAATCTGTATTCCTATTTACAAATGACTTCATACTGTTTAATTTCTTACGGCTATTGAATACAATTATATAAAAATAATCTCTGAATTGTTTAGTTAGTTCTAAGTGGTGCAGTTTGAGAATGTACAATTGGCCCAGTCTCCTCTGATGTTACACTGCAACCTGCCTGTGAGACAGAGTCCAACCACACAGTCTGTGTGTCCAACACATGTCCTGCAACACACATGCTGCAACCTGCTTGTGAGACAGGGTCCAACCACACATGTCCAAAACATAGGCCTAATAATAATAATAATAATAATACATTATATTTATAGCCTATAGGGCTAGCGCTTTTCTAAAACTCAAAGACGCTTACACATGTCCTGCAATACACATGCTGCAGCTGCCCAGCTGCTCACTGTTTGTAAAAGTAAATAAATAGTATTTTCATTTCAATAATGTACTTTCTATACCCTGCTTCATAAACAATACTGACATCCCCCAAGTTTGACAAAGATGAGGCTGTTAAACGGGCAGCGGATCCGCTGTGCGTAGAAAGAGAGAGAGAGCTGCGGTCCACGGGGCTCGGCCTCGCCTTCTGTCCTCACAACTCTTATCAATCCCGGAACCGGACAATTGTTATTTCTTGTTCCTACTCGGAACCGAGTTTTGCTTCCCAACCCTGCCACCGTGCTACACTTCCCGTCCCGCCCCGCCCCGCCCCCATCTACATAAAGCGGCGAGATGCATTTCCTTAGGAATCGACAAGCAGAACCAAAACTAACATTTCCAAACTAACAATGGCGGACACGTACAATTTGCGAATGAGTTCTGCCTTTTGTAAACTGAATTTATCAATCATTTGACAATAAATCAGGGCGAAAAACGCCACTTGTCCACCGGACAAGTTAATTGAAAGATCTACTTGTCCGATATTGTAAATAACACGTCCCGGACGATGGGACGTGTACTTTTTCGCACACTGTATGATTCTCAGTGCATGATCGAATTCCACTGGAGTTGGGACAGGATTTTTAGACCTCACACAGCTGAATGTATTTTCAAGGCAGTCTTGTGTGAACCTTGACGTTAACACAAATCTGTGTCCTTGTGTAAGCATCTCCTCTTGTATGGCCAAAATTGATGTTGTTGCCATTATCACCCCTGTTTGAACAGGCTTCCAACCTCCCTTTTGACCTATCTTTATCCCACGAAACAGATGGACGATGTTCTGGAGGACGGTGATGGCCTTTTGGTACTCCTCCATCTTGAGCCTGCTCAGGGCTGTAATTGGATGGCGGGATGACATGAGATCAAACCAACGATCAACTTGCTCCAGGAACCACGCTGTCGTCAGGTAGGACAGAGGATGTGGCACCGATGTTTTATTTTGGTCCACCCCAAAGGATTTCCACATGGCTCGGTTAGGGCTACCCATGTCGGTGGTGACATCAATCACATGTAGCCCTATGGATGCTGCCCTCTGTATTATATCAATAATGATTGGCCTGTACTCTGCTCCATTGGTAGAATTGCCAGTGTAATGATATGCCACTACTTGCTTCCACCGTGTTGTGTTTCCAGCCAACATAAACACACAAGCATGTGTTGCCACTCCAGTGTGAACTGGTAAAGTCACATCACCGTACAGTTTGCCTGTAATCATGTCCAACTCCACACTTGGTGTGATTGCCATTTCATCCAAGTTTAACACACACTCCCTTTCAAGGTCTGTCAATCTATCTGCCTTCAATTCTAGGAAATCAAAGACCTCTGTCAACACGCCAGACTCAAACTTAACACATTGCATCCTTCTTTGCAGTGTCCTTATTCCTGGAAGGGGAATCTGCAATTCCTGCAGAGTTTTGTAACCCGTTGGTCCACACGCAAAGTGAATGTTTAAAGCCTTATTAATTGTCTCATTGCTCCATTTCATCCCCTTCTGTGGTGAGTCTGCCTAATGCCTTAAATTGGTCTTTTGAAAACGTTTTCTTATATTTCTTGTCCCTAATTTTCATTGTTTTCTTGAGAGCTGCATTTTCCTTCCTGCTTTTTCTTAGTGCAGCCTTTGCTTTTTTGGTGATTCCTTCTTGGCTCTTTAAGTTTCTCTTTAATTTTTTTAATAGATCTGTTTGACTGGCTGCTGGTTCCTTCGTATGCTGACTGGCTGCTGGTTCCCTTGTATGCTGACTGGCTGCTGGTTCCCTCGTATGTTGACTGGCTGCTGGTTCCCTCGTATGCTGACTGGCTGCTGGCTGAGTGGGTGGTGTCCGCCCTCCCTGTCTCTCCTCACTAGCCATGTCCTCTCTTTCTTCACCCTCACTTTCCTTTCTCTCAGTCTCCTCATCCCTTCTTCCCTCAATCTTTGAGACTAATGTAAGTAGAAGACATGGCACTGTACATTTTCGAACATTTAAAATATTATACCACTTAAAAATAAGAAATATTACTTTTGTTACTAAGAGTTCATACTTATACCTGTGTCACCTTTCACACTATAGCTGTGATCATGAGCTATGGGCTTTGTAGATACAGGTCCCGGGGTGAATTGTGGTGCAGGGGCCCTTCTCTTTTTGACCACAGGGCGATGCACAAAGATGGTGGGTATAGCCTCTGCTCTCAGCTAGGGCTGAACGATATACCGTGTCATGGCGATAACCGCGATATGCCCATGCGCGGTTTTCACACCGCAGGGACGTGCGGTTTTATCAATTTTTTATAATGTAAAAAAATATATATTTAAAAAAATAATAATGTTTAGGACCTGCGATATTAAGTAGGTACATTAACTCAAACACGTCATGTTACAATTATTTTGCTGCTTGCTACAAAAGGAAAACTTGCGCGGCTCTCATGTCAGGGGTCCTTGAGTGAGTGACATGCAGGCTCTGCATCACAGCAGGCCCCGCCCCGCTAGTTTGCAGACGATCAAAAACACGGTAAAAAATGAGCTCGGCACAGGAGGACGAGAATGAAGATTTAATTTGAAAAAGAAAAGCAACATCTGCCATCTGGGATTATTTTGGTTACAAAAAGCTTGATGTTGACCAAACAAAGGTACTTTGTAGACAGTGCCATGCAGTTGTTTCGGCAGCCCGAGGCAACACGTCGAATTTACTTGTCCATTTGAATAGACACCACAAATCTCTGTATGACGAGTGCAGAGTCAGATCTGAATGCCTCCCACAGCGAAAGCAAAAAACTATTTCAGATGCCTTTGCCGGTGTTACACCATACGAGAGAGATTCAAAACGGCATAAAGACATCACAGATGCCATAACATTTCACCTGGCAAAAGACATAGTACCAATTTACACCGCTACCAAAGAGGGTTTTAAGAAAATGATCCGCTCACTTGATAAGCGGTACGTTATACCGTCACGCACCTATTTTTCTCAAGTCGCCATTCCCGACCTTTACAAGAAATGCAGGGCAAAAGTTGAAAAAGAGCTGTCAAAAGTGGAATACTATGCTGTTACAACGGACTTGTGGTCCACCCGGACAACGGAGCCGTACATAAGCCTGACGGTGCACTTTATTGATGAGGACTTCGAACTGAAAAGTCGCTGTTTGCAAACTGCATTTTTCCCAGAAAATCACACAAGTGAGAACATCGCAGCGGGGCGGAAAGAAGCGGTGGCTGCTTGGGGCCTGGATGAGACACGTCAAGTCTGTATAACAACAGACAATGCTTCAAATATGGTGAAGGCTGCCTCCCTGAACAAGTGGACCAGGCTGCAGTGCTTGGCCACAGACTTCATCTTGCAGTTGGTAAGCTACCCCCGCCAACGCTTTATTTACTAAGCTGTGTCTGTATCGTGTGTTTCTTTTTTTAAATAACCTTTATTCAGGGAAGTGTAACAGAGTAATGCTATCTTTTTCAGGAGTGCTTAACATCCTGTCCTGAAATGCAACAGTTTTCTTAATTAATCAGTTTCATAAATGTTACGTTTTATAAGCAATTCATTGTTGAAGGCAGCTAATTTCAAACCACACACACAGATTAATCTTTACTTTTTATTTATTTATTCCCCCTTAGAAAATGCAGTGAAAAAGGATGGCCGCATCAACCATACTGCAAGTGTGTGCAAGAAGCTGGTGGGTCACTTCTCTCACAGCTGGAAGGCCAGAAGTGTTCTTGAAAAAGCCCAGAAGGAACTCAATCTGCCATCACATTCCCTCATATCAGAATGCCAAACAAGATGGGGCTCCAGGCAGATGATGATCAGCAGGATACTGGAGCAGCAGAAAGCTTTAAGTCAGGTCCTGTCTGTGGACAAGAAGCTGCGGCATCTAATTCCAAACTGGCAAGATATAGATGTCCTGGAATCTGTCAGCAAGTCCCTGGGCCCATCGCTGGAGTTCACAGACGCACTTTCAGGGGAAGACTACGTTAGTGTCTATGTGAAGCCAGTTCTTCACCTGTTCAACTCGTCAATGCTGCTAATGCGAGAAGAAGACACAGACCTGAGCAAGAAGTTGAAGAAAGAGATGAGGGACTACCTGAACGAGAAATATGAAGATGAAGATACTCAGAAGCTGCTAGATATGGCATCTTGTTGGGACCCCCGGTTCAAGATGGACTTCATCACTGCAGACAGCAAGCCCCAAGTCAAGGCCAGAGTGACATCGGAGATGATGACGACAATCATGACAGGAGACTGCAGCTGCAAGCTGCAGCACTGAAGTGGAGTGTGAAGTGGCTGGCACGTCCCAAAGAAAGGCAAGAGGTCTTTGGGAAGTTTCTTTAAACAGAGCGAAGCTGCAGCAAAGGCTGATTCGTCTCAGTACCTAAAGGATGCTGTGGAAGCAGAGTTAAACAGCTACCTGCTAACACCTTCAATAGACAAAGAGGAAGATCCACTTGCATGGTGGAAAACGCACAAAGCAGTCTTTCCACAACTCGCCAAGCTTGCCCGCAAGTACCTATGCATACCTGCTACAAGTGCCCCCTCAGAGAGGCTTTTCAGCACAAGTGGCAACATTGTCACTTGCCAACGTTCTTGTCTCAAGCCTGCATTAGTGGATAGACTAGTATTCTTGGCCAAAAACCTCTAAGCCTGATTGAGCAATGCATACAGATGCTTAAAAAGTCAAATTATTATATTTGACTACATTATGCAACAGTTGAAATTGTGAAAAAGAAATTTTCAGATTGATTTAACTGCTAGGTGCTCTGTTCAGAAAGAAAGCAGATCTTTATTTGTTTAGGCTAGCCATGATGACCAAGAACACTTAGTTTTACTTTGCACTGACTGTTTCTAAGACATTTTGATTTAAAAAAAGGTTTGTGAAACACAATGGTTCACAAGTTGATATTGTTATGTAGTAGTTAAAGTTATTTGTTTTATGACAAATATTTATTTTAAGTTGTAATTTTGTAAACCACTCAGGGAGCTGGTGTATAGCTGTTCTTAATTTTATTTGTATAATGTTGTTTAAAAGATGTCCACTACTGTGCTGCTATTTGCACAAAAAAGGTTTTAATTGTGGAATAAAAAGTTAAATTACCTATTTTGTCACGTATGTTAATTCCCTAATGTGAAAATTAAGCTTCCTATAGTTTAATGTAATACGTTTAATCTCTTGGATCCCTTCTAGACACCACTCTTCTTCATTCACAGATGAACCCCCTTATTTGAGGGTAAGCAACCTGCATTATCATGACATGTTAGATCATGACTTAAGGTATGATGAGTCAACCAGTTAAGATCCAGACGTCCGTGACTAAAATCCTTCATCTGGTTAAATATAGTTAAAAAAACGCAATATAAAAAAAAGAAGGTATGAATGTATCTTATGTGGATAAATTGTATATATATATATATATCTATAATATAAATAATATATAGATTAACTCAGACGATTGCTAAAAAACATCAGGTAGGATTTTCTGTGAAATGGCAAGATGGGTGGGAAGAGGGAGGGACGGGGTGGCATGGGAAAGGGATTTCCTATATTTTTCTCTTTTTGTATTGTCTATATAATTTGTATCTGTATAAATCCCTTTTGTGAGGGCAAAAAAAATAAATAATAAAAAGTTGGTCACAAAAAAAACGCAATATATACCGCAGGGGAAAAAAACCCGCAATGTCAGTTGTTTTCAAAACCGTGCAGCCCTACTCTCAGCCTAGTCTTGCCCTTTTTTGTCTTGTCAAACTGGTCTGCATCAAAATGTGCCTGCGGAGTGACTTGAGGTTACTTCACACACAAAACAACTCAGTTGTGTCTGCCCACATACATATTCCATAGTGGTTGAATACACAGTATTAGGAAACACTTTATACTTACTGGACATGTTATACTCATTACATACTGTATATAAAATATGTCCAAGAATGTGAGACAACTTTATGGAAATTCATATCACATCTGTTACTGATGCCATTTGTCATACTTTGTTAAACTCACAAATAATAAAGTTCCATAACTTCAGTTGGGAACAAAGACCACACCTTATCTCCTCATGGCAATTTCCCATCCAATAGGTGTGCTACAGTGGCGGCTGGTGGAAAATATTTTTGGTGGGGCTATGGAAATGGTGACAAAACCATACTAGGGCATTTAAAATCAGGAGACTAAATACGAACTCTGTGTGTGTGTGTGTGTGACATCCCAACTAGGGGAAGAGGAATGCAACACACACCAGTATGTAATTGGTAATAATTACAAGTGTTTATTTTAAACAGCTGGTCAAACAAAATGGCAGGAATGTAGCCTGGAACAAACAAAAAGGGCCAAAAACACCAGTTTGAATAACAAACAAAAGAGGCCAAAAGGGCGCAAGTTTAAATCGGCAACCAAACTAAGGGAGGACTCTCAAAAGTCAGTCCAAAGACATACAGGGAAAATAAATACTAATATACTAAATAAAGAACAAAACCTCACTTTAAAAGTGGTACAACTAACACAAATAATCTATACAAAAACACAACTAAACTACAGGCAACCGTCACAGAATCCTAAGCTACTCTAAACACTAACTAAGCTACTCCAGACACTACTAATCAAACCAGTTTACCCACAGAACAAAGAGCAAGTAGCGAGAGGCATCTGTCCACATACAGAGCCTCCAGAATGATGATTGTCCCCAAGCTTTGTAATAAATCTCCAGTAGGTGTGCGCCGGCTGTGCTGTGATTGGAGTGCGTCGGGCCCGGCGTGCTCCAATCGCAATCTTCAGTGGCGGACCAGGAGATGGCAGTCAATGCCGGGAGGGCAACCGCACAGCTCATTTACATAGAACACACACAGCTGGAAACACTCAGACGACCAGGAAGGCAGCAGCTGTAACACTCCCCCCCTTAAGACACAAACCCACAGGTTTTGTGAACCTAAGCACACTAACGAAATTCCTAATAACACACATTCATCACAAACTCAATCTGACACACTAACATCACAAACTCAACCTGGACAGAGCATCGGCCAACACATTCTCTGCGCCCTTTAATGACGGGTGTCTAATATCGTAGTGTCGCATAATCAGAGCCCATTGCATGAGACGCTGCTTGTGCTTGGACACGCTGGGGCAGAATATGAATGGATCGTAACATGTAAACATCACAATTGGCCAAAGGCTGGGTCCAACATCAATCTTAACATGTTGTAGAGCCAACACTAACACTAAGAATCAATACACGAGCTGACGCTCTCGGGTTACCGGGAGTGTCGAGAAGTCTAGAGGCTTGTCTGAGCCGGCGTGTTGTGCTGGTCTCATGACATCCCCACGAGGGGGAGCCACAATTTCTGGCTTCTCCTCAGACACTGCTTTATCTGAAGACACCGGTACAATCACAGGATCAGACAATGAAACATCAGGGTCACGTTTACTTGCCTGTGCGTGTGTAGCCAGGCCAATGCCTTTAGGCGGGGATATTTTCTGCCGCTGTTCCTTACGTTTCAGAGCTGCACAGTTGGCAATGACATGTCCAGGGTTATGACAGTAAAAACACTCTCTTCTCTGCTCACGTTATACACATTTGCTGGCTGAGTAAATGGTGCGGCTGACACACGGCGGGATCTCTCCGTAGAGACAGGGGAAAACACAGTTTTATGCGTCAGCACATACTCATCAGCTAACACAGCGGCAGCAGAGAGAGAGTTTACCCTTTGTTTGTTCACGTACTCAGCAATGCGATTAGGCAAACACTTCTTAAACTCCTCCAACATGATCAATTCTCTCAGAGAAGAATAATCGGTAGCATTACATGAAGCAATCCACTTAGCAAAACACATTCCCTTTTTCCTAGCGAACTCTACGTGCGTTTGATCAGGACTCTTCCTATAGTGTCTAAACTTTTGCCGGTAAGCTTCAGGAACTAATTCGTACACTCTGAGGATGGCAACCTTTACTGAGTCATACTGCAGGCTGTCCTCTAACGTGAGAGCCGCAACTGCTTCCTGAGCTTTCCCATGTAATTTGCACGTTACCATCAGAGCCCAAACTTCAACCGGCCACTGCAATGCTGTAGCAATGCGCTCGAAGGCACCAAAATAGGCATCCACCTCAGTCTCACAGAATGTTGGCACTAGCGAAATGTTGTTACTCACGTCAAAGGCAGGTGGAGGAGGTGGAGATGGCAAGTTTCTTCCGGCAGAGTCAAAAGCACCGGATGCGCGCAGTTGGGAGTCTAGCTCCATCTGCCGCACCCGGACTTCCTTATCGGCTTCGATTTTCTTTACCTCCAACTGAAACTGATACTGCCTGTCTTGCTCCTTGTCTTTTGCCTCTAACTGAAGTTGCCTGTCTTTAGCTTCCGACTGAAGTTGCCTGTCTTTAGCTTCCGACTGAAGTTGCCTGTCTTTAGCTTCCAACTGAAGTCGGGCGAGGTGAGCTTTAAGTTTATTCCCTTCCCGGGGATCAGGATTACCAGGAGACGGTGGACTATAGCGAGGCGGCGCAGACGGTGCTTTACACTGCTCGCTCCCCTCGCTGTCACTACCCTGTCCTTTAGCACGGACATTTGGCACAGTGAGCTCAGCTTGTGCAGGCAGCACCAGAAAACCCCTTTCCACCAACTCATCCACCACCAGAGCCTTTAACTCTTTTTTTAACAATTGTTTTGCCACTGGGAGACCGAAATGTTGCGCTCTCATACAAGTCGTCTCTACGACACTGAACTAACTGCTCATGAGAAGGACAGACCAAAAACTACTCTAAATCAAAAGTGGCCATACTCAGCTAAAACTGCACACAACCTTACCAAATTGTTTTTAGCTATAAAAACCACTTATAACCCCAGGAATTTAGTTATATCCCGGACGAGTCCCCATGTATGTTACGTCCCAACTAGGGGAAGAGGAATGCAACACACACCAGTATGTAATTGTTAATAATTACAAGTGTTTATTTTAAACAGCTGGTCAAACAAAATGGCAGGCATGTAGCCTGGAACAAACAAAAGGGCCAAAAACACCGGTTTGAATAACAAACAAAAGAGGCCAAAAGGGCGCAAGTTTAAATAGGCAACCAAACTAAGGGAGGACTCTCAAAAGTGAGTCTAAAGACATACAGGGAAAATAAATACTAATATACTAAATAAAGAACGAAACAAAACCTCACTTTAAAAGTGGTACAACTAACACAAAGAATCTATACAAAAACACAACTAAACTACAGGCAACCGTCACAGAATCCTAAGCTACTCTAAACACTAACTAAGCGACTCTACACTATAACTAAGCTACTCCAGACACTACTAATCACACCAGTTTACCCACAGAACAAGTAGCGAGAGGCATCTGTCCACATACAGAGCCTCCAGAATGAGGATTGTCCCCAAGCTTTGTAATAATCTCCAGCAGGTGTGCGCCGGCTGTGCGCTGCGATTGGAGTGCGTCGGGCCCGGCGTGCTCCAATCGCAATCTTCAGGGGCGGACCAGGAAATGGCAGCCAATGCCGGGAGGGCAACCGCACAGCTCATTTACATAGAACACACACAGCTGAAAACACTCAGACGACCAGGAAGGCAGCAGCCGTAACAGTGTGTGTGTGTGTGTGTGTGTGTGTGTGTGTGTGTGTGTGTGTGTGTGTGTGTGTGTGTGTGTGTGTGTGTGTGTGTGTGTGTGTGTGTGTGTGTGTGTGTGTGTGTGTGTGTGTGTGTGTGTGTGTGTGTGTGTGTGTGTGTGTGTGTGCGTGTGTGTGTGTGTGTGTGTGTGTCTGTGTGTGTGTGTGTGCGTGCGTGCGTGCCTGCCTGCGTGCGTGCGTGTGTGTGTGTCATACTTGCCAACCCTCCCGCATTTCTCCCCATTTCTGACAAAATCAGATTTACTCACGACTGTTTCCACTCGGACTTTAATACAGCTACACCATTGTTTGGTTTCCATGGTAGCGCGTCTCTTTAGCAGCGCGCACAACTCAAAGTCTGAGAAGGTGAGGAAGATGAAAACTGAACAAGAATCGACAACTCGACCCTCTGATCACTCCTTTCCTGTAAAATACAGGTCCAGCCCACACATATGCTCCATGGTGCCACAGGCATTGCCCTTACAACTACAATAAGCATGTAAATGTTAATCTACAGCTCCGGCGATCCACGAGCACCGGAGTCTACACCTGCAGACAACTACTGTAGCGTCACCTTGGATACGAGTCCAAACAACTCACAGACACACAGGCCAGGGCGCTGAAAGGGCGCCCTTTGAGCATCAGCTCTGACGACGCTGATTGGCTGAAATTATGTTTCGGCGGCATAGTTTACAGATAGCAACAGTCAGCTTGTTGGCTGCTGCTGCTCTGGCTGAGGGCTCCTTTCTACCGTCCGGACGAGAGAGGGTAATGATACACGCTGCGGCCAGGCAGGAAACATGTGACTTATCAGTAACTTTAGACATCGTAAAACAATTTTAAACGAGATTTTATTGTAGATTATACATTTTACTGATACCAACTATATAATATTTACCTTGTTCTTTAAAAATAAAAATAAAAAATATATATTTTTTGGAAATATATTTTTTTATTTATTTTTTATTTTGAATGACAATCAAACATGTGGGAAGAGGGGGGGTGGCACCCCTAGCGCCCCTATGGTGTGCTATATAGGTGTGTATAACCCTTTCTCCTGTCTGTTACTCTCTCTTTCAGCACAAGAACCAGAGGGGGATTCAATGGAGCCTGAATACCTGCACTGAGACCCTCACCCTGCACCCTGAGTCTCAACTCTCAGTGTTTTTCAAGCCTTTCCCTGTTTATTTGTATTAAACAAAACATTAAGCTTTCCCAATGGTGTGGTTTTCGTTTTGTGAAAAAGTGCAAATGCAGTGTTTGTATATATTATACACATATGTGTTTGCTGTTGGTCGTGAAATTGCTCCTGCTGACTTGAGCCAGCCATTTTTTCCTCCGCTCTGTGTCAGTGGGGAAGCCATACATTCGTACTCCTTTCTCGGAGTGATTTGAGCATCCCCAGACAGCACAGCAAACCATGGTGGCGACTAGGAGGCAGCCCACCAAACCAGGACAACACGGAGGAAAAGGCACAGACAAACTGCATGATATGCTATTCAATGTTTATTGAATTCCATGTATTTGCAATGGATGTTCCTAAAACAACAACATTTAACATCATCACCATCATGCTGCTGCTGCTGCTGCTAGTCCTTTGATAGTCACCTGTCGGTCTCCTGTCTTTTCTGAAAGCCATAAAGATAACATTAGTCATTTAGATAACTTGTGTCCTCAATTACCATGGGATTACTGAAACTACCATGAATTTAAGAAAATGGTAGAAATGAATCTAATCTGAATTTTGAAGCATTCCTTTAGATCCCCTCCCTCTAAATATATCAATAAACATTAGAAAGTGATGCTCCTGACTACCATACAAGTTTAAGAAGATAATATTGGTTTTAAAGAATTCAAAGCTATAAATAAACAGCAACAGGCTCTTTAACCAAGGCACTGTTAGCCTAACATGTAAACTAGTTGTTCACATTAATCCTAATATTATCACTTAATATTAGCAAATTCTATTTTATTTTTTAAAACATATTGATGTAAATACATACACATATCGATTTGTTGTATAAATATTGCAAATCAAAACCTTTATTCACTAATAATTACCAAAAATCGTAATTGTTATCAATGCATTCACATTGCCCGCCATGAACTTCCGGGGAACGATCCTCGTCTACATGAACCACGTGACTAGAGATGTCCCGATCCGATCACGTGATCGGGGATCGGAGCCGATCACGTGATTTTCAAAAGATCGGAATCGGGAGAAAAAAATCGGGGATCGGGATTTTTTTTTTTTTTTTTTTATAAATACTTTTTTTAACTTTTGTATTCAATGTTACAAAACAAAAAAGACCATGTTCAAGTCTTAAAGTCATCCTGAGGCCTTAGTTTTGGTTTCAAATTACACAACATCATGTAGGTGTTGCTTCTTTGGGGCTTGTTTTCATAGACCTGGTTGCTTATTTCTCTCAAATCTGGCAACAGAGTGGTCAGGGCGCAGTGTCTAATTGTAGCAGTAAGCTAACGAGTACTGATAAGCTTTATTTTGTTCTGATCCAATGCTGCACAACTGAACTGATCCAATGCTGCTGTGAAAAAAAGAAGCTATATCCATGTTGGGTAGAATATCCAATTTAAATAAAAAAATAACCTTAAGGGATAACTTGAATGCTTTTTTTCCTTTTTTTTCTCTTAATGCATTGCATAAAGATCGGACCGGGAAAAATCGGTATCGGCAAATTGTCAAAATCAAATGATCGGAATCGGATCGGGAGCAAAAAAAGGTGATCGGGACATCCCTACACGTGACGATAACCGTTTTTGGACTTCCGTTGTCGTAACTCTTCTATCTATATGGCGCTGAGCCAGTCGACGGACAAACCCCGTGATCAGTCCTCAAGCTCTGTGATTGGTTGACCGACAACCGCATTCCATATGAAAAAAAACGTTTCGTAAAAGAGAAAATCATACTTTATTCAGCAGTTCTTGCTTTACTCTTTGAAAATCATCACATGAATGCATTTTAATAAATGGTTTGGCTGCATTACATATTACACATCTGTCCTAGTCATACTTGTCAACCCTCCCGATTTTTGCGGGAGACTCCCGATTTCATTGCCCTCTCCCGGTTTCCTCCCGGGGTCATATTTCTCCCGCATTTCTCCCGCATTTCTCCCGATTTCTGACAAAATCTGATTTACTCAGGACTGTTTCCACTCGGACTTTAATACAGCTACACCATTGTTTGGTTTCCATGGTAACACGTCTCTTTAGTAGCGCGCGCAACTCCAAGTCTGAGAGGGTGAGGCAGATATTCACAGAAAACAGAACAAGAATCGACAACCGCTCACTCCTTTCCTGTAAAATACAGGTCCAGCCCACACATATGCTCCATCAAGGACGGTGCTACAGGCCGCAAGTCAGTGCACTTACAACTACAATAAGCATGTTAATGTTAATCTAACAGCTCCAGCGATCCACTAGCAGTGTGTGTGTGTGTCTCTGTGTGTGTGTGTGTGTGTGTGTGTGTGTGTGTGTGTGTGTGTGTGTGTGTGTGTGTGTGTGTGTGTGTGTGTGTGAGAGAGAGAGAGTGTGATTAAAATAGCCCAATTGCTTTTACAATAAATAAACATTGAATGTGTTTAATTGAATAGGAAAGGGGTTTAACGTTAGTGGCAGGTTGTGTGTGAGAGAGAATAAATAAGACAGCCCAATATTTAAAAAAAAATCTATTATTTTTCGCAACTTTCCACATATTTCGCAACTTCCCGCAATTTCAACGCCTAAAATCACATAAAGACCCTGCATGTTTAATCGCATAATCAAGGATTTTAGCCCGCATAATCAAGGATTTTTGCCCACGTTTTTCTGGAGGGTCTAAATTATGCTAATGTACACATCAATCGTTATGTAGGCCTACTTATATTACGCTGTAACAGGATCTAGTGATATCCAAGCAACAGAGCTTCATTTAGCATGTAAGAATGATTGCAATATATATATATATATATATATATATATTGTTAGAAATTAAAATCAATGTTGATATGGCGTAATTTGAATTAAATACACTATTTGATTTAAATCAGTTTTATTCTGAAAAACCGGAATTTCTCACTATTAGTTTAACACTTTTATTCTGAAAATTCGTCACTTCGGTTCGCATTTAGCATCTGGCGGAATCATACGATTTCAAACCTTGAACCAAGGTGAAATTACATGTGATGTTGTACACTGAGCACACTGGGATTAGCACTCATTTATTGACGCTGAATAATGTGTAGCAGGGAATGTTTAAATAACCACAGACGCCAGAATGATGCAATTTAGATACAGAAAAAGGCAGGAATTGCATTGGACCCGCCCCCCGACGACGCCGACCAATAGGAGAAGACCTCAGATGACAACAGGAAGAGCAAGCCAAGAATTGATCTCTTCGACCCCCTGACCTGAACTGACCGGTCGGATGTGGAGAGCGCCTCCACTCGCACATTTCATTTTGTACACCACCGCATCTTTTGTGTAATTAAATGCTGTTAACTTTTATAAGCTTCCCTTGACTCTTTTCAGTCTCTCCTGCCTTCAGGGTTCTAGAATTGCTTTCAATATACAGTGCAATAAGCTTGTTAGTGCAATAAGAAGCTACAGGGACTTTAATCTAACGTTGGTAATATTAACTTTATTTAATACAACATTTACGGGACAGTATTTAATCATACAGCCCATGTAGTATAATAATGAATTAGCAAACATGTGCAATATATCCATTATTACAGCTCCGTGTGATGGCAGTAAGACGATATGGGTCCGTTCTTATTGTGCATCCATGGGTAAAGATAAAGTTAACGCAACTCACATTGGTTTCTCAAACAGCATCTCTGTAAACTACGTGTATTCACTGAATTTCACTCTCTGCCTTTAACGGCTCGTTGTAGCTCCAATAGAGAGGCGAAGTCCCGCCCATCTACTTCCGACCCATGGGACCCCGGAAGCGGAAAATTATACATTGAAGTCAATGGAGAGAGAAAAGTCATCTTTCAGTCCCTCTTGAATTGTGTCACGAATGACACATATGATGTTTGTCAAATTAAAAGAACATTTTGCAAGTCAAAAAAATAAAGATGTGTCGTAAAACTGTGAAGTTACAATTTTTTTTGTGTGAAACCGCTCAGTGAACTACAGGTCTCTGGTCTCGCACAATACGCGTCACCGTCACAAAGATGGCTGTCACGTTAGCAAATTTCACCTGTTTCTTTCAGAATGAGGCGAAAAAGTATAAAACGAGGTGAAAATCACTACAAGTCTGGGAATGTTGAGAGCTGTACATACACGAAAGGGGAGTTAGTCAGTTCTGTAAGAGCCAGTATACGTGCATGCAGTGTGCATCCAGACCCGGTGAGGACACTATCTATACTGACTCAGCAATCAATGTGGCTCTTTCCTGGAGTGTCAGTGTAACAGGCCCCGCTATGCAGGGCGCGATGACAGATAGTATTCCTGCAAAACAGGAGAAATTATGAACAACAAAATCCTTAGCTGCTCGTTTGGCGGGTCTTGCCAGAATTTATTATTCATTTGACACACACACAATTGTTAATGTCCATAACCATTTGACACAACACACACACAATTGTTAATGCCCTTTTCTGTCTTCAATATAAACACTTGTCCATATATATATATTCATGTCTTCAATATATTTGAAATAAACACCATGACTTAAACTAAGAATTTCTCTCTTCAGATATTGATGTTGTAATCAAACCCTTTTAAATACCTTCCCAGGTAAAGCATCAGAATCTAATCTGTGCTAGCATTAACATCCCACAAGCATTTATGTATTAACTCTGACCATAGAACACATACAGATAATACAAAACACACACACAAAATACTTAGGATATAAACCCAGAAAATATGTAAGTACAAAATGTACAGGAGCTGTAAACAATTACATGTACTTGCATTCACTTTGACCAAAGAGCTTATGCTACATTAAAATAGCGACCGCCATTACACACACACGCGCACACAACAACCACGAGACAGTCTCCTACGCAGATTTGAAGACTATAAACAACGTCCAAACACCACTTCAAAAACTAGGACATCGTGACACAACACTACCGTGGATATTTATAACACTTGTAACAATATGTATACAAAACTGACCTGCAAAACAGGAGAAATGATGAACAACAAAATCCTTAGCTGCTCGTTTGGCGGGTCTTGCCAGAATGGCAAGCCAACGGCAGCACCGTCTCCACATCAGTCCGTTTACGGCAGGCGCAAATCACAACAAACCCCTTTACGGCAGTGTTACCCTGCCATCTACTGCCCCCTGCTGTCCATTGTTAAACAGGTTTCTAAAATGATATTAAATATAAACATAACATTGTGATCACACACTTTGTATGGGTCACACACTCCCCGACAAAGAAAAATGGCTCCCGACATTAACCATCAACCTCTTAACTTATGCCCCTTCTCTTCGAACTTGAAAACACTTATACACACTCTCACAAGGGCACTTCTTTAAATGTACAGGTGAACTCTTAGCCAGTATCGTACTCTAGGTGCCTCATCATCAGAGTTTTCTGAGTCACTGCTTTGTGATGTCTCACTCTGTCATTGTTTCTCAACATGATGACTCTTGCTCTTCCCTCTAGGTGGTAGCGGATTTCCTGTTGGTTCAGGCAAGTTTACAGGTAGGTCATTGACAACGTGTAGGAGATTTCGATGGAGGGTACGGATCTTATCACCACCTGTCTCAGGGCACACTTTGTACACAGGAATTTCACCAACTTGTTCTTTGACGACATTCATAGTTTGTTCCCAGTAGGACCTCAATTTTCCAGGTCCACCTCTCTCACTCATGTTGCGGACTAGGACTCTATCACCAGGTTGGAGCACAACTCCCTTGATGTGAGGGTCGCAGTACTTCTTGTTTCTTGCACTGGAGTGTTGACTGTTTTCAGATGCAATCCGGTAAGCCTCTTTCATTCTCAGAGCCCATTTCTTAGCATAGCCCTGTGTTGTTTCAGTCTGACCTTTGGCTGACAGACCAAACATTAAATCTACTGGGAGACACGGGTGCCGTCCAAACATGAGGTAGTGGGGTGAGAAGCCTGTTGCCTCATGCCTGGTGCAGTTGTATGCATGTACCACCAGCGATAAGTGGTCTTTCCGGTTGCTCTTTTCTTTTTCTCCCAGGGTCCTCAACATTTGGAGCAGTGTCCTATTGAACCTCTCAGCTGGGTTTCCTTGGGGGTGGCATGGGGTTGTCCTCGAATGAGCAACTCCAGCCAGATGCCTCAGGGTCTTGAATAGGTCATTTTCGAACTCTCTGCCTTGGTCGTGGTGTAACCTGGCCGGGTAGCCGAATCTTGGAATGAAGTCATTATAGATTTTTTCAGCAGCTGTTCTGCCAGATTTATTTTTTGTTGCATAGACTTGAGCAAATCTGGTAAAATGGTCAATAACTACTAAAATGTACTCGTAGCCCCCTTTGCTAGTTTCCAGGTGCATATAGTCTATAGACACAAGCTCAAGTGGTGCAGATGAAGTGATGCTGCCCATTGGTGCTCTGACGTGTGTCACAGGTTTCTTTTGTTTGATACAGGGGCACTTTCTGGTTACATAGGTTTCAATGTCCTTTTTCATGAAAGGCCAGTAGAAACGGTCTCGAGCCAGGTGGATGACCCTTTCAGCCCCAACATGTCCCATGTCGTCATGGAGATGCTTTAGTACCAGGGGGTGGTATTGTGATGGTAAGACGAGCTGCTGCCGCTGACTGGCTGTCCGGTACAACAGTTGATTTTCCATGTGCAGTTTTCCCCACTCGTGCATGAGCTTTCTGAGTGTACCACTGGCTCTCTTCCTGTCCTCATTGGTCAATACTGCCTTGGCCTCTTTAAGTTTGATAAGTTCACTGATTGCATGGTCCTTCCTTTGGGCATTGACGAGCTCACTGTGGTCAATGGTAAGGGGTGACACATTCACAGGTGACTTTGAGCATGAAGCCAGGTCCAATGCAGCAACATAAGCAACATCCTGCCTCTTTGCAGACTCACAACCATCCCATGTGGTTTGGATGGTTTCTCTTGTGAGTTCCTCAGTATACTCTCTGACGTAGGTGTCAATGTCAAGAGGGAGACGAGAGAGCGTGTCTGCGTCTATGTTCACTCTTCCTGGCCTGTATTTGACATCAAACCTAAAGTCTGCTAGCTCCCCTACCCATCGGTGGCCCAAAGCATTCAGCTTGGCCGTACTCATCATGTATGTGAGGGGATTATTGTCGGTGTATACTGTGAAATGGGGTGCATAGAACAGGTAATCCCTAAATTTCACACATATCGCCCACTTAAGAGCAAGAAACTCCAGTTTCCCTGAGTGCATGTTGTAATTCTTCTCAGCGGGAGACAGAGTTCTTGAACCATAGGCGATGACTCTCAATTTTCTATCCTGTCGTTGATACAACACAGCGCCGAGTCCCTGCTGAGAGGCGTCAGTGTGAATCACAAATGGCAGTTCGAAATCCGGATAGGCCAACACAGGTGGGTGTGAAAGCGTGTCAATCAGCTGTTCAAGGATCCTTTGGTGATCATCAGTCCACAGGACAGGTGTCCTTTTGGGCAGCTGAGCTCCTTTTCCAACCTTATGTTTCCCCTGTGTCACGGTAGAGTTTCCTTTAATTTTTAACAGATCATAAACTGGTTTTGCAATGCTTGAGAAGTTTTGAATATAGGCTCTATAGTAGCTTAAGAAACCCAGTAACTTCCGCACTTCTCCAACTGGGCTTGGCCTCTTCTCTTTCAGGGACATGATGGCATCAATGTCTTTTGGGTCAATCCTGACACCGTCTGCAGAGACCAGCCTCCCAACATACCTGACCTCTTTCTGGAACAGCTCACACTTTGTTGGTCGAAGCTTGACACCATGGGACTGCAAGGCTCTCAGGACTTGACGTACTCCCTCAACATGGCTTGTGAGGGAGTCGGAGTAGCAGAGGATGTCATTGAGGTAAGGGATACAGCAGTTGTCACGCAGAGAGTCCAACATTTCCTCCATGCTGCGCTGAAAAGCAGCAGGGGTGTTGGAGAGTCCAAAAGGTATCCTCACCCACTCATACAGCCCCCAAGGGGTGATGAACGCCGTCATGTGTCTGGATCCTTCAGCAATGTAGCCCTGGTGGTAGGCCTTGCCTTGGTCTAAAATGCTGAACCAGCTTTGGCCTTTTAGGGTGTCGGTGAGTTCCTGGATACGAGGCAATGGGTGACGGTCTGGTACTGTTTTCTGGTTTAACATTCTATAATCGATGCATAACCTTAGGGAACCATCCTTTTTCCTGACGCAGACTACAGGAGCTGAGTACGGAGATTTGGACTTAACTATCCACCCTTTTACAAGCAGGTCTTGGATGTACTCTTTAACCTCTTTATAAAGGGGCTTGGGCACTGCACTGTATGTGCGCTGAACTGGGATGTTGTCCTTTAAGTTGATGGACATTTGCAGGCTGAGAATGCAGCCTATGTCCCCATCATCTTTAGCAAAGGCTGCCGATTCCTCGTGTAACATCTGTTCCACCTTCATCTGTTGCTCATCACTCAGGTGGCTGACATCCACCGGTGGGTGCCACAGTGCAGAAGTGGGTTTGTCACTGTTAGAGTGTGGTGATGTGGAAGAACTGGCTATATTTGCCTGGCCTTGATTGTCCTTGCTGCTTAGGTTGTCTGTCTCTATCACTCTATCAATGGTTTCGATGTTGCCTAGAACAGTACAGCTAGGCAGAGTAACAGCACTTCTGGAATGGTTTGACACAGGCACCTTTACGAAAGGTCTCTCTGTCTGTTGGATCGCCATTAGTCCTTCTCCAACACTCAGCTGTGCCAGTGGTGTAGCTTCGGGATTGGGTTCAAAAAGCACAAGTGATTCAGATTCACTAACATCTACTGGTACCCTGCACTTAATATAAGCTACCTGGCCACGATAAATAGTGACTTCTTTCCTGCCTATCTTTACTGCAGCATTCTGTTGTTCCTGTTTTTGCTCAGTCTTTATGAAACTCACCATAGCTTCTGCCATAGCACTGTCAATCCCCAAAGCACCAGTAAGCAAGTTGACAAGGATAGATATAACTTTGGGTCTACTTTCATGACTCCTAAAGAGTTCCTGGATGACATTAAAACCAACTATTGGTCTGTCTATTTTTATTCGACTCACTAGGAAAGGCACTCGAATAGATAAGTCTGGATCATCGTTTCCCTGCAGGTTTACTACCACTTCAATCCATCCTTCATAAGGTACTGCATCTCCTGTGACAGCCGTCACGTAGAGATCATCCTCCATGAGTTCACTGAGGGGTCTAATATCTTGTCCAGGTAAGTATCTATCTTTCCAAGCACTGTCTATTATGCTCACATTGGCCCCGGAGTCTAAAAGAGCGGTTATGGCGTAACCGTTCATGCTACATCTCAATAGCGACTTTTGGCCAATTAACGGAGCTATCTTTTTGATTGGGTGTTGTTCGTTATTTTTCTGCGTGTTGATAGGTGTATGACCAGTGCTTTGTCTTGCTGCTGCAACCTCCTGGGGGTGGGACTTGTCCTTTGGGTCGGTCAGTGGTCGTCCCGTTGCCCTGACCGGTGCCCGTTTCCCGCCTGCTTCTGTCCTTTCAAGCAGCCTACAGCACGATGACCCTCCTCCCCACAGAAAAAGCAGTGGCTACAGTTTGGTTGAGCCTGAGCTATGCATTGTGGGCACCCATACGGTCTCCTGGTCTTCTTCTCTGGTCTGGTTTTGTCAGAGCAACACTGGTGGGTGGTTTGATGTCGCCCATCAGGCACCTGGGTCGTTGTTGATAGCTGTTTCAGTGTTTCCATTGCCTGTGTTAAAGCCTCAACCTGAGCACTCAATCTCTGGATGACATTATCCTTACTTTTGATTTTAGTCTCTCCCACACTGCTGAGTATCTCTTCAGGTTCAGCGAGTATGCTGTGTGCTTGAGTTAACTTGCGGTTGGAACTGCGTACCAGTCTGCGCTTTCTTTCACTTTCTTCCATCGTAGTCTTGATAACCTGCCTTAACAGAGCTTCATCAGACACAGTGGGGTCAGCAAGCAGTGGTTTCAGCTCCCGTCTAACATCCTCATGTCTCTCTCCCATGCCTTGATAGACTGCATTCAAAAACACACCCTGCAGTGTAGATGCATCATACTTAATAAGTGCATTTGCCTGCCTGGAGGTGAACATTATTTTTTGTTTCAGTCCTATCATGCGGTATAGGAATTGCTGTGGAGCTTCATTTTCATGCTGTCTAGCACACATCAATTCCTGGAAGAGCTCTGTGCTGCTCTTCTCGCCAAAGTGGGACTGCAGGAAACTCTTCAGCTCGGTGACTGTAAGATCTTCCTTGTTTGTCAGCATGTCTTTAAAGTTTCCACCCTTTACTATGCGTAACACCGCTCTAATGATCTCGTCGTCAGTGTGTTGCTCTCTGCAGCCTTCCTCAATCTGTTTACATAAGCTGTTAAAGCTAATGTCTGATGAAGTGTCAGTTATCTGCCCTCCATGAATCTTAAACTCCCTTCTATGCAGAAATCATGCTCTCTCGGGTGGGATTAGAGAGGCCTTCTGTAAATGTAGGTGGTGAGTTAGGTGTATGCTGCTTACTGGGTTGGCTAGAGTGAGGTTGCGGTGTATCTGAACTAGGTGTGGTGACACTGTGTTGAAGTTTGTTTTGCACCTCCTCTAAGCCCCTTAACAGTTTCTGTATGTCTGTGTCATGAATGCCAGTCTCAGTTGGATTGTCTAATGGCTCAAGTTGTTGATTAGCGTTAACAGTAGCAAATAACATCATGGGTGACTTAACAGAAGTATCAATTTCACCCTCTTTTGAACACACTGTACCACTGCTACGGTTTGCAATAATCAAATCAACAGTATCTTGTAGACACAACAACATTGACATTCCCTCATCTTCTAGGTTTAGTAGAGTCATACTGTTCATATTTGCAGCAATATACTCAACACAGCCCTCCTCGTCGTCCCTGTTAAGCTCTGATGAGTCAAGTCCTTCCACTGGATCGAGGTGTGTGGCAACTTCATACGCTTCATCTGCTGTTAGCTGATGAAGTCCTTTCTTGATGGACCAGCTTAGTTTCTTCCTCTCGTTGTTAGCCATCCTGTGTGTTGTGGGCAACTGTGGCAAACAGTTCTGCACTCCTAGGCGTAGATCCCCTTTAATCTGGTCTCTCTACCTCTTGAGTCATTAACTGGAAGCACCTCCACTCCGGCAACACATCGTCAGTCCGGTCCTTTAGGTCCAATATCACTGGATCAGCATATGGTCGTCTCAAACGATGCTAATCCCGGACGAGCCCCAAAGAATCTGTAACAGGCCCCGCTATGCAGGGCGCGATGACAGATAGTATTCCTGCAAAACAGGAGAAATGATGAACAACAAAATCCTTAGCTGCTCGTTTGGCGGGTCTTGCCAGAATTTATTATTCATTTGACACACACACAATTGTTAATGTCCATAACCATTTGACACAACACACACACAATTGTTAATGCCCTTTTCTGTCTTCAATATAAACACTTGTCCATATATATATATTCATGTCTTCAATATATTTGAAATAAACACCATGACTTAAACTAAGAATTTCTCTCTTCAGATATTGATGTTGTAATCAAACCCTTTTAAATACCTTCCCAGGTAAAGCATCAGAATCTAATCTGTGCTAGCATTAACATCCCACAAGCATTTATGTATTAACTCTGACCATAGAACACATACAGATAATACAAAACACACACACAAAATACTTAGGATTTAAACCCAGAAAATATGTAAGTACAAAATGTACAGGAGCTGTAAACAATTACATGTACTTGCATTCACTTTGACCAAAAAGCTTATGCTACATTAAAATAGCGACCGCCATTACACACACACGCGCACACAGCAACCACGAGACAGTCTCCTACGCAGATTTGAAGACTATAAACAACGTCCAAACACCACTTCAAAAACTAGGACATCGTGACACAACACTACCGTGGATATTTATAACACTTGTGACAATATGTATACAAAACTGACCTGCAAAACAGGAGAAATGATGAACAACAAAATCCTTAGCTGCTCGTTTGGCGGGTCTTGCCAGAATGGCAAGCCAACAGCAGCACCGTCTCCACATCAGTCCGTTTACGGCAGGGGCAAATCACAACAAACCCCTTTACGGCAGTGTTACCCTGCCATCTACTGCCCCCTGCTGTCCATTGTTAAACAGGTTTCTAAAATGATATTAAATATAAACATTGTGATCACACACTTTGTATGGGTCACATCAGCTTCAGCGTCAGCCAGACGAAGACTGACAAAGACATTGGATTCCTGTTGGAGTCACGAGGGAGGCAAAGAGGAGGCAAATCCTACTTTGATTGAGCTAAGTATCGCTGGTGTTTTCTTTTGTTTTATTCAATTCTCTTTGGTTCTCTAGCCCCTCATGCTATAATCATGTGTATTTTCTCCATTCCTGTTCATGTGTCCTCTCGCAATTATCACTGGCCCCGTGTATCTCCTAATCGATTTAACCGGCATGCTCTTGTCTATCCCACATGCTCCACTGAGATCCAACATCTCGTTTCAGGGGGCCTGTGGAACTGCCAGTCAGCTGTTCCTAAGGCTGACTTCATCTCTGGCTACGCTTCCCTGCAGATTCTGGATTTCCTTGCTCTCACGGAGACCTGGATTATTCCATCCAACACATCCACCTCAGCAGCTCTCTCCACAGCATATTCCTTCTCCCATACAGATGTAGCGATTCATTTCAGACAGTTTGAAATGTGAGGGCCGTGATTGGTATGTGATCTGCCCCCGCTCAAGGGAAAACCTCCAGCTTGACTTGAGACCGCCCCCGTGATAGATAAATGTAATTATAATGAAGCCAGCTGCAATGGATCATTGATCCACCAGGGGGTGCAGTGGGGTTCCACACTGGAGCTCATGTGAAATAAAGTGAGATACAGTATGCTGGATGTACAGCGGAACTTTGTTAAGATCTGTTAGAAATTTAAAATCAATGTTTTGATGGTATAATGTAGTTTAGACATACTGTCAAGTTAAATGCTCTTTTATACTGAAAAACCAGAAATTCTTGTGCACAAGCAGTTAAGTTTTTATTCTGAAAATCCTTCATCTCCGGTTAGCATTTAGCATGTGGCTAATATACGATTTCCTAAAGAGGTGAATTGAGAAGCGAAATGACGTGGTGTGGTGAAAACCAAAACCTACTGATTTAACACTACAACTATAGATGTCGAGATACTACCATGCTGAATATTAAATGAAAGTACAATTTATTTGAATACACTGTTGTTTACAGACGAGAGTAGCATGTGACAACATCCGGAATGACCGGAAACCAAACCAGCTGTGAAGCATTTTCTGTATGTTTTAGAGTATTGATTACAGCGTTTAGAATGTGTTACATGAAAAGTGATGAAAGAGAATATGAGGAGAAAAGGCGTGTTAAGCATATGTTGAAGGTGAAAAGTACCAATCCTCTGTTTTAAATGCAACAACGGACATTAGAGGCGAGGCGAGACGGCTGGCGGGGAGGAGCCAGCAGAGGATATATAACGGCACCGACTGGGGGATTCGCCTTTCTCTTCTTGCTCAGGAGAGCCAGATCACAGCTGTTTTCTGCCGGAACAATATTCTGTCTGTAACACTACCGCGCCTTTTTTAATTAAAGTATCCCATTTGAATCTTTTCAGAGACTCCATTTAGTCTCATTTTAAAGCTTCTCTCCTGGACGCGAGAATAAAGAACATATTTAACAGATCCATATGTCACGGATATCATACTACTGTGCTAAATAAGAGACATGTAATCATTTACAAAACATCACCATGTTGTTATTTAACAAAATAATTTTGTTATTCGAAAAAAACGAACGGGAGGAAATGCAGCCCGGCTCTCGATTTTTAATCCTAATTTAATCATCATCTTCACCACGATCATTTATGTTTATCTTCGCCGAATTGACATGAAATCACTGACACATATGAATATACTGTATTCAACTTCATTAAAACGTTATTAACGTGCCTAAACTCAGTAATTCACCAAAAATATGTATATTTTAAATGGAGCTTCGTCGGTCGATCAGGATCCCAAAGTGTAGCGGAGGGATCCTCATCTGGATGAAGGGTGTTATTTTCCCCATAAGGAACAAGTCGCTGCAAATTATCCCGTTTATTACATGGCCACATTCTCAACAAAGTAACGACATGACTCCCAGTATTAATTGATATAAAAAATAGTTGTATGTATTGATTTAAATTGACATGCATCCGCTAAGAAAAATAGTCCGTTGTTACCGTTTTTGTAACAGTCTGAATGAAACGGCAGCTCTCAGCTGTGTATTTACACAGCTAATGGCCCATCAACCACAGCTCTCTCCCCCCTCCCCCCCTGATCTTTCTTCTCCAGCAGCTAAATTAACAGTAGGTTACTCTGAGTGACCATAGACTGTATGTGACAAGCTTACAGTTAGTGACGTAACAACACCATAAAAGCTGGTGGGTTGAAAGCAATACGGGAGGTAAAAATAACTAGAATAATTGTGATTTATTTATTGTGGCTTTTATGTTTTTAGGTATCAAATGTTATGTAATTCAGGTTTATAGTTCACCCTTCTCTAAAAGCCTTCAACAATGACAATATTCATTGTAATTTAATAAATCCTTCCAACACACATTGTAAAAAATGGCCTACTGTAAGTTAAGAAATCATTTCAATATGTACATCTTCTGATGTAAAAACAATAACATTATAAATAGTAACATAGCTGAACATGGTATTGCACATTTAGCTTTGAGTGTTACTGACCTGAGATGTTTTTATTACATGAATTAAGGTGACTGAGGCTTTTTAACATACAGGGATGCAAACTCATCAGGTATGAAAAACGTGACAAGGATCCGAGCCCCCGGCTCCCCCACCCCACGGAATGACAGAGGATTTTAGCAGTCAGAACAACTAAAGCAGCAGTGTTAATAATAACAGAAACGCCAAAGAGTCACATCTAATAGAAATATATAAAAGCATTTATTTTAAATTGTGTAGCAGTCAGTTTATAATTTTGGCAGCACTGTTGAACATTTTGAAAATGTATTTTCGTGCTTCTGTTCAAGGCTTAAGTCTTTTTATCTTTATAGCCACATGGTGTAAAGTAACTAAGTTCATAAACTCAACAAGTACTATACTTGGGCACAATTTTGAGATACTTGTACTTTATTTAAGTATTTCAATGTTTTGCTACTTTGTTCTTCTACTCCACTACAGTTCAGAGGTACATGGTGTACTTTGACTCCACTACATGTATTTAATACCTTTAGTTACTTCACAGATCTGGATTAATTAAGTGAAATATAATCAAGTGTTAAATCAGACTTTAGTTCCACCTGGAGTAAATCCACAAGCTACCCTGCAGTATACAAAGTCATTCAAACTAGCTGCACCTTTACCAGCTTTGAGAACACTTTCATGATCAATCATTATAAAACATATCATATCTATTATTCTGAAATGGACCAATCTGCACAATGACTACTTTTACTGTCGCTACTTTCACTATATTTTGATGAGAATACTTTTCTACTTTTACTTGAGGAACATTTTGAATGCAGGACTTTTACTTTAACAGAGTATTCCTACACTCTGGGACTATTGCTTTTACTCAAGTACAAGATCTGAGTCCTTCTATTTTTACTCAAGTACAAGAGCTGAGTACTTCTACTTTTACTCTAGTACAAGATCTGTGTGCTTCTACTTTTACTCAAGTACAAGACCTGAGTGCTTCTACTTTTACTCAAGTACAAGATCTGTGTGCTTCTACTTTTACTCAAGTACAAGATTTGAGTACTTCTACTTTTACTCTAGTACAAGATCTGTGTGCTTCTACTTTTACTCAAGTACAAGATCTGAGTACTTCTTTTTTACTCAAGTACAAGATCTGAGTACTTCTACTTTTACTCAAGTACAATATATATATACTTATACCACCTCTGTTTATAGCCTATGAAAAAAACTATTAGAAATAGAAGGCTAAAGCTAACGTTAGCAGATAGTGACAATGTATGCTAGCTAGCTAGCTCAACGATTCCTTAAATAATATTGCCACAGAAAAACGTTTCAGTTCACATCACGCTCTGCCGCTCCGACAGGGAGCTCTGCTCTGAACACCTGAACGGCCCGTTCTAACAGCTGTTCACCAGCGGTCCAGTCTGTGCCACAGTGACGCACAGTTAATATTAACGAACATTACAGCTACATGCTAGACCATCATCTAGGAGCAGCAGAGGCTTATTATACATCCATGAGCAGAGCCGACAGGCAGGAAGACTCGAGCACACAGCTCGTACTTCATTATAATATATAAAAAAAGAACACCATGCGTGTCATGATGGCACATAACAGCTCACGGCCGCAGATTACTCCGGGTCCCAGCCCCCCCCCCATACCCCAAAAATGATCTATGAATTCATGTCCTTGACACTCACTGCTGCCCACAGCTGTTTTATAGAAGGAAATTCCTTCACTTCATGAAAGTGTTTTAACCACACACACCTCTAGACACACATGACGGGTGTTATTTTCCCCATAAGGAACAAGTCGCTGCAAATTATCCCGCTTATTACACGGCCACATTCTCAACAAAGTAACGACATGACTCCCAATATTAATTTAAATGCTTTTATGGATTTAGAAAATGTTGTTATTCATTTAAAAAATAGTTGTATGTATTGATTTAAAAAATTGTTGTATGTATTGATTTAAATTGACATGCATCCGCTAAGAAAAATAGTCCGTTGTTACAGTTTTTTAAACAGTCTGAATGAAACGGCAGCTCTCAGCTGTGTATTTACACAACTAATGGCCCTTCAACCACAGCTCTCTCCCCCCCTCCCCCCTTGATCTTTCTTCTCCAGCAGCTAAATTAACGGTAGGTTACTCTGAGTGACAAGCTTACAGTTAGACACAACACTGTCATTGCAAGTGACCCTCAGTTAGTTGACTTTTATGTTCAACTGCTAAATTCGTTACTGATAAAAAAGGGCTTCTACTGTACCTAATTACCTTAACACTAGAACCGCCAGAGGTTTTTGTATAGGCCTACCTAAACCCGTCAAATCCCGCTATTAGAATGCAATTTTTAACAACATAGGGTGCTACAACGCACTTTCAGGAAAAGTCACGGACTGGGAGACTTTAATATTTTATTGAAAAAAGGTTACATTGCACACACACAACACACATCACACAAATTGACCCGATTGGCGGTTCTAGTGTTAAATAAACTCACTAATTAATGAAACCAGTTCAATACGCATTCTTCTTATTCGTATCATTCTTTATGAGCGCAGAAATAGTCTTAAAATCAGATCTGTTTTTTAAATGAAATCTGACGGCAGGCAGTTAGCTCTGATCACCTATGATAAATGCGCCGCACCTAATCGCTGGCCATTCAGCCACAGACACTGTTCGAAATGGGGGGGAGCTAGGGGGAGCTTGGCTCCCCCGAAGAGGGAGGGAGCTCCCCTGAAGGCTGACTTTGAGATAAATAGGGGGAGCCCAAAACAATCGTGCATATTTGTGTCACACAGATTAGAAATGTTGAGTTTCTGTAAATAACAGTTCTTGAAATAAATAATAGTTATTGTTCATTACAGTTTCTGAATATTTGTTTTATATTTGTGAATATGTCTGGGTGTTGCCATCTGTACGTGGCGGCGCTGCATTCTTACTTACGTTGCTATGGTTATGGCGGTGATGCCGGCGCGGTATTTGAAATGTTCATATTGATATTTTTTTAACTCTGGCTGTGTAATAAAAAAATATGGCAAAACGAAAACAGCCAAGCGTCACAGCTTTTGGATTCACAAGCAAAGAAGCGAAGGAGTCTAAAAATGACAACGTGAAATGAAAACAACTTTTAGTTGGCCGGCTGTAAGCGGCGTTAGGGTCGAGCTTGACAGCTCCACACCGAGGGAGAGGCCTGCCGATGCGGAGCCTGAAGAGGCTTCAACAACGGCCACATCCGCCGCTATAGTGACACCGTCTGTATTAGTAGAAGAGTGTTTTTATAGCAATTGATCGCATCCGCGCTGCTGCGCCAGTCAACAGAGCGTGCGTGTGACATATTTAGTAGCAGGATGTGCTCTGAAAAATAGGGCTCCCCGAAAGCAAATGGGTAATTCGAAAACTGACAGAGCTCCCTCTATACAAATCAAACTGTAGACGGTGTGAAAGCACCTATTGTTTTTAAATAATGGTCGGAATGTGACCTGTGAGCCTTCTGAATTACCGTGGGACAGCACATTCTAAACTAAAATGTTCAATCAATAAAGACATCTTATCTTATCTTAATAATATTTTCATATTAATAATAATAATAAATCATACAGTATGTGTCCGAAAGGGAGCAGGAGGAAGCAAACACAAAAATATACTGCATATTAAAGCAAACGATTGTAAAGGTTAAAGTATGAGCATAACAAATAAAGAAGTGTAATGTAAACATTTAAATTAGGATTATTTAATATATAAAGACTATATATTATTGAATTACAAGATTAGATATACTTTAGTTGATCTAAAATATTGATGTGTTCAAATGGTCTTCAAAACACAACTGAAAGTCCATGAAACTTGTCTTTCTGTATTTGTGAATGAAGCGCCATCTCCTGGTTAAAACCTGAAATTGAAAATCTGGCAACGCCCTCTTGGAAAATAGTGGGAGGGCTTAACATTCCTCTATACTGGTCTTTGGCAGGTCGTAGGCAGGAAGCTGTAAACTGGAGTCCGAAATTCAGTGCTACATCTGTACACCCAGACCCTCTGGCAGAGGAGGTGGCACTGGTCTCCTGCTCTCTCCCAACTGGAGCTTTTCCCTCTTCAAGCTACAACTTCACTCCTTCCACCTTTTAATTCCATGCCGTCACAGTAACCCATCCTATACAATTAACCATTGTTGTTCTCTACCGTCCACCAGGCGCCTTGGGGGACTTCTTGGAGGAATTAGATAATCTCCTCTCGCACATCCCTGAAACTGGCCCTCCCGCTGTACTTCTCGGAGACTTCAACCTCCAGACAGGGAAGATAGGCGAACTAACATCTCTTTTAACCACCTTTGCTTTCTCACTGTCTCCATCCCCACCAACTCATAACGCTGGCAATGTCCTTGATCTCATATTCTCAAGGAACTGCACTACTTCTAACCTCTCTTTAAACCCGCTTCACACATCCAATCACTTCTTCATTTCATTCTCTCTACCCCTTTCCAAACATAACAATCTAATCTCTTCTAATTCTGCACCTGTCCGCCGCAACCTCCGTTCCCTCTCCCCCTCTACCTTTGCCTCATCGGTGCTCTCAGCCCTCCCTTCCTCTGATTCGTTCCAACTCCTGCCTCCAAACTCTGCTGCAGAAACTCTCCTCTCTACTCTCTCATCCTCTCTGGACTCTCTCTGTCCTCTCACATCTCGGCCGGCTCGTCAGTCCCCTCCTGCTTCCTGGCTAAATAACACACTGCGTGCTAATAGAACCATCCTTCGGGCAGCAGAGCGGAAATGGAGGAAATCCAAACACCATGACGACCTCCTAACCTATCAGGCTCTCCTCTCCTCTTTCTCTGCTTCCAACTCTCAGGCAAAAAGCATTTTCTTTCAAGATAAGATCCAATCTTCGTATTCCAATCCCAAAAACATTGTTTCTATCTTCTCCACCCTCTTGGACCCCCCCAAAGCCCCTCCCCCCTCCTCCCTTCTGTGATGATATTCGCTCTTCTTTTTCTGACTCACCTTTACTCACCGCTGGGTCACCAGACCCTCCCTTCACCCACACACTGACCTCCTTCTCCCCTCTCTCTCCAAGTGAGGTTATTACCCTCATTACCTCTGCCCGTCCTACCACCTGTCCTCTGGACCCTATTCCCTCAAACCTCCTTCAGACTATCGCTCCTGATATTCTACCGTTTCTCACCCATTTCATCAACACTTCTCTAACTTCTGGTCACTTTCCAAACAGTCTCAAGGAGGCAAGAGTAAACCCTCTCCTAAAGAAACCCACTCTCAACCCGTCTGATGTTATAAACTACAGCCCTGTCTCTCTCCTCCCGTTCCTGTCTAAAACACTTGAACGTGCTGTCTTTAAACAACTCTCCTGTTATCTCCATCAGAACAACCTTCTTGATCCGCACCAGTCTGGTTTCAAGGCAGGTCACTCAACAGAAACTGCTCTCCTTGCTGTCTCTGAGGAACTGCACACTGCTAAAGCAGCCTCCCTCTCCTCTGTCATCATCCTTCTGGACCTGTCTGCTGCATTCGACACAGTGAACCATCGGATCCTCCTTCGCACTCTCCAAGAACTTGGAGTTTCAGGCACTGCACTTTCCCTCCTCACCTCATACCCCAAAGACCGCACCTACAGGGTTACTTGGAGAGGGTCCGAGTCCGACCCTTGTCAATTAACTACAGGGGTCCCTCAGGGCTCTGTTCTTGGTCCCCTCCTCTTCTCCTTGTACACAAACTCGCTCGGGTCTGTCATTAGCCCGCATGGTTTTTCATACCACTGCTACGCTGACGACACCCAACTAATTCTGTCCTTTCCCCGCTCAGAGACCCAGGTCGTCGCACTCATCTCTGCTTGCCTAGCAGACATCTCTCGGTGGATGTCTGCTCATCACCTCAAGCTCAACCTTGACAAGACTGAACTGCTTTTCCTTCCGGGAAAAGATTGTCCCACTCTTGACCTAACAATCAACATCGGCACCTCTGTTGTTTCCCCGACTCAGACTGCAATGAATCTGGGTGTGATCCTAGATAACAAACTGTCCTTCACTACTGCTTTACAACATCAGGAGGATACGTCCCCAGCTGACCCAGAAATCAGCGCAGGTTCTGGTCCAGGCTCTCATCATCTCACGCCTAGACTACCGCAACTCCCTCCTGGCTGGTCTACCTGCATGTGCCATCCGACCTCTGCAGCTCATCCAGAATGCAGCGGCTCGTCTGGTCTTCAACCTTCCAAAATTCTCACACACCACGCCGCTCCCTTCACTGGCTTCCGGTAACTGCTAGAATCCACTTCAAGACACTGGTACTTGCATACCATGCTGCGAATGGATCTGGCCCTTCCTACTTTTTTCTTCGGCGTGAGAGGACGCTGGCGCTGACTGTTCGCCGCTTCTCTGTCCGAAAATCTCGTCTTTCTTTGTGTTAATCTAAGAGTTTCTGACCACTTTCTACTGCTATAGATTGCTAACTATTCTGTTGTTTTTTTGTTCTGATCTGGACATATTTGTTACACCCGATTGCCATTTTTGACGGACGCTTGGTTCTCTACCCTGCTACACCTACCTGCTAACGCTGCTCCATCCATCAAATAACCAGCCCCATTCTTCGTCCTGCCCCTCCCCGTGGGCCCTGACTCTGGTTCTTCTTCCTGCCGGTCCCCCCATCTGCTGTAAAGGACAGCCTGCAACTGACCTCTCATCCTGTCTGACGGCTGCCAACAGCTCCACTTTCAGCGCCGCTGGTCTACAACCATAGCCAGCGCTGTGCTAACGCTAGCATCCTACCGCGGCACTACGATGTTACGATACTCTGTCTCCCAACTTTTTAATCTCAACAACTTTTCTGCGCTTCCTCTAAGCTTGTCTGTCATCAATTGCCTCGGGCTTCTACGCAGACCGAGGTATGTCCATAGAGGTTCCAAACGCAGATTTGTTTACTCCCAGTCCGGAAAATCATCCATAACATCTATCTGGTCGACTAACCGCCATGTCCCACAACTGTCATGTCATCTGAGCGCACTTATTACTCCATATTATACACCCACCACTGGTCCGTTACAATCCCAGCTGTACCAAAAACCTGGAGTGGATTCCACTGCCCTCTTCTCAGAGCTGGTCCAAATTCCTGGAGTGGATCCCACTGCCCTCTGCTCAGAGCTGGCCCAAATACCTGGAGTGGATTCCACCGCCCTCTGCTCAGAGCTGGCCCAAATACCTGGAGTGGATCCCACTGCCCTCTGCTCAGAGCTGGCCCAAATACCTGGAGTGGATTCCACTGCCCTTTGCTCAGAGCTGGCCAAAATACCTGGAGTGGATCCCACTGCCCTCTGCTCAGAGCTGGCCCAAATACCTGGAGTGGATTCCACTGCCCTCTGCTCAGAGCTGGCCCAAATACCTGGAGTGGATTCCACTGCCCTCTGCTCAGAGCTGGCCCAAATACCTGGAGTGGATTCCACCGCCCTCAACCACCGAAAACTGATAATAACACACTTCCTTCCACCTCCTCTCCGCTCCTCCCCCCCATCTCACATTCCTCCCCGCACTGTCAACCTGGACAACCTCTCACCTCTTCAGCCTGTGACCATACCACGCCCCTCCCACTCAACTAATATTGCCCTCCTTAACATCCGATCACTCAACAAGAAAGCCCTCATCCTCCATGAACTAATCTTGGAAAAATCCCTTGATTTCCTTCTGCTCACCGAAACCTGGCAACAGCCCGATGACTTCTTCTCCCTCAACCAAACATCCCCCCCTGGCTTTAAATACATCACTAAACCCCGCCCCTCCCGCCGTGGTGGCGGCCTTGCTGTAATCCACAATCAGAACATCCAGATCACAGAACTAACCCTCCCCTCAGTATCATCCTTTGAATTCATTGCCTTCAAAGCCCCTCCCTCACTGACAGTCATCCTCATCTACCGGGCTCCTAAACCTCATCCCTTCTTCCTCTCCGATTTCACTGAGTTCCTCACACTTGCCTCATCCCTCTCTCAACGTCTGTTACTACTTGGTGACCTCAACATTCACATTGACTCACCCACCTGCAAGCTGGCATCCGAATTCACAACCCTACTGGACAATTTCTCTATCACCCAACATGTCACCTTCCCCACCCATGAGAAAGGACACATTCTTGATCTCGTCTGCTCTACCAACCTCCCAGTGATTGACCTCCACCCTTGCCCATTTCCCCTCTCCGACCACAAACTCATACAATTCAACATTGCCCCCCCCACCCGAAACCCCTGCCCACCCAGAAACATCACTTTCCGTAATCTACATTCCATTGACCATAACCATCTCTCTGAACTGCTATCGTCTAATCTCCCCCTGGACGCAACCCTCAGCTCACCTGTTGATCTGCTCAACCACCTCAACTCCACCCTACTCACCTCCCTCAACACTTTAGCCCCCCTCAAAAATAAAACTGTTACTTTCAAGACCTCCTCACCCTGGTTCACACCCGCACTGCGTAAAATGAAGCAGCGAGGCCGCCAACTTGAACGTCTTTCAAAGAAATCATCCCTCACAGTCCATTACATAAGCTACAAACTCCATCTCAATGCATACAGAGATGCTCTTATTGCCGCTAAATCTGCCTACCTCTCCAACATCTTCACTGACCCCTCCCGTAACCCAAGGACCCTCTTCTCCACAGTTAACAAGCTCTTCAAACCTCGTGCTGATAACCTCCCTACTTCTACTTCCGCTACTTGCAGCTCATTCCTCCAGTTTTTCGCAGACAAAATTAACGCCATTAACCACTCCTTCTCAGCTCCATCTGATATACAAGCATCTCCCCCAACCTCCACCGCTACCATTTCTCCCCCCATCTCCCTTGACCTCCTGACTCCTCCTCCCCAGCGCCGCCTTTCCCAGTTCAACCTCGTTACCCCAATTGAAATACTCCATCTGATCGGTTCCTCAAATCCCACAACCTGCTCCCTTGACCCTCTACCCACTCCTCTCCTGAAGTCCTGCCTCCCCGTCCTCTGCCCCTATCTTGCTAACCTTTTCAACTCCTTGCTGTCCCATGGAACCGTCCCCTCTGCCTTCAAAACTGCTGCCGTTACTCCAATCCTCAAAAAACCTGGTCTTGATCCCTCCTCCCTCACTAATTACCGCCCCATCTCCAACCTACCATTCCTCTCAAAAACTCTTGAACGCATTGTAGCCAATCAAATTCACTGCCATCTCCAAACCAACCAGCTTTATGAACCCCTTCAGTCTGGATTTCGTCCTCACCACAGTACAGAAACTGCACTCGTCAAAGTCCTCAATGACCTCCTCACCTCTGCTGACACTGGTTCCCTCAATATTCTCATCCTCCTCGACCTGAGTGCAGCCTTCGATACCGTGAGCCACAACATCCTGCTCACCCGACTCAGGGACATTGGTATTGAAGGTATTGCACTCAGATGGCTCCAGTCCTACCTCACTGAACGATCCCACTTCATCTCCCTCCCCAACCACTCCTCTGCCACAGCTTCAGTCACCCAAGGTGTTCCTCAAGGATCAGTACTTGGACCCCTCCTCTTCATCATTTACATCCTGCCCCTCGGTCAGATACTCCGCCACTTCAACCTGGACTTCCACTGCTATGCTGATGACACTCAGATCTACCTCAGCACTAAATCCCTCCATAACCCACCCCTTACCCACATCGATTCCTGTCTGACAGCTATTAAAACTTGGATGCAACATAACCTCCTCAAACTGAACAGCAACAAAACAGAACTCCTCCTAATTGGCTCCAAATCCACCCTCAGCAAGGTCACTAACATAACACTCACCATCGATGGCACCATTGTTTCCCCCTCCAATCAGGCACGCAACCTTGGCGTAATCTTTGACCCCACCCTCTCCCTCGAACCTCACATCCGCCAAACAGTCAAAACCTCATTTTTCCACCTCCGCAATATTGCAAAAATCCTACCCTCTCTCACCCGCCCCGCAGCCGAACGACTAATCCATGCCTTCATTTCCTCCCGCCTTGACTACTGCAACTCACTTCTTTACGGCATCAGCACTACATCCCTCAACAGACTCCAACGGGTTCAAAATGCAGCTGCACGTCTCCTCACACATACCAAATCATGGCATCACATCAGCCCAGTCCTCAAAGAGCTCCACTGGCTTCCTGTCTCCCATCGCATCAATTACAAAATGATGGTCCTCACCTACAAAGCACTCCACCATTTGCCCCCCCCCTTATCTCACAAACCTTCTCACTCCTTATCAACCCCCACGGTCCCTCAGATCCACCGCAGCCGGACTCCTATCCATTCCCACATCCACACTCTGCAGCTTTGGGGACAGAGCCTTCTCAGTGGCAGCTCCTAGGCTCTGGAATTCCCTCCCCCAAGATCTCCGTGACTCTGAGTCCCTCACAGTCTTTCAGTCCCGCCTCAAAACACATATTTTCAACTCTGCCTACCCATAAGCCCCCCTCCTCTCAATCAATTTCCTCTTGACTGCCTTTTTATTTATTTTACTATACTTACTTGTTTGCCTGTCCTTGTTTGTCTACCCTCCCTCATATTGTAAAGCGTCTTTGAGTCTTGAAAAGCGCTATATAAATAAAATGCATTATTATTATTATTATTACATCCAGGACATGGTTAAACCGTACACCCCAGCATGTGCACTCCGCTCTGCATCAGCCAAACAGCTCGCTGCACCCGCACTGCGAGGGGGACCCAAGTTTCCATCAGCAAAAACTCGTGGGTTTGCTATCCTGGCTCCAAAATGGTGGAATGAGCTCCCCATTGAAATCAGGAAAGCAGAAAGCTTACACATCTTCCGGCGCAGACTGAAAACTCATCTCTTTAGACTCCACTTCGAGCGATTGAATTACTAACAAAGCACTAATAAAGGACTGGCTTATCTAAAGCCAGTTGAGTAGCACTTTAAATGTTTGGCTCTATGAAACCTGATGTACTTATATGATTCTGTTTTCTTCAAGGTTGCATCTTCCTGGTCGAATGCACTTATTGTAAGTCGCTTTGGATAAAAGCGTCAGCTAAATGCAATGTAATGTAATGTAATGCGGGACCGGCTTTACAAGGTTTCAGTGAGTAATATGAGTGCAATGTTTAACGTTAATGTCAGCTAGCTAACATTAGCTAACAAGGTACACTATAACGTGTTTTGCTTTAGCAACTAGTTTTCTCCTTAAGAACTTTGTGGTCTCTGTGTATGCTGTGGATAACATTAGTGTTCACAAGAACAAGATACACTTCCGTGTTTTGTTTTAGTTGCTCTTCAGATTGAAGCGGACAGTTTTATATCGACAATACTGTATGTGTGATCTCCTTTTACATCTTGTTGTGTCATTTGAGTTTATTTGCTGTGTGTAGATTCAAGGATTTTGGTTATCTTGTCAATTTGTTTGGTTATCTAGGCACAGCTGTGTGTGACTCCCTCTGGTACACTGGTATGTGTTTTCCTAATGTAGAGAGCATTGATTAATTAATAAACTACACACTGACTCTAGATCCTGACCAAATCCTTTTTTTTTGTTGATCAAATGTTTTTCAAAAATGTATTGTATATTATATAACAGCTGCACATCACAGACCGGAGTCTCTGCTACTGTGGACCACGAAGGAGGCGATCATCATCATCCCCAAAGACCCTACATGGCATGGAAATCTCCTCCTCCTGGAACAATTCTACACCCAGCATATGCTCCCTGTGTTGGCCAGTAGAGAGGAGGACATTTAAATAAACATACTCTTAACACCCTCGGACTCTGCGTTGTGTTTCGTATGTGTGATGGGGTGTTATGCAGAGGGGAGGAAAACAGGACACAGCAGATTGGGATTGTGGTGGAGATGCTGAGCAGTTATTTAATTGTTGCATGTAATTATTATTATACTGCGTGCTTCTTAGTTATTCCATCTTTTGCTGTAACATGGATCTATATGTTACTCTATATTTACTTGTTATCTACCACACTTCCTTCTACATCATACACCGTCATTATACATGGTTTATATAGGATATATATATTTGTATACATATCTGTAAATTGTATAATTTTATTTTTCGTATTTGGGATTTCTCTTTTGTCCACTCACATACACTTTACCCTTTCTCTTTTCCATGTGGAAAATGGCAGCTGCATATTCTGCTTTTCTCATCTGGCTCGTCTACAATGAGAACATTATATAATTAATTACTAATAATCATTTAAACCTGTTATTACCAATATTTCACAAATTCTTCATGTAAATTTAAGAGCACAGCTGTATGTTGAGTATGTCAGCTTTGCTTGGTTCATCTTACTGGGGGGCAGCTACATGGATGTCGGTGCAGTCCACAATAATTTTGCAGTTGAAGGCAGAATTAATGTATTATTGACTCAGAATGAAGCACAACTTCATGTCATACAATACATTGACTTTATTTGTAATTGTGTAAAAAAATATGAGCATTGATTAGCAAGCAGGACCTGCAGGAACAGAGAATGGTGATGGATGGAGCTGGGAAGAGAGAAGAATAAAGAAAACAGATCAACTTTATTATCGGATATTAAAAATTCAATTTCAAAACAAGTTGCCGCTCCTACAGTTTTCTAGTATGTAAAGATGATTTCACATGACCAATGCAAAATATCACACTCAATACATGTGTGTCTCTGGGGGGTGCATTGTGCCTTTGATGTATATAAATAATAAACCATAACCAAATACTATTACGTACAGTGGAAATCAGGTTGCCAGAGCAGGTCAGTCCAGTGTGCATGTTCCTCAGGGTCTCAGCAGTTACAGTTGAGGTAAAGAAAGTAAAAGAGAAAAAGGTCAGTAACAACACTTTAAAGTAACAACACTGAATAATTATCTCTTTTAATAATTTTCTCTCAGTAATCACTCAACTACTGTCTTTCCAACAAACAGATTAACTCACTCTCACTATCATCACAATGAAACACGTCCAGAAGAATGTCATGCAAAGCTGCCTGCCTGCCTGCCTGCCTTCCTTCCTTTCGACTCTCCCTGAACTGCCTGATATTTTAATGTTCAATGTTAACCATTTGTGAAGATAGCATGAAGTAGAAAAGATCGCTGATGCTAATGTGGCGTTAGCCTACCTCCCGCCCCCTTAGCACCTGGTGGAGGGGGCGATAGGCTACTCTTCAAATGTTTCACAAAATACTTACCATCATACTCTAACTGTTTAACATTTTGGTTTACTTCATGTTATGGCTAATACAAATGACAAGGCTAAGTAATGTAATGTAATGCTAACTAACATGCTCGCTACTAGCTACGTAGCTAACTTGACTATTTTCCATGCAAAACATGTATATTACCTGATATGTTTGGTCCAACGACTCCTGGTCCTTTCATCAGACGGGAAGCGATAGAACGAGCAAGTGGTATGATCACTTTTGTGATTACAACCTGGTACAAAGCACACAGGCATCTTGTAAAAGTGAATTTATTGGAGCAATCTCTTATATTTATTGGAGGGAATAAATCAGTCTTCTTCTTCTTCTTCTTTGCTTTAATTGCGAGATCTTCTTCTTCTTCTTTGCTTTGCGAGCCACAACCAGTCTTGGAGCATTATCGCCTATGACATCACTTACACGACCCAGAATGCATTTGGGATTTGTAGTCTTTCTAGTTGCGTATTTTTCATAGTCTTATATTTCAACAGTTTTACGACAAACTGTGACTTTTTTATATGGAAATGATTGTTTAAGATTGAAAAACATCATATGTGTCATTCGTGGCACAATTCAAACGGGATCAAAAGATAACTTTTCTCTCTCCATTGACTTCAATGTATAATTTTCCGCTTCCGGGGTCCCATGGAGGCTCCAGGAAGGGGAGGGACTTCGCCTCTCTATAGCTCCAGCCCCCACCCTCCCTGTGAGCACAGTGTGCTCTGAAAGGTCGGGACCATGCTGAACACGTAACATGAACGTGCCGGGCGCATGGATGTATAGTTTTATCATCATGCGCTAATGAGCAACTCTCATAGGAATGAATGAGGCCCCGCCTCCCACGCTGTATCCAGTTCTTATTATACATCCATGAAACAAACGCTTTAAGGAGGCACGAAGAATGTCTTCCGCAAGCAACACTCCAATGGCTGATAGCTCCAGTACCGCACGAGACATGTTTTCGATGGACGAGACGAGAGTGAAAATGGAACGCACACCCTATTTGTTGTTTGTTTATATCACGGAGTCTGTTCTTCTTCTCTGTCTTCCGGTTGTTGCCTCTTTTGAATGACGAATACACACTACCGCCGCCTGCTGGTAAGGAGAGTTATAGAGAGCCGCAGTGACGCGTCCTTAAACCCGGAAGTAAACTTCTTCCGGTTCCTTTGTCAAAAACCAATGCAATTTCTCCATAAGATTTTGGAAAATAGCTCGAAATAGGGTCTGTGGTTGACACACATTTAAGAGAGGGATCACGTTTTGTTCAGCCGGATAATCTCCACATGTCAACCCTACTTTTATAATTTTTGAATCATAAATCTAGTCGCCAGAAGCAAAATGCTAACGTTATGCTATAGACGAACTACAAGCCAGTACAGCAGCAGGGTCACACGACTTCAACGTCACGCCAACTTAAGATCGTTTCAACTGACTTGCACTGAAACTGCACTTTGAACACTTTAAATATATTAACATTTTAAACTGTATACCCCGGTTATCTAGGCCCTTTTTGTTTTGTTTAATGTATACCACGTTTATCTAGGCCCTTTTTGTTTTGTTTTATGTATGTCACACTGTGGGAAACGATATTTCGAGATTTCTGGATGTATAACACATGTCGAATTTTTGACAATAAAGCTGACTTTGACTTTCGCGTGCTTGCATATTTTAACAAAGCTTTTCATTTTAGCCACACTGAATTTAAATAGAAGTCATGGCTGTGTCAATCACAAGTCTGATATCGTTTTACAAAGATGACAAGAAGAGTGTAGATAGGAGAGAACCACTACAAGTCAGGACACGTAAAACAGTGAAGCCTAGATGAAGGTGTGCTTACCGGTGTTGTCAGGGCTAGCATGAGGGACAAGGTTTATAGTGTCGGTGAGTATTGATAGCAAGAGTACCGTTAACCTAGAGTTAATTTATTCACATTAATTCCCATCAACAAATCCATTTTATGTGTCACATGAAATCTTTATTAGGCAAGGCAAGGCAAGTTTATTTATATAGCACTTTTCAACACAAGGCAATTCAAAGTGCTTTACAAAAAATGAAAGACATTGAAGTATTATTTGAATTATTTGAAGTATTAAAGTAACGTGTTATGGCAGGAAAGTTCAATCTGGTATATTCATTTTAATGTCACCTTATATAGAATGTGTGTTAAACTTGTGATTTCAGCATTGAGTGACTTCTGCCTAGCAGATACCAAGAAGAGGCCCCTAGGGTCTCTCTGTTAATTATCAATAGTCCTTGCAATCAACAGGGGAATTCCCAGATACATTTTCAGATATAAGGCAGTTAAAGTCTTGTAGAATTAATGTTTATCTCCTACACATCCTGCAGGCCTTGAGACTTGGGTCACCCAGCAGTAAATGAGATAAAGGTCCTTTTGAGCTTATCAATAAAATGTATTCATTCCTAGTAAGCTGACTTTGGGGTGAAGGGAAGTTCAGGGAAGCCATTAAGCGATAAGAACAATTAACTTCTGTTAAAGATACATGATACGATGTTTGTGTGTGTTGAAGATGTTTAGGGGGAATGAGTATGTGTCCTGTCAAAGAGTCCTCTGTCATGACGCCAAATCATTGATTGGGGGATCTGCCTAAGGGCAGAGGGACAGACACACACACACACACACACACACACACACACACACACACACACACACACACACACACACACACACACACACACACACACACACACACACACACAAGCAACATGGAATCAACAAACTGACTTACTACCTGGGATCCCGCCCAGAAGGGAAACCGACCAATGGAACACTGCCAACTCACTGTCTAGCTCGCTCAGAAGTGAACTCTGTGTATAAATGTTGTGATCATTTTGAAGATCGGAACTCTTGTTTCTGACTTGCCGTTCCTGAGACGTGTCTCACACGGTGGTAGAACCTGAGCCCGGACTACTCTGCAGAGTGCTTCGTGATTCGGTGATGTATTTGTATGTTTCCACCATTAAAGCAGATTATTGTTTAACCCTTATCCTGGCTGCTTTGAATTTTTCCTTTTTTTGAGAACCCGCTCATATAGGAACGGCGCGGAGCAGAGATTCTGCCCCAACAAATGGTGACCCCGACGTGATGACGTCATGACGTGGTGACGTCATGAGTAGGGTTTTTGAGAGGAAAATCAGCAGCCAGCAGATGAATGGTCCGGAGAAGAGGCCTAGAATAATCTCTGACAACTAAAACGGGGATCCTACAATTGAAAGGTGAGCAGACGAGCCTGTTTCTATTGAAGGTCTGTAATTGGCTAAACTAAATTTTAGAGTTGTCAGAGACATATTCCGGTGTCATAGTTGTTGCGGTGGAATATACAAATACGTGTTTTAATTGTAAAGTAGGATATTGTGTTCCTGCAGCCGGAAGGGTATTGAAGTCCCTGGCTTAAAAAGTGGAGGTACAGAGTCACCACTGTTATACTGTCTGGAGTAGTTAAATGGTAGTATTGATTCTCCATATAGGACTGACTCAAAATAACAAATCCAAAGCTCGACGGAGCTGGAGATGAGTTATTTATGTTATAAGTGATCCAAAGGAGAGTAACGCAAACTTCAGAAAGTCATTCTGAAGTGACCGGGCCTCACTATATCCTTTGTTGTGTTGGGGTTTTATCTATAAAGCCAAACGTCACGATAAAGAGTTCTGTAAGCCTGGGTTACGACTCCATGTCAGCGTCACATCTTTGAAAGACAATGTTGAAGCGCGCTGAGAGGCTTGCTAAACTTGTTGGAATAAACATCGGACAATAAAAGCTGAATAGACAGTACGGGGAATTTTTTATACATATAAAAGTGAATCAGCAAGTATTTCAGCGTAGGGTATTGAGTCTCTAACGGCTGGAAGGGTATAGAGTCCCAGGCCTAGTGGAGGTATGGGAGTCCTCACAGGCTATACTTGCTGGGGAAGCCAAGTAGAGTATCGAGTCTCTATCCATGGCTAAAGTGAATAACAAATCTGAGGTTCATAGGAACCAAAAGGTGCGTTATAAGTCTGTTGGGTTTAAACTCCCATTCTGTTGAAAGAAATATCGCATCTTAAAAGCTGGACAGACAGTAAGGAGGATATATTTCTTGTGAATAAATAGAATATATTATTGAACATGAAACAGCCTAAGTCAGATGAATAGATACAAAGTCATAATGAAGGGAGAATTTGAACGAGAGGAGCGTGAGTTAAGAGCTTACGAGAACAGTGGGTTCAAGCAGAAAAATTGAATAAAAGGATAGCAGTAGTGTTAATTGTTGAAAGAAGCCTTCTCCTAAAAAGGCTGAGAGCTGCAGCGGGGGAGAGAGGGGGGTGTCAGTATTTGTCTGTGAGACCCCCCCCCCCCCCCCTTTTTTTGCCTCTCGAGAGCAGCAGCAGCGGCCCGGAGTGTGTCTGCTTGCTTTTTTCTCTAATGCCTGAAGTTGGAAGGAAATACATTGAAAATTAACAGATCAATGTGTGATTTGATGTGGTAGATATATTGAAATAAATAAGAAACAATGATTTGCTGCTATTTAAACATAGTCTTTGAGAACTGATTGATACCGTTGCATTGCGTTGTGAATTTCATGGTATTTGTCATTAACTAAGGATTGTACTTAATTATACTTCAAGGAAAATTATATTACATACAGTAACCTTAGGGGAAAGTAAAAAGAGATTTACTGAGTATATGAAGTACATTAAAGGTTAAAGGTTTTATTCAAATTAAATATGATAGGTGGATGTTTCCATCTAGAATACGACATGGAAAGAGGAGAATTTGTTAGACATGAAATAACGAACTCATTGGAAGAAATATATATTGTGAGGTTATTTAGGAGTTGTTATCATATACAGTTACTCTCAGTTGATGGTTGTTTAAAGTAGATAGGAAACGGAAAACGTAAACGATTCACCACAATGGTGTTTTTAAGTTTATGATGAAGGAGTAGACAGTAAAAATAAGGTTTTTGTAAATGTGTCAGTCAGAGGGAATCTGTTCATGTTTAAGCATGACAGAGGTCCTGCACGAGGTTTTGCTCCAGCCATCTCACACAGTTTCACAAAGGGGTGATTTGTGAGGGGCTGGAGCGGAGGCAGCTGCAGGGCGCAGTGAGACAGAAAGACAGGAGAAATGAGACGGTTTGAAAGAGTAGAAAGAGTACAGGTTATATAGAGTTACTACTATTCTGGAAAATGTCATATTGTTTTATGAGTAACATAAGATACGAATATATTTACTAGATATGAGAACAACAGGCTTATCTAGGTTAACAGAAAATTGCTATTAACCAGTTTCAGCTGCAACTATCCTATCTTTGTTCTGGGGAGAACATACGTTGCATTTACAATTAATATTAAGAAAGTTCACAATTGATACCATTAAAGACCGTTTGGGATTAATAGGACGAGTTTGTCATAAACATTCGTGCTTAGATGGAATAAAAGTGTTGAGATGTTCTCAAAAATGGGAGTTTTCACAATGCTTTTAGTTTTTATTGAAACAATTAAGTAATAAGGACAGGAAAATGTTCCGTGATGATTTATTTAGGTTTCAGCTTTAGTAATAATGAAGATTACATTTTGTAATAATTCCTTTAAGTTTTCCAAAAATATATTTATTAACTGTAGTCAGATTACTTGTTTTAAATATATAGCGCTGAATACAGTTAGTTTTGTATTCTGTTACAAATCTAACCATGCTTGTAACACACAACTTAGATAAACAATTTGAAAAAGAATAGAATAAGCAAAAAGATTAAAGATGAATCTATAGTGGTTAAGAAAAGTTTTTTTTGTTTTGCCTATTAACTGAGAACTGAAGTAATGAAGAATAGGAAGACTGTTACCATTAATGGGTTTAACATTCACATGTTTCAGCATTCCTGACCATATAGACCAGCGGTCGGGAACCTATGGCTCGCGAGCCATATATGGCTCTTCCGGTGACGGCATATGGCTCCCAGACAATTTTGAGTTGAAAAAAAGAAAAAAAAAAAAATCAGTTTGGAACTGATTTTAAAATACTTGTGATATTTCTTAATAATACTGTGTAATTTTAAAGTAAACAGAAATTTGTTTTGAAGATAAATTTAACGGGTCACGGATCACCCGTGGGTCGAGTCGGGAACCAATGGCTCGCGAGCATGTCCGGGTCATTGTAAAGGTGAAGAAATCAATTTGATCAGATAGCCAACTAGTTTATCCGCTTCAACCCTTGTAACGGAAAAGATGGCGAAAAGAAAAAAAGACGATGATTACCGTGCATTCCAGGCTGCGTGGACAGAGGAATTTGCATTTGTGGAGAGAGCAGGATCTGCGGTATGTCTAATATGCAATGATAAAATGCATTGATGAAATGGTCAAATATAAAGCGGCACTTCGATACGCACGTCGCAACATGCTTCATTTGCATCGAAATATCCAGCGGGGGACAGCAGGAAAAGGGCATGCCAGGAGCTACAGCGGAGAGTGCAGACAAGTCAGCAGCAACTACGTGTGTGGACCAAGCAAGGTGACGGGAATTCCGCTAGCTTTGCGGATGCTTTGGCAATAGTAAGGAATGGAAAGCCATTCACAGATGGCGAGTATGCCAAAACATTCATGCTTGATGTGGCCAATGAACTGTTTGATGACTTCCCAAATAAAGACAAGATAATCAAACGAATAAAAGACATGCCCCTGTCAGCAAGAACTGTGCACGATCGTAGCATCATGATGGCAAATCAAGTCGAGGAAACACAAATTTAGGACATAAACGCCGGGACATACTTTTCTCTCGCGTTAGATGAGTCAACAGACGTTAGCCATCTATCTCAGTGCAGTATAATTGCCAGGTATGCTGCAGGTGACACACTGCGTGAGGAAAGCTTGGCTGTTTTGCCAATGAAAGGGACAACAAGAGGAGAGGATTTATTCACGTCTTTTATGGAGTTTGCTCAAGAAAAAAAACTACCGATGGATAAACTTATTTCTGTCTGTACTGATGGTGCACCCTGTATGTTTGGGAAGAACAAAGGATTTGTAGCGCTTCTCCGTGAACATGAAAAGAGAGCCATCCTAAGTTTTCATTGCATCCTGCACCAGGAGGTGCTTTGCGCTCAGCCGTGTGGCCAGGAGCTTGGTGAGGTGATGTCGCTGGTCATTCGAGTGGTCAACTTTATTGTTGCCCGAGCTTTAAATGATCGCCAGTTTAAAGCTCTGTTAGAAGAAGTTGGGAATCATTATCCCGGTCTGCTTTTACACAGCAACGTGCGTTGGTTGTCAAGGGGGAAGGTGCTCAGCCGTTTTGCAGCTTGCCTGAGTGAAATCCGGACTTTTCTTGAAATGAAAGGCGTCAAGCATCATGAGCTAGACCACACTGACCTGCTCCTGCAGTTTCACTATCTCGTGGACATAACTGGCAATCTGAACCAGCTCAATGTGAAAATGCAAGGTATTGGAAATACAATCTCATCCCTTCAACAAGCAGTGTTTGCATTTGAAAGCAAGCTGGAAGTCTTTCTCAGGGACATTGAAACAGGTCGTCTTCTGCACTTTGAAAGACTGCAACAATTTAGAGATGCATGCTTAGCAAGTGACTCCACTCAACATCTGGATCTCCAGCAGCTAGCTGGCTTTACGTCCAATCTCCTGCAGTCATTCAAAGCACGTTTTTGAGAATTTCGTGCGCGCACTGGTCTTTTCAAGTTCATCACTCATCCACATGAGTGTGCAGTGGACAAAATCGACCTGACATGCATCCCCGGGGTCTCTATCGGAGACTTTGAGCTGGAAGTTGCTGACCTGAAGGCATCAGACATGTGGATGAGTAAGTTCAAGTCACTTAATGGAGAGTTGGAAAGTCTTGCGTGACAGCGAGCAGAACTGTCGAGGGAACACAAGTGGACAGAAATGAAAAATCTTCAACCTGAAGACCAGCTGATTCTTAAAACTTGGAACGAGCTTCCTGTGACATACCACACAATGCAGCGTGTGAGTATTGCCGTATTGACCATGTTTGGCTCTACATATGCATGTGAGCAGTCATTCTCGCATATGAGGAACATTAAGACCAACCTACGCTCACGTTTAACTGATGGAAGCCTCAACGCCTGCATGAAGCTCAACCTCACCACGTATGAACCAGACTACTAGGCCATCAGCAAAACCCTGCAGCACCAGAAGTCGCATTAAAAGTAAGACATATGTAATTTATTATACGTTAAAAATACTATATGGCTCTCAATGAAATATATTTAGAAATATTTGGCTTTTATGGCTCTCCCAGTCAAAAAGGTTCCTGACCCCTGATATAGACAATCAGCTGTTTTATTTTGTAACCCGCCGGGGGAGAGATTTACATTGAGCTTTTCTCAGTTGCTGATTTGCTGTGATTACAGCAGCATTGGATAGTTGTGCGCCACCTTTAGGTTGTACTCTGAATCAGTGTGTTGGTGAAAAGTTGCTCATTACAGAAACAGAAGAAGTGTGCAAAGAACGCATCTCTGAGGAGGTTTTGACAGTTTGCTTGTGCCTCGTTGTCAAGGCAACAGTGGTGTGAAGAGGTACTGCACTATTTGGGGATTTCTGCTGTACAGAGGACAACGTGTGTCTGCTGATTGTATCACATTGAACCAGAGGTCCCTTCCCCCTCAGGACATCCCAATGCCAGAGAGAGTTTCCTTGGAGCCCACTGACCAGGGCCGGTTCTAGCTTTTTGGGGACCCTGCCACTGACTACAGCTGAAGAGGACAATGAATCATTGACTGTTCTCAATATGACAAGATCAAGAGACAGGCTGGTCCCAGTCTGTTCAGACTCTGAAGAAATCATGCAATGATTTTACAGCATAACTGTGCAAGAGTTTACCAGAAGGTGGTGTAGAACGATATGCTTAGTGTTTAGGAAGGGAGGCTGATTGTTTAATGATGGTCTGGAATACTGAAAAGATTAAAGTTTAATATCCTTGTTTGGCAAACAAGACATCTGATTATTATGTCACACATGATAATCTTGACATAGTGACTAGCTATGGGTAAATGTGTGGACGTTACACCATTATTATCATGAACTAAAAATAAATAGGGAAATAGTATCTGGTTAAAGATGAATGGATTTCATATCCTAGAGAGGGTTAGTTATATTGTGAATACTTCACAAGGTATTTACTAATGTATTTTGAAGAACACATAAGAACACAGGTCCAGTTTGGTTTTTTTTCTAGATTAAATTGTCCATTAAAAAACTGTTCAGCTTAGGTCTAGCTTTAGACTTTGATAGTAATAGAGTATTTAGGCTTATTTTTGTATATCTGACATTTTTTAAATATGTTGGCTATTCACTAGATAGAGAGATGGCATTACTCTCCATTTGTTGAGAACATTTCTGAAGATTAAATATTTGTTTCATTTCTAATATTCCTATTTAAGACGTAATTTTAGAGTAACAAGGCTGATGCTGAAATTGGAAAGATATGTTAGTGGTTTGCATGAGGTAAACAAAAAAGGTTTTGTTTGTTCAACCTCCAGTTAGATCTGAAACAGTAATAATGATTGATTTGGCTAAAGCTTAGTTTAACATCCTGATGTAACATTATGAGGTATGTTCATTTCTAAGGGTAAACAAATTGATAAAATGGATTATTATTATTATTGATTAATTTGGAAAATTAATTCAAAAGGCCGTTTTCTGCAGGTTCACTTAAGAATGACTTGCATGAACATTTGTCAGGTATTGTGTTTCCTAGGGGCGGTATATTAATAAAGTGTATTGATAATTTGTTTGTTAAACATCTGAAGAAAATGGTGCTGCGAACACGAGAAAAACTTTGTTGCATTGGTTGACATCAACACAATGATGTCACTATTACAACTCCAGCTAGTAGAATATTAAAGTCTCTGCAGAGCACGACACATGGCCAAAAAGACTGAGACCAAATGACCTTTGACCCTGACTGACAGTGTGAATGAAATGTCTGCATGTGATCAGTGCAACTGCATGATTCTAAAACAATGACTAACCAAGCATGTTTTTGGACTAACACATTATTCTGGAGCTCCAAGGGAAACGAGAGGTTTCCGAATTTTTTTTGACATGTTTCTAATATTGATTGAGTTATAACAGGTAACACAGATGCAGAATCAGTGGCCAAGGGGCTACTGAGAGAGATAATTCCAGAATGAGAATGAGAAGGTGAACTGTGATAATGAAAACAATTTGGTAATATTTCAACAGGTATTAAAGTAACTGAGGTTTGAAATGTAGACATATTACAGTTAAATTAAAACATAGTAATGTAATGAGATAGAATTTAATTTAGACAACATCTTGTAACTAGCCTGGTAAAGAAGTAAAAGCCATAGACTTTTTGGTTTAGATCATTATTGGGATGTACATTTAATTTAAATTCATAATAGAAAGACATTTGATGACAGTATGTTGGATTTCTGTATTCATTTTTTCAGCTTGATCATATCTAAGCAGTGACAGGTAGAAGCAGTCTCGCCTGGAAATTATTCACTTTGTCAGTATCATGATTTTAGTTGTTTTTAATCCATAACATTAGTGTGTTCCATTACCAGAGACATTAGCAGTTCATATTATATTTAGATTTTAAATAGGATCTCAAGGATTTCATTTATAATAACACAGATGCTTGTCAGAAATTCAGAGCTATTGAGATATGTTATTTAGTTCACCTGAAGATGTTGGGGTTTATTTTGTTGACACAGGCCAAGTATTAGAATTCTGAAGCGGCCTACCAGTGGTGGGTCAAACACCTGAGGGCCCAGAAGCCCTGAGCGTAGACTTGAGGGGTGGGTATCAGATTTCTCCACACGCCAAAAGGGGGACCCGAGGAGCAGGAGGCCGACACAGCGGAGTTCGTCTGGCTGAAGGTCGTCAGGCCTACGTGGCTCAACCCCAGGTTCTCCGGCCTCTACAGAGTGACCCAGAGGACATCTCATGCCGTCCGCCGAGGAGCAAAGGGGGACATCTGGTACTACTGGAGCCAGTGTGCGGCGAGGAATTCACCGGCTAGGACCATGGAGGATATCAGGACGGACCTGGCTATCGTCAACGAGGACATCCCTACGGCAGACGACTCGGAAGCTGGCGTCAACGGGCTTGGGGACTTCTCGAGGCAGCAGAGGAGTCTACTTCTCTCTGATCAGATTAATCAGTTCCACCTTTGAAGGAAAGGCCGCATCTCCCCCTCCCTATCAGCTGCCCTTGTTGGCGTTTTCCGCTGAGGGGGGGGGGCCTGAGGATTCAACAACACGCAAGGATGCTGCTTTCTGGCACTCAGGTTCTCACTCTAATAGTTCCTTTACTGACATTGAAAGTTGTGTTCTGCTCCCAAAGGTTTAAGGTTGGGGGACAGACACAATAGAAAAGAATGACAGTAGTTGTGTTTCCAATGTCTTATGTGAGTTGGTCTCGTGGGGTGAGACCAAAAGGGGGAATTGAAGTATTATTTGAATTATTTGAAGTATTAAAGTAACGTTTTATGGCAGGAAAGTTCAATCTGGTATATTCATTTTAATGTCACCTTATATAGAATGTGTGTTAAACTTGTGATTTATGCATTGAGTGACTTCTGCCTAGCAGATACCAAGAAGAGGCCCCTAGGGTCTCTCTGTTAATTATCAATAGTTCTTGCAATCAACAGGGGAATTCCCAGATACATTTTCAGATATAAGGCAGTTAAAGTCTTGTAGAATTAATGTTTATCTCCTTCACATCCTGCAGGCCTTGAGACTTGGGTCACCCAGCAGTAAATGAGATAAAGGTCCTTTTGAGCTTATCAATAAAATGTATTAATTCCTAGTAAGCTGACTTTGGGGTGAAGGGAAGTTCAGGGAAGCCATTAAGCGATAAGAACAATTAACTTCTGTTAAAGATACATGATACGATGTTTGTGTGTGTTGAAGATGTTTAGGGGGAATGAGTATGTGTCCTGTCAAAGAGTCCTCTGTTATGACGCCAAATCATTGATTGGGGGATCTGCCTAAGGGCAGAGGGACAGAAACACAGAAAGAAACACACACACACACACACACACACACACACACACACACACACACACACACACACACACACACACACACACACACACACACACACACACACACACACACACACACACACACACACACACACACACACACACACACACACACACACACACTACTCTGCAGAGTGCTTCGTGATTCGGTGATGAATTTGTATGTTTGCACCATGAAAGCAGATTATTGTTTAACCCTTATCCTGGCTGCTTTGAATTTTTCCTTTTTTTGAGAACCCGCTCATATAGGAACGGTGCGGAGCAGAGATTCTGCCCCAACAACATTAAGAAAATGGCATTTAAAATCAGTCATTAAAAAGAAAAGCTAATAAAATAAACATTAAAAGAAAAAATACATTGATAAAAGTTACAGTGCAGTCTAAGATATGAATAATTCAATTAAAAGCAGCGACCAAAAGAAAAGTCTTCAGCCTGGATTTAAAAGTAGTCAGAGTTGCAGTGGACCTGCAGGTTTCTGGGAGTTTGTTCCAGATATTTGGAGCATAATAACTAAACGCTGCTTCTCCATGTTTAGTTCTGACTCTGGGGACAGAAAGCTGACCCGTCCCTGAAAACCTGAGAGATCTGGATGGTTCATAATTTAGCAGGAGGTCAAAAATGTATTTTGGGCCTAAACCATTCAGTGCTTTATAAACCAGCAGCAGTATTTTTGAAATCTATTCTTTGACACACAGGAAGCCAGTGTAAAGACTTCAGAACAGGAGTGATGTGATCCACTTTCTTAGTGTTAGTGAGGACTCGAGCAGCGGCGTTCTGAATCAGCTGAAGCTTTCTAATAGATTTTTTAGTGAGACCTGTGAAGACACCATTGCAGTAGTCCAGTCTACTGAAGATAAAAGCATGGACAAGTTTTTCCAAATCCTGCTGTGACATTAGTCTTTTAATCCTGTTCTTTAGGTGATAGTAATCTGATTTAGTAACTGTTTTAATGTGACTGTTGAAACTCAGGTCAGAGTCCATGACTACACCTAGATTTCTGGCTTTCTCTGTTGTTTTGAACATTGCAGACTGAAGCTCAGCGCTAACTTTTAAACGTTCTGCCTTGGCTCCAAAAACCATTACCTCAGTTTTATCTTTGTTTAATTGGAGAAAGTTCTGACACATCCAGTCATTGATTTGTTCAATGCACTTACTCAGTGTTTGAATTGGAGCATAGTCTCCTTGTGAAATGGTTACGTAAATTTGTGTGTCATCCGCATAGCTATGGTAACTTATTTTGTTGTTCTTCATTATCTGAGCCAGTGGTAGCATGTAGACGTTAAAGAGAAGAGGCCCCAAGATTACAAATATTACACACCAGAAAACACAGAAATATCCATGAAATAAACATACAGTAGGCTATAAACAATTAAAGGGATAATTGGGAAGGCATTACAAATGTAAATATATTTTAATAAAACAATCCCACCACCACAGGTATCTACAGGAGAAGAGGGAATTCTCTCCACAAAATGTGAATGCCCATGTGGAGAATGCAGTCATGCGGCTGCATTAGCCATCTTTGCCATCCACAATTTCAGCTGCACTGACACCCCCTGTCAGTGGAAGAAGCCAAAGGCAGCTAAACGTATGCATTCAGTGGAGGAGCTATTTCCTCCAACCAATAACTCATTCAACCCACTGACAAGAGAGCCCACCTCCGAAGATCGTGACTGGCTGAGGGACAGACTCGGGGGCAGGTTTTCAGGAATTTCTTGGCTTCTCTCCCCCGAGCCAGAAGAGGAACACTGCAGCTTTGGAAACACTTACTGTTCCTGAAATTATCAAATCTGTTGGGCATCAGGGACCTGAGGCAATTGTGACAAGCATGGCATTGTCTGAAGAGCAACAGAGGGCAATTCAGGTGGCTACCACTGGTCAGCGAACCAACCCAAACTGGCATTTGTTCAGGAAAGGAGGGTTGACTGCCAGCAACTTTGGAGTTGTCCTGAGGTCAAAGCGTGTGACTGCTTCCCTTATTGCCAGGGTGCTAGGGCAACAACAGGCCCTTGATGGTGTTTTGTCTGTACAGTGGGGGACTATGAATGAATGTGAGGGTGTCAGGGGTGAGGGTGTCACCACTGCAACCCAGATGCAGGTCCATGAGTCAGGATCGTTGGGGGCATCTCCAGATGGTCTGGTAGGGTCTTCCGCTGTGCTGGAGGTAAAGTGTCCCTACGGACCCAGGGAAATGACAATTAGTGAAGCATTGCAAATCAAGGGCTTCTGTGTCAGTAAGGAAGGAGAAACATTCAGCCTGCGTGAGGAACATCCTTATTGGCACCAAGTGCAAGGTGAGCTTCACCTCACTGCAAGAAAGAAGAAGAAACTAAAAGATTGTGAATTGTTTTTAATTTACATTTACACGCCTTTGCAATGTTGTGGTTGTTAGAGTGTTAGGTTTTGTTGGAGATTTGGAGGATGTTGCAAACCAACCTCGTCTCCGCGTGTCGTTTGACAAGCTAGGTGAATTCGGGAAAAGGGAGGGATTAAGAAACACCAGAATACAAGTTAAACAATAATCCTGCTTTTAATGATATACAGTAACGATACAAAATACAAAGAAATCACGAAGCACTCTGCAGAGTACTCCGGGCTCAGGTTCTACCCCCAGTGTGAGACAGGTCTCAGGAACGGCTGGTGAAAAACAAGAGCGCGAACCAAAGGAAAACACAGTCTTTCATACTAAAACACAGGAGGAGGAGGTGTACGTGCTTTCCCCCAGAGGTCATCTTATTGGCAGAGACCAACACATGGCCTGTCGCACCCAATCAGTGCGACACAGCAGCTTGTAGCCAGCACACACACATCTCCTTTATGGCCCTTGGTCCCTGAGTCCATCTTCCCGCCTCCTGACTGCCACACACAAGTTAAAAGTATGTTTTAAGATATAGTTGTTATAGTTGGCTAAATATACGTAATACATGTTAATTACTTTCATATCAATAACAACGAGGAACACATTACCTATACTCTTAAGCAGTATTAGAGATGCTTTTCAAATAGTCAAACTTCACACAGGCTTACCTATGGAGAACACACTCATTTGTCCTATAGCCCCTCCATTTGTTTGAGCTATTGTTCACATCTTTACTTCAAATAAAAGGTTTCACATTGTATATTTCCAGCTTCCTTTACACATACTGCTATTATTAACACAAAGTAACTAACCACACACCTCTATTGAAAACAAGTCGATTCCCCTGACAATTGACATGCTGAAACTCCTGGAATGCGTCCCTCCCCCACCTCTCTCGTCCCTGTCATAAAAAACTGCTTCCATTTCATATAGAGTAATGAAAGATGTTTAAGCTAATTTCTCCACAATGTTTGTAGCCATTTAGTACCCACACATGAAAGAATAAGAACAGAGGTATAGTTGACCAGTAATCATGTAGCTCTTATATTTACTTCAATGAAAACACACACACACATCTGCTTCAAGCCTGTGTAAACACCCCCTTCTTTTACGAGGGGGACATTCCAGCGTCTGGCACTATTCCCAAATATGGTGTCCCATGCTCCCATCTCTTCTCTAAACACAAGTACTTCACCTCAATATATTGGGGGAGGAAAGGATACTTTGTCCCTTCAAATTTAACACACATGAACATATATAAGGTGACAGCAAAATGAATATACTAGATTTTACTTTCCTGTCATACCCCGTTACTTTAATCCTTCAAATAATTCAAATAATCCTTCAATTCCCCCTTTTTGGTCTCGCATTAACGAGACCAACACACATAAGACATTTGAAACAAACTACTGTCATTCTTTGATACTGTGTCTGTCCCTCTTCATTAAACCTTTGAGAACAGAAAACAACCTCCAATGACAGTGAAGAAACTATCAGAGTGAGAGCCTGAGTGCCAGACAGCAGCATCCTTGCGTGTTGTTGAATCATCAGGGCCCCCCCCCCTCAGCGGAATACGCCAACAAGGGCAGCTGATAGGGAGGGGGAGATGCGGCCTTTCCTTCAAAGGTGGAACTGATGAATCTGATCAGAGAGAAGTAGACTCCTCTGCTGCCTCGAGAAGTCCCCCAGCCCGCTGACGCCTCCTTCCAAGTCGTCTGCTGTAGGGATGTCCGCGAGGTCCTTCTCCTCCAGTCCGCTGATGCCTGCTTCCAAGTCGTCTGCTGTAGGGATGTCCGCGAGGTCCTTCCTGATGTCCTCCAAGGTCCTAGCCGGAGTGTTCCTCGCCGCACACTGGCTCCAGTGGTACCAGATGTCCCCCTTTGCTCCTCGGCGGACGGCATGAGATGTCCTCTGGGTCACTCTGTAGAGGCCGGAGAACCTGGGGTTGAGTCACGTAGGCCTGACGACCTTCAGCCAGACGAACTCCGCTGTGTCGGCCTCCTGCTCCTCGGGTCCCCCTTTTGGCGTCAGCAACCTGTGTGGAGAAATCTGATACCCACCCCTCAAGTCTACGCTCAGTGCTTCTGGGCCCTCAGGTGTTTGACCCACCACTGGTAGGCCGCTTCAGAATTCTAATACTTGGCCTGTGTCAACAAAATAAACCCCAACATCTTCAGGTGAACTAAATATCTCAATAGCTCTGAATTCCTGACAAGCATCTGTGTTATTATAAATGAAATCCTTGAGATCCCATTTAAAATCTAAATATAATATGAACTGCTAATGTTTCTGGTAATGGAACAAACTAATGTTATGGATTAAAAACAACTAAAATCATGATACTGACAAAGTGAATAATTTCCAGGCGAGACTGCTTCTACCTGTCACTGCTTGGATATTATCAAGCTGAAAAATGAATACAGAAATTCAACATACTGTCATCAAATGTCTTTCTATTATGACTTTAAATTAAATGTACATCCCCATAATGATCTAAACAGTCTATGGCTTTTACTTCTTTACCAGGCTAGTTACAAGATGTTGTCTAAATTAAATTCTATCTCATTACATTACTATGTTTTAACTTAGCTGTAATATGTTCTTTCTACACTTCAAACCTCAGTTACTTTAATACCTGTTGAAATATTACCAAATTGTTTTCATTATCACAGTTCACCTTCTCATTCTCATTCTGGAATTACCTCTCTCAGTAGCCCCTTGGCCACTGATTCTGCATCTGTGTTACCTGTTATAACTCAATCAATATTAGAAACATGTCAACATTCATCAAACAGTATCTTATCCCCAGATATGGAGCAGGTTAAATCTAAAACTGTCAATCAATGGTCAGATTGAACATCTGAGTTGGGGCGGCAGGTTTCTTCCAGTCCCTAAATGAAAATATCCCACACTCCCCCTTTTTACACATGTAAACATGTGTAATAAAATCCTGTATGGGAAGAAAACCTTCAGGTAACCAGTGGTTATAAGAAAATACCAAACATCATTCACAAAAGTATATCCATCATCTTTCACAGTAAACACTCCAGGGAAAATAAGTGTTCATTCCCAGCTGGCAGTCCTAAAAGAAACAGAATCTTTAGATTTTAGTTTGAGTTTTACATTTGCAAACCGCCAACTCCTGTGGCAATTAGAAACGGGTCACATGTGCATTTTTCCAAATGCGTGGAATTGTAGGAAACCTGTGTTTCCCATGGAGCTCCAAAATAATGTATTAGTCCAAAGACATGCTCGGTTAGTTATTGTTTTAGAATCATGCAGTTACACTGATCACATGCAGAAATTCATTCACACCCACACTGTCAGGTTGTAAAGTCAAGTTTGGTCAGCCCCAGAGTCAGTCATTGATAGTGCTTTTCTCAAGTCACACTGTCAGTCAGGGTCAAAGGTCATTTGGTCTCAGTTTCATTGGCCATGTGTCGTGCCCTGCAGAGACTTTGATATTTCAGCAAAGGCCAGTATCCTCTGTCTACAAAAATCAGTCATATATGGAGCGCCATCATTTATCAATTCACGATTACCACTTTAAGTCAGATATCTCTAACTTGTCATCGGGACGGCTGCTTCCCACATTTCCTGCAACTTGGTACAAAACTCACTTCATAATAGTACTACTACTACTGCAATTTATTTACACCTAAGTAGTATTAAAATGTCTAAGAAATCTAATTCAGAAACTTGTGTACATAACTATTATCTTAAGTCAAAACATTACTAGGATCTGTGTAGCTCTGCATTTCATAGCTCATTATACTCATTTATCTCCAATTCTGGTCTACTTAAAAACAATGTTAAACTCTTTAGCAGTGTGTGGAACCTTGGGTGTCCGAACATGCAACCATCACCCTTTACTCTATCAAGGATTAAAAACAGTTTCCATCCTAAAGCCCTCCTATGGTAATAACTATGCCACAATGGTGAAATCAATATTGTAACAAATGAGATCACTGCTTTATTCACACATGAATAAAAATCTCTTGAAGAATGATTTATTAATATGATGGAAAGATTGAAGAATATGGTTCTACACTGTGCTACTCCAAAACACCCCCTGCTTAAAGTGTAGTGCATATTTCCCTCATGTCTCCCCCTTTAACCCTCAGTGTGTTTTTAGGACGATTTTCTCATTTTACATTAATAGTTTCCTCTTTACTGCTATTTTGAATTTACCAATCTATTAATTCATGGTTAATATCTCTTTTTATCTTTACTTATTTATCAAGTCAATTCAAGTTCTTTAAATGTGGTGTCTTCTATGCGCGTTTTGTGAATAAGTGTGTTTATGTGTAAACTCACTCATTCCCGTTCTCCTTTTCTCCTCCCCTGGTTGTCTCAAGCCGTGACCCCGACCTCCTCACTTCAAATCGACTATGCCAACTCCTCTGATTCTGTCTTCTCTTCAGTCCATCAGCTCTTGAATCCATCCGCTGTAACTGTTTTAGGCAGCCTTTGGCCTGTCACATCTGCAGCCCACATCATGCCACTGTTCTTGCACTGCTTTGCATTCCATCTCCCCTTTACAGCCTCTCTGCTGCTTCATGGAGGGCGGATTCTGCTCTCATGTCCCCCACTCTGCTCCTGTGCCAAATCTCGTGGCTCAGCTTCATGCCCTGTCTGAGGGACTGATGAGAGTATTTCTGTATGTCAGCAAGCGGTTTGGTTCTGGATGCCTCAGGTGGAGACGGTTCAGCTCCGGTTCTCTGTCTGTTTGATGGAGAAGGAGGAGCCTCCTTTTGGGTTGGGTCTTTTGTCTGCTTGGAGGGACGGGGTCGTAGCCTTTCTAACTCAGAGGGGGAGTCCAGGTCCCGGGACGCATTATCCATAAGAAATCTAGCACACTGAGATTGAATCAATCCAACCCTTTCCACTCTGTCTCTTTCTAATCATACTATCTGTCTTAGTTGCTAAACGCCATCTAAACAACACCATTAATGTCTACTAATGATATTACAAAAACTCCCTCTATAAATCGTTTCATCCATTGTTACATATCTACCCAACCTGACTCTTTCAGGAAACCATTTTCTTCCATAAATTGAAATACCTGTTTCAAGCATTACATATTTCACACACTACGAAAGAACATCTCCATACTTTCTCCAATATTTTAAATCCCACTGTTACTTAGAACAATAGTAAACCTGCAGAGCACACTGATCAGATCACAGTAATATAATTTGACCCAAGTGTAGGCCCATGTCTACTTTCCATTTTACTTATTACTTTTGGTGAATATTTATTTATACTGTCTAAATTCCTTGTCTATGATGTGCAAAAAGTTAGAGTATAAAAATGTGTTTTTCTCAATGTATTTACACTCCACGGATTCTTGAGTTTACTCATCTCCTGGTGTTGTCGTTCCTAAAAATGTTAGCAAACACAAAACTCCCACTACAACCTTTATAGATAAATTGATCTAGCAAAATGAACTCTTTTCTAATTCAAAATGTGACAAAAGAACAATGATTTGTCTTTCACAAGATGGTGGTCTAACAGAATGACTCTTGACCTCATGGGGTCAAATAGATTTAGCCATGAGGCGGCTGACTTTAAAATGAACTGGGACAAAGAAACCACATGCATGTGGGTACATTATAGTCTAGAAATATAACACAAAACAACACGACTTAAAAATAATAACAATTCAAATGACTTCTGGTGAAAAGCATGAAGAACAAAACAACTTAATCTACTCTCAATGTTCATGTACACCATCACTGTGTATTTAATCAGTTGTTACCGGTTGTATCCTTAATCAAACTATTTCACCATCTTCACTTATTTTAGGTTACTCATTCAACAATATGACATTCTCCCGAATAGTAGTTAACTTTATATAACTTTTACTCTCTATATTTTAGCAACAACCTTACTTTTCTCTCTCTCTCTGTCTACTCTCCAAAACATCTCATTTCTCCTGACCACAAGTTTCTCATAAATCACCCCTTTGTGTAACCGTGTGAGATGGCTGGAGTAAAACCTCGTGCAGGACCTCTGTCATGCTTAAACATTAACAGATTCCCTCTGACGAACTCACAAAAATCTTCTCTTTACTTTCTACTCTTTTGTTCCTGTATTTAATATAATTTTCCCCTTGGAATATAATTAAGTACAATCCTTAGTTAATGACAAATACCATGAAATTCACAACGCAATGCAACGGTATCAATCAGTTCTCAAAGACTATATTTAAATAGCAGCAAACCATTGTTTCTTATTTATTTCAATATATCTACCACTTCAAATCACACCTTGATCTGTTCATTTTCTATGTATTTCGCTCCAACTTCAGATCACTAGAGAAAAAAGCAAGCAGACACACTCCGGGCTGCTGCTGCTGCTCTCGAGAGGAAAAAGGGTGGGGGGAACTCTCACAGACAAATACTGACACCCCCTTCTCTCTCCCCTGCTGTAGCTCTCAGCCTCTCCTTTGGAAAAGGGGGGCTTCTTTCAACAATTAACACTTCTGCTATCCTTTTATTCAATTTTTTTTTTCTTGAACCCACTGTCCTCGTAAGCTCTTAACTCACGCTCCTCTCGTTAAAATTCTCCTTTCATTATGACTTCGTATCTATTCATCTGACTTAGGCTGTTTCTGTTACCAGTCAATATTCACAGACTTCATATCTATTGATCTGACTTACTGTCCTTGTTACCAGTAAATATTCACAGAAAAAATGTTCCCCGTACAGTCTATTCAGCAACCCCCACAGAACAAAGGATTAATGAGGTCCGGTCACTTCAAAATTGCTTTTTGAAGGTTGCGTTACTCTCCTTTGGATTTTACTTATAACTCAACTTCGATTCCTATGAACCTAAGAATTGTTATTCAGATTCGTCTCCTGGATGCCGTCTGAAAACGGTCACTGGACGTCCCCCAACGAGTCTTCAGCCGTCTCCTTTCTGAAAAAAGTACGGGGCCTTTCACCTTCGTCTTACATACCTCGTTGATTCACTTTTATGTTATATAACTTTCCTACCTATCTAAAATATGTATTTGTATATTCCACCGCAACAACTATGACACCGGAATATGTCTCTGACAACTCTAAAATTTAGTTTAGCCAATTACAGACCTTCGATAGAAACAGGCTTGTCTGCTCACCTTTCAATTGAAGGATCCTCGTTTTAGTTGTCAGAGATTATTCTAGGCCTCTTCTCCGGACCATTCGTCCGCTTGCCGCTGGTGGTCTCTTCCCCGAAAACACCCCACTCAGAAACGTCGGGGTCACCACTTGTTGGAGATTTGGAGGATGTTGCAAACCAACCTCGTCTCCGCGTGTCGTTTGACAAGCTGGGTGAATTCGGGAGAAGAGAGGGATTAAGAAACACCAGAATACAAGTTAAACAATAATCCTGCTTTTAATGATATACAGTAACGATACAAAATACAAAGAAATCACGAAGCACTCTGCAGAGTACTCCGGGCTCAGGTTCTACCCCCAGTGTGAGACAGGTCTCAGGAACGGCTGGTGAAAAACAAGAGCGCGAACCAAAGGAAAACACAGTCTTTCATACTAAAACACAGGAGGAGGAGGTGTACGTGCTTTCCCCCAGAGGTCATCTTATTGGCAGAGACCAACACATGGCCTGTCGCACCCAATCAGTGCGACACAGCAGCTTGTAGCCAGCACACACACATCTCCTTTATGGCCCTTGGTCCCTGAGTCCATCTTCCCGCCTCCTGACTGCCACACACAAGTTAAAAGTATGTTTTAAGATATAGTTGTTATAGTTGGCTAAATATACGTAATACATGTTAATTACTTTCATATCAATAACAACGAGGAACACATTACCTATACTCTTAAGCAGTATTAGAGATGCTTTTCAAATAGTCAAACTTCACACAGGCTTACCTATGGAGAACACACTCATTTGTCCTATAGCCCCTCCATTTGTTTGAGCTATTGTTCACATCTTTACTTCAAATAAAAGGTTTCACATTGTATATTTCCAGCTTCCTTTACACATACTGCTATTATTAACACAAAGTAACTAACCACACACCTCTATTGAAAACAAGTCGATTCCCCTGACAATTGACATGCTGAAACTCCTGGAATGCGTCCCTCCCCCACCTCTCTCGTCCCTGTCATAAAAAACTGCTTCCATTTCATATAGAGTAATGAAAGATGTTTAAGCTAATTTCTCCACAATGTTTGTAGCCATTTAGTACCCACACATGAAAGAATAAGAACAGAGGTATAGTTGACCAGTAATCATGTAGCTCTTATATTTACTTCAATGAAAACACACACACACATCTGCTTCAAGCCTGTGTAAACACCCCCTTCTTTTAAGAGGGGGACATTCCAGCGTCTGGCACTATTCCCAAATATGGTGTCCCATGCTCCCATCTCTTCTCTAAACACAAGTACTTCACCTCAATATATTGGGGGAGGAAAGGATACTTTGTCCCTTCAAATTTAACACACATGAACATATATAAGGTGACAGCAAAATGAATATACTAGATTTTACTTTCCTGTCATACCCCGTTACTTTAATCCTTCAAATAATTCAAATAATCCTTCAATTCCCCCTTTTTGGTCTCGCATTAACGAGACCAACACACATAAGACATTTGAAACAAACTACTGTCATTCTTTGATACTGTGTCTGTCCCTCTTCATTAAACCTTTGAGAACAGAAAACAACCTCCAATGACAGTGAAGAAACTATCAGAGTGAGAGCCTGAGTGCCAGACAGCAGCATCCTTGCGTGTTGTTGAATCATCAGGGCCCCCCCCCCTCAGCGGAATACGCCAACAAGGGCAGCTGATAGGGAGGGGGAGATGCGGCCTTTCCTTCAAAGGTGGAACTGATGAATCTGATCAGAGAGAAGTAGACTCCTCTGCTGCCTCGAGAAGTCCCCCAGCCCGCTGACGCCTCCTTCCAAGTCGTCTGCTGTAGGGATGTCCGCGAGGTCCTTCTCCTCCAGTCCGCTGATGCCTGCTTCCAAGTCGTCTGCTGTAGGGATGTCCGCGAGGTCCTTCCTGATGTCCTCCAAGGTCCTAGCCGGAGTGTTCCTCGCCGCACACTGGCTCCAGTAGTACCAGATGTCCCCCTTTGCTCCTCGGCGGACGGCATGAGATGTCCTCTGGGTCACTCTGTAGAGGCCGGAGAACCTGGGGTTGAGTCACGTAGGCCTGACGACCTTCAGCCAGACGAACTCCGCTGTGTCGGCCTCCTGCTCCTCGGGTCCCCCTTTTGGCGTCAGCAACCTGTGTGGAGAAATCTGATACCCACCCCTCAAGTCTACGCTCAGTGCTTCTGGGCCCTCAGGTGTTTGACCCACCACTGGTAGGCCGCTTCAGAATTCTAATACTTGGCCTGTGTCAACAAAATAAACCCCAACATCTTCAGGTGAACTAAATATCTCAATAGCTCTGAATTCCTGACAAGCATCTGTGTTATTATAAATGAAATCCTTGAGATCCCATTTAAAATCTAAATATAATATGAACTGCTAATGTTTCTGGTAATGGAACAAACTAATGTTATGGATTAAAAACAACTAAAATCATGATACTGACAAAGTGAATAATTTCCAGGCGAGACTGCTTCTACCTGTCACTGCTTGGATATTATCAAGCTGAAAAATGAATACAGAAATTCAACATACTGTCATCAAATGTCTTTCTATTATGACTTTAAATTAAATGTACATCCCCATAATGATCTAAACAGTCTATGGCTTTTACTTCTTTACCAGGCTAGTTACAAGATGTTGTCTAAATTAAATTCTATCTCATTACATTACTATGTTTTAACTTAGCTGTAATATGTTCTTTCTACACTTCAAACCTCAGTTACTTTAATACCTGTTGAAATATTACCAAATTGTTTTCATTATCACAGTTCACCTTCTCATTCTCATTCTGGAATTACCTCTCTCAGTAGCCCCTTGGCCACTGATTCTGCATCTGTGTTACCTGTTATAACTCAATCAATATTAGAAACATGTCAACATTCATCAAACAGTATCTTATCCCCAGATATGGAGCAGGTTAAATCTAAAACTGTCAATCAATGGTCAGATTGAACATCTGAGTTGGGGCGGCAGGTTTCTTCCAGTCCCTAAATGAAAATATCCCACAGTTTCCTGTCAGCTCGTCTGTTGGGAAGATATAAAATATTAGTTTCATGGAAGTCATCCCGTCACATATAAGAGCATTAAGACATACAGTACATAGGCTAAAACAAAACATCTAAAGATATAACCTTGCACTTTGATAAGTCTCGTGAACATTTTCACTATTTTGACCTTTTTATAGATCAAAATTGAACTAAAGAAATAAATGGTAGATTAATCCATATTGAAAATTGGTGTCAGCTGCTACACTAATTATAATAGTTATATTTCTTAATTAATTAAGATAAGATATTACTGTATTGATCCCAATTTGGGAAATGTTTGTGTCGCAGCAGCATAACAAGAAAAACAAAATATAAGTTATTATATATACAAAAGTATGTGAGGGATGGAATATTAAATTGAATATAAATGTAAAATGTACATGTGATTTTACGTCCAAGAGAAGCTATGGAGCAGAGAGTTCTCTGCCAGCCTGAAGTGATTTGTTATTAGTTCATTATGTCAAACTGATTTCCCTGACTACAATCTTTAGTTACATGGTGAAACGTTATGCTGCTTGTACTAATTAGACTTATCATATAAGCCACACAGGTTTTAATTGGATTTATTCATTATCTTTATTTATGTTGCTGTCTTTTCAGCAGCGCCATCTCTAAAACGGCGATACAGTCACTACCCATCATTTACATTTCACCGTGACATGGACAAAAATGTAACATCAGCTTACCTCATGGCACGAATCCAGACTCTCCTTTGGAAAACATTGGCCGGGAAACGATAGAACAAGCACGTTTCATGCGAAGACCTGTGGCTGCAACCCGGAGCAAAGCAACAAACCATTGCGTAGCTAACTAGTAGCGCTAGCTTTAGCTAACGTTAGCTAACGAAACGAACTGCCGAGTAAAATTGGAAAACACAGGTAATTAATTATTCTATAATTTGTAAAACTGCGTGTTAAAAACGACAATTTCAAAAATACAGATTCTAATGGTCAGATATAGATATACAGATACTAAAGATAGGCATGTACTTGCTTTTAAGCAGAACACAGGGGAAAACAAACTTAGCGGGAGTGTTTACGTGTTAGGCGTAATGACGTACAACGGCCTCGACAATTTCTGTTGTCCTATTCAGCCACTCGGTAACAACCATCGTTTTTCAGACACGTAAACTCTTCCAAAATCACCAGTGGGGTCACTGCTCATGTATTTAATGTCGTAGAACAAAACGTGATTTATCTCTTAAATTTGTGTCAACCACAGACCTTATTTCGAGCTATTTTCCAAAACCCTATGGAAAAAATGCATTGCTTTTTGACGAAGGAACCGGAAGTGCTAAAAATGCTAACTTACTTCCGGGTCTTTGGACCCGTCACTGCGGTTCTCTATTGCCACTCATGCAAGCACAGTTCGTACGTGCTACTTGGCCGTCGGCTAAAGTCTTTGCGGTGTGTTCCAGTGCGACTGTTACGGTGGCCGGCAGGTGCAAACGCGGAACAACGGCCAAAAACACATACATTAGCAGGAAACAGCTGCAAATCCTGAAATGAAAAACAAACAAATCCTGAAAACAAATACAACCAAAAAACGCTGCATTTACAGAAATGATGCAAACTAAATACAACACACAAACCCCAAAAACAAACGCAACAAAAAAACGCTGCAAATACCAAAACGATATGCAAAGTCCAAAGCACGTACAAATCCCAAAACACCATGCATGTATAATAAGAACTGGATAGCGTGGGAGGCGGGGCCTCATTTATTCCTATGAGAGTTGCTCAATGGCGCATGATGACAAAATGGCCCAACTTTTGAGAGAGCGAAACGTCATAGATTACCAGGCATGCCTGAGAAGTACCCGTATGTGCACTCATAGAGCATGCACAACTTTAACCACGCCGCCCAAAAGGCTCGTTCACATTAAGCACATGAATTTGTGTGCACGTAACAGCACCCCGCGTTCATGACTGCGTGGTACTGGATTTATATTAACGAGGCGGCAATAAGCAGCTAGCGGCTAGCTAGTAAATTATGCTAAGTTACATATCAATCGTTATGTACTTTTATATTACGCTGACATCAGGATCTAGTGATATCCAAGCAACAGAGCTTCATTTAGCATGATACTTGTGTGGGTTGTACATGAAACCACTTGGTAATATATAAAAATGTATATGTTGAAGCCTGTTATGATCAGTTGTGAGTTAAAACTTTATCTAAAAAGTAAAGCTGATGATGGATTACTGTGGTGGAGTTAAAATAACAATAGCCTTTTTATTTTTTGAAATGTGATGGAGTAAAAGGATAGTAACTGTAATTATTCATGTTAAGTAGCCCACAAGTAATTGTAATCAATATTATATTACCTTTTAATCTATATCAATTGTATTAACATTTTTTGTCACTATTTTGTTCACCAAGTTCTACTATGCCAGCCATCAGAGGTATACATTTGTTAACATCTCTTTTAGGTTTAATTTCTTATATTTGTGAATTTCTATATAAAATTCTAATTTCTACCTGAAATGCTTATGTATTTTTAATTACATTTTCGTAAAGCTTTCACTTTTTCAGCGGAATAAATGTTATAACTGGTTTTGTTCAGCATTGCCAGCTTCACTGTTGAGCGTGATGTTGTGCCCAGCATTCTCCTGTCCTATGCTCTGAAATCAAAATGTGGATAAGAATAAAACAACACTAAAATAAACACTACAATACAACTTGTAAAACTTTTGAAAAAACACAAGGTTGTTCATTTGTGTGTATACATATACAACACAGGCAATATACATATATATATATACAATTATAATTAATAAAACTGTTAATTTGATTCGAGCTTTGACACATATCTTTATTGATATATGTATAAATATGACGACTTAATATATAGTCGGCCTAATAGCAAACAGCTACGTTCAACTCTTTTAATGGTATAATGCAAGTGCAATAAGAAGCTACAGCAACGTTAATCTACGTCGGTAATATTAATTTTATTTAATACAACATTTACGGTACAAGATTTACATCATACAGCCCATGTAGTATAATATTTTACAAATGATGAATTACAGAAAACATGTGCAATATATGCATTATTACAGCTCCGTGGGATGGCAGTAAGGCGATATGGTCCGTTGTTATTGTGCATCCATGGGTAAAGAGAAACTCATGTCGTACTGAACACGTAACATGAACGTGCCGGGCGGCGCAGTCCCGTGGGTTAGATGTGCGTTCATAATGCCGAGGGAAATAACTCTCAGAATAACGTTATTAGCACATTTTACAACTTGAGGAACGAATGTTTTTAATAAGGGCTATACAAACGTTCATACCGGGTAGTTTATTTAGCCTAAAAAAAATTATCCAACGAGTTACAGACCACTCTTTCCCAATGTAAGGCCCATTCCCAAACATTTCTGATTGGCTGGGCGGATTGCAAACCACGCCCCGTAAAACTCAAAAAAAGTGTTGTGAAGCCACCATTTTATTATACTCGCATTAGCATTATTAGCATTAGCATTAGCCCAGCGCAGAAACGGAGAGAGACAAACTTATGGCAACACAAAATAAAACATGGGAGCGGTGGAGATGAGGAGGTGTCGGCGTTCTGGCGATTTACTCGGAAGGCTTCAGTCGAAGCTGCTGGGAGTCCCAGCAGCTTCGACTGAAGCCAGTCCCCAACTCCGGGGACTTTCGGCCGGGGTTTTTTGGGCTGCAGTATAAGCCATGAAGTTGTTTGCGGCCTGCCAGTAAACCCAAAGCAGAAGAAGAAGAAGAAGTGACGTCAGCGGCTTCATTTGCCTAATCCACCCCCAGGGACTTATTCCGGTGTGAACGCGATCTGTACTTAGTTCATCAGAACTAAAGAGTTCTGATGAACTAAGTTCTCATGAACCTTTGTGGGAAAAGTACTGCGGTGTGAAAGCGCCTATTGAGGGCTGTTCCAAACCAACGAGTGTGGAGCGGTGTGGAGTGGGAGTGGGCTATCAAGCCCTCAAACAGTGAGTCTGCAGTGGTGCTGACTTGAGACCGGGTCACGCTGTGTGTGTCCGTCAGGAAACACGCTGTTTACAAGTAGTTCCAGCAAACATTCACTGATAAACTGCGATGTTAACAACCTCATGATAACCTCATATGTTTTAACTTAGGATCATACCTGTGTTCAGTCTAGAAAAAGGTAAATGTGTTCATTTTATTATAAAGTTGTGTAAGCCGTTGCAAAAACTAAGAAGCTTATAAACATCAGGTTTAAAACTAAAAGAGCTTTACAAAAAAGTAACACAATGAAATATGTTTGGAGTTTTATTTGAGTTATTAATTTACATTTGTTGTCAAAGAGATGCTGATTTGAAACCGTTGTTACATACAGTTACGGCATTTCCTGTTTCGGCCGGAGAGAGGGGAGGCCGTCCCAAAGCTTGCCGCTGTATTTACTCCCTCCATCTGACAGGAGGGAGCCTCGTTGAGCGAGAGGGGTCTGCCTGCAGACCTCCGCTCTCAGGACAGTTCCGTTGCAGACCTCCACTCTCAGGACACCTCCACTGTCAGTACGTGCTACTTATATGTTATGTAAAGCCTGCATACTTATATGTGTTTTATTTCTGTATTGTTACAGTTTTACAAAGTAAAAGAAGAACAGTAAAGTCAAGAAAGAAAACCTTGCGTCTTTATTTGAGGACTTTTAAATGTTAGCTAACTGTCTAGCTACGCATAGGGATACGCGCTGTAAGGGCAGAACAGTTCAATCAATCTTAGTGATGAAAAGTGATACTGTACTGATATTAACTACAATACAAAGTGTCCCTATATATACGCTGCGGAGGTGTGGAGGTTCCAGCTGGGAACCTCCACCCCGCTGCGGGACCCGCGGGACCCCTGGACGGTGCGTCTTGGTCACGCTTCATATCAGCCGGACCGGGAAGGAAGAGACACGCAGAGTGGGGGAAGTCCCCCACCCCAGTGGTGTAGTGGGGATTTTTTTACCGGGTGGATGAGGTGGTGGGCGGACGGGAGACACTCGCGCTCGTGAACTGTCAACGGGGGGGGGGGGGGGGGGGGGGGCTTGGGGGACCTCTGTGTCGCCTGTCAGCGCAACTTACATGATGCCGTTTAGACAATATACAGTGCGGGACAGCTGGTCACCCTACACACACGGTTCTGCCCCTCACACACACACACACACGCTTCAAATCAAGTTGCATAAATTAGACCCTCCAGAAAAACGCGGGCAAAAATCCTTGATTATGCGGGCTAAATTCCTTGATTATGCGGGCTAAAATTCTTGATTATGCAATTAAACATGCAGGGTTTTTATGTGATTTTATGCGGTGAAATTGCAGGAAATTGCGAAATATGCGGAAAGTTGCAAAATATGCTAAATATGTGGGAAAAAAGAATAACAATTTTTTTAAATATTGGGCTGTCTTATTTATTCTCTCTCACACACAACCTGCCACTAACGTTAAACCCCTTTACTATTCAATTAAACAAATTCAATGTTTATTTATTGTAAAAGCAATTGCGCTATTTTAATCTCACACACACACACACACACACACCCACACACACTTCTCCGCCTCATTCTGTTTTCATTTACTCGTTCGTTATCTGACCAGCTTCAATCTTGTAGGCTACTCACTTCGTTTCTTGTAGCCCTCGAAAGGGTTTTGGAGGTTGATGCCTCGGTGAACGTGCGTTGTTTGGCTTTCTTGTCCGCAGCAGCAGAAAGCATTTTCGAATGTTTGAATGAATCAAAGTGGGTCGTCACCGTCGATTTTCTCTTATGCTCCAACACACAGTTGCACGGGGTGCAGAATAGTTTCCCCCCACTTTTTGCCCGGTCTTTAGTAGAAATGTTCGTCGGTAAATGAGATGGATTAGATTTTTTCCATCTCGGTGTTTTCTCTATCGTGTGAGCTCCACACGTTCACTCTATACAGTGTTGTTTACATTCTGTGATGCGCGAGCTGATGACGTAACGTCAAGACGAGTTAACTTTTTTTTTTCTCAACCTTGTGTGGAAAAATGCGGGGATTATGCGGCCTTTTGAAAATATGCGGCCTTTTAAAATTCTGCGCCATTTTTCTGATTATGCGGTAAATTTTGCGATCGCAGAATCGCGTTTTTCTGGAGGGTCTAATAAATACTTGAGCTACGTTTTTATTATAATTACTGTGAAATCTGCCTATTATGTTTTCGTCATTAATACAACAAACACACACTTGCAAATGATAACACTGGCAATTATTTTAGATGTATTAGACTATTCAAAAATAAATCATGCTTCAAATAAGTGGGGGTACGGTGTACCCCCGCGTCCAACGCCCACTACACCACTGCCCCACCCCAACGCAGCACACCCTCCCAGCCATCAGAGTCGCACCCGCAGTTCGGAGGAACAACCGCCAGAGCACCGGCACTAGGCCGGGCCGGCGTGTAGGCCCTCTGACAGTGCCATTCGATCAGTGAGAGGAGAAAAATGCAACAAAAATTGTCAAAATCCGTTAATATATGGATGAGTGGGGGGGGGGGGGGGGGGGCTGGACACAGGCCGTGGGGGGACACCCGAGACCGGGCGATGTCCCCGGTAGAAACCGGGTGAAATAGCCCAAAATAATAATAATAATAAAACCGGTAGGGGTTTCACCAACTAATCGACTAGTCGACTACCTTTACCACTAGTCGGCGCTGTAGGCTCTAGTCGACTAGTCGTGAAAAAAATTGAGGTAAACGAGGTGCTGCAAAATGCTCCAGAACACGTCCGACATTCTTATGTATGGCAGTACTTCAACGAAGATGTAACCAACTCCACAGGGAAGTGTCAGTTGTGTACAGCTGTACTGAAGTACAATACAAATGCATCTGCTATGCGCAACCATCTGAAGATGAGACACCCGCTGCCGACAGCTAGCACTAGCAGTAATGCTAGCACCAGTGAGCAACGGACCGGCGTCAGCACTGAACAGAGGCAAACGAACAGCAAGAAAGCATGGGTCAACAGTGATGCGGATGATGAGCTACGGCAGACGTGTCAAACTCAAGGCCCGCGGGCCAAATGTGGCCCGCCACGTCATTTTATGTGGCCCGCGAGAGCTTAATTACATTACATTGCATTTTTTTTTTTTTTCTTTTTTTTTTTTTTTTTTTTTCTTAATTTTTTTTTTTTTCTTAATAGGTCTGATTGTCTAAAAATAAATAAGTCAAATGCGTGCCGTGACCAAAAACTACATTTCCCACAATACATGCCGATTATGTTACCCGCGAAGTGACGGCATCCCGCCACTAGACTGCAGTGTTTCCACATCGATGCGATTTTCCCAACAAGTGGAATTGAGAAATACAAATAATGATCCCAAAATGTCCAGGAAGAGAAAAATTGATGCAGATGGAAGGGTGTTTCAAGAAAGATGGGAAGGCGAATACATGTTTGTGCTTCAAGGAGAAAAACCGGTATGTCTTTTGTGTTATGAGGCGGTGGCGGTTGTCAAAGAGTACAATCTACGTCGGCATTTTGAGACCAAACACGGAGGTAAGTATGCCAAATTTAGCCATCAAGAAAAACAAAAAATTGCCCAAGAATTAAAAGGCAAACTGCGATCGCAGCAGAATGTGTTCGCGAAAGCCACAACCAAAAACAACGCGGCAGTGAAAGCTAGCTTTGTTGTGGCTGAAGAAATCGCCCGCGCTTCAAAGTCTTTTTCAGAGGGAGCGTTTTTGAAGCAGTGCATGCTGAAGGTCTGTGAGCAGGTGTGTCCCGACCAGATACAGACTTTTAAAAATGTCAGTTTATCAAGAAACACCATCGCGGACCGAGTTAAGGAACTAGCAGGAAACCTGGCAACACAGCTGGCCGAAGAGACACGCAGCTACATAGCTTTTTCATTAGCTGTTGATGAAAGCACAGACAACACGGATACAGCGCAGCTATCTATTTTTATTAGAGGCGTGAAGTCGGACCTCTCTGTCACTGAGGAGCTGTTGGATGTGGCTGCCATGCATGGGACCACAACGGGACGGGACATTTTTGATGCGGTGGAGAAGTCCGTCAGTAAAAACGCATTGCCCTGGGAAAACTTGGTGGGATTAACTACAGACGGTGCACCTGCAATGTGTGGAAGAAAAGTGGGCTTGGTTGGACTAATGAAGGAGAAAATGCAAGAAAGTAACTGTCACACGCCTCTGATAACGTATCATTGCATTATCCATCAAGAAGCTTTGTGCGGGAAGGTGCTGGGGATGGATGTTATAGTGACCACGGTCATGAAGACAGTGAACTTCATTCGGGCGCGTGGCCTGAATCATCGTCAGTTCCAGCTGTTCTTGCAGGATATGGGCTCGGAGCACGGAGACGTGCCGTACCATACAGAAGTAAGGTGGCTGAGTAGGAGCAAAGTCCTCAAACGATTTTTTGAGCTTAGGGAAGACATTGCTCTTTTCATGCAGAGTAAAGGAAAACCCTTGTCTGAACTGTCAGATCCAAACTGGCTGTGTGACTTTGCTATGTTGTGTGACATAACCGAACATCTCGCCCAACTGAATCAGAAGCTGCAGGGACGCAAACAAGTCATCACGCAGATGTCCGACACGATCACGGCTTTCCAGCGTAAACTTGACCTATGGATGTGCCAAGTGAAACAGGACAATCTTGCCCACTTTCCTGTTTCTCAGAGCATCTCAGCCTCATGTCCCGGTACTTTCTCATGTGCTCAGTTAGCTACCAAACTGAGCCTGTTGATGAATGAGTTTGATCGGCGATTCTCTGACTTCAGACCACAGCACTCTGGATTTGCCATCTTTGCTAGTCCTTTCACCACCGACGTGTGCACTGCACCCCAACAACTTCAGATGGAGTTAATAGAGCTTCAAAGCGATAGTGGCCTGAGAGCAAAGTTCCAGGATGTTACAATCCAGGACTTTTACCGTCTACTGCCCCCTGCTTTCATGCCACAGCTTCGACTTCATGCTGCCCGTGTTCTGTCTATGTTTGGGAGCACCTATCTGTGCGAACAGATGTTTTCAATAATGAATCTAAACAAAAACAAGCACAGATCACGCATCACTGACGACAACCTCCACGCTGTTCTACGGATTGCTACAGCACAGGACCTAAAACCAGACATTGACACACTGGCCACGGAAAAACGGTGTCAGACATCTGGTCAGAAAACACATTGGTAAGCATTTGAAAAAACCTAATAATATATAATAAAATGCAATTCAACCAAGAAGAACAATAGTTAAACTATGTGCAATGTAATGATTGTGTTTGCATTTTGTTTTGTGTTTGTTATTTACAGAACATGATCAATGGATGAGGATGGTGGAGAGGGGATCCACATGGTGTGTTCAAGGACAGGCAGCATCTCCTCATCAAAAACTAACCTAAAAACTTGACCAATATAGTTGTGGACTGAGACAACCCTTATTTTGTTATTTTGAGTTTATTACATATACTACTTTATATGTGTAGCAATGTATTTAGTGTTTGCAGGTTTTATGTGTTTCTGCAAACAAATGTTTACTGTAATCAAACCATCTCTCATGAGTTGGATGTATGCCCCCTGCAAGGCTGTGTGCAGCCATTTGTTTTTGTAAAATGCTACATCTGTCACACATGTTCTTAGCAGCTCACAATTGTTGGTTTTACAGTTATTTGTTATTTCAAGTTTTTAACAAAGTTAATGTCATAACTTGTGTTTGATGTTATTTTTCTGTATTCACTTGGATAGTTTGATCGTTGATTGATGGAGTAATATGGGTTTCATAACCTGACAAATTAAAAGGATTTATGTTATAATAACAGAGCAACAAGCAAACATATTTTTTACATCTATGCAAATATATATGTAATATTTGTAACTTGAATAAGTAATAAATTCAGTTATTTAACATTAAGGAGTAGTTACATTTATTTTACATTGCATTTAGTTACATTGCATTTAGTTACATTTATAAGTTACATCTGGCCCTTTGAGGGCAACGATTATGCTGATGTGGCCCTCGGTGAAAATGAGTTTGACACCCCTGAGCTACGGGATTACTGCCAGCGGACACCGCATATCCCCACAATGGATAATCCACTGGAGTGGTGGGCAGAAAACGTGCACCGCTTCCCCCGCTTTCGAGGAGCTACCTGGCTATTCCAGCCACAAGCACCCCGAGTGAGAGGGTTTTTTCCCTGGCAGGCAACACTGTCACCCGAAAGCAGTCAAGCCTCCTTCCCTCACATGTCGATGCGTTGGTGTTCAAACCAAACCAAAAATATGGAAAGGTGGACGTTATCGTGGAGGACAGCGAATAAAGTGTTGCGCACTGGATTTACGTGGCAGTTATGTAAACAAGAGTTTTTGGCTGTCGATTTTGGTGAGTCCAGTGTTTGTTATTTACTCAGCCATGTAACACAAATTAAAATGCAGTGTTTAATGTTACTGTATGAGTTCCAATATAAAATACAGTTGTACACCTCTCTTTGTGTGTCTTTATTATGACGTAACGACTAGTCGACTAGTCGACTACTATTTTTGAAAAATGTGTCGACTAGTAAATATTGGTAGTTGTGAAACCCCTAAAAACCGGGGAAAATAGGGGGGAAAGTGAAAATAAGTGTCCGAAAATAGGCACTCGGGAGGCGGGCAGAGTCCCCTGTCAACTCCCGTTACATTCCTCCATGGTGTCATTTGAGCGAAAAACTTTTACGTGAAACAGGCTGGGGGGGTCAAAATTGACCAAGGCCGACCCAAAGTGCACGGTGGGCGGACTCATCACCTCCGTGAGAGAGTTTGGAAGAATGTGCTTTTGAATAAAAAAAATTTGAATAATTTGGGTGAATATTTCTAATGTAAAATCTTCAATAAACATAGCATCATCTTCAATAACGTTACTATTATACAGTATAAATATTTGCCAAAATTATTCCAAACCATATTCTTCCAAACTCTCTGCTGTAGTATGAGCAACAGGAGACTATTGATGTGTGTAGTGAGTTTGGTAGCACTCCACTGTATAATAGTGAAGATATTGAAGATTATACCATATTTATTGAAGATTTTACATAATAAATATTCCCCAAAATTATTCAAAAGCACATTCTTCCAAACTCTCTGCTGTAGTATGGCAAACAGGAGACTATTGATGTGTGTAGTGAGTTTGGTATAAATATACTGTATACATGTGAAGTGATTGAATATTATTGTTTTCTCTTTTTTCGGAGTTGCACTTTGCAGACGGTCCCTGAGCACTCGTTTCTTCTCCGGCTGCGGATAGAGACCAATGTAATGTTTCCAGTTTGGAGGACAGCACGTATTGGCTTTTTTTTTATCAAAATGTGATTGTAGTTCATTGTCAACCTTACCACGGTACTTAGGAGACGTAATTTGTGTCTGAATAACGTTTTGTTCATGAGTTATTGATCCGTGAAATCTGAATCTGCCAATATCGTTCCAACTTTACTCAACTCGGTGAGGAGCTGTCAAACTCGACCCTAACGGCCAACTAAAAGTTGTTTTCCGTTCACGTTGTCATTTTTAGACTCCTTCGTTTCTTTGCTTGTGAATCCAAAAGCTGCGAGGCATGGCTGTTTTCGTTTTGCCATATTTTTTTATCACAAAGCCAGAGTTAAAAAAATATCAATATGAACATTTCCAAAACCGCGCCGGTGTCGGTACCAGATGCGTTCGGGGCACCAGATGTGTTCGGGGTCCGTCTCTTACCAGTGACGTCATGACGTACGACGTCATGACGTCAAGTATGTCACGCATCTGATTGGCTGTACGGTAATTTACCCACGCTGTCTAGAGTATAGAGGTTTCTTTTGATCATTACATTACATTGCATTTAGCTGACGCTTAAGTGCATTGACCAACAACATAAAACTTGAAGAAATACAATACAAACTTGAAGAAAAACAAAGACGAATGAGGAGAAGAATAAGAGAAATCGAAGGTAAGAAGTATATAACGTAATATGGTAGGTAATATGTAATATGTTCAGTGCCCTTGGTACGTTAGTTCAAACAGTAACAACGGACTATTTTTCCAATTTCGTTTTGATTGTTATATTTGATTATATTATATATTATCAAGAAATTATATATTATATATCAATATGATATACTTTTCTATATAATAGATTATCAAAAAAAGTATTTATTAAGTAAGGGATAATGTGCAGCAATCACAATCGAGTATTCAACTAAGCCATGTAATATGTATATATACGACATTTTCGCGACATAGGCAATATGTAATATGTTCCTTTGTTATGTTCAGTGCCGTTGGTAATTTAGTTCAAACAGTAACAACGGAGTATTTTTCAAGCGGATGCATGTACATTTCAATCAATACATACAACTATTTTTAAATCAATAAAATCATTTTCTAAATCCACAAAAGCATTTCAATTAATATTGGGAGTCATATCGTTACTTTGATGAGAATGTGTCCATGTAATAAGCGGGATAATGTGCAGCGACTTGGTCATTATTGTGAAAAGAACACCTTCATGCCGATCTCGATCCCTCCGCTTCCCCATAATGACCGCGACATTTTCGCGCCATAGGTAGTATGTAATATTTTCTTTTGTTCTTAACTTTCATGACAGAAATGGAGAGCTTTTATACTGAGATAAAGCACTAAGTGCTCAATGGTGGTTACCACGATCTCACCATCACCGCTGAAAAGCCTGATACAAGGAAGGCGTTAATTCGGAGGGCATCCAAACAATACCTGATCAAAGGTAAGTAACAGAATAAGACCATGGTTACATCATGAACATACTTTTTTATTATGAGGTATAAACCTCACATCCCTTTACTTTTAGGGCTCAATAAAGTATATATCTATCTATCTATTTATCTAATGGTGTTTTTTGGTGCAAAATTGATCATACCTCTAATGGTTTATCATATTCCAACATTTTTCAGTAAATCGCAAGGACTCCACAGCTTTTTTCTCCTTTTTCTTTTTATTAGTATACACACTATTACTGTAGTTGTTACGTCTAAACCCCATTTGCCACTGGATTTCTTGAACAGCTTTTAGTCATAATGTCATCTCTGCCCATGTCTAAATGATTGTTTTTTTGTTCCTGATGTGCCAGCTTGAGATTTGTACTACACGTACAAGGACAATGAGAGGATGGTTGTGTGCACCAAGGACCAAATTATCGATGTCCTGAAGGAGTGCCATGATAACCTGGGTTCCGGATGTCATGCAGGGAGAAGGCGCACCACCGAGAAGGTTTTGGCAACGTACCACTGGTCCACTATGCAGGAAGACGTGAAGAAATGGGTGGGAGTTTTTGACTGACTGATTATTGATTTACAGAAATGTGTTGTATGTGTACATTGAAACAGAGTGAGACAGTTTGAGCTCCATCAGAGCTGTCTAAAAACATATTTCAGAACTTGAACAGTTTAATTCTGTCTCCTCTGAAAGTTTTCTCTGTTCTATCATCTTTATACCTAAAGTTTGTTTTGCTGATTGAAAATGTATGATATTTGCGAAGGTTTATGAGTGTCCCCGCTGCCAGCAACACGAGGCCATTAAAACGGTTGCACCCGTACTGCATCCGATTCATGTTCCCGAGGCATGGACTGTCCTTGATGTGGAACTCATTGGCCCACTTCCCACCACTGCTAAGGGCAAAAGGTACTATCATGATGGGCTGAAGCATGTGTAACCTCCTTTAAAGGTTCTAAACGTGAAGATTCTGGTTTAAAAAGAAAGGAAATAATTGACAGTGATTCTGTATGTATTTACAACATTCTGCATTTCATATTGCAGATACATTCTAACAGCGACCGATTTATTCACGAAGTGGGTGGTAGCAAAAACTCTCTACCAGCAAACAGCTGCTGAGGTCTCAAAAAAGATCATCAACATTCTTCTCGATTTCGGGATTGTCGAGGAGATCATTACCGACCAAGGACGGGAATTTGTGAATGAGGTACAATAATCTATCTAATACAGTGTATGTGTTATGTGTAACAATGTAATACGATCAGGGTAATTGGTGTACACTAAATCACCTGCAGGTCAACCGTGGTGTTTTCGATGCACTGGGTGTAAAACACTGCATCACTTCAGCCTACCATCCCCAGTGCAATGGCCAAGATGAGCATACCAACCAAACCATCAAAAAAGCACTTGCCAAGTACTGCGGTGAGGACCAGAATGACTGGGATGAACACTTGAGGGGCATTGTGGCCAGCATTAACACCTCAAAGCAGGTACAATGTTGTAACAAATGCAGATGGAAACAATGCTCAACAGAGATACTAAAATGATTTTTTATGTTTTCAGAGGTCAACCAAGTGCACGCCCTATTTTGCCCAGTTTGGGAGTGAAGTATTATTTGAGTTATTTGAAGTATTAAAGTAACGTGTTATGGCAGGAAAGTTCAATCTGGTATATTCATTTTAATGTCACCTTATATAGAATGTGTGTTAAACTTGTGATTTCTGCATTGAGTGACTTCTGCCTAGCAGATACCAAGAAGAGGCCCCTAGGGTCTCTCTGTTAATTATCAATAGTCCTTGCAATTAACAGGGGAAGTCCCAGATACATTTTCAGATAATGTAGTTAAAGTCTTGTAGAATTAATGTTTATCTCCTACACATCCTGCAGGCCTTGAGACTCTGGTCACCCAGCAGTAAATGAGATAAAGGTCCTTTTGAGCTTATCAATAAAATGTATTCATTCCTAGTAAGCTGACTTTGGGGTGAAGGGAAGTTCAGGGAAGCCATTAAGCGATAAGAACAATTAACTTCTGTTGAAGATACATGATACGATGTTTGTGTGTTGAGGATGTTTAGGGGGAATGAGTATGTGTCCTGTCAAAGAGTCCTCTGTCATGACTCCGAATCATTGATTGGGGGATCTGCCTGAGGGCAGAGGGACAGAAACACACACACACACACACACACACAAACACACATACACTGTGAAGCAAACGATGGAATCAACAAACTGACTTACTACCTGGGATCCCGCCCAGAAGGGAAACCGACCAATGGAATACTGCCAACTCACTGTCTAGCTCGCTCAGAAGTGAACTCTGTGTATAAATGTTGTGATCATTTTGAAGATCGGGGCTCTTGTTTTTGACTTGCCGTTCCTGAGACGTGTCTCACACGGGGTTAGAACCTGAGCCCGGACTACTCTGCAAAGTGCTTCGTGATTCGATGATGTATTTGTATGTTTTAACATTAAAGCAGATTATTGTTAAACCCTTATCCTGGCTGCTTTGAATTTTTCCTTCTTTTGAGAACCCGCTCATATAGGAACGGCGCGGAGTAGAGGTTCTGCCCCAACAGGAGGCACCCTCGCGTCCCGCATGGTGATGTTCCAGATCGCCAGCGTTTTCTCTGGCAGAATCCCACGCAGCTCACTAAAGAACGTGTAGGTTCTCCTTGTAGGTATCAAGCCAAATGGAATGATACTGTCTCATCATGGCATGGTGATGTTCCAGAGGGAATATGAACATTTTTCATGAAAGCAGAACCCATTGTAAATGTCATGTTTTAGTTAAGCATTTCAAGAAGGAGAAGTGCTGATGAAAGCCTGTGCAGCTCTAGTCCCTGATACTGCTGTCCCCAAGGCCTTCTGGAACCTTTTTTAACAATGTGAGTATAAAACAATACATAATAATATTGAAAAAGTAGATATGAACACATACAGTATATAATGTTTCTCTCTCTCTTTCTCTCAGGTGTCCATAAAAAGAGCTACGTCTACATCATCCCATAGACCACCGTCTGGATTCCCCTGTGTCCTCCCTGGCAGCTCCATTGATTCCCTCTCTCCTTTCCTGCTGAAAGATGGTGAGTGTACTCAGGGACGAGGAGTAATTTAACCACCCACCAGTAGGAGTCAGGCTTTAGTTTCTTTTATATCCATAAAGACAAAGTAAATCTGTTTACAGTTGTTTCATATGGATGTTGAGAGGTATCCATATATCTCTTCATTTTGCTCTCAAAGTGCACCAGATTGATGCATTTAACTTCAATATTTAAAAGAAATCACTCCAAAGGGAGTGCTTGTTCTTCCTTCTGTCTGTCTGTATCTGTGTATTCTCATGTTCCGATTAACCCAGCCAAATTGTTCTTCTTTTGTGTCTATATCGACGCCTGGATCTTGAGTCGAGGCTGATCCTCTTGCTGTGGTCCCGCATCCTGGATCCTCTATCCTGAGTTCTGGATTAAGTCGTGGACTTTGGGTCGTGGCTAAACCTGTCTCTGCGGTCCTGCCTGGGTCTCGTCGTGCTGCCTCCCTGAAGGCTCCCACAGGATTGTTGACATCTTCGTGGATTCATCTTCTTATAACAGACACATGCATTTCCTAACATTTGGTCAACCTATGCTGTAAAATGTATTATCTTTTCAATTTACACACGGCATCTATTGCACGTCTGTCCGTCCTGGGAGAGGGATCCCTCTTCTGTTGCTCTCCCCGAGGTTTCTCCCATTTTTCCCTTTAAACTGTGGGTTTTCTCTGGAAGTTTTTCCTTGTACGATGTGAGGGTCTAAGGACAGAGGGTGTCGTTTTCTTCTCATACTGATATTCTGAACAAACTGCTGTTGTATTTGCTGTAAAATGTCTTTACTGTAGGGTATTTTTATTATTTGTACAGCACTTTGGCTCGACCAAAAATCATTTATAAATGTGCTATATAAATAAAACTTGATTTGATTGATTTGATTTGAAAGGGTGTGCGCCAAGGTTCCATATTAGGACCAATAATTTCACCATATATGTAAATAATCTTTAATAATTTTTCAAATGCTGCTTTCCATTTTTATGCAGATGATACTGTTATTTATTGTTCATCCTAGAGCAAAGTCTTGATTTCCTCCAGTCTGCCTTTGATGTTATTCCATCCCATTTATCTCAAATCAAGTTAGTATTAAATGCAGACAACTCCAAACTCATGATATTCTCAAATGGCAAAAAGTTTCAAGGGATTGACATTGAAAGGGTGACCACATACACATATCTAGGTTTTATTATTGATCAGAACTTATCTTTCAAGTCACACACTGAAAAGGTTGTTTTAAAATGGTTTAAAGGGTTTCTCCTTTCAGACAAGGAAACATTTGATCTCTGCAACGTTTTTACCAGTATTGGATTCTGGTGATCTGCTTTACATGAATGCCTCTGACCAGTGCCCAAAGAGTGGATACTGTGTACCATTGTGCATTATGTTTTATTACATATATATATATATATTGTGAGTTTGGAATAAATATGCACTTTATGAAAATTATTAGTTGGTTACTGTTAGTAAAAAACAGTAAGGTTAATACTGGATGTTTGTTACACTTGGATATGTTTTCTGTAATACTTGTAACATAATTATTCTCCAGTTTATGCATTTGAGTGACTTGCAGTTAATGCTCGACATTCAATTCAAAACCTTTATTTATCCAGGTAAAATCCCATTGAGATCAATGATCTATTTTTCAAGGGAGACCTGCAGCAGTAGGTTCCACATGAAGACATAAAAACATAAACAACAGAACAACAAAAGGACTTCATACAGCAAAAATTACAGGGATTACAATTTACATATCTATCCACATGTACAGGCATCTGATTGGGGAGCATCCAACCGAGCTTTAAAAACATGTAGTGGTACCAGCTTGGTAATTTTCCATTCTTTTTGCAGACTGTTCCAAGTTAGTGGAGCTGCACATCTAAAAGCTTTCTTCCCTAAGACAGTCCTAGCACTTGGCACATTTAATAAAACCACAGCATGAGATCTCAGGCAATAAGTACTTTCAATTTGCCGAGAGATCAGGGAGCAGATATAAGATGGTACTTTATCCAACATGGCTTTGTAAATGAAAATGTACCAGTGACTGAGCCTCAGTACAGTAAGTGATGGCAAAACCGCCTTGGTTTACAGTGTACAGTGATGCGTAAGTGTTTTACAGTTTGTCACAAATCTCAGTGCACTGTGATAGTAAAACTTTATTGTGGTGTAATTATATATCCAAAGCAGTCAGAAGTCAGAAAATCATTAGTGATGTTTAACCACTCAGAAGACAGCCCATCAAAATGAACACATTGAGACCTTTCAGAGAGGTAGTTCACAAACCACCCTACTGCATGGCAGGATAAGCCAATACTGACTAGCCTCTGCTTCCAGATGCGATGATCGACGGGATCAAACGCTTTGGAAAGGTCAATAAATAGAGCTGCACAACTCTACTTATTGTCTAAAATACTCGCCACATCATTCACCACTTTCATTGTGGCAGTGATGGTGCTATGTTGCTTTCTGAAGCCTGACTGATGTTTAGACAGGATGTCATTTGTACATAAAAACACCTATACCTGCTCACTCACTAGGCGTTCAAGAACCTTGGCCAGAACTGACAATTTAGAGATTGGTCTATTATTGTTTAATAAGCTGGCCTCCCCTCCTTTTAGTAGTGGCAGGACATAAGCTGACTTCCATACTTTTGGGATTTTGTTCGTGCTGAGAGAGAGGTTAAAAAGAGTAGTGAGAGGTGGAGCAATAATATCTGCAGCTATCTTTAAAAAGAAAGGTTCTACATTGTCCGGACCAGCCGGCTTTTTAGGATCTAACTTGGTTAATGCTTCATGAACAACATCAACAGTAAAAGGAGTAAAACTGAAAGGGTTTTCCAGACCACATTGTTCAGAGTCACAGACTGTGGTGTTCACAGAAGCAGAATGAGAAACAGAATCAAACAGAGAGCCACATGACACAAAATGCTCATTAAAACAATTTAGTATGGTGGCCCTGTCCGATATAGAGCCAGATGCTGTGGTAATGCACGGAGGTAGCTCATTACGGATAGTTTGGAAGTAAAGGACCCCTTGCGGAGGGGAGCCTCATCTGAGGCGCACCTATGCGCTTATGTGGCGCAATTAGGGTGGCGCGGCACGGTTTCGCTGCTGCGAGGCTCCACTAGCACTCATCAAATAACTGTGCGTGGGGCCTCAAATTGGTCCCTGGCCCTGGTTATTCTTGAAAATACTTCATCTGCAATATCTTTTCGGGCCATAAATCAATATACTTATGTTATTATAATGTAATTTTAAGTTTGCACATCTTTATAATTTTTTCAAAATGTACATCTCTTCAGTTCAAACCCTGAACGCATAGTGTCCACCTGAGTGGACATATAAAAATGTCTTTGAAAAAACTAGATAAAAAAAAAAAAAGTTCAAATCTTGTTTTTCATGCCCCAAGAGCAATTATAACACTTGGTAAAAAAATCCTGACTGAGGCTTTCATAATTCAGGCATGAAAGGGTTAATAAAATACTCAGGGGAGTTTCCTGAATTTTCATGCCGAAAGCCAAGCACTAGGCCCTGGGTAAATTAAGAGGCTGATCTGGGGCACTTTTGTCCACTTTCCCTTGTGCTAGAAACTCAAGTCAGGCATCCCTCGAATCGTCTCAGAGAGTAGATGATCAGTGGGGCCTTTTTTTTACTGAAACATGATGTTTCGATGTATATTTTGTTGGAGATTTGGAGGATGTTTAAAACCAACCTCGTCTCCGCGTGTCGTTTGGTAAACTGGGTAAATTCGTAAAAAGGAAGGGATTAAGAAACACCAGAATGCAAGTGAAACAATAATCTTGTTTTAATGATACAAAGTAACAATACAAATACAAAGGAATCACGAAGCACTCTGCAGAGTACTCCGGGCTCAGGTTCTACCACCGTGTGAGACAGGTCTCAGGAACGGCCAGTCAAAAACAAGAGCGCGAACCAAAGGAAAACACAGGCTTTCATCCTAAAAACACAGGAGGAGGTGTGTGCGTGCTTTCCCCCAGAGGTCATCTTATTGGGAGAGACCAACACATGGCCTGTCGCACCCAATCAGTGCGACACAGCAGAAGAAACCCGGAAACAAAAAGTCTCTTTCAGCTTGACGAAGACCAGATACCTTCTGGTGTCTGGTACGAACCTGCTCTAAACAACAAGTTTCCTTATCTTATTTCACATCTTGCAGCCAGCACACACACATCCCCTTTATGGCCCTTTGTCCATCTTCCCCCCTCAGGTTACCACACACAAGTTAAAAAGTTGTTATAGTTGGCTAAATATACGTAATACATGTAAATCACTTTCATATCAATAATAACGAGGAACACATTACCTATGCTCTTAAGCAGTATTAGAGATGCTTTTCAAATAGTCAAACTTCACACAGGCCCAATATAGAGAACACACTCATTTGTCCTACAGCCCTTCCCACCATTTGAGCTATTGTTCACATCTTTACTTCAAATAAAAGGTTTCACATTGTATATTTCCAGCTTCCTTTACACATACTGTTATTATTAATACAACGTAATTAACCACACACATCTATTGAAAACAAGTAGATTTCCCTGATAATTGACATGCTGAAAATCTTAGGAAGAATGTCCCCTCCCCCAGCTCTCTCGTCCCTGTCATAAAAGCTGCTTCCATTTCATATAAAGTAATAAAACATGTTTAAGCTAATTTCTCCACAATGTTTGTAGCCATTTAGTACCCACACATGAAAGAATAGAAACAGAGGTATAGTTGAACAGTAATCACGCAGCACATATATTTACTGCAATGAAAACACACACATTTGCCCTAAGCATGTGTAACGCACCCTCTTCTTTTATGAGGGAAACATTCCAGAGTTTTGGAGCTATCCCCAAATTAGAATGTCCCCTGCTCACATCCCTCTCTGAACACAAAGACTTCACCTCAATATATTGGGGAGGGAAAATATACTTTGTCCCTTCAAATTTAAGACACATGAATATATATAAGGTGACTTTAAAATGAATATACTAGATTTAACTTTCCTGCCATAACACGTTACTTTAATACTTCAAATAATTCAAATAATCCTTCAATTCCCCCTTTTGGTCTCGCCTCACGAGACCAACACACGTAAGACATTTGAAACACAAGTACTGTCATTCTTTGATACTGTGTCTGTCCCCCTTCATTAAACCTTTGGGAACAGAAAACAACTTTCAATGTCAGTGAAGGAACTATCAGAGTGGTTGCCTGAGTGCCAGAAAGCAGCATCCTTGCGTGTTGTTGAATCCTCAGAGCCCCCCTCCCCCTCAAAGGAATACGCCAACAAGGGCAGCTGATAGGGAGGGGGAGATGCGGCCTTTCCTTCAAAGCTGGAACTGTTGAATCTGATCAGAGAGAAGTAGACTCCTCTGCTGCCTCGAGAAGTCCCCCAGCCCGCTGATGCCTGCTTCCAAGTCGTCTGCTGTAGGGATGTCCTCGTTGATGATAGCCAGGTCTGTCCGGATGTCGTCGAGGGTCCTTCCAGGTGATTTCCTCGCTGCACACTGGCTCCAGTAGTACCAGATATCCCCCTTTGCTCCTCGGCGGACGGCATGAGATGTCCTCTGGGTCACTCTGTAGAGGCCGGAGAACCTGGGGTTGAGCCACGTAGGCCTGTTGACCTTCAGCCAGACGAACTCCGCTGTGTCGGCCTCCTGCTCCTCGGGTCCCCCTTTTGGCGTCAGGAACCTGTGTGGAGAAATCTGATACCCACCCCTCAAGTCTACGCTCAGGGCTTCTGGGCCCTCAGGTGTTTGACCCACCACTGGTAGGCCGCTGTGTCAACAAAATAAACCCCAACATCTTCAGGTGAACTAAATAACATATCTCAATAGCTCTGAATTTCTGACAAGCATCTGTGTTATTATAAATGAAATCCTTGAGATCCTATTTAAAATCTAAATATAATATGAACTGCTAATGTCTCTGGTAATGAAACACACTAATGTTATGGATTAAAAACAACTAAAATCATGATACTGACAAAGTGAATAATTTCCTGGTGATACTGCTTCTACTTGTCAGTGCTTAGATATTATCAAGCTGAAAAATGAATACAGAAATCCAACATACTGTCATCAAATGTCTTTCTATTATGAATTTAAATTAAATGTATCCCCCTAATGTTACCTCAATAAAGTCTATGGCTTTTACTTCTTTACCAGGCTAGTTACAAGATGTTGTCCACCTTAAATCTCATTACATTACTATGTTTTAGCTTAACTGTAATATGTTCTTTCTACAGTTCAAACCTCAGTTACTTTAATACCTGTTGAAATATTACAAAATGGTTTCATTATCACAGGTCAACTTCTCTGGTACTCCCTTCTGGAATGACATCTCTCGTAGTAGCCCCTTGGCCACTGATTCTGCATCTGTGTTACCTGTTATAACTCAATCAATATTAGAAACATGTCAACATTCATCAAACAGTATCTTATCCCCAGATATGGAGCAGGTTAAATCTAAAACTGTCAATCAATGGTCAGATTGAACATCTGAGTTGGGGCAGCAGGTTTCTTCCAGTCCCTAAATGAAAAAATCCCACACTCCCCCTTTTTACACATGTACACATGTGTAACAAACTGCTGTATGGGAAGAAAACCTTCAGGTAACCAGTGGTTACAAGAAAATACCAAACATCATTCACAAAAGTACATCCATCATTTTTCACAGTAAACACTCCAGGGAAAATAAGTGTTTATTTCCAGCTGGCAGTCCTAAAAGAAACAGAATCTTTAGATTTTAGTTTGAGTTTTACATTTGCAAACCGCCAACTCCTGTGGGAATTAGAAACGGGTCACATGTGCGTTTTTCCAAATGTGTGGAATTGTAGGAAACCTGTGTTTCCCATGGAGCTCCAAAATAATGTGTTAGTCTAAAAACATGCTTGGTTAGTCATTGTTTTAGAATCATGCAGTTGCACTGATCACATGCAGAAATTCATTCACACTCACACTGTCAGGTTGTAAAGTCAAGTTTGGTCAGCCCCAGAGTCAGTCATTGATAGTGCTTTTCTCAAGTCACACTATCAGTCAGGGTCAAAGGTCATTTGGTCTCAGTTTCATTGGCCATGTGTCGTGCTCTGCAGAGACTTTGATATTTCATCACAGGCCAGTATCCTCTGTCTACAAAAATCAGTCATATATGGAGCGCCATCATTTATCAATTCACGATTACCACTTTAAGTCAGATATCTCTAACTTGTCATCGGGACGGCTGCTTCCTACATTTCCTGCAACTTGGTACAAAACTCACTTCATAATAGTACTACTACTACTGCAATTTATTTACACCTAAGTAGTATTAAAATGTCTAATAAATCTAATTCAGAAACTTGTGTACATAACTATTATCTTAAGTCAAAACATTACTAGGATCTGTGTAGCTCTGTATTTCATAGCTCATTATACTCATTTATCTTCAATTCTGGTCTACTTAAAAACAATGTTAAACTCTTTAGCAGTGTGTGGAACCTTGGGTGTCCGAACATGCAACCATCACCCTTTACTTTATCAAGGATTAAAAACAGTTTCATCCTAAAGCCCTCCTATGGTAATAACTATGCCACAATGGTGAAATCAATATTGTAACAAATGAGATCACTGCTTTATTCACACATGAATAAAAATCTCCTGAAGAATGATTTATTAATATAATGGAAAGATTGAAGAATATGGTTCTACACTGTGCTACTCCAAAACACCCCCTGCTTAAAGTGTAATGCATATTTCCCTCATGTCTCCCCCTTTAACCCTCAGTGTGTTTTTAGGATGATTTTCTCATTTTACATTAATAGTTTCCTCTTTACTGCTATTTTGAATTTACCAATAGATTAATTCAAGGTTAATAACTCGTTTTATCTTTACTTATTTATCAAGTCAATTCAAGTTCTTTAAATGTGGTGTCTTCTATGTGCGTTTTGTGAATAAATGTGTTTATGTGTAAACTCACTCATTCCCGTTCTCCTTTTCTCCTCCCCTGGTTGTCTCAAGCCGTGACCCCGGCCTCCTCACTTCAAATCGACTATGCCAACTCCTCTGATTCTGTCTTCTCTTCAGTCCATCAGCTCTTGAATCCATCCGCTGTAACTGTTTTAGGCAGCCTTTGGCCCAGTCACATCGGCAGCCCACATCATGCCACTGTTCTTTGCACTGCTTTGCATTTCATCTCCTCCTTTACAGTCTCTCTGCTGCTTTATGGAGGGCGGATTCTGCTCTCATGTCCCCCACTCTGCTCCTGTGCCAAATCTCGTGGCTCAGCTTCATGCCCTGTCTGAGGGACTGATGAGAGTATTTCTGTATGTCAGCAAGCGGTTTGGTTCTGGATGCCTCAGGTAGAGACGGTTCAGCTCTGGTTCTCTGTCTGTTTGATGGAGAAGGAGGAGCCTCCTGTTGGGTTAGGTCTTTTGTCTGCTTGGAGGGACGGGGTCGTAGCCTTTCTAACTCAGAGGGGGAGTCCAGGTCCCGGGACGCATTATCCATAAGAAATCTAGCACACTGAGATTAAATCAATCCAACCCTTTCCACTCTGTCTCTTTCTAATCATACTATCTGTCTTAGTTGCTAAATGCCATCTAAACAACACCATTAATGTCTACTAATGATATTACAAAAACTCCCTCTATAAATTGTTTCATCCATTGTTACATATCTACCCAACCTGACTCTTTCAGGAAACCATTTTCTTCCATAAATTGAAATACCTGTTTCAAGCATCACATATTTCACACACTACGAAAGAACATCTCCATACTTTCTCCAATATTTTAAATCCCACTGTTACTTAGAACAATAGTAAACCTGCAGAGCACACTGATCAGATCACAGTAATATAATTTGACTCAAGTGTAGGCCTATGTCTACTTTCCATTATACTTATTACTTTTGGTGAATATTTATTTATATTGTCTAAATTCCTTGTCTATGATGTGCAAACAGTTAGAGTATAAAAATGTGTTTTTCTCAATGTATTTACACTCCACGGATTCTTGAGTGGACTCATCTCCTAGTGTTGTCGTTCCTAAAAATGTTAGCAAACACAAAACTCCCACTACAACATTTATAGATAAATTGATCTAGCAAAATGAACTCTTTTCTAATTCAAAATGTGACAAAAGAACAATGATTTGTCTTTCACAAGATGGTGGTCTAACGGAATGACTCTTGACCTCATGGGGTCAAATAGATTTAGCCATGAGGCGGCTGACTTTAAAATGAACTGGGACAAAGAAAATGTGGGTACATTATAGTTAAGACAAATACCAGGAAATTCACAACGCAATGCAACGGTATCAATCAGTTCTCAAAGACTATGTTTAAATAGCAGCAAATCATTGTTTCTTATTTATTTCAATATATCTACAACTTCAAATCACACATTGATCTGTTAATTTTCAATGTATTTCCTTCCAACTTCAGATCACTAGAGAAAAAAGCAAGCAGACACACTCCGGGCTGCTGCTGCTGCTCTCGAGAGGAAAAGGGGGGGGGGGAACTCTCACAGACAAATACTGACACCCCCTTCTCTCTCCCCCGCTGTAGCTCTCAGCCTCTTTAGGAAAAGGGGGGCTTCTCTCAACAATTAACACTTCTGCTATCCTTTTATTCAATTGTTCTGCTTGAACCCACTGTTCTCGTAAGCTCTTAACTCACGCTCCTCTCGTTCAAATTCTCCCTTCATTATGACTTCGTATCTATTCATCTGACTTAGGCTGTTTCATGTTCAATAATATATTCTATTTATTCACAAGAAATATATCCTCTTTACTGTCTGTCCAGCTTTTAAGATGCGATATTTCTTTCAACAGAATGGGAGTTTAAACCCAACAGACTTATAACGCACCTTTTGGTTCCTATGAACCTCAGATTTGTTATTCACTTTAGCCATGGATAGAGACTCGATACCCTACTTGGCTTCCCCAGCAAGTATAGCCTGTGAGGACTCCCATACCTCCACTAGGCCAGGGACTCTATACCCTTCCAGCCGTTAGAGACTCAATACCCTTCGCTGAAATACTTGCTGATTCACTTTTAACATAAATAACTCATCTCCAGCCCCGTCGAGCTGTGGATTTGTTATTTTGAGTCAGTCTTATATGGAGACTTAATACTACCATTTGACTACTCCAGACAGTATAACTGTGGGGACTCTCTACCTCCACTTTTTAAGCCGGGGACTTCAATACCCTTCCGGCTGCAGGAACTCAATATCCTACTTTACAACTAAAACACGTATTTGTATTGTTACTATAAAAACACTGTAAACTTCGTCTGACAACCCTACAATTTGGAATATGGTCAAATCACAGATTTCTAATTAAACTGGTGTCTGCTCACCTGGTAGCCTATTGTACAGAGCTCTGTTTTTAGTTGTCAGAAGAGGCCGAGATGTTTAGCCCTGGACTATTCCGTCTGCTTGCCGTTGGTGTTCTCTTTCCCGAAAACACCCCACTCAGACACGTCGGGTCACCATTTGTTGGAGATTTGGAGGATGATTAAAGCCAACCTCGTCTTCGCGTGTCGTTTGGTAAGCTGGGTAAATTTGTAAAAAGGAAGGGATTAAGAAACACCAGAATGCAAGTTAAACAATAATCTTGTTTTAATTATACAAAGTAACAATACAAATACAAAGGAATCACGAAGCACTCTGCAGAGTACTCCGGGCTCAGGTTCTACCACCGTGTGAGACAGGTCTCAGGAACGGCCAGTCAAAAACAAGAGCGCGAACCAAAGGAAAACACAGGCTTTCATACTAAAAACACAGCAGGAGGTGTGTGCGTGCTTTCCCCCAGAGGTCATCTTATTGGGAGAGACCAACACATGGCCTGTCGCACCCAATCAGTGCGACACAGCAGAAGAAACCCGGAAACAAAAAGTCTCTTTCAGCTTGACGAAGACCAGATACCTTTTGGTGTCTGGTACGAACCTGCTCTAAACAACAAGTTTCCTTATCTTATTTCACATCTTGCAGCCAGCACACACACATCCCCTTTATGGCCCTTTGTCCATCTTCCCCCCTCAGGTTACCACACACAAGTTAAAAGTATGTTTTAAGATATAGTTGTTATAGTTGGCTAAATATACGTAATACATGTAAATCACTTTCATATCAATAATAACGAGGAACACACTACCTATGCTCTTAAGCAGTATTAGAGATGCTTTTCAAATAGTCAAACTTCACACAGGCCCAATATAGAGAACACACTCATTTGTCCTATAGCCCTTCCCGCCATTTGAGCTATTGTTCACATCTTTACTTCAAATAAAAGGTTTCACATTGTATATTTCCAGCTTCCTTTACACATACTGTTATTATTAATACAAAGTAATTAACCACACACATCTATTGAAAACAAGTAGATTTCCCTGATAATTGACATGCTGAAAATCTTAAGAAGAATGTCCCCTCCCCCAGCTCTCTCGTCCCTGTCATAAAAGCTGCTTCCATTTCATATAGAGTAATAAAACATGTTTAAGCTAATTTCTCCACAATGTTTGTAGCCATTTAGTACCCACACATGAAAGAATAAAAACAGAGGTATAGTTGAACAGTAATCATGCAGCAGATATATTTACTGCAATGAAAACACACACATTTGCCCTAAGCATGTGTAACGCACCCTCTTCTTTTATGAGGGAAACATTCCAGAGTTTTGGAGCTATCCCCAAATTAGGATGTCCCCTGCTCACATCCCTCTCTGAACACAAAGACTTCACCTCAATATATTGGGGAGGGAAAATATACTTTGTCCCTTCAAATTTAACACACATGAATATATATAAGGTGACTTTAAAATGAATATACTAGATTTAACTTTCCTGACATAACACGGTACTTTAATACTTCAAATAATTCAAATAATCCTTCAATTTCCATTGAAAATGCTAACCGCTAGCCGCAAAGCTAGCATCGCAGCCACTGCTCCGTTTTCGGAGACTTTGCACACGTTATTCACAAACATTTTCACATGCTAGGAGTATGGGGGTAGTAGTGTAAACATAATTATGTAAATAACCCAATTTGTGTTCTGTGAAACGGAAAAGGATTCTATGGAAACAACATCACGGAGAAAAAAGTAATATCTTCTACATATAATAACGGACAAAGTAAAGAATGAAGTGTAGGCTATGTTTAAATGTTCGGAATTTGACCGTGTATGATGGTCCTCTTGAGTTGCCGTACAGCCATTGCTCCGTTTTCATGTTTTTTTAACATGTTTTTCTCAAACATTTTCACACGCTAGGAGTATAGGAATACTTCAATTCGGTTTGTCATGATCTGTAGATGTGATTTCCCCCCGAGCACCCCTGGGTAAATTACCGTACAGCCAATCAAAATGCGTACAATGCGTGACGTCATTGGTAAGAGACGGCCCCCGAACACATCTGGTACCCCGAACACATCTGGTACCGACACCGGCATCGCCACCGTAACCATAGCAACGTAAGTAGCGTAAAGAATGCAGCGCCGCCACGTACAGATGGCAACACCCAGAAATATTCAAAAATATAAAACAAATATTCAGAAACTGTAATGAACAATAACTATTATTTATTTCAAGAACTGTTATTTACAGAAACTCAACATTTCTAATCTGTGTGACACAAATATCCACGATTGTTTTGGGCTCCCCCTATTTATCTCAAAGCCGGCCTTCAGGGGAGCTCCCTCCCTCTTCGGAGGAGCCAAGCTCCCCCTTGCTCCCCCCCATTTCGAACAGTGGGAGGAGCTATAATCGAGGAACCACCAGACCGTCCTCCGATGAAATCCTCCGACACTCACCCCGCCCCCTTACTGTGTATCGCTCACTGATTGGACGATGCAGTGCATGCACTGATGTGATGCTTCTTGACATGAGAGCAGTTTCCCAGCGGAGTGAAGAAAATACATGAACCTCACGGGAGTCACTCCTCAGTTTATACCGTCTTTTGTGTCAATAAATGTATAATTTAGTTACAAATATGTGATATAAATCCGTGTATCTACCGTCCAATTGTTTTTCTTTATTAAACACGTAAACGGAAGAGCGTCTGAGAGGCGTTTTTGATTTTTGCTTTTTACCTTACTAAATGGTCTAATGGTCCTTGGAGCGAGGCGAAACTCACGGAAGTGGTTTCAAAACAAAAGCACTCGTTTGTTAAAATCACACTTTCAATCACTACAGTATCCTGCTGAAGGACCGGTGATTATTATAAACAAGGGGAATTTAGCGATCACAACGAAAACGGCCAAGACACATATTGAGCAAAGAAAATGGATGTTATTAAGGGCTGTAAATATATATATAAATATATATATATAAACTATACAGCGATTCTGCACTGCGGTCAACTCCGCCGTCTCTCGTGTTTTTTTTTTTCAAATCAGCTGCTCTTCATTATTCCTGCTATATTTGACGAGTGATACAAATATGTTTTACCACAAGTTCTTAAGGAAACTGACACTGTTGGACTCGGTTCTAGTTTGAATTCTACAAGAAATAAAATGAAGTACTTTTGCTGTGTAGGTACTTTGTGAGTAATCCTCTGTCAGAGTCCCCTCCATATAGGCTACAACATAATGCATGTTTTTCTGCTATCTTTGATGAGTGATACAAATATAATTTTACCATTAGTTCTTAATGAAATTGATACTGTTTGACTTTGTATTAGCCTACTACTTACAATACATTGAAGTACTTTTACTGTGTATTTTTTGAGAAATACTCTGTAAAAGTCCCCTGCTGAGAACAAAATCAAGCCACTTCTGCTAAGTTTGATGAGGGAATTCTTTTTTATTGCCATTAGTTCTTCGTGAGATTGATCCTGTTGGACTCAGTAATAGCGAAACTACCCCCACAAGTACTATGAAGTACTTACTGTGTACTTTTCCAACAATCCTCTTTCAATGTCCCCTCCTGAGAACAAGAATGCATGTTTCTCTGCTATTTTGAATAAGCGTTAAAAAACCTTTCTTCATGAGACTGATATTGTTGGACAGAGTATTTTAAGAGAATGGTAGACTGCACAATGACACACTCTGACACTCTTGTTGGCCTCTTGATGATGCTGTTGTCTTTTAATATGATTATTTCTCAGCCGCTAGTTCGTCACCAGTGGCGTTTTCTCCTGGAGGCCAAGGGAAGCCAGGCTAAGAGGCTTCCCCTGTTTTTTCGGATTGTAGTTATAATTTTAATAAATAAATAAAAACACTTCGTTTAGTTTCGGAAATTCTTTGTTGTGTGTTGCTGCCGGCCAGTCTCTCCTCCATTCTCATTGAGTATTTTACAAAGAGTGAAACAGCGCCCCTCTGTATGTTATGGTGAAACAGTAGATTGCACTCTCTGTTGCGAGAGGAGACCAGCCGAAATGTGCTTCCCTTGGTGAAAAAAAATGGAGGGATTGACCAATCAGATGAGGCTCACGTCATGCCCCTGCCAACCTGTGATTGGTCAGGGCCATGGCAAGGGAAGCCAGAGGCGGCTGGCTTCCCTTACCTCACTATCCAATCAAATCGCATCAATTTAGTGGTGCAGTGACGTTACCCAAAAAGCGGAAGTAAGCTGCGCTCGGTTTCCCTCGACAAAATAGCAATGGGATTTCTCCATAGGATTTTGGAAAATAGCTCGAAAAAAGGTCAGTGCAAAACGAACCTGTTAGGTAAATGCACGTTTTGTTCAGTCGGATAATATCCACATGTCTACCCTACTTTTATAATTTTCGAATCATAAATCTAATCGATAGAAGATAGATAGCGTCACTGCACCACTCTCACCGCCGTTAGAAAGTAGCAAGCAACTGAAGCAAGTGCAATTATGGAGGGTGGAGATTTGGAGTATTTAATCAAAAATAATTGTACTAAACTTCCGCTGCAGCAGAAACAACAAATACAATCTGATAACAGGCCAATGGGGGGGGGGGGGGGGGTTGTGTAACAGGCGTGTGTAAGTCCTGCACCTGTATGATACAAATGTGTGTAAAATGATACCGGGCGCTGTAATCACTCATCTGGTTACGTTATTACATTGACCACCACAACCCCCCCCCACCCGCGCCCCCCCCCCCACCCCAAAAGAAAGGACGTATTACTGGTTTCCCCTAATTTTTTCCCCACGCCACGCTACTGTTCGTCACAGATTCTTCAGTCTCATCAGCCTCATCCTTCCATCAGTCCCAGTCAACGCATCAGCCTCCAGCACACTTCCAGTGTCTGACTCCATATGATATTGTCCTAATGCTGTAAGGGTGATGCCCCATGATCACACAGTGCCAAGGACCTCATATTATGTATGTCATTAATGTTACATCACCCATTATAACAATTTGCTTTCCTTTTTCTCTTCTGTTAACTGAATAGCCCTGTCTTTAAGTATAATACAATGTAAAGTCCTTTTCCTGCACCATTTGAAGGCTTCAAAACAGGCATTTTTACTGTATGTGTTAGGAGAAATGACACAATCAATGGCCCAGAATTGTACTTTATAAACTCTGAATCTTGTGGTGCTTGAAACATTACACACTGGTTAAGCCGGCCAGGTTATATATGTATTTTTTTTAACCCTTTTTTGCAATAATAATTAAAATGTCAGTAGTTATTTAGACAAACCACTATCTGAGGATAATACAAGCAACCATAAAACACCCTTTACTAGAGAGCCATTGAAGCCCATGAAGAATGTATCCTCCCACAAATCTTTTCAACTGCTGTAAGTTAGGGCACTATCTGTGCAGAACATTTAAAATATTCTTCATTTGCAGTATTTTTTTTTTATAAAGTGTTCAGAAAGACTGCATCAATTATATATGTATGCAGAGCCGGCCCGACCCATTAAGCGACATAAGCGGCCGCTTAGGGCCCCGCAGCCACTAAGGGGCCCCCTAGCAGAATAAAAAAAAAAAATAATAATAATAATTAAAAAAAAAAAAAATCTCAGTACACCGTCGCCGTGATAAGTATGTTTAATTAATTGTGTTAATATGCCTAGATTGCCTACTCTCAAAGTCATGTATTATATTATTGAGTCAATAATATACATTAACCGTGCTTTACCTGAACCTCATCATGACACAAGAGAGGACGGCAGGATTGTAATTTCCCGTGTTCAGTGAATGCAACAGAGGCAAGACACCAGACCAACCAGAGAGTTGAATGGAAATAAACATATGTCTTATTGGCTGACAGGTACCTATCCTGTGAGCTGTGACAATGTTTAAAATAAACTGTCAGACGGACTCAGAGTTTTTGAAGATGGACAAAAAAGACGACAATTCTCAAGTAGTGGCTCACACAACAACCCCAGATCCACCACTTAAGCCAGGTAAACAAGTTATGTAAATGTCAGTAAACTTCCAAGTTATGCGAACATGTAAGCAAAGCATAAATTACAGCTACGTTGACGTTACTTTGAATCGCGGGGGTAAGCTAAACCGTTAGCAAGTAGCTATAGCTAGCAAGATATATTAAATAGGGCCGGGACTCGATTAAAAAAAAATTAATCTAATTAGAGGTTTTGTAATTAATTAATCGAAATTAATCGCATTTTTAATCACATATAAATATTTGAGAACGGTGAGAAGATGTCAATAAAGTGTGCCGTCACACAGAGGTAATTTGAATTGCTTACCAAGGTCCAATGATCCCCAGTCAGGGCAACACATTCGGCTTTCTCCAATAAATTCTCTTTATCTTCCTTTTCATTGTCATAAAGCTGCTGGATTCTTTTTGTCACTGTCTTTCTGCATGGCAGCTCATATGTTGTGTCAGACGATGCAATCTGTAGTACCTTTTGCAGCCCCTTATCTTCTACCACTCCAAGTGGTCTACAGTTGAGTGCAATCCAGTGAGCTGGTTATTTTTTCAGACGTGGACTTAGTTATCCTGGCCCTGAAACCAGTCATCTGGTTGAGTGTGGGTTGGGTGTAGGTCATACTTGTCAACCCTCCCAATTTTCGCAGGAGACTCCCGATTTCATTGCCCTCTCCCGGTTTCCTCCCGCATTTCTCCCGATTTCTGACAAAATCAGATTTACACACGACTGTTTCCACTCGGACTTTAATACAGCTACACCATTGTTTGGTTTCCATGGTAACACGTCTCTTTAGTAGCGCGCGCAACTCAAAGTCTGAGAGGGTGAGGCAGATATTCACAGAAAACAGAACAAGAATCGACAACTACTCTACTCTCTGCTCACTCCTTTCCTGTAAAATGCAGGTCCAGTCCACACATATGCTCCATCAAGGACGGTGCTACAGGCCGAAAGGCAGTGCACTTAAAACTACAATAAGCATGTTAATATTAATCTAACAGCTCCGGCGATCCACTAGCACCCCAATTTTGCATTTTGAAATGCTCCCGATTTCTGAGGGCAACTATGATGTGGGTCCTTGTACTCGGAGTCGGGCTAACGTCCACGCTAGCTTCCACGCTAGCTGCTATATGTTTTGCATTGAGGTGATACTTGAGGCTTGATGTGCTGCGGTGATATGCGAATTCCTTTTTGCATAATTTGCATACAACCGTGCTCTTATCAACGCTTCCATCCGTCCGTTTTTAAAACAAAATTTCCCATCCACGGGGCCAACCAAAGCGGTCTCATCAGCTTCTTCGTTCATGTTTGACTATTGTTCACTGTGGTTTGTTGTTGTCTGAAGTCATGAACGTCAGTTGGTGCTCCAGTATAATCGGTACGCCTGAAACTCATCCAGTGAGAAACGTTCCGCAGGGCAAAAATAAGTGCGATTAAAATGCGTTAATTTTTTTAACGTGTTAATGTTTGTGTAATTAATTAATCTTAATTAACGCGTTAAAGTCCCAGCCCTAATATTAAATAAACACTGTCATGTAATCTAAATGTAATGTTTTTTAGCGTTACCTGGTGATTTCAAAGAAAGCTCTCTGGGAAATGTTGACTTACTGTTCGACATGAAGCTAGAAGCTACCTTACAGTAGTACACAGTTGATCCGGAGTCCTGTCAGTTAAAGTGTTTCACAGTTAGCTTAGCTAAGCATCAACCTACAGATGGAGCACTGAATTTCGGACTCCAACTTACAGCTTCCTGTCTACGGCCTGCCAAAGACCAGTATAGAGGAATTTTAAGCCCTCCCACTATTTTCCAAGAGGGCGTTGCCAGATTTTCAATTTCAGGTTTTAACCAGGAGATGGCGATTCATTCACAAATACAGAAAGACAAGTTTCATGGACTTTCAGTTGTGTTTTGAAGAGCATTTGAACACATCAATATTTTAGATCAGGGGTTGCCAACACGTCGATCGCGAGCTACCAGTAGCTCGCGGAGGTTTTCCGAGTAGCTCACCAGAGGGCGCTAAAGTGCAGTTGACATGTTGAGACATATTTATTTATGTAGTATATTTTGAGAGTAAGAAAGATAGAGAAAAAGAGATGTAAGATGCAGTCATGACAACTGAGGAAGGTCAGTCAAAGAAGAAATCTAAAATATACTACTTTCATGACGAGTGGGAACATGAATTTTTATTTACGAGCATCAAAGACAAGTGTGTGTGTTTAATTTGTGGCTCGAGTGTTGCGGTGGGGAAGAAGGGAAATGTCGAGCGGCACTTCACAAAACTTCACGAAAACTTTTCAAAGGAGTATCCCGCCGGCAGTTGCCTTCGCGTTGAGAAGGTACAACAATTAAAAGCTACGCTACAAAGGCAGCAGTCATTGTTCACGAAGCCTGCCAAGAAAGCTAGCCTAGCTACAGAAGCATCGTTCCGAGTCGCTCAGTATTTGGCAAAGAACAAAAAAGCTTTCACTGATGGCGGTGTTCTTAAGGGAGCGATGTCTGTTATGGCAGAGACTTTTTTCAGAGACCACAAGAGCAAGTCGGAGATAATGTCTGCCACTGACGATGTGCAACTGGGAAACAACACTGTGGCGAGGAGAGTGTCGGCGCTGTAAGTGGATGCCATGGGACAGTTGGAGCGGGACATGGTCAGGTGCAAGTGGTTCTCCATACAGTGCGACGAGTCGGTGGATGCGAGCGACACAGCTCAGCTGTCTGTGTTCATCCGGATGGTGTTTGAGGATTTTACGGCGAAAGAGGAATTTCTGACACTGCTTCCACTCAAAACAACAACAAGAGGTGTGGACGTGTATAATTCTATTAAGAATTATTTCATAAATAAAGGCGTGCAAATGGAGAAGCTTGTATCCATAACAACTGATGGAGCCCCGGCTATGAGAGGTCGCCACAACGGTTTTATCGCAAATTGTAAGTCAGATCCATATTTCCCACGTTTCCTGAGTTACCATTGCATCATTCACCAAGAAGCACTTTGTGCCAAAGTTATGGACTTCAATCACGTCATGAAACCTGTGATACAAATAATAAACTCTATCCGAGCGAAGGCAAAGCAACACAGGAGCTTCAAAGTTTTTCTTGAGGAACTGTCAGCTGAATATGGAGATCTCCTTCTCCATGCTGAGGTGAGGTGGTTGAGTAGAGGGAAAATCCTACAGCGCTTCCTCTCTTTGCTGAATGAGGTAAAGCTCTTCATGGAAGAGAGGGGGGAGGACACCTCCATCTTATCTGATGCTGGTTGGGTACTTGACCTGGCCTTTTTGACTGATCTGACAGGAAAATTAAACCAGCTTAACCTCCAGCTACAAGGCAATGGCAAAACAGTATGTGACATGATTAGTGCTGTAAAGGCCTTTAAAGCAAATCTGTGTCTATATCTCCAGCAAGTAAAGGGAAATAAATTGCATCATTTCCCCTCTGTTCAAAAAGTACTGCAGGAGAATAAAGCTGCTGCTGGCTTTCTTGACTTATCAAAGTACTGTGACTGCTTAACTAAGCTTGGGCAGGAATTTGAGGACAGGTTTCTTGACTTTAAACAGCTTGAGCCCTGTGCAAGTTTCCTTGCTAACCCATTCAACATCGTGGATGTTACTGACATGTCTGAGCAACTGGCCAGCCTTTTCAGTCTCAGTGCTTCAGAGTTGGAGCTGGAGATAATCAATCTCCAGAATGACATTCAGCTGAAAACACATCAGATGGACAAAGATTTCTGGAAGCTATTGGACCCAGAGAAATTCAAAAACATTCAAACTGCTGCACTGAAACTGTCCTGCTTATTTGGGTCAACATATCGCTGTGAATCAGCATTCTCTGATATGAACTTTATCAAATCCAAATTCAGGACAAGACTTACTGATGAACACCTCAATGACTCAATCAGAGTGAATTTGTCAGGATACACACCCCAGTACAGTGCTCTGGTGGATGCTATGCAGTGCCAGGTGTCACATTAGCTGAGTCAGGAGAAAGACAACAATGCAGTGACAGACTGAATGTTTGAAGACATATGTTTGCTTGATGCAAGTTGAGAAAAGCACAAGCCATATTCCCCTTTTACATGTGAAACAAATTTGTGAAATGCTTGAAATAATTTAAATTATAGAGCTAGAAATGTTATTATTACAATTAGGAACTTTGCACTCTTATCTGTAAAACTGTTTACTGTAGTTATTGATGTTAAAGCAGAACTCAGTATTGCATGGTGATTATTTGTCTTTTTTTCTCTTCATGAGAAAGTCAAGTTTATTCATGTTAATGTTAATGTTTCTGCTCTTGAGTCACGTATGTGATATGTGCACTGAAATCTATATAAAATAACATGAGTAGCTCTTGGCCACTTTCTTTTTTCAAAAGTAGCTCCCGGTTAGAAAAAGGTTGGAGACCCCTGTTTTAGATCAACTAAAGTATATCTAATCTTGTAATTCAATAATATATAGTCTTTATCTATTAAATAATCATAATTATAATGTAAATGTTTACATTACACTTCTTTATTTGTTATGCTCAGACTTTAACCTTTACAATCGTTTGCTTTAATATGCAGTATATTTTAGTGTTTGCTTCCTCCTGCTCCCATTCGGACACATACTGTATGATTTATTATTATAATTAATATGAAGATATTATTAAGATAACATAAGATGTTACTTTATTGATTGAACATTTTAGTTTAGAATGTGCTGTCCCACGGTAATTCAGAAGGCTCACAGGTCACATTCCGACCATTATTTAAAACAATAGGTGCTTTCACACCTTCTACAGTTTGATTTGTATAGAGGGAGCTCTGTCAGTTTTCGAATTACCCATTTGCTTTCGGGGAGCCCTATCTTTCAGAGCACATCCTGCTACTAAATATGTCACACGCACGCTCTGTTGACTGGCGCAGCAGCGCGGATGCGATCAATTGCTATAAAAACACTCTTCTACTAATATAGACGGTGTCACTCTGCCGGCGGATGTGGCCGTTGTTGAAGCCTCTTCAGGCTCCGCATCGGCAGGCCTCTCCCTCGGTGTGGAGCTGTCAAACTCGACCCTAACGCCGCTTACAGCCGGCCAACTAAAAGTTGTTTTCCGTTCACGTTGTCATTTTTAGACTCCTTCGCTTCTTTGCTTGTGAATCCAAAAGCTGTGACGCTTGGCTGTTTTCGTTTTGCCATATTTTTTTATTACACAGCCAGAGTTAAAAAATATCAATGAACATTTCAAATATCGCGCCGGCATCACCGCCATAATCATAGCAACGTAAGTAAGAATGCAGCGCCGCCACATACAGATGGCAACACCCAGACATATTCACAAATATAAAACAAATTTTCAGAAACTGTAATGAACAATAACTATTATTTATTTCAAGAACTGTTATTTACAGAAACTCAACATTTCTAATCTGTGTGACACAAATATGCACGATTGTTTTGGGCTCCCCCTATTTATCTCAAAGTCGGCCTTCAGGGGAGCTCCCTCCCTCTTCGGGGGAGCCAAGCTCCTCCTAGCTCCCCCCCATTTCGAACAGTGTCTGTGGCTGAATGGCCAGCGATTAGGTGCGGCGCATTTGTCATAGGTGATCAGAGCTAACTGCCTGCCGTCAGATTTCATTTAAAAAACAGATCTGATTTTAAGACTATTTCTGCGCTCATAAAGAATGATAAGAATAAGAATAATGCGTTTTGAACTGGTTTCATTCATTAGTGAGTTTATTTAATACTAGAACCGCCAATCGGGTCAATTTGTGTGATGTGTGTTGTATGTGTGCAATGTAACTTTTTTTCAATAAAATATTAAAGTCTCCCAGTCCCTGACTTTTCCTGAAAGTGTGTTATGTAGCACCCTATGTTGTTAAAAATTGCATTCTAATAGCGGGATTTGACAGGTTTAGGTAGGCCTATACAAAAACCTCTGGCGGTTTCTAGTGTTAAGGTAATTAGGTACAGTAGAAGCCCTTTTTTATCAGTAACGAATTTAGCAGTTGAACATAAAAGTCAACTAACTGAGGGTCACTTGCAATGACAGTGTTGTGTCTAACTGTAAGCTTGTCACTCAGAGTAACCTACCGTTATTTTAGCTGCTGGAGAAGAAAGATCAAGGGGGGAGGGGGGGAGAGAGCTGTGGTTGATGGGCCATTAGTTGTGTAAATACACAGCTGAGAGCTGCCGTTTCATTCAGACTGTTTAAAAAACTGTAACAACGGACTATTTTTCTTAGCGGATGCATGTCAATTTAAATCAATACATACAACTATTTTTTAAATCAATACATACAACTATTTTTTAAATCAATAAAAGACATTTTCTAAATCCATAAAAGCATTTCAATTAATATTGGGAGTCATGTCGTTACTTTGTTGAGAATTTGGCCGTGTAATAAGCGGGATAATTTGCAGCGACTTGTTCCTTATGGGGAAAATAACACCCGTCATGTGTGTGTAGAGGTGTGTGTGGTTAAAACACTTTCATGAAGTGAAGGAATTTCCTTCTATAAAACAGCTGTGGGATGCAGTGAGTGTCACGGACATGAATTCATAGATCAAGGCAGACTGGTGCACACACTCTCCTGTCCTGCCAGGCGACACGCCCGTTCTAAGCCGTGTCCCTCACTCCTCACATCCCAAGCATCCCCACAAGTGTATTATGTTGTTACATCGTTTCAGATGTTATGTTTCAGTTGTGCTCTGTCTATGTTCAGTGATGCAAACTTGTCACCTTTCGGCGAAATTCGCCGTTTTGAATCCAAAATAATTCGTTTGTGTGATTCATGTAGATCTGCAATACAAATATTTTTGGGGTATGGGGGGGGCTGGGACCCGGAGTAATCTGCGGCCGTGAGCTGTTATGTGCCATCATGACACGCATGGTGTTCTTTTTTTATATATTATAATGAAGTACGAGCTGTGTGCTCGAGTCTTCCTGCCTGTCGGCTCTGCTCATGGATGTATAATAAGGCTCTGCTGCTCCGAGATGATGGTCTAGCTTCAGCAGCTACATTACCTACGGGTGCGTTCGTTAATATTAACTGTGCGTCCGGAGTCACTGTGGCACAGACCGGACCGCTGGTGAACAGCTGTTAGAACAGGCTGTTCAGGTGTTCAGAGCAGAGCTCCCTGTCGGAGCGGCAGAGCGTGATGTGAACTGAAAAGTTTTTCTGTGGCAATATTATTTAAGGAATCGTTGAGCTAGCTAGCTAGCATACATTGTCACTATCTGCTAACGTTAGCTTTAGCCTTCTATTTCTAATATTTTTTTTCATAGGCTATAAACAGAGGTGGTATAAGTATATATATTGTACTTGAGTAAAAGTAGAAGTACTCAGATCTTGTACTTGAGTAAAAGTAGAAGTACTCAGGTCTTGTACTTGAGTAAAAGTAGAAGTACTCAGATCTTGTACTTCAGTAAAAGTAGAAGCACACAGATCTTGTACTAGAGTAAAAGTAGAAGTACTCAAATCTTGTACTTGAGTAAAAGTAGAAGCACACAGATCTTGTACTAGAGTAAAAGTAGAAGTACTCAAATCTTGTACTTGAGTAAAAGTAGAAGCACTCAGGTTTTGTACTTGAGTAAAAGTAGAAGCACACAGATCTTGTACTAGAGTAAAAGTAGAACTACTCAGGTCTTGTACTTGAGTAAAAGTAGAAGTACTCAGATCTTGTACTCGACTAAAAGTAATAGTCCCAGAGTGTAGGAATACTCTGTTACAGTAAAAGTCCTGCATTCAAAATGTTCCTCAAGGAAAAGTACAAAAGTATTATCATCAAAATATAGTGAAAGTAGCGACAGTAAAAGTAGTCATTGTGCAGATTGGTCCATTTCAGAATAATAGATATGATATGTTTTATAATGATTGATCATGAAAGTGTTGTCAAAGCTGGTAAAGGTGCAGCTAGTTTGAATGACTTTGTATACTGCAGGGTAGCTTGTGGATTTACTCCAGGTGGAACTAAAGTCTGATTTAACAATTGATTATATTTCACTTAATTAATCCAGATCTGTGAAGTAACTAAAGGTATTAAATACATGTAGTGGAGTCAAAGTACACCATGTACCTCTGAACTATAGTGGAGTAGAAGAACAAAGTAGCAAAACATTGAAATACTTAAATAAAGTACAAGTATCTCAAAATTGTGCCCAAGTATAGTACTTGTTGAGTTTATGAACTTAGTTACTTTACACCATGTGGCTATAAAGATAAAAACACTTAAGCCTTGCACAGAGGCCTGAAAATACATTTTCAAAATGCTCAACAGTGCTGCCAAAATTATAAACTGACTGCTCCACAATTTGAAATAAATGCTTTTATATATTTCTATTATGTGACTCTTTGGCGTTTCTGTTATTATTAACACTGCTGCTTTAGTTGTTCTGACTGCTGAAATCCTCTGTCATTCCGTGGGGTGGGGGAGCCGGGGGCTCGGATCCTTGTTACCTTTTTCATACCTGATGAGTTTGCATCCCTGTATGTTAAAAAGCCTCTGTGACCTTAATTCATGTAATAAAAACATCTCAGGTCAGTAACACTCAAAGCTAAATGTGCAATACCATGTTCAGCTATGTTACTATTTATAATGTTATTGTTGTTACATCAGAAGATGTACATATTGAAATGATTTCTTAACTTACAGTAGGCTATTTTTTACAATGTGTGTTGGAAGGATTTATAAAATTACAATGAATATTGTCATTGTTGAAGGCTTTTAGAGAAGGGTGAACTATAAGCCTGAATTACATAAAATGTTATACCTAAAAACATAAAAGCCACAATAAATAAGTCACAATTATTGTAGTTATTTTTACCTCCCGTATTGCTTTCAACCCACCAGCTTTTATGGTGTTGTTACGTCACTAACTGTAAGCTTGTCACATACAGTCTATGGTCACTCAGAGTAACCTACAGTTAATTTAGCTGCTGGAGAAGAAAGATCAGGGGGGGAGGGTGGGGGGGGGAGAGAGCTGTGGTTGATGGGCCATTAGTTGTGTAAATACACAGCTGAGAGCTGCCGTTTCATTCAGACTGTTTAAAAAACTGTAACAACGGACTATTTTTCTTAGCGGATGCATGTGAATTTAGATCAATACATACAACTATTTTTTAAATCAATAAAAACATTTTCTAAATCCATAAAAGCATTTCAATTAATATTGGGAGTCATGTCGTTACTTTGTTGAGAATGTGGCCATGTAATAAGCGGGATAATTTGCAGCGACTTGTTCTTTATGGGAAAATAACACCCTTCATCCAGATGAGGATCCCTCCGCTACACTTTGGGATCCTGATCGACCGACGAAACTCCATTAAAATATACATATTTTTGGTGAATTACTGAGTTTAGGCTCGTTAATAACGTTTTAATGAAGTTGAATACAGTATATTCATATGTGTCAGTGATTTCATGTCAATTCGGCGAACATAAACATAAATGATCGTGGTGAAGATGATGATTAAATTAGGATTAAAAATCGAGAGCCGGGCTGCATTTCCTCCCGTTCGTTTTTTTTCGAATAACAAAATTATTTTGTTAAATAACAACATGGTGATGTTTTGTAAATGATTACATGTCTCTTATTTAGCACAGTAGTATGATATCCGTGACATATGGATCTTAACAAAGTTCCGCTGTACATCCAGCATACTGTATCTCACTTTATTTCACATGAGCTCCAGTGTGGAACCCCACTGCACCCCCTGGTGGATCAATGATCCATTGCAGCTGGCTTCATTATAATTAAATGTATCTATCACGGGGGCGGTCTCAAGTCAAGCTGGAGGTTTTCCCTTGAGCGAGGGCAGATCACGTACCAATCACGGCCCTCGCGTTTCAAACTGTCTGAAATGAATCGCTACATCTGTAGCACTGAAATATATGGATGTTATGCAGTGTTGGGCAAGTTACTTTAAAAAAGTAACTAGTAATAGTTATAGTTACTGCTATCAAAAGTAATTAGTTACTTTATTAGTTACTATATTATAAAAGTAACTAGTAACAAGTTACTTTACTTTACTTTAAAAATAATAACAATACAAATACAAATGTTTGTGTTGTTCTGTGGCACAGTAAGACAATGCTTTCTGCATGGGCGCGGGAAGGGGGGTGCTGAGGGCGCTGCAGCACCCCCTAGCGGCAGGCAGGGGGTGCGGAGCTCCCCTGTCTGAATTATTATTTGACGGTTATTGCTGCTCCCGCTGTGCATAATCTAAATTCCATATTGTTGGTAAAATAATATTTTGGCCTGCCCAGAATGTTTTTTCTGTAGCCCCGGACAATTCTACCTCAATAATATAATACATTAACCGTGCTTTACGTGAACCTCATCAAGACACTAGAAAGGACGGCAGGACTGTAATTTCCCGTGTTCAGTGAATGCAACAGAGGCAAGACACCAGACCAATCAGAGAGTTGCATGGAAATAAAAGTGTGCTTGTGTCATTCAAGCTCGCGGCTCTGTGTGTGTGTGGAAATAGCGCATTTAGTGTGTGTGAGAGAGGGGAGAGAGAGAGGGACCGGTGCCAGCAGCAGGGATCGTGTTGTTAGCATCTGGTTAGCTAGCTGTACTAACGGACATACGGAGCTGTTTGTTCCACAACAAGCTGAAGGAGAGCTCTCCTCTCAGACTGAGAGGCTCAGGTGAGCTAAAGGACTCTCTGAGTGTTTAGATAGTTAACTTTAGTCTAAGTTATCTCAGTGGGTCTCAAACGGTTTGGTAAAAAATTATTCAAAAGATTATTTCCGCGGCACACCTTCATATGATCATTATAGTTCAAAAAAAAAAATAAGAGAATAAAGGAAAAAGTTATAAAATACTATATGGCAGTAAAACAAGAATACAGTTTGAAAGGGGAGTGATTTGTAAAATATCCATAAAGAAAAAGAACATCTGCTTACAGTTGTGTTTCATCTGGGTGTTGAGAGATGTATCCATAGATCTCTTAATGTTGCTCTCAAAGTGCACCAGATTGATGCTTTTAACTTCAATATTTAAAAAAAATCTTCCCGGGGGAACATCCCCCCGGACCCCCCTAGAGGAGGTGAGGTCTGCTCCCCACTCATAAAAAAATAGCACTTTACCCCTGCCTATATGCCGTGAGCTGATTATCGAGCCTTCATTGTAAGAGTAGCGGGTTTACTGTGTGTTTTCGTGAGGGGAGTTTTTTTGTGCGTGCTCTATAGTGCCCGTAATAGTGTTCACTGGAGTCCAGCACCTCAGCACCCCCACTCAAAATACCTTCCCGCGCCTCTGGCTTTCTGTCCTGCGCACAGTTTACATTTGACCGTAATATTTTTTGCGTCCTTTATCCCCACAAATTGAAAATAGTGATTATATCTCCAAGTTGTAAATGCGCTGCTGCTCTCGCTGATACTTCCATCTGCCATTGTGTGTGTGTGTGCTGGTGGTGAGCGTTGCCGTGTGTGTGTTAGCATTAGCAAGTGTTCGTGTGTGTGTATTTTCCCCATAAGGCAAGACCCGCCCAACTCTGTCTCTGATTGGCTTACCCTGAAATGTCACCCCGCGTTAACCAATCATCACTCCTCTCTGGTTACTTTCACTTTTCCTTGGTGCTGTGAGAGGACATCGCTGTATTCGCCTGTAAGTTACATCCGCAGGGAGATTCGGTTCAGTTCCATCACATAATGTAACGCAGTAACGCACCCATTTAAATCACAGTAACTATAACGGCGTTACTTAATGGGAATATGTAACTAGTAACGCTGTTAGTAACTAACGTTGTTAGTCCCAACACTGATGTTATGTGACAGTATTTCTGAGAAACAGTCAGCTGAAATGGTGGCATAGTTGCGGTGGCATAGTTGCCACTGCTTTTTACATTACATTACATTACATTACATTGCATTTAGCTGACGCTTTTATCCAAAGCGACTTACAATAAGTGCATTCGACCAGGAAGATACAACCTTTAAGAAAACAGAATCATATAAGTACATCAGGTTTCATAGAGCCAAACATTTCAAGTGCTACTCAACTGGCATTTAGAAAGCCAGCCCTTTATTAGTATATAAGTGCTTTGTTAGTAATTCTATCGCTCGAAGTGGAGTCTAAAGAGATGAGTTTTCAGTTTGCGTCGGAAGATGTGTAAGCTATCTGCTGTCCTGATTTCAATGGGGAGCTCATTCCACCATTTTGGAGCCAGGATAGCAAACCCACGTGTTTTTGCTGACGGGAACTTGGGTCCCCCTCGCAGTGCGGGTGCAGCGAGCTGTTTGGCTGACGCAGAGCGGAGTGCACGTGCTGGGGTGTACGGTTTAACCATGTCCTGGATGTAGGAAGGGCCAGATCCATTCACAGCATGGTACGCAAGTACCAGTGTCTTGAAGTGGATTCTAGCAGTTACTGGAAGCCAGTGAAGGGAGCGGAGGAGCGGTGTGGTGTGGGAGAATTTGGGAAGGTTGAAGACCAGACGAGCCGCTGCATTCTGGATGAGCTGCAGAGGTCGGATGGCACATGCAGGTAGACCAGCCAGGAGGGAGTTGCAGTAGTCTAGGCGTGAGATGACGAGAGCCTGGACCAGCTTTACATGTCAACAGCATGTTTGAACGTATTTGCAGCAGTAAATGTGGCTGTTTGGCCACTGACGTTGCCATAACAACACCTGAATTTAAATATGCAACCTCTTTTTGTGACAGATTTTTGCAAGAAATTATAATTCTTCTGAATGATATTCCTATTGACAGCTAGTTTCTATGTAAACATTATGAGATGGACAGCCAGAGAGAATAAATGAAAAACAGTTATGAAATACTATATCACAAAACAAGAATACAGTTTAAGTGATTTGTAAAATATCCATAAAGAAAAATCTGTTTACAGTTCTGTTTCATATGGATGTTGAGATGTATCCATAGATCTCTTAATTTTTCTCTCAAAGTGCACCAGATTGATGCTTTTAACTTCAATATTAAAAACAAAATCTAAAAAATGGGTTAATTGCCATGTATGTGGTGTTTGATATAGTTTACGTTCAATTTCAACTATTTTAGGCAGAAAAACGTATATTGACCAAAACTTTTGTAATAGTTTACTATAATTTAGAAAGGTTTTAGTGAGAAATAATTTCAAAAGTAAACTTATGTTTCATTTTATATTTAAATGTGAAAGGTTTGCACACAACATTATTAATTTATACATTTGTATCAATTTAAAAAAAATTATGAATCCATTTATTTTATTGTATTTCCTTGAGGCTGGGGAAGATATCATGTAGTTCAACATGCAAATGTTCTAATGCAAGTAAGTATAACTATAACATGGAAAATAAAATAAAATACGTTTCTTTGGAGGATGTGGATTTATTTTCTCTCACCTTGTAATTACACAATCAAACAATCTATAATTTAGCTCTGACCTTCACTCACAAAAAAACATTTTGTTGAATTGGACACATTTTTCAAAGCTCTACTGACTGACATGCCATGACTGGGACTGATGGAAGAATCTGCGAGGAATGAACTAGGAGCAGAGAAATTATCATATTTTAAAAGACAGCAGCCCCATAAGAGGCCAACCAGAGAGACAGAGTGTGTCAGTGTGCTGAAGGATAAACCAACTATCCAGGCCAGTCTCTATAGACTTTCCAACGGGTACAAATGCTGCTGCCGGAGTACTGACTGGAAGTATTGCTGATATCATGTCTACCATATCCTCTTAAAATACTCTGTCCAACAATATCAGTCTCATGAAGAAAGTTTTTTTTTTAACGTTTATTCAAAATAGCAGAGAAACATGCATTCTTGTTCTCAGGAGGGGACATTGACAGAGGAGTACTGGAAAAGTACACAGTAAGTACTACTTCATAGTACTTGTGGGGGTAGTTTAACTAGTACTGAGTCCAACAGGTTCAATCCCACGAATAACTAATGACGAAAAAGAATTCCCTCATCAAACTTAGCAGAAGTGGCTTGATTTTGTTCTCAGCAGGGGACTTTGACACAGTATTTCTCAAAAAATACACAGTAAAAGTGCTTCAATGTATTGTAAGTAGTAGGCTAACTAATACAAAGTCAAACAGTATCCATTTCATTAAGAACTAATGGTAAAATTATATTTTTATCATGCATCAAAGATAGCAGAAAAACATGCATAATGTAGCAATTGAGGCGACTCTGACAGAGGATTACTCACAAAGTACACAGCAAAAGTACTTCATTTTATTTCTGGTAGAAGTCAAACTAGAACCGAGTCCAACAGTGTCAGTTTTCTTAAAAACTTGTGGTAAAACATATTTGTATCACTCGTCAAATATAGCAGGAATGAAGAGCAGCTGATTTGAAAAAACAAACTCGAGAGGCGGCGAAGTTGACCGCAGTGCAGAACCGCTGTATAGTTTAAATCTCCTAACGTAGTTGTCCATTTTAGACATAGGCTTATTATATTTACAGCCCTTATAGTAACATCCATTTTCTGGGCTCAATATGTGTCTTGGCCGTTTTCGTTGTGATCGCTAAATTCACCTTGTTTCCCTTTGTTTATAATATTATCACCGCTTCTGTTTTGAAATCACTTCCGTGAGTTTCGCCCCGCCCCTCGCTCCAATGAACATTAGACCATTTAGTAAGGTAAAAAGCAAAAAGGTTTCTCAAACGCTCTTCCGTTTACGTGTTTAATAAAGAAAAACAATTGGACGGTAGATACACGGATTGATATATCTGAACAACAAAGTGGTCAAAAATAATTTTATTCATTTTTTGGAAACATTTTCATGATCGCTTTTTTCGTTATACATTTTCATTTATTATCATTTCCATTCAGTCAGTCATTAAGTGCTATTTAAAATGTTAATTTGCTACATATCCAAACAAACAAACAAAGTGTGCAATTCAATGAATGTTAATCTAACTGGGTTTTGATATATAACATAATCTCTTTTTCTTCTCTCAATTATTTTATTTATTTTGTGCATTTTGTGTGGAAATAACGGGGACAGAGCTGGCTGCTGTCAGACGATCAGCTGTGCAGCGTCATCACAAACGGACGTCGCTTCACGTGACGCTCCGGAGGAAAGGACGTCCCATTGCTCTTAAAACTAATTTCCCTGCTTCTCGTGGTTTCCTTGCGTCCCTCCATGCATAGCTGTGGGAACATGTTTCATATGGGGGGTGCTGTGGGGATGACACCAGGGCTGGTTCTGATCAATTTGCTGCCCTATAGGCAAGATTTTAGCTGGCAATGAAAAACCTCTACAAAAGAATACACTACAAACAGAGAAACATATTGACATGGTGGACAGCTTATATAAAAGGCTTCAAATGTATTTAGTATTATAACATGTTTTAATTGGGGGGGTGGACTTCACATCCTCTACGGGGGTCCGGGTGTGCCCCCCCGGGAAGATTTTTTTAACATTTTAAAGTAAAATGCTTCAATCTGGTGCACTTTGAGCGCCCAATTACTAGAGACTGATCTAGGGGGTACAACTCTAAAACACCCATATGAAAAAGATAGGTTTGCATTTTATTCATCAAATATGTGAACATTTACAATAACCTACCATAGCCAATAACAAATAAATGTAACTTATTTTATTTGTGTTGTTCATTCATATCTAATTTTACCAGTTAACATTTATTTATTTATGCATATTTTAAAATATCTCCAGTTTTAAACAATATTTTTGGTTTACTGTCCTATAGTATACATTGGAATGATTTCAAACCTGTTTTTATTTGTCCTAATAATTATAAAGGAGTGCCTTGGAAATATTTGTTTACATAAATTGTGATCAAAACGTTTGAGACTCACTGAGATAACTTAGACTAAAGTGAACTATCTAAATACTCAGAGTCCTTTACCTCACTGAGCCTCTCAGTCTGACAGGACAGAACTCTCCCTCCATATTATTGTAGAAACGGCTTCTTATATCCGTTAGCGCAGCGGAAGCTAACAACAATCCCCGCGATATCCCCTCTCTCTATCTCTCTCACTTTGGCTGTGAGCTGCGCCTGATAAGCCAACATCCCCCACTTTCATGACTACAGCGCCCATCGTACAGGGCAAATGGAAAATGTAACCGGGGTGAAAAGGGTGTTATCTTTACATAATTATGAATGTTGTTACATCAAGGCTGAAAATTCGTTTTTTTGGTATTATATTTGTATTATGTCTTGTGGAAGTGCAGATTCCCTATCCTTCTACAGGGGGTGCTGCAGCACCCTCAGCAACCCTACTTCCCACGGCCCTGCCTCCATGCTTCCTTGGTGGGAGGGACTAGTCACAGGGAAACGACGCAAGTGAGGGACGCAAGGAATCCATTTAACCGAAGTGAGAAAGGCCCATACAAAAAAAAAACATTCGTGGAACAGATTGATGTCTGACTAGACATAGAGAGAACGAACAAGAGTGCTGCAAATTGAAGCCGGAGGAAACAAAGTTGATCGAAGTGGAAAAAGTCGATATATAAGAAGGTAAGTTTTGTTTTGATACAAAGAGCGTCATATTTACCCAGCTAACGTTAGCTTGTTTGGTAAAATAGTTTGTAAGTCAAGAGACAGCACTGTGCACCTAAATGTAACTCTTGACATCATATAGATATATTATAGGTGCAGAGAGGAGTGGGTTTATTGTGCCCCAATGTAAATCCTAATGTGAGAGTTAAAGGACGGTCAACAATATAATGTACCTTGGTCAGTTTGGATTTATCGTGGCATCTATTCTTAATTAAAGTGAAATTATTTTATTTCAGTTACTCATTTGTGTGTATGCAGGTGTGGGACATTCCAAATTTTCCAAAAGTGAGCACTCCACAAATGGACAACAGTTTGCCAGGGTAAAATAAAACATTGTCAACATATTATTTTGTGCCACAAGAAGCAGAATGTTTTAACAGTACAGTAGTTTGAATATATTTGTTGTTTACCTTTATCAGACCTCTCAGGCACCCACAACCAGCGTCTGATCGGGTAAGACTAATTAAAAATGTAATTATACCATGTAGGTTTGAATTTGTGAACATGAAATCAATAAATACCTTTGTGTGCACTTATTTCCTGGGTAAAAATAGGATAGAGCACCAACCCCATTCCAGGAAGAGGTCCAGTCTGCCCCGGGTCAGAACCACTTCTATAGGTAAACGAGGTTGACACTTGCATCGTGACACAGTTGTGTGGTGTGTATCTTTATTTTACATTTGTTTGTTTGTATAGCCTCCAATCACAGTGGGTAACATTGCCAGGAAGCAGAACAATTATACTTTCATACATTTCCAAATGACACCCACAATATCTGACATCTTAGTGAAGACGATACAAAAAACACCCACAAATATTTTTTAAAGATCAGATATTGTTTGTTGCATCCATTTCAAATGTTTTCAGTTTAGAACCCAATGTATTGAAAAAAAACAGGAAGATTTGAAAATAATTATTCAACTGTCTTCTCACTGCAGCAACTACACAAATGTGTATGCACTTATCATTATTGATAGCCAGTCTGAGCCAGAAGACAAAATGGAGCAAAGGTATTAATTGTTACTATTACCACTTACAGTAATTGTTCTATTCTATACTGTAAATCTTATTACTGGCTTCATCATTTAATATTACAATACATCACTTTGTCTTTCCCAGCACAGAATACCTGACTGCGGAGGACATTGTTGCAAAACTCTCTGCAAAAAGAACAAATACATCTTGCAGCAGGTTCAACATTAATAGAGCCAATGTGTGGGATGGAGCAATCCGCGGCTTCAAAGGTGCCTCATTCGAACCCTCTCATGAGATGTCAGTTAAGTTCACTGATGATGAGGGACAAACTGAGGATGGAGGGGACACTGGTGGTCCCAAGCGTGAGTTCCTGACCCTCCTTATGGAATGCCTGAGAATGAAGAAAACATCACGTCAGCAACTGTTTGTGCCCCATGGCGGTGTGACTTTCCCAGCCGCTCACTGTCTCAAAATCTGATTCTAAATGTATAATGTTCTCTATAAAGATAGAACTAATACACAATTATGAATGTATAATATAAGCTGTTTTGTGTATTTAATCATGCATTGGTCTACAATTTAATGATGGCTTCTACATATTTCACATAAACAGACAATGAAAGAATGTGTCCTTCATGCTGATAACTAGTGTATGCATCTGCCAATTAGTATTCTAAACAGAGTACTGTGTTGAATCCTTATTTCTTGCATTTGAAACAGATACAATAAAAAAAGTGAACTTGAACTTAGTGTTCAACTTCTGCCAAAAACTGTACATTTTTGCCACAGGAGCCGCAGAACACTTGAACTGTCCCCAGATGTTGGCCACAGAAAGGACAAAACATGGCAGCCTGGAAAGACATACATTGATGTAGTAAATCCATTTAATCAAGTCAATCAAAAACACATAGTCTAAATAGTGGTTAGCTAAATAAATAGAAAGATACATCATGTTTACCGTTGAATCTGTGTTTTGTCTCTCTCTCTCCTTGAATGTCTTCTCTATATTTGTTTTTGAGCATGTCTAATGCACACTACTATCCTGACATTACTTTGTCCCTCTTCACATGTTGTCACTTCTTTCTCTCTCTTTCTCTCTCAATTCAATAGCTTTATTAGCATGACCATAGTTACAGGCAATTGCTAAAGCTCTGTATAGTTGAAACATCTATACACAAATACATACATATAAACAAACTGCTAAGAATTCAAATGTCCTTTTTCCGCGGTTCTCACTATGGCCCGGGTTATTTGCCTGCACTAGATTTGTCATCTCTTTTAAATGAACATTCTTTCCTCCCGATTTCCATCACTCTTGTTCGTTCTCTCTATGTCTGGTCAGACATCAATCTGTTCCACGTAGCGCGCCCCCTAGAGGCCTGGAGCACTTTCGGAATGTTTTTTTTTTTTTTGTTTGTTTTCGGGGTTTGTGTGTTGTATTTAGTTTGCATCATTTTTGTAAATGCAGCGTTTTTATGTTGTATTTGTTTTCAGGGTTTGTTTGTTTTTCATTTCATTATTTGCAGGTGTTTCCTGCTTATGTATGCGTTTTGGGCCGTTGTTCCGCGTTTGCACCTGCCGGCCACCGTAGACTGTTGGCCAAGAAGCAGGAGACGTGAGGCGACACAACAGTCGTGTTCCGTCGGGACGTGTTCTTTGGTGTCAGTTTGTTGTGTCAGGGCCTTTATCAATCAATCAATCAATGTTTATTTATATAGCCCAATATCACAAATGTTACATTTGTCTCAGTGGACTTCACAGTTTGTACAGAATATCAGTATGACAATACGACACCCTCTGTCCTTAGACCCTCACATCGTACAAGGAAAAACTTCCAGAGAAAACCCCACAGTTTAAAGGGAAAAATGGGAGAAACCTCAGGGAGAGCAACAGAGGAGGGATCCCTCTCCCAGGACGGACAGACGTGCAATAGATGCCGTATGTAAATTGAAAAGATAATACATTTGCAACATAGGTAGTCCAAATGTTTTGAAATGCATGCGTGTATAATAAGAAGATGAATCCACGAGGATATCCATCCAGGACTTATGATCCAGGACCGCAGCCACGACTCAAGATCCAGGACTCGCAATCCATGACACAGGACCGCAGGATCATCCATGACTCCGGATCCCGGCGTATATAGACACCAAAAAGAAAGACATTTGGAGAAGCTGGGTTAATCGGAACATGAGAGTACACAGGTATAGACAGAGAGAAGGAAGAAGTAAGATGTCCCCCGACAAACTAAGCCTATATCAGCAAAACTAGGGGCTGAATCTAATCGGCCCTAACTATAAGCTTTATCAAAAAGGAAGGTCTTAAGCGCACTCTTAAAAACGGATAGGGTGTCTGCCGTCCGAACACAAACTGGAAGCTGATTCCACAAAAGTGGAGCTTGATAAGAAAAGGCTCTGGCTCCCATTGTACTTTTAGAGACTCTAGGAACAACCAACAACCCTGCATTCTTGGAACGCAATGCCCTAGTAGGACAATAGGGTATAATGAGTTCTTTAAGGTAAGATGGCGCCTGCCCATTAAGGGCTTTGTAGGCAAGAAGAAGAATTTTAAATTCTATCCTGTGTTCTATAGGGAGCCAGTGTAAGGCAGCCAGAACAGGAGTAATGTGGTCCCTTTTCCTAACTCTGGTTAGTACACGAGCTGCAGCATTTTGAATCAGCTGAAGCGACTTGACTGACTTCTTGGTACACCCTGATAATAAGGAGTTACAATAATCCAGCCTTGAAGTAACAAATGCATGGACTAGTTTCTCTGCATCGTTTTGAGGCAAGATATGCCTGATTTTTGCAATGTTACGTAGATGGAAGTAGGCGGTCCTTGAAATGGATTTTATGTGGGTGTTAAAGGATAAATCCTGATCAAATATAACACCAAGATTCCTTACAGTCTCACTGGAGGCCAAATTAATGCCATCCATAGTTAATATATCTTTAGATAATTTGTTTCGTAGATTCTTTGGGCCAAGTACAATAACTTCAGTTTTGGTCGTGTTTAACATCAAAAAATTTAAGGTCATCCACGTTTTTAAGTCCTTGAGGCAGTCTTGAATTTTATTTAGATGATTAATTTCATCAGGCTTGATTGATAAATATAGTTGAGTATCATCCGCATAACAATGAAAGTTTACAGAATGATTCCTTATAATATTGCCTAACGGAAGCATATATAGGGTGAACAAAATAGGTCCAAGCACTGAGCCCTGTGGCACTCCATGGCTAACTTTGGTTTGCATGGAAGATTCATCGTTGACACGTACAAACTGAGAGCGTTCAGATAGATAAGACCTAAACCAGCCTAAAGCAGTTCCCTGTATGCCAACTAAGTGCTCTAGTCTTTGCAATAGGATATCATGGTCGATAGTATCAAATGCAGCACTAAGATCGAGCAAGACAAGAATAGAGACAAGTCCCTTGTCAGAGGCTATTAGAATGTCATTTGTGACTTTAACCAGAGCTGTCTCTGTGCTATGTTGTGTTCTAAAGCCAGACTGAAAATCTTCAAATAAATCATAGTTTTTTAAGTAATCACACAGCTGTTTTGCGACTGCTTTCTCAAGAATTTTTGAGAGGAACGGAAGATTAGAAATAGGTCTATAGTTGGCTAAAACCTCTGGATCGAGGTTGTGCTTTTTAAGAAGCGGTTTTATCACTGCTACTTTGAATGATTTTGGAACATAGCCTGATAATAAAGACATATTCATAATATTTAATAAAGAAGTGCTAATTAATGGAAAAACTTCTTTTAACAGCTTAGTTGGAATCGGGTCTAAGATACACGTTGATGGTTTAGAAGAGAGAATTATTGAATTTAATTGTTCAAGGTTTATGGCTGAAAAGCATTCTAGTTTACTATCTAGTGTAATATTATTAGAACTTACGTTTCCGGGAGCTGTTGATAACACTATACTGGTCAAAGGCAAGAGGTCATTGATTTTGTTTCTAAGAGTAACAATTTTATCGTTAAAAAAGCACATAAAATCATTACTACTGAGTGCTATGGGAATAGAAGGCTCAGTCGAGCTGTGGCTCTCTGTCAGCCTGGCTACAGTGCTGAAAAGAAATCTTGCATTATTCTTATTCTCATCTATTAATGAAGAGTAGTATGCTGCTCTCGCTTTACGCAGTGCTTTCTTATATTCATTGAGAGTAATATGCCAAATTAAACGAGATTCTTCAAGTTTAGTGGAACGCCATATCCTTTCAAGTTGTCTCGACTTTTGCTTTATTTTGCGGGTTTCGGCATTATGCCATGGAGCTAATCTATGTTGTTTTATTTTCTTCTTTTTCAAAGGAGCAACAGAGTCTAATTTTATTCGCAGCGCATCTGTAGCACTATCAACAACATGATCAATTTGGGGTGGTGTACATTTTGTATAAGTTTCCTCCCCTACATGCAGACATGCTATCGAGTTAAGTATTGGTGGAATCTCTTCCTTAAATTTGGCTATAGCACTAACAGATAGGTTTCTGCTGCAGGAGCTTTTGGCTAATGCTTTGTAGTCTAGTAACAGTACTTCAAAAGTTACTAAGAAATGGTCGGATAAAGCAGGATTATGCGGTTCGACTAATAGTTGCTCAATTTCAATACCATAAGTCAGAACAAGGTCAAGAGTGTGATTATAGCAGTGGGTTGGTTTATTTACACTCTGACAGAAACCAACATAATCTAATATAGAGTTAAATGCAACAGTAAGGCTATTTTTATCATCGTCAACATGAATATTAAAGTCACCTACGATAATTACTTTATCTGTTTTAAGTACCAAAGCTGATAAAAACTCAGAGAATTCTGATAAGAATTCTGAATAAGGACCTGGTGCACGGTACACTGTAACAAATAAGATTGGCTGCAAAGTTTTCCAGGTCGGATGCGTAAGACTGAAAATGAGGCTTTCAAAGGAGGTAGAATTTAATTTTTGTTTAGTATTGATAAGTAAACTTGAGTCAAAGATTGCTGCAACTCCACCTCCTCGGCCCGTGCCTCGGGCAATATGAGTATTGATATGGCTGGGTGGAGTGGCCTCATTTATGCTGACATATTCTTCATGTCTCAACCAAGTTTCAGTGAGACAGCATACAGGACTGTCTCAGAAAATTAGAATATTGTGATAAAGTTCTTTATTTTCTGTAATGCAATTAAAAAAACAAAAATGTCATACATTCTGGATTCATTACAAATCAACTGAAATATTGCAAGCCTTTTATTATTTTAATATTGCTGATTATGGCATACAGCTTAAGAAAACTAAAATATCCTATCTCTAAATATTAGAATATCATGAAAAAGTATACTAGTAGGGTGTTCAACGAATCACTTGAATCGTCTAATTAACTCGAAACACCTGCAAGGGTTTCCTGAGCCTTGAAAAACACTCAGCTTGGTTCAGTAAACTAAATCACAAGTATGGGGAAGACTGCTGATCTGACTGCTGTCCAGAGGACCGTCATTGACACCCTCCATCAGGAGGGTAAGACACAAAAAGAAATTTCTCAAAGAGCAAGCTGTTCACAGAGTGCAGTTTCAAAGCACATCCACAAAAAGTCTGTTGGAAGGGGGAAATGTGGCAGGAAACGCTGCACAACCAAGAGAGATGACCGCAGCCTTAACAGCATTGTGAAGAAGAGTCGCTTCCAGAATTTGGGGGAGCTTCAAAGACAGTGGACTGAAGCTGGAGTCCAGGTATCAAAAGTCACTGTTCACAGACGTGTCCGGGAAATGGGCTACAATAGCCGTATTCCCATGGTCAAGCCACTTCTGAACTCAAGACAACGGAAGAGGCGTCTGACTTGGGCTAAGGAAAAGAAGCACTGGACAGTTGCACAGTGGTCCAAAGTCCTCTTTTCAGACGAAAGCAAGTTTTGTATTTCATTTGGAAGTCAAGGCGCCAGAGTCTGGAGAAAGGCTGGAGAGGAGCAAAATCCAAGTTGCTTGAAATCCAGTGTGAAGTTCCCACAGTCAGCGATGGTTTGGGGAGCCATGTCAGCTGCTGGTGTTGGTCCACTGTGTTTCATCAAGCCCAGAGTAAATGCAGCTGTGTACCAAGAGATTTTAGAGCACTACATGCTTCCGTCTGCTGAAAAGCTATATGGAGATGAGGAATTCATTTTCCAGCATGATCTGGCACCTGCCCACAGTGCCAAAACCACCAGTAACTGGTGTACTGACCATGGCATTACTGTCCTCGATTGGCCTGCAAATTCCCCTGACCTGAACCCCATAGAGAATATGTGGGGTATTGTGAAGAAGAAGCTGAAAGACACCAGACCCAACAATGCTAATGAGCTAAAGGCCGCTATTGAAGCATCCTGGGCATCCATAACACCTCAGCAATGCCACAGGCTGATTGCCTCCATGCCACGCCGCATTGATGCAGTAATCCGTGCAAAAGGATTCCCAACCAAGTACTGAGTGCATTAATGGACATTTTCAAATGTTTGATTGTGTTTTGCTGTTATAAATCTTTTTTTTTTACTTGGTCTGAGGAACTATTCTAATTTTTTGAGATAGGATTTTTGAGTTTTCTTAAGCTGTATGCCATAATCAGCAATATTAAAATAATAAAAGGCTTGCAATATTTCAGTTGATTTGTAATGAATCCAGAATGTATGACATTTTTGTTTTTTTAATTGCATTACAGAAAATAAAGAACTTTATCACAATATTCTAATTTTCTGAGACAGTCCTGTATATCAATATTATAATCTGATATTAAATCATTTACCAGTATTGCTTTAGATGCTAGAGATCTTATGTTTAAGAGACCACATTTAATCTTCCTGTTTTGTTGCACTGTAGTAGTTGTTACATTTACTTTTATTAAGTTATTATGTATGACACCTCTATTAGGTTTTACCTTAAATTGTCCTTGGGCAGACACACACACCGTTAATATTGGGTATTTTATTGGGGTCGGGATTCCTATGGATGACTGCCTAGGAGAGAGCGCAGAGAAGCGTGTAAGACTGCGACTCTGCCTCCTGGTCTCAACTCCAGTTTGTCATGGATTAAGTCCACAGAGCCCTGAAATGTTTGCCGAAATGAGATTTGCACCTTCCAAAGTAGGATGAATGCCGTCTCTCTTAATCAGACCAGGTTTTCCCCAGAAGGCTGTCCAATTATTCACGAAGCCCACATTGTTTGCTGGGCACCACCAAGACAACCAGCGCTGAAATGATGACATGCGGCTATACATGTCATCATTGATCAGATTGGGGAGGGGACCAGAGAAGATTACGGTGTCCGACATTGTTTTAGCATAACTACACACCGACGCCACATTAAGTTTGGTGCATTCTGATTGGCGTAAACGAACATCATTACCACCGACGTGAATAACAATCCTACTGTATTTACGTTTATTTTTAGCCAGCAGTCTAAGATGCGCCTCAACGTCGCCCGCTCTGGCCCCCGGAATGCATGTGACTGTGGACGCTTCGGTCTCTAAATTCACGTGTCTCATAATAGAGCTACCAATAACCAGAGTTGGCTTCTCAGCGGGTGTCTCGCTGAGTGGGGAATATCTGTTAGATACGTGAACGGGTTGGTGGGGACCTGCGGGTTTCGCGTTATGCCCCTTCTGAACAGTCACCCATTCTCCCTGCTGCTCGGGAGTTGCCGGGGGACGGCTAAGAGGAGCTACCTTTTGCCGGTCCGCACCGGCTAACATGGGCTTTACTGTAGCTGAGTTATTTTCTAAGATGCGGAGCCGGGCTTCTATGGCTATGATTCCCGCCTCCAACCTAACAACTATACTACATTTAACACATGTATCGGTACCAGTAAAGGAGGTAGGGGAGTAACCAAACATGAGACAGTTAGAGCAGGAAATAGCACCCGAGGGTGGGGAAAGAGCCATGGCTAGCTATCAAGCTAAAGTAGCTACCGTTAGCAAACCCGAAAAGAGTGTAGGCAACTGTGGAGTTACAGTCGCTAAGAGAAGGAGAGTTTGTGAGTGCTTAAGCTGTAGTAACGTGTGATTACAACGTCAGGCAGTTGCCGTGATCAAGAGTTTTAAAACGATCGATTAAGTTAAGATAACAAGCTATCAGCAACAGAACAGGCACACGGGATACCCGGAGATGACAACAACAACCGGAAGTTACAACATGCTTACCGCAATAGTGGTCCGTGTAGAAAAAGTACTACAACACCGGAGCGGTGGAATGATGAGGAAGTGTCGGCGCTTCTGGCAATTTACTCTGAGGACGGGATGCAGCAGCTTCTACAGAAAGCTTTATGTGTTCTGTCTTTTGCATTTCACACAATACGAGAACAGGATTCCGTCCTGGTCGTGGAACGACGGATCAGCTTTTTACTCTCGCAAGGATCCTGGAGGGGGCCTGGGAGTACGCTTATCCACTCTACATGTGTTTTGTAGACTTGGAGAAGGCGTATGACCGGGTTCTCAGGGAGTCACTGTGGGAGGTGCTGCGGGAGTATGGGGTGAGGGGGTCTCTACTCAGGACAATCCAATCTCTGTACTCCCAAAGCGAGAGCTGTGTCCGGGTCCTCGGCAGTAAGTCGGACCCATTTCAGGTGAGGGTTGGCCTCCGCCAAGGCTGCACTTTGTCACCAATCCTGTTTGTAATATACATGGATCGGATTTCGAGGCGTAGTCGTGGGGGAGGGGGTCTGCAGTCCGGTGGACTAAGGATTGCACCACTGCTTTTTGCAGATGATGTGGTTCTGATGGCTTCATCGGTCTGCGACCTTCAGCACTCACTGGATCGGTTCGCAACCGAGTGTGAAGCGGCTGGGATGAGGATCAGCACCTCCAAATCTCAGGCCATGGTTCTCAGCAGGAAACCGATGGACTGTCCACTCCAAGTAGGGAATGAGTCCTTACCCCAAGTGAAGGAGTTCAAGTATCTCGGGGTCTTGTTCTCGAGTGAGGGAACAATGGAGCGTGAGATGGGTCGGAGAATCGGAGCAGCGGGAGCGGTACTGCAGTCGCTTTACCGCACCGTTGTGACGAAAAGGGAGCTGAGCCAGAAGGCAAAGCTCTCTGTCTACCGGGCCATTTTCGTTCCTAACCTCACCTATGGTCATGAAGGATGGGTCATGACCGAAAGAACGAGATCGCGGGTACAAGCGGCCGAGATGGGTTTTCGCCGCAGGGTGGCTGGTGTCTCCCTTAGGGATAAGGTGAGAAGTTCGGTCATCCGGGAGGGACTCGGAGTTGAACCGCTCCTCCTTCGCGTCGAAAGGAGCCAGTTGAGGTGGTTCGGGCACCTAGTTAGGATGCCACCTGGGCGCCTCCCTAGGGAGGTGTTCCAGGCACGTCCAGCTGGGAAGAGACCAAGGGGTAGACCTAGAACCAGATGGAGGGATTATATCTCTTCGCTGGCCTGGGAGCGCCTTGGGATCCCCCAGTCAGAGCTGGTTGATGTGGCCAGGGAAAAGAAAGTTTGGGGCTCTCTGCTGGAACTGCTACCTCCGCGACCCGACCACGGATAAGCGGGAGAAGATGGATGGATGGATGGACAATACGAGAACCAACTGTCACTTTCCTGAAATAATTATAATCTCCTTTTTTCTTCCATTGACATTTATTACTTTATTTCAAAAATTGATCGATCTATTGATTAGAAGTACGTAAACCTTGTGCTATATTTCTCCCAGAAATGTTGTATGTTACATACAATGCCCGACCGTCCAAAAAAACAACTGGATTTAACTAAGCAAATCTGTAGGAGCCTTCCACTGGATAATTACTGCAGAGATGAATATGTTTCAGCTGGCAACAAGTTATTTAACCTTGACTGATGTGGTGTTTAGCTTCTCATTTCTTAAACAACCCTGTCAGAAGACACATCCTGTGGTCGTGTAAAGGATGTTCATCAGTTTCAGGAGGGTCAAATGATTGGCCTGCATCAAGCAAAGAAAACAACTAGGAGATTACTGAACTACTAAAATCAGGTTAAAAACTGTCCCAACATCAGGGTAGGAAGAGAGGCGGAGGAAGATGCCTACCGTACAGCCAGTGGGGGCAGTATTATGGTCTGGGGCAGCTGCAGTTGGTTAGGTCTAGGTTCAGCTACGTTATATTCCCAAAGAATGAGGTCAGCTGACTACCTGGATATACTGAATGACCAGGTCTTTCTATCAATGGAGTTCTTCCTCCCCGATGGCATGGACACATTCCAAGTTGACATGCCAGAGGGGCTCACATCGTGAATGAGTGGTTCAGGGAACATAATGCATCTTTTAAAGTTTACACTCATGGACTGGCCCCCACAGAGTCCACACCTCAGCCCCATTGAGAGTCCTTGGGATGTGCTGGAGAAGACTTTGCGCAGCGGTGCGACTCTCCCATCATCAATACAAGAAATGGTAGAAAAATGAATGGATCTCTGGACAGAAATACACACACAACCGTGTGCCAAACTCAAAGCAAAAGGCGGCCAACAAAATATTAGTGTGCAATTATTTTTGGACGGGCAGTGAAGGTGGGATGAAGGTTTAGTTTTGGAGTTATAGTAATTATAAGGAAAAAACACACCAATTTTGTACTGCTCCATCTTTATTGCTTATTCATATCTTTACACTGATGGTCTAGTATTCAGAGCGGGAAACACTGGAACTCCATCATGTTTCAATCAAATGTTCTTCACTCCATTTTGAATTACACAGCAGTTACAAAATAAATCAGTAACAGAGTGTCGACAATATGAAATCAGTAGATGAAACCGTTGGTGACAGCAGCTCCCCTCAAGCAGTATTTCACTTTTATTTTCAGCACATATCTTCATAAATAATAGTCCTCAACAGTAGCTCTCTGCCGTCACTCACCATGGCTTATACGCTCGAGACCTTAACTCCTCCTGGAAAGCATAAATTGAAACATTCAATGACTTCAAATGAGAGAGAATGTCAAACCGATCACAGACTCTCTCCAGAGAGAAGCTCACACCTCCACTAAGATATTTCAAACACATTGTGACCTTTAAGAAGTAAAAACTCACACCAGACTTTGTTTTGATCATATCTGAAAGCATTTCCAAAATTCCAAACAGAAACATTAAGTGAGTCAATATAAAGATTTTCATTTCACACGACTGCCTAAGTCAACATGTATTTCCACCATGACTGTGAAAGGGATAGAAATAGAGCAGTACTAACCAGATTCCTATACATCACACAAATAAACTGTACATGAGAACCAGTCATCAGGTCAGCTAATATGAAATAGCTTAAACACACATCACTCATGAACATAATCCATGTGTGACTGTCACATGGAGACAGTGTGCTGCACACAAACTGCAAAGTGACCCGCTGCCTCTTCGAAAGCCTTTTGAATGGAGAGGTGAATTATGATTCCCTGCATGATGCTAGAGTTCTGGCAATCCCTGGTTTTAAGGTGAGACTCTATTAAAATCTTAAAAATGCTATACTTGAAGATTGAAAACAAAAGGAAACATAATGAAGAACTAACCTTAAAACAATTGTATAAATAAAACAGGTCTATTCGATTGACCTTTAATAGAAGAATGTTGATAATTAACTGATGTTTCTTTACTTTTATTTAAGCCTGGCTGTGAATTTAATATCTCGAGGATCTGGACACATTTTATGAAATAGAAGATTCATGAGAAATGGAACTGGTTGTTATTTAAAGCATTAAGAGATACAGAAACATTTTGTAATGTATACCAATATAATAAGGATGTTACCGCTGAATTGGTATGGATATAACGGTCTGCCATTCTTCTGACAAAACGCTGTGTATTTAACATGCCTCCCTGGTATGAAGATGAATATAAATGACAGGTCAGCTGCTCCCAATTCAGATGATTTTTCTATTGGTTCAGAATATAAGACACTGCCTTCATCAACAAAGTGCGACTTTGACTTTTAATGCTTTTTACAGAAACATCCATAAAATCACGACGTCCTGTAAATGGTCTCAGTGGCATGTTGTTAAAGATGCCAGTGAAGACAGGAGCTAGTTGGGTCCTGTTATCGGTGCCCTGCTGACCACTAGGGGTGCTGTGGTGCTAGATTTATGTTGAGCCTTCTCACCATTCCCCTTATCCATAGTTGATTGCATTAATCTAATCCATGTGCCAGAAATGGCTAAGTGTGTGAACTAGCCAACTTTTGCATGTTGCAAAACATATATATATATTTAAAAAAAATATATATATATATATATATATAAAGAATCACCTTTTAAAATATGCAAGGAAATGCATTCATCAAATGTGTTAGTCTTTCTCACGCAATCTGTAACAGTGAAACATCCTCAGGCCCTCGGAGCTCACTGACGTGACAGTGAACCAGACACATTATGAGAATAGAGAAGGTTCTTTATTTTATCTTGATATATTACAACTGTTTTCCCGCTTTCCAAAAAAAACAGATATATGGGATATGATTTGGATGTGCAGAAAGATTGGAATCCCGCTGAAAAAAGAGCTCTTAAAATGTAAAGGTTTATCAATGTGTTTATCATTGACGTGCCACAAGCACATTCAATAGTTGAAAAACGTTTATCTGGAGGGACCTTCCACTTCTTGTTGCATTATGTTCCATTTCATGTTAAATTGTCATCCGAGGCCTGAATGTTGTGTTTCTCTTTACCTAAAGACATTTCCACCATAGATTGGCAAATTCTCCAAATGCGAAGAGCATGAAGACAGTTGGCGAAAGTGAGTGTGACAGAGCTAGAATTGACATCCTCACAACAAAACAGTGATAAATCCTGCTTCTCTCTCACCTCAAAGCACCAGAAATAGACAGCTGAACCATTACTATGGTGAAATGCAATCTGACTACCACTCCGACTGAGTTTGCTATACCATGACTGTGGTGACTAAGCAGAATCAAAAGACCACAGTCTGTAGCAGAAAGTGTGATTTTGTTGCCAAGACTTTACTCATTGTACTCATCAGAGCTTGTTGGGGGGGAAAACTGCTTAATGTAAAAAACACATCTGCAATGTGGTGTGACTGCAGAGGGATAGACTCAGGTGATGTCATTCGAGTCCTCATAGTTGCGAAATGTTGACTACTAGAATAAGAAATGAAAAGAATGCGGGGGTGTGGTGTTAGAAAGAAGCAAGCTTTGTAGCCTGATGCTATCTAATCCCAAGCCTATCTGTCTTATATTAGCATAGTAGCTGAGTTGCATTGTGGGTAACTTTGGTCATGACAATAAAAAAACATGTGGTATAAAATAGATGATATCTGTGATTCTGCTGCAGCAATTTTGATCTTTTTTTAAACTGAGTGTTGGGAATCCTACAATAACCTCACTACTGCGTCCAATAAGAATAATTAACGTCCAATAAGAAGAAGAATCGTCCAATCAGAAGAATCAACAAATCAGGTAAAATGCCAATCTAAATCCTCCTTTAAAGAACACAGACTCCAGGAATGAATAATGGGGTATTCTGTATACGGTTTCTTAGCACTGACCATATGTCAGTCAAACCTAAACAAAGAGTAAATTCATGATCGTTTACAGTTATATTATAAAACATACACAGAGTAAAAGGATGAGACAAACAGAGTATTTACATATATAACAAATCAATTGTTGTGCCACAAAGTCACACACACACACACACACACACACACACACACACACACACACACACACACACACACACACACACACACACACACACACACACACACACACACACACACACACACACACACACACACACACACACACACACACACACACACACACACACACACACACACACACACACACACACACACACACACACACACACACACACACACACACACACACACACTACTGCTCTAAGAAATAATAAGAATGATATGAATAATGCACACAGTTGACCCTTATGATGATGACAGTGGGAGGGGCCTCTGGTTGGTGTGTTGGATGTTTGCTGGGGATCACGGCTCCTGTGGGGTCAACGTCTTTGTCCAAAGTTTACCTCCTGTCCATTATTTGTTTCCATGGGGTCTTCTTTGAAGGTTTCACACGCCTCCATTACTTTGCTGTAAAATGTCAATGTTTTACAGGTTAGCAGTTGCAAGATAATCTTAGACAGTACATCCTATACCTGTACGGAGAGGAGTGTTGGTACAAATACTGCTTAGGGTGCTTTCTCACCTAACAAGCTTTGGTTTAGTTAACCTGAGGCTGGGGAGAAAGCTGTGAGCTCTGATATGGAACAAAAATCCAGACTGAGAGCTTTTGAGTATGTAGCTCTCTGCCTATTTGTGCTAAATATGCTACATCTTACTAGCCTCTAACTCCTTGGGATACTGAAGCCACAGGCTGTGATACCATACTTGCTAACCTTTAGACCTCAGAAATCGGGAGCATTTCAAAATTCAAAATTAACATGCTTATCGTAGTTGTAAATGCACTGCCTTGCGGCCTGTAGCACCGTCCTTGATGGAGCATATGTGTGGGCTGGACCTGTATTTTACAGGAAAGGAGTGAGCAGTTGTCGATTCTTGTTCTGTTTTCTGTGAATATCTGCCTCACCCTCTCAGACTTGGAGTTGCGCGCGCTACTAAAGAGACGTGTTACCATGGAAACCAAACAATGGTGTAGCTGTATTAAAGTCCGAGGGCAAAAAGTCTTGTGTAAATCTGATTGTCAGAAATCGGGAGAAATGCGGGAGAAATATGAAACCGGGAGAGGGCAATGAAATCGGGAGTCTCCCGCGAAAATCGGGAGGGTTGACAAGTATGTGTGAGACATGTGGAGACGTGACAACTTAAACAAACCTTTTAGCCTTTTAGTTGAAATACATCAGGGGTTGGCGACAGGCGGACCGCGGTCCGGATCTATAATCAATACATTAATAGGGGATTTCAATTTTGACGGGGCGATTCTATTTTAACCGCTGCCGACAGGGGGCGAAAGAGACGAGTGAGCGATACACAGGGAGAGAAACACAGAAGAAGAGATGAGAGCGCGGCAGAAGCATGGGCAGAAGAGGCTTCTCAATTCTTACATTTCCCCTCCTCGACCATATATATCTATGTCCTCGACTCCTCGGTCCTCCGGTAGTGACCTGGGAATGAATTTCAGCGCGCCATGTTGAAGGACATCTAATTTCTCTGAATGAGCATCGAGCGTTGAGGAGGCTCTCTGGAGGAGCTCTAACCGAGGAGACACTGATGGCTCATCCACGGCTCCTCCGCGGATGCATTTCCGGGAACGGTGGAGGCGTGATGCACGGCCGGACTTATCTCAGCCAATGACAGCTCTGCATGCATCCCCTGGATATTATTTTAGAAACTGCTTTCATCGCGTTGCGATGTTTCCAGAGAGAACAGCTGTGAGGTCCGTGCAGAAAGCAGAGCAGTGTATAAAATATATATCACTCAGTATAACAGGCCTACATTACTCTCTGTATTTGTATGCTGTAGTTTAGTAGATACAGTTGCAAGAAAAAGTATGTGAACCCTTTGGAACTACCTGGATTTCTGCATGAATTGGTCATAAAATGTGTTCTGTCTTCATCTAAGTCACAACAATAGACAAACACAGTCTGCTTAAGCTAAAACCACACAAACAATTATATGTTTTTATGTTTTTATTGAACACACCATGTAAACATTCACAGTGCAGGGTGGAAAAAGTATGTGAACCCTTGGATTTAATAACTTGTTGACCCTCCTTTGGCAGCAATAACCTCAACCAAACGTTTCCTATAGTTGCATATCAGACCTGCACAACGGTCAGGAGGAATTTTGGACCATTCCTCTTTACAAAACTGTTTCAGTTCAGCAATATTCTTGGGATGTCTGGTGTGAATCGCTCTCTTGAGGTCATGCCACAGCATCTCAATTGGGTTGAGGTCAGGACTCTGACCGGGCCACTCCAGAAGGCGTATTTTCTTCTGTTGAAGCCATTCTGTTGTTGATTTACTTCTGTGCTTTGGGTCGTTGTCCTGTTGCATCACCCATCTTCTGTTGAGCTTCAATTGGTGGACAGATGGCCTTAAGTTCTCCAGCAAAATGTCTTGATAAACTTGAGAATTCATTTTTCCTTCGATGATGGCAATCTGTCCAGGCCCTGAGGCAGCAAAGCAGCCCCAAACCATGATGCTCCCTCCACCATACTTCACAGTTGGGATGAGGTTTTGATGTTGGTGTGCTGTGCCTTTTTTTCTCCACACATAGCGTTGTGTGTTCCTTCCAAACAACTCAACTTTGGTTTCATCTGTCCACAGAATATTTTGCCAGTAGTGCTGTGGAACATCCAGGTGCTCTTTTGCAAACTTCAAACGTGCAGCAATGTTTTTTCTGGAGAGCAGTGGGTTCCTCCATTTTATGACCAATTTATGCAGAAATCCAGGTAATTCCAAAGGGTTCACATACTTTTTCTTGCAACTGTATCTACAAACAAAGAGTCGATATTTTTCTAAAACCATTTAGTGCTTCACATAATAAAATACACAACGGCTGTAGCCTGATTATGCTTTAGGAGCTGTAGGTGTGTGTGGTACAGTGTGTAGGTGTCTGTGTGGTACAGTGTGTAGGTGTGTGCGTGGTACAGTGTGTAGGTGTGTGTGGTACAGTGTGTAGGTGTGTGCGTGGTACAGTGTGTAGGTGTGTGTGGTATAGTGTGTAGGTGTGTGCGTGGTACAGTGTGTAGGTGTGTGCGTGGTACAGTGTGTAGGTGTGTGTGGTACAGTGTGTAGGTGTGTGCGTGGTACAGTGTGTAAGTGTGTGCGTGGTACAGTGTGTAGGTGTGTGTGGTACAGTGTGTAGGTGTGTGCGTGGTACAGTGTGTAGGTGTGTGTGGTACAGTGTGTAGGTGTGTGCGTGGTACAGTGTGTAGGTGTGTGTGGTACAGTGTGTAGGTGTGTGCGTGGTACAGTGTGTAGGTGTGTGTGGTACAGTGTGTAGGTGTGTGCGTGGTACAGTGTGTAGGTGTGTGTGGTAAAGTGTATAGGTGTGGTACAGTGTGTAAGTGTGTGCGTGGTACAGTATGTAGGTGTGCGTGGTACAGTGTGTAGGTGTGTGTGGTAAAGTGTATAGGTGTGGTACAGTGTGTAAGTGTGTGTGTGGTACAGTATGTAAGTGTGTGTGTGGTACAGTGTGTAGGTGTGTGTGTTTTACAATGCGTAGATGCGGCGGACAGGCGGGTCTCAGTTGGTTTGATGTCCTCTGCTTACTTTTAATACTTGTAAAATTTTTGGCCCGTCATTTATTTTCCCCATTTCAGCGACCAGAGAGAGGGGGGGGGGGATATATCCAGTCTCTGATTGTGTTACGTTATTATGAGAGTGCTCTCATACTTTTAATTGTATATATTTATATAAATATATTTGTGTGTATTTGTCCGCATCTGTAGCCTGTTATTGTGTCATTATACCGCACTGTCAATGAATTCAAAGTAAATATATTGTGTGGTCATGAACACATCTGTCCATCAGACAGAGGGCTGCTGTGCCTCCTGTCATCATTAATGAACGTCTCTTTAAAATGACCGCTCAGAGGAGAGGAGTTCTCATTTCTCTAACCGCCTGCTGCTTCCCCTCCTCCCTCCTCAGCTCCCCTCCTCGGCTCCTCCGCTAGCATCTCCTGTGGGCGGGACTAAGTCTTGAGGATAGGAGTCGAGGAGGGGAGTCGAGGAGGGGACTTTTAAGAATTGAGAAGCCTCTAGAGAGAAGCGGAGAGGAGAGTGAACAGGCTTGTTAGCGGCAGACAGGGAGAGACAAATAATTACACATGGCGCTCTCCAAGAAGAGGAAAGTGGAAAGTGAGAACAGAGCTTTTAACCCTGAGTGGACGGACTCATTCATGTTCATCCTGCCCACTGGGAGCACAGAACCAGTGTGTCTCATTTGTTCAGAGACCGTGGTGCTCCGTAAAAGTGCCAAAACGCCACTATGAGAAAAAACACAAAGTGTTTGACCAAACATTCCCTCTCAAGTCAGTACTGAGGTCACAAAAAATAAGCACTCAGAGCCCGATATGATCAGTCCACCAGGATCAAAATTAAAACTAAATATGGTTCAGGGGCAGGCTAACCGAGGTTAACCAATGAGCTAACCGAGGCTAACCAATGAGCACCTGCATGTGTATGAGAATGGCCCTGACTCCATTTCAGCCCAGATTTAAACTCCTTGCAGGACAAGCTCGAGCTCAATTCTCGACTGAATTAAAACAAAGTGAATGAAGGACTGCAATATAAGAGGGAAAGAAAGATAAACTTTAAAACTGTTCAATTGTTATGATGTGTAAAGACTGATATTGTTCTATAATCGTCTGAAACTGTTAAGTCATGATGTGAAACGGTTAACAAAGAAAAAGGGAAACTCAAGCTGCTGCAACACTTTATTTTATTTATCTAAAATGAAGCACTTTTAAGATGCACATATTTTCAAAAGCTATTTTATTTATTTTCTCTATTTTATTTTTAAATGCAGCCCGAGAGGAACATTACACATATCCACAGTATTTACTGTATATATGTATAGTTCAATGTTAATTGACAATAAATATTGTTGTTTTTGAATTGTACTTTCTTTATTTGATTGGCAGTCAGTTGTTGATTACAGGCAGACGTTGATAAAGCTACAGGCTACTTCAATATATATCACACTAATTCATGAAGCAAGTTAGACATTTTGATGTTCCGGACCTTTGCATGGGGACATTTTCTCTAACTGGACTTCGTTGCATTTTAGTTGAATACCCCTGAAATACATCATCCTTTAAGGACTGGAGAAATGCTATCCAGTCTATCCGCTCCCAACGTTTTCTGGGACTTTTCTGATTCACTATTTGCTGATGTGAACCATCAAAGAAGCATTCTCATTAGAGCACCATGTAGTCCAGCAGGAGATTGACAACTACTTCTCATAATGAGTTGTAAGCAGATGGGCTATTTTCGACAGCAGAGAAGATTAGTAATCACAGGTCACATCTTCAGCTTCTCTCGAAGGCTATGTAGAGCTGATTATGTCGAATGATACCAAAACTGTCCAATCAGTGAGCTACCTGTCAGGTAATGTGACTTCATGATTACACCTTTTGGCATGTTAATGTTAAAGTGAGTGTGAACAACAGACAGAACCGAGCAACAAGATACCAATGGATCTTTTGACTTGGTATGGACTTCCACTGAAGCAGAGGTGTGAGAGTGACTTTATAAGTTTCTACATTTTGGGATTTCTGCAGTAAATGACTGACGTCTGTTCACGACCAAATTATTGGACCAAATATTTGTTATCATTTTCGTGATTTCTCCTGGCTGCTGCTCAGGCTGAATCATCAGCTGTAGAAATGATCTTGGCAAACAGAACATTTCAACAAGCGACAGAGTACTGGAGACTCCATCAAATAAAAACATGGTTACCTGGCCATGTCCTTGGTCTCCGGATGTGAGCTTTCCAGTTCCAGAACTTTCTCTAGAAGACTTATTCCTCCCTCCTTTATCAGCAGGGGACAATACTTGCTTGCTGTAGAAATAATTGTAAATAAAGAGACAGTGAGAATGATTACAGGGTCTTAATGTATACAGTACAATTGAGGTGTACAACGTGCTAACCTATAATGTTAATAGTTTACTTTGTTTGCATTTTGGTAGATGTGGGCTGGCCTATCAAAGTAAACTGACTTCAATTATTATATTATATTTGCTAATCTGTATATTAATATTGTATATTCAATAGAGGTATACATCTTTCCCTGTTGATATGTAAATATCTACTGTTCTGTTTTGTTTATGTGTTACTGTTTGTACATATATATTTGCTGTTTGTGTATATTTTATTTGTTATTCATGTGCAATACTTGTCTACATGCTGCTGTGACAAAATAATTTCCAAAATTGGGATCAGTATATTATCTCGTCTTTATAAGCAGTACCTGGTGACATGTGAAAGAGAAATGATAATGTTAGAAAAGGACGCAAGTTAAGAAATAGCTAGGGGCACGTCAAACAGCCCAGCTCTAACTGTGAGCGCGGTGTAGGAGGAACTCACGGTAAACTGACACCAGGTTGTAGAGGGCCCAGGTGGCCCAGTGCTGACTGACGGGGGCGATGCTCTGAGGTAGCAGGCGCAGGATGGGCTCGAACGACCTGAGGGACCACAGTCACTTTAAACATTTCAAAAGGAGGGAATCCCCCCCAGCTGTTCTGTACAGCTTAACCTGTATCCTGAGACCCTTAACTCAGGATACACTGACATGCTGTTACTTAGTTCTGAATCCAACGGATAACAAGTAACGAGATTACGTTATCAGGATACAAAAAAAGGGAAGTGTATTCCATTACAATTACATTAAATAAAACAAGTAATCAGATTACTGTTCCATTTAAAAAGATATAGATTACTAGCAGGATTTCAGTGTTACAAGATATTTTTAAATAAAGATGGATATATTATAGGTAGAGGTACTGAATTCATTTTTTCTTTATGGTTTATATTAAGGCTAATTTAATTCTTCTTTATTCTAAATACATGTCTTTATTAATGCAGTAGGTGGACACCTGATTTATTAAACAAAAATAAAATGTCTATGCTTTTGATGTATTCATCTTAAACATTGGTAAACTATTACTATTAGTTATAAAATATCTTGAATTCTTCTTTTCTAAGGTTACATTGTTACATACACTTCAGTAAAAAAAATCTTATTATTTTATTTATTTTTCCTCATCAAATGTAATCAATCCAAAAGTAACTGAAATAATCAGGTTAAATTACTTTTACAGTGGGGCAAAAAAGTATTTAGTCAGCTACCAATTGTGCAAGTTCTCCCACTTAAAAAGATGAGAGGCCTGTAATTGTCATCCTAGGTATACCCTCAACTATGAGAGACAAAATGAGAAAAAAAAAAAATCCAGAAAATAACATTGTCTGATTTTTAAAGAATTTATTTGAAAATTATGGTGGAAAATAAGTATTTGGTCACCTACAAACAAACAACATTTCTGGCGCTCACAGACCTGTAACTTCTTTAAGAGCCTCCTCTGTCCTCCACTTGTTAACTGTATTAATGGCACCTCTTTGAACTCGTTATCAGTATAAAAGACACCTGTCCACAACCTCAAACAGTCACACTCTAAACTCCACTATGGCCAAGACCAAAGAGCTGTCAAAGGACACCAGAAACAAAATTGTAGACCTGCACCAGGCTGGGAAGACTGAATCTGCAATAGGTAAGCAGCTTGGTGTGAAGAAATCAACTGTGGGAGCAATTATTAGAAAATGGAAGACATACAAGACCACTGATAATCTCCCTCGATCTGGGGCTCCACGCAAGATCTCACCCTGTGGGGTCAAAATGATCACAAGAACGTTGAGCAAAAATCCCAGAACCACACGGGGGGACCTAGTCAATGACCTGCAGAGAGCTGGGACCAAAGTAACAAAGGCTACCATCAGTAACACACTACGCCGCCAGGGACTCAAATCCTGCAGTGCCAGACGTGTCCCCCTGCTTAAGCCAGTACATGTCCAGGCCCGTCTGAAGTTTGCTAGAGAGCATTTAGATGATCCAGAAGAGGATTGGGAGAATGTCATATGGTCAGATGAAACCAAAATAGAACTTTTTGGTAAAAACTCAACTAGACGTGTTTGGAGGAGAAAGAATGCTGAGTTGCATCCAAAGAAGACCATACCTACTGTGAAACATGGGGGTGGAAACAACATGCTTTGGGGCTGTTTTTCTGCAAAGGGACCAGGACGACTGATCTGTGTAAAGGAAAGAATGAATGGGGCCATGTATCGTGAGATTTTGAGTGACAACCTCCTTCCATCAGCAAGGGCATTGAAGATGAAACGTGGCTGGGTCTTTCAGCATGACAATGATCCCAAACACACCGCCCGGGCAACGAAGGAGTGGCTTCGTAAGAAGCATTTCAAGGTCCTTGAGTGGCCTAGCCAGTCTCCAGATCTCAACCCCATAGAAAATCTTTGGAGGGAGTTGAAAGTCCCTGTTGCCCAGCGACAGCCCCAAAACATCACTGCTCAAGAGGAGATCTGCATGGAGGAATGGGCCAAAATACCAGCAACAGTGTGTGAAAACCTTGTGAAGACTTACAGAAAACGTTTGACCTCTGTCATTGCCAACAACGGGTATATAACAAAGTATTGAGATGAACTTTTGTTATTGACCAAATTCTTATTTTCCACCATAATTTGCAAATAAAGTCTTTAAAAATCAGACAATGTGATTTTCTGGATTTTTTTTTCTCATTTTGTCTCTCATAGTTGAGGTATACCTAGGATGAAAATTACAGGCCTCTCTCATCTTTTTAAGTGGGAGAACTTGCACAATTGGTGGCTGACTAAATACTTTTTTGCCCCACTGTATATTTTGAAACTCAAATAAGGTTTCTGATGAATGTAATTAGTCATGGTAACTGAATACATTTTGAAAGTAACCCTCCCACCTCTGGTAAAATACTTATTTAAAAAGATCTCTGAGTCTTTTTTGACCTACTGCTACGCTTCCAACCTGAATTTTAGAGGTGCCACAGTATCCATACTACGGTGAAACTGCTGATGAAGCAAGAACTGCCTGTAACATGATGCATTGTCACAGTAAATAAACAGATGATCACCTGTAGTTGATGTTGCGGCGTGAGCTGACGTCCCAGCTCTGGATGGCGTCCATCATCTTGTCCATCACTGAGTCTCTGCGCGGATCCTCCATGGACCAAACGGCCGGGCCGTCAAACATGATGTGTGAGAGCACGCCGCAGGCATTGTAGGACACCTCGATCCCATCCGCCTTACTGTCCAGCAGGTTACTGTCAGAGCATCACACAGTGAGGGGGACTGATACAAACAACACGTATCTGGTGAGGTCTGTAAAAAACGTACCCTCACAAACATTTACCCTGAATGACTTCATTCAGTTAGTTTATTAGTTTGTCTGTGCCTTCTGAGCTTTGTTCTGTATGATAATTGTGTTTGATACTGTGTATATATATATATATACGATATATTTTAAAGAAATGAATATACTTCCTATAGGTTGTAAATGTTTTATTTATAAGAGGTACACTCTCACCTGGTTGAGTTCTCTTACCTGAACACAGTGATGAACTGGGGAGTGAGCAGCTGGGGTCTCAGTGCTTTCACCTCAGCAACATTTCCTAGAAGCCCCAACATGTTGCGGTGCAGCTCCTGCTTGTCTGGAAACTCCTGTAGTAAGATCATATAATGAGGGGAGAGGTGTGTGTTATTACACAGAGATGATTGCCCTAATAGTCCAAAAGCACAATGTTTTATCAGTTACACACACAAGATATAACATGTACGGAATAAATCCTGAAGGCAGTAGTGACCTCTGGAAGTTAGGAAGAGAAACAGGTGCTGCGTGAACTCACCTGAAGACACTCCAGGAAGAGACTCATGCCCCGACAGTTAAGGAACATCTGACAGTTGTCAGGCGTCTCATCAGTGATGTTCCACAGAGCGCTCCAGGAAAACTCCATCACCTGGTCACACTGAGGGAAAACCAACATTAAAGATTATTTACAACAATCCCCTGCGTTTGATGGCAACAATTTGATAAAGGTGTGTGATGATAACAAGTGTCTATAAAACAATACATTTCAAGTTCAAAAGATCCAAAGTGAAACTCAGACTCACCGTTCTGTCCTGTAGCTTCTTCTGAATTAAATTCAACATTGTCTGTGAATGAGGAGATGGAGACAGGAAAAAAATAACAACTTTAACTTTCTTCAGGTCTTACTCCGACGCCTTAGTGTCATGACAAACTTTAGAAAAATATGTTATTTCTCATTCAAAAAAACATGGACATTACTAGTGCACACAACTTTAAGATAACTACTAGAAAGCTTTTGAAAAAAAGGCCTACTCTATCTATATTGGTCTCCTTTGGTTTAATGCATGTGAAGTAAACAGTTTAATTTGTTCAATCCTACCTAGTTGGGTTACAGTGGTTATACATTTGCATTGAGAGCAATTCATCAACGCCTGACCTGCGAAAATATGGATTTGAGACAAAGAAAGGGGAGGAGAAGGTGGACCTTTGCATACCATTTTTTTGTAAGCTATTGATAAACTGTGCTTTGTACATTTTTGACCCGCCTGCTCGGCCGGTTGTAAGTTTCTAGTGAGCTCAACACCCCTACAGATCTAGGTCGGCTCACTCATCACTCTCACAGAGTATTAGAACTAGCAATAGTGATTGCCAGCATAGTTTATGGCAGATTACGTTGCATTAGATCCTGCAAAAGCAAAAGCATGGCTGCAAAATCAGAGCCAGGAAGATCAATTCTGATGCGTTATTCTGCACATTTCTGTCTCTTTTGAATCCTCTACATTCAAACACACTTATACCACTACACCACCTTAGTGAACACATTGCACCTTAGGGCAGTTTACCTTCTTAATGGTTAAGATGGGTCAAATAGAGGATTTTTCCCACAGAGAATACAAAAAAAGGCGTGCAAAAATAATCGGAATTTTGCAGGTTTTTTAAGAAATCTGTCAAAATGAAGAGGACTAGTAATATATGACCCTTTTATACCAGAATATCTCATTTCACGGCAATAGACAAAGATAATTTCAGTTTGATAACTGTTGTAATTGTTTTGTAATTTGTCCGAAATATGGGAAAGCTAAACGAGAAGAGATCCTCCTGATGTTACCTTGACAAAGCCCATCTTCCCCACAGCCTCCTTGTGGTGGTTATCCACCTGACAGACCAGAGCGTTGCAGAGGTGCACAGCGATTCTCTGGATGGACTCGTCCTGCCGGGCTGGCTCCAGGATCTTCAGCAGCAGCTGGTTGACCCGACTGTACTGGAACTCCAGCTCCTCTGGAATACTGAAGTTACACAGAGTCAGGCAGCAGTTCCTCTGGACCTGTGAGGGACAGGGTGGGGAAACAGTGAGGGTTACTCATCCATCTGAGAACTCTGTAGAGCAACATAAGGTAGTCATAAAAGATTACCAAATTTCATCTGATATCTCTATGAAAGTGCTTTAATTCTGCTGCATATAATGAAAACGTGTCTGTCCAATATGGCAACACTTCAATATTTTTGACCTATTGGACACTTTTGTGAAATTGTCAACATTTGGAAAAATCTTTTTTTTGGTTTGGGGCTGAAAAGGTTAAATCCAAGTGGATGTTTAACATCCATAGAACAAGCAATTCCCTCCTAAATGTTCTGAGATATCATGTTTTCATGTGAATGAGCATGGCATAGTTTTAATACTTGTTACACACTTTGTTCATTGCTCCATACTTCGGATCAAAAGGTGTTGTAGTATCTAAATATCATATATGAAATTCACCTTTAGAAAATGTATTTCAATTTGCCAGATAAACTTTAGGTTGGGCTGATTTTATGGGAGACGGGGCAGACTTACGGTGACCTCCTGGTACTGCTCCATTCCGTTCAGCACCACCTGGATGACCTCTCTGCGCAGCCTCACACTCTGGTCACTGCGGTACTCCGTGTTGGTCAGGTAGAACAGAGCGGCACTTCCCGTCACCTGGATGCTCTTATCGTATTTGTGGCACTTCAACGCTGCTATGACCAGCTAAAAGGACAGCACGTTTAGAGAAGAGATTTAAGAGTGAGTGTTGGACAAGCATAACATTTTTATTTTTAAATAATCCCAATTTGGGATCAATAAAGTATATCTTATGTTAACATGCAAGGTCATGGAACAAATATTTCCTTTGAAGTCACTGGTGTCCCGTCCTTCAAAGAAAAAGGCAACCTTTCTGTATCTTACCTGCAGAGCTCGGAGCAATTGGCTGCAGTGCTGTATCCTGGCGATGTCAAACAGCTGATTGATGGCTCTGTGGGCCAGCTCAGGACGAAACTCTGTGTACGCCTCTATGGCATTCAGAACCTGCTCTTCATTCTTTGATCCGGTCACCTGGGAAAGGGCAGCAACACACAGATGTTAACCACACAGCAAGCCGGTTTCTAAGCATAATTAGTATGTGCTCATGACCTGTTTAGAAGATTTGACTTTATGAATTTTTTCCCACATTTACAAGCACACAGAAAAACAGCAACCCCAAAAACAATGACAAAAAGAAAAACGTACATTACATCACTGCTAAATTAGATCATTAACTACCAAAGACATATAGTACTTTGTGACATGATAGCACTTAAAGCAAAGTACAGTAAAGTAAAGATGTACTTCTTTATCTTACAGTAATTCTAATAATAAAAAATATAGAAAAATGTCAGTCGATTAAAATATTTAATCGCATGGTTGTCCATAGTTAATCGCACATTTTTTAACTCTTCTAAATGTTCCTTAGAGGGATATTTTTCAAGTTTTGAATACTCTTATCAACATATGAGTGGTCCAATATGCTTCATGCAAATGTTTGTTTATTATCATTTGAACAATGACAAATATTTTCATGAATATTAAAAACTACACCCTCTGAACATTACAAATATTCGCCTCAATTCAACCTGGAACCTCTCTCATACAATACAAAGTGTGTGTGTGTGTGTGTGTGTGTGTGTGTGTGTGTGTGTGTGTGTGTGTGTGTGTGTGTGTGTGTGTGTGTGTGTGTGTGTGTGTGTGTGTGTGTGTGTGTGTGTGTGTGTGTGTGTGTGTGTGTGTGTGTGTGTGTGTGTGTGTGTGTGTGTGTGTGTGTGTGTGTGTGTGCGCGCAGTTGTCAGCGAAATGCCGCTCCCCTGTTTTCATAACTGTCAAAGCATGCGACTTAATTTCCCACTTTGGGTCAAAACAATGCGCTGTGACCCCGAGGTAACTGTCATTACTGAGTGAAGTCCAATAGTCTCCGGTGAGTCTTTCTTAAATCCTCCTCTACTTTAGCTTTTTGGACTTCATACAAGTTGTGTATTTTCGACACAGTGGTGGCTCTGGAAGGCAATACATAAGTGCAGTCGTTGGATGCGACCTGAATTATATGACGCAGCCCCTCCTCCTCCACAATGTTAATTGGCCTTCAAGATGTAGCCACCCATTTAGCGATCTTTGTTGAAAGTTGCTGCTCGTAGACGTGTCCAGGTGTCTCCCCAGCACACTTTCAAGTGTGGTCTTCCGCAAGCGGGCGGCAGGAGCGGGGCTGTCGGCATCAGCAGTGTGCTTGGATTGTATAGATGGTATTTTAAACTCGATGCGCTCTGAAACTAAGGGGCGGCCGAGGACAAAAAAAAACGCACATGCGTTAATCGCGTTAAAATAATTAGTGGCGTTCATTCTTTTTTGCATTAACGCGTTAACTTGACAGCCCGAATTAATATATATAAATACAAATAAAATAATAAAAAAAGGTTACTCTTTCTCTCTGTTTAGTTTTTTACATATCCTTAAATTCAAAAAAATGCACACAACGTTCCCAAATAAATGTAGAGGGGGCCACCAGGAAACAGCTATGACGCGCTTTGCATGGAGGAGGCACATATCAATTAAAGCTTTTTTTGTATGTGAAGATTAGTAGGGGAAACTCCCAATATAAACAACTAAGGGTGAAAAGGTAGTTTTATACCTATCATATCGTCAGCAGGCAATACCTCGCACCAAAACTCTCTATCTTCCCCACATTCCCAAAGCCGGCAATGAAACAACGTCCCTGAGATCTCATATTACATTTCAATCACTGGATGCTCTAACTATTATCTTCATAACTATTATTAGCCACAAAGTGTGATGCGTGTGGGGCCCTTCAGATAAGCAGTACCTTATAAGCAGGGATGTGTGTCACATTACAGAGGGTGGTGTCGTACAGGCCCAGGAACTGCAGCGGCCTCTTCAGCTCCTGGAAAGGATAAATGCTGCTCTTGCATGGCTCGATGCTGAAAGAAAGAAAATCATGACTGGTAAAAAGGTTAATTGGCAAGTCAAATAAATTTAAAACAATAAATAACAAATGTTCATATCCAATGTAGACTCTAGCGTTGGTCTCCCACCTCGGCCGCCCCATAGCTTCCTCGATGTGTGGGACTGTGCAGTTGTCGAGCATTATGTGCCCGGAGATGTCCAGAGACACCAGGTTGACCAGGCGCTGTACGATGGCCGTCAGGATCTTCCTGCTCATCTTAAACTTAGAGGTGCGCCTGCTCTCCCGGGAGATGTCAAGATGCCTGAAGGATGAAGAGTTTTAGCACTGTCAGTGACACATTCTATTCAAATGAATATAAGCCACCTAAAGGTAACACAAAATGAATGGGGACGTTTTCATTATAGTTAAATTAGTTTTGAAATTTATAAATGCTAGAATTCAGATTTTGTATAATATGTAATGGGAGCACAAATCTTACGTCCAAATTAAAAACATCCAAAGCAATCCATTAATCTAGTTATTTCAAGTTTTGACTGAGCTGAAGCTCTCTGTAAAGCTGAGGGCACAGCACATTCTAACTCAAACCGCATCATTTCAATGTACAATTGGTGTTTTAGTCACGGACGTCTGGATCTTAAGTTATCAGAGCAACAAGCTGAGCTAGCTCGGTTAGCAGCGCCAAACTGCCCTGGAGAAACACATGAAACTACTTTATTCAGTGTTTTTACCTTTAATCAAGGGGTCCGTTTGCTTTGGAGATTTGAATGTGATTGGTGGTTTGCTGTGCATGCAGAGCCTGCATGTCACTCACTCAAGTACCCCTGACATGAGAGCCGCGCCAGTTTTCCTTTTGTAGCAAGCAGCAACATAATTGTAACATGACGTGTTTTAGTTAGTCCATTTATTTTTTAAATCGTCACTGCGCATGATCGCGATTATCGTCACCACACGATATATCGTGCAGCCCTACTCCATACTACTAGAGGTTATAAGCTCCATAGGGAACCTTTGATACTGTGATTGTTTACACTCTGGTGTAGTAAGAGGATCAGTTTAATACTAATTATTGTGATTCATATGCTCTACCTAAAGACAAATATTTGTGTCGATGTTTGGTGCGAAGGCTACTTGGATAGAGGAAGTTATGGCGTGCAGAGGACCTTTGTAATGCTTCTGAAGTTGGAGAGAAACCTGTATTCATACTGAAAGACAGTGAGTGAATGGGTTATTTGTGAACTTGTAAACTATTTTCTGCTAGAACATATATTTCAACTGAAAAATATGAATATAACCTAGTGCTGTGGTGCTGAGTAGAGCTCCAGAAAAGTAACTTTTTCTTTCAATTCGTCCTTCTGCAAAACGTAGGTGTTGTCCTTTAGTAATAGGTGACCGATAAGGTTTGGGTGTTAAGCACATCTAAAAGGACTGAAGATCCTTAGTAGGTCCATACATGACACAACTTCAGGCCAGTGGCTCGTTTGATTTCAACTCAAATTCCACCAGCACAGCAGAACACTCTGTGTTGTCGTTTGTCATTTAAATACAGAGCAGACATGATCAACTGGCAATATTTAAAATGCAATACCAGGGTATGTTGAGATCATAATAACAAATGGTACATTAAAGCCCCCTCCCACCTTACCTGAGATTTACCATCTCCACAATGGTACTGACCAGCTCCTCTGACATGTCAACGTTGTAGAGCACAAGAGACGCAAGTCTGTCTTTCCACTGGGTGAGAAAAGCTGTTCCCAGCAACTGTACATTAGACAGATCTAGTGAGGTGAGCGACTTCAGGGGTTTGAGCAGCGTCTCAGCATCCACCTCGTCTGGCAGGCCGCCTAAGTTGAGCAGCCTGAGGCGGTTGAAGCCCTGGAAGTTAAAGTCTGTCTCTAAAGCTTGCCTGGAAGCAGGGCTCTCCTCCTCCTCATCCTCAGTGTCTTCGTTGCATGCGAGTGGGGCACCGCCCTTCCTGTAGAAGATGTGGTTGCAGCCGAAGAGACACAGAGACACCAAGGTCTCACGGAAGCTGATCAGGGATTTCAGGCTGCGGGAGGACAGACTGTTGCAGTAGGTGAGGTGGAGCTCAATCAGGTCCTGTTGGAACACACATACGACAAATGACTGATCACTGAATCATTTTAAAACCATACTGACCTAAATACGCTGCACTCATCAAGGACTGGGTATAGGAGCTTTAGCATAATACTAAAGCTACTCTGTGGTGTTCTAACTCCCAGGAATGACCTTGCTGATGCGCTATGGATAAGTTTGTTTGTTGCTTCAATTAAGAATTGGTAGGCTCGTTATCAGGTGCAGCATAATACAATCCATCTATGGTCTCAGTGCATAATAAAGTCCACATCCATTCAGATGTTATTCATTGCCTGAACAAACTATCATTGGGGGACTTACACACTCGTGCTTGGGCGGTCAAAAGCCCTATGCCCTTCTGGGGTCAGACCATAGGGGTCAGACACACCCAAATATGTGACATGACACATCATTAATACCTGTACTCTGGGTAATAGGACAGCAACACCCTTTGCTGGGTTCTTACACCTTTTCCAAAGTCAAATTCAAGCACTTTTCAAGCATCTTACAGCTGTTGTAAATTACATATTTATATACACATACTTATCCTCAAATGATTATTTCCCTACCTCACATTAAATCAGATGTTCTTTATGCTATAAACAACCAAATGTGTGTTTCGTGATAGCATTCTACATGAGGATGAACAATTAAAGAAAATAAAAGAAAGTTTAATATTTCAAAATGAGTGGCCTGAGTGATCTGTAGTATAACCTGGCTGAGCCAATATAAAACAATCAGCCAAATAACTTAATACATTATTGATTGCTATTTTTGAGGTACTCTTAGGTTGGCAGTAAACATAAGTCAGAGGTACATGGTGTACTTGTACACCACTACATGTATCTAATACCTTCAGTTACTTTACAGATGTGGATGAATGATGTGAAATATAATCAAGTGTTAAATCAGACTTTAGTTCCACCTGGAGTAAATCCACAAGCTACCCTGCAGTATACAAAGTCATTCAGACTAGCTGCACCTTACCAGCTTTGAGAACACTTTCATGATCAATCATTATAAAACATATCATATATATTATTCTGAAATGGACCAATCTGCACAATGACTACTTTTACCGTCGCTACTTTCACTATATTTTGATGATAATACTTTTCTACTTTTAGAGCTAGCTCCGTGAGGAACATTTTGAGTGCAGGACTTTTACTGTAACAGAGTATTCCTACACTGTGGTACTTCTACTTTTACTCAAGTACAACATCTGAGTACTTCTACTTTTACTCAAGTACAAGATCTGAGTACTTCTACTTTCACTACAAGATCTGAGTACTTCTACTTTCACTACAAGATCTGAGTACTTCTACTTTTACTCAAGTACAATATACTAGAGTACTTATTCCACCTCCGGTAGCGTATTAGCCTGAATTGTAGCCACAAAATCACGCAGAGCTGCATAGAAATAGCTCACAATGGTAACAAGTGGAAAATAATATTTAAAAATGTGTACAATGATTTGTAGGTAATTTTGACTACTCGAGGCACCTGATTTATACATCTTCAAAGGAAGATTGTGTTCATTCTACAATTACATGGGATTAAAGCAAAATGTAGTTTTACTTGTATAACGGCCCGTCCACACTACAGCTTCGACAGCTTCAAAAACGGTTTCCAACGCGTCTGCCCATTCACTTTGAATGGGGTGACGTGACGTTGCCTCGCTTTTCGCCGAACTGAATTGTGGGTAGCATAGCGGAGCTTTCCTGGCGTTTCAGGCTGTAAAAGTTGAGCAATGTTCAACTTTTGAAGCTTCTGAAGCTTTCGGTGGAAGCGTCAGCCAATCAAACCGCTGCTTGTGTGTCAGGGGCGGGAGATTCATGTGATTGGTTGTTGGTCGAGCTTCAGACACGCCCGCCGGCAAGCTTTTTTTGAAACTGTAGTGTGGACGGGCCGTAATACTTCAAGACTTCATATAAAAGCCTGTTTCTAAAAGTATCAACCATAGCGACGCGGTCAAATTCTCAGTTTATAATTTATAACAATATATTAACAAGCTAAGGTCTAATTACGCAACCAAGTCTCATGGCATTTTGTGTTATAGTCACGAAATAAATGTAATCTATTGATTCGTGTTCACCAACACAATTTTCCCATTTTTTTCGAGTCACACAGAACGATTTTAAAAGCAATGTATTTCTATTGGTAGTGTGTTTCGTGCCTGCTTCTTTTTGTCCGGTGGAGTCTTGGAAGACCGGAAGCTGTGGGGTTCATAAAAACATGTTCTTACTCAATATCAAGCCACGATTATTGTTTTGTTTTTTTAAATCGTATAATGTCAGACTTTTTTTGCCGTCTGTGAGGACGGCAAAAGAAATGTGGCTCAGAGCCTCAGAATACTGAAATATACTGAACACTGAAATCTGTATATATTTTTTTCCTTCTAATTTGTTATTATTTGTGACCCGCTCTATCAAAATCAGTCAAAAGTCGCAACGGCTCATTTAAAAAATAAACGTGGATTTGTGTAAAAAAACTATTTTTTCAGGGTTCAGGTGTTTTGTTTGATTTTAAATAAACAAAGTCTTGGCTTTCAGAATATGAAACTGTTATTGCCAAAACCTCATGATAAATACATTTTTGAAGCTTGTAAAGGGAAGAAGAGGCACCTCTCAATTCGCACCCTGCTCTTCCACAGGGTCGCTCCCCCTCCCCCCGCTGAAATTATGAAGTAAAGGCGTATAGTAATAATAGATAACACCACATGGTCCGGGACCGTTTGTTTATTTGAAAACGGATGAAAACAAAGTAATTTAACGTCACAGCAAGCATAACAACAGCCGGTGTTTCTTGTGAGTGTTTCCCCGGTACACAACCACAATACATACAAACGCAAAAATACACACACACTCGCGAGCTTCCCCCAGACCAGTAATACAAGCGAAAATGTGTCTTCGGGTCAATGTGACTGATTTCTATAGAGCAAGTCACATTTGGTTTAGGCACGAAACATACTACCAGTAGAAATACATTGCTTTCAAAATCGCTCTGTGTCGAATCAATAGATTATATTTCGTGACTAGAACACGAAATGCTGTGAGACTGGGTTGAATTACAACAGTGATTGCTTCATCTTCTGAACACCACAGGATGGCGACTGTAACGCACATATTAACATAGGTACGCTCCTCTGAAATGATTGTCCCCTGTAATTATTATTATCCCTCATCGAGTTCGCTATTCAGCTTGCTAACGTTAGCTTAAACCAGCGGTCGGGAACCTATGGCTCGCGAGCCATATATGGCTCTTCCGGTGACGACATATGGCTCCCAGACAATTTCGAGTTGAAAAAAAAAGAAAAATTAAAAAGAAAAATCAGTTTGAAACTGATTTTAAAATACTTGTGATATTTCTTAATAATACTGTGTCATTTTAAAGTAAACAGTAATTAGTTTTGAAGATAAATTTCACGGGTCACCCGTGGGTCGGGTCGGGAACCTATGGCTCGCGAGCATGTCCGGGTCATTGTAAAGGTGAAGAAATCTATTTTATCAGATAGCCAACTAGTTTATCCGCTTCAACCCTTGTAACGGAAAAGATGGCGAAAAGAAAAAAAGAAGATGATTACCGTGCATTCCAGGCTGCGTGGACAGAGGAATTTGCATTTGTGGAGAGAGCAGGATCTGCGGTATGTCTAATATGCAATGATAAAATTGCATCGATGAAACGGTCAAATATAAAGCGGCACTTCGATACGCACCATGCTTCATTTGCATCGAAATATCCAGCGGGGGACAGCAGGAAAAGGGCATGCGAGGAGCTACAGCGGAGAGTGCAGACGAGTCAGCAGCAACTATGTGTGTGGACCAAGCAAGGTGACGGGAATTCCGCTAGCTTTGCGGGTGCTTTGGCAATAGTAAGGAATGGAAAGCCATTCACTGATGGCGAGTATGCCAAAACATTCATGCTTGATGTGGCCAATGAACTGTTTGATGACTTCCCAAATAAAGACAAGATAATCAAACGAATAAAAGACATGCCCCTGTCAGCAAGAACTGTGCACGATCGTAGCATCATGATGGCAAAATCAAGTCGAGGAAACAACAAATTAAGAACATAAACGCCGGGACATACTTTTCTCTCGCGTTAGATGAGTCAACAGACGTTAGCCATCTATCTCAGTGCAGTATAATTGCCAGGTATGCTGCAGGTGACACACTGCGTGAGGAAAGCTTGGCTGTTTTGCCAATGAAAGGGACAACAAGAGAGGATTTATTCACGTCTTTTATGGAGTTTGCTAAAGAAAAAAAACTACCGATGGATAAACTTATTTCTGTCTGTACTGATGGTGCACCCTGTATGTTGGGGAAGAACAAAGGATTTGTAGCGCTTCTCCGTGAACATGAAAAGAGAGACATCCTAAGTTTTCATTGCATCCTGCACCAGGAGGTGCTTTGCGCTCAGCCGTGTGGCCAGGAGCTTGGTGAGGTGATGTCGCTGGTCATTCGAGTGGTCAACTTTATTGTTGCCCGAGCTTTAAATGATCGCCAGTTTAAAGCTCTGTTAGAAGAAGTTGGGAATACATTATCCCGGTCTGCTTTTACACAGCAACGTGCGTTGGTTGTCAAGGGGGATGCTCAGCCGTTTTGCAGCTTGCCTGAGTGAAATCCGGACTTTTCTTGAAATGAAAGGCTTCAAGCATCCTGAGCTAGACAACACTGACTGGCTCCTGCAGTTTTACTATCTCGTGGACATAACTGGCAATCTGAACCAGCTCAATGTGAAAATGCAAGGTATTGGAAATACAATCTCATCCCTTCAACAAGCGGTGTTTGCATTTGAAAGCAAGCTGGAAGTCTTTCTCAGGGACATTGAAACATGTCGTCTTCTGCACTTTGAAAGACTGCAACAATTTAGAGATGCATGCTTAGCAAGTGACTCCACTCAACATCTGGATCTCCAGCAGCTAGCTGGCTTTACGTCCAATCTCCTGCAGTCATTCAAAGCACAATTTGGAGAATTTTGTGCGCGCACTGGTCTTTTCAAGTTCATCACTCATCCACATGAGTGTGCAGTGGACAAAATCGACCTGACATGCATCCCCGGGGTCTCTATCGGAGACTTTGAGCTGGAAGTTGCTGACCTGAAGGCCTCAGACATGTGGATGAGTAAGTTCAAGTCACTTAATGGAGAGTTGGAAAGTCTTGCGCGACAGCGAGCAGAGCTGGCGAGGGAACACAAGTGGACAGAAATGAAAAATCTTCAACCTGAAGACCAGCTGATTCTTAAAACGAGCTTCCTGTGACATACCACACAATGCAGCGTGTGAGTATTGCCGTATTGACCATGTTTGGCTCTACATATGTATGTGAGCAGTCATTCTCGCATATGAGGAACATTAAGACCAACCTACGCTCACGTTTAACTGATGGAAGCCTCAACGCCTGCATGAAGCTCAACCTCACCACGTATGAACCAGACTACAAGGCCATCAGCAAAACCATGCAGCACCAGAAGTCGCATTAAAAGTAAGACATATTTAATTTATTATACGTTAAAAATACAATATGGCTCTCAATGAAATATATTTAGAAATATTTGGCTTTTATGGCTCTCCCAGTCAAAAAGGTTCCTGACCCCTGGCTTAAACAAACGTAACATGCAACGTTAGCCTAATCTAAAATGCTCTACTACGGCGTGCCTTTCATGTGGCTCGTTAGCGCAAACTCTCCCATCGTTATTTGTTGCAAACTTTGCAGGAGGCTACTCGTGGGCTTGACCCTCGTCTTAGCCATGGCTTGTATTTGTCTTCTGCTAGCCAACGCTCGTTGAAACTGCAACCTCCTGGCATACTGTCATCTATCACTCATCAGAATGCCCAGGTCACACACGTAACACAAACACTTGCCGGTCACGCGCATAGCGCAGGAAGGCCGGAGCGGAGCTGTTTTATGTAAAAAGCTAAGCAATTAAGCGAGCTCCGACTTCTTTATTTTCTTTTAATCTAAAAAGCGAAGTAAAGCATTTACAATTTCAAGCACTTTATCCCAAATTCAAGCACCATTCCCAAAATTCAAGCACTTTTCAAACCTTGAAAACACCTCGTACAATTTCAAGCATTTTCAAGGATTTCCAGCACCCGTACGAACCCTGCCTTTGGCAAACACATGAAATAAGACATCATTGTGACAGCTTCAAACCAAGCATGACCTTTCATTAATGCCTCTTTCACACCAACGCGTTTTAAGCTCCGGCTCGGAGCTGGAGCCCGAAAAGTACCGTTTTTTCCTGTTCACACCGCAGCGGCGCCGCCTCTTAGCTCCGGAATCCGGTTCACTTCCAGCTCCAAAATATTGTCGGTCTAGAGGCAAGAGCTTCGGAGCTAAGAGGCGGCGTCGCTTCCGTCGTCGAGGCGTGCAGGAAACTAAACCCACCTCCCCTGAACATGGGTCGACTGAAGAGTCTCGTCATGCCTGCCGACAAGCAGTAGTGCTGAGCAAAGTGACTAGAAGGCAACCACACATTTATAAAAAGAAACACACTTTATAAAGTCAGGCAACGCTAACCAGGCTTCGTGTGATTCTGTTTATTTGTACCTTACTTTGACCTTCCGTTCACTGTTATTGATCATTGTGGAGAGCAGGCAGACGTTTTGTTTTGTATTATAGCATCTATCGGATGGAATCAATACATGGGTTGCACAGGTTGTCGTGTCCGACTATCACAACTAGAATCATAAGGAAAAATACGCCGGTAAAATGTGCCTATAGAAAACGGTTTATTCCACAATAGGATAGCAATAGCAAGTAGTCAGTTTAGCTTCGGTTGCTATGCTAACATCACCCATTTTATACCAGAGACACTTTAATAACAGCGTTGTGATGCCAAACAGCGTCAATTCAGACTTACACACATTCACTTAAGGGGAATTGGGGATATGTATCAGCTGCTTGTGTGACAGTGAATACTTTAGAGAGGCCGCTCTAAAGTATTAGCTAACCCGGAGCTAACGGGAGAATAAACTCCAGTGGACGAGCAGCACTGCAGCGGTCGGTAAATGCCGCTGAAACACATTAATAAACAATGAACCACGGCACTCTGGAGAAAAGCATAAGGTTGGAGAAGTCGTTATTTTATTTAATCTGACTTCGTATGATTAAAAGCTACACGATCATTGACCCGACGCAGTCCCCCGTTGTTGTTGTTGTGAGCGCCGTTGGGGAGCAAATCAGCGATGTAAACGGTGACGTCATGACGCAGCAGCGGCTGCATCAGTTGGGCTCTGGGTGGTGTGAACAGAGCAGGAGCAGAAAAGGGAAACCGGAGCTGAACCAGAAAAGCTCTAGCTTGGAGCTAGAAAGGGAAAAGCGCTGGTGTGAAAGCCGCATAAGATGGCTCTTACACTGGGTTATTGAGCTCTTGGTTATTATGAAAAGAGGGATAGGAGCCCCAGTTTGACTTACAATGCAATGTATCTCAAAAAAGAAAATTAAACATAACAGCTGTGTATATTGGCTCAAAAAAGAAATTAAAATAATGTAAAGTAATGTAGTTATTTAGTAGTAATGGGATTTCTTCTTTGTTAACAGAAATGCTGTTGTTTTAAGTTGTGAGTGAAATGTTTAGCTGTATTTTTCACACTGTTGTCGAGTTATTATTTCAAGTTTTTTCACCTCTGAAGAAGAGGTGCCACATCATTGTGTCTGACATTACACAAGCAGACAAATTACAACCATAGACAAAATAAGAGTGTATGATTCTAAACAAAATATACAGAAAGAGTTTAGACCACTTAGCGCAGGATATGCTGTGTCTGTGTAAACGATGATGCCTACGAAATCACGACTGAGGCCTAAAGTGAGCAAAAAGGTGAATGGCTACAGGTACTTCCATTATCTAAGTTTACTAGTCGAGCTGTTTCACAGAGGTGGACTGGACGATGAGAGATTCAATCACAGTTTTCTGAAAAACCCCACCTGTTTTTGAATGGCCTCCAGATCTCTGTCCCGTACGAAGTCTTCTCTCAGCTGTACCCTGGTCAGTCTGGTGCTGCAGGGGTCTGAGAACAGTTGGAAGAAGCTTTCCTCTGGTTCAAAGTTACTATCTGTGTGGACCAACTCCATGTATCTGTAAAAAAACAAAAACAAACATGGAATATGTAATATTGTGATGATGAGGCATTTTGAGAGAATGGAAATGTAGATGAATGGAATGATTGCAGATGTATCATGTGACCTACGTGTTGACCAACTTGTCGCAGATCTCGCTTGGAAGGAAGATGTCCGAGCGCAGACAGAGCTTGTTCCTGAATCCCTGGTAGCACATGGTCTTTCTAAGGTTCCTCAGGCAGAAGATGGTTGCCAGAGTCATGAGGCTGTCAGGGTTGTCTCCTGCTTTTGCTGCCATGTTAGCCTCTTTGTCTCCGGCTCAGATTAAAGACAGGGCAGTGCAGGGGACCTGAGGAGACATTCATCGAACGAAGTTAGGACATGTCTTTTCACAGGAGCTTGCTTCTGGTGGAAATCAGAAACAAAAAGTTTCCCTTTGACCATTTGACTACCAAAGAAATAAACGGATTCAAATCATATACACTGAGTCAGAGACTTAGCGAACACAGTAACGACATTCATTCCAAATATTAGTCGAAACATCCAGACTCCAGAGGAGGGAAGGAAGTACATTTACTCAAATACTGTACTTAAGTACAATTTTGAGGTACATACTTTACTTGAGTATTTCCATGATATGCTACTTTATACTTCTACTCCAATACATTTATTGAACTGCTTGAACTACCTTTAACAAAATGCATCTCTAAAACATTATATATATATATATATATATATATTAAACACAAGAGTCAAATATTTTGCAAAGAAAGTCAGTCAGAATTTTATTTGTCCACGAGTTAAATGCTACTTGATGCAATAATATTATCTAGAAAATGTCACATGCATAAATATAATATACACACAAAAAAGGCAATTTTTCTGCAAAATGATTACTTTTTGTAATGCAAGTACATAATAGTTTTGTACGTTTACTTAATTAAGATTTTGAATGCAGGACTTTTACTTGTAATTAAGTATTTTGATAATAATGTATCGGTACTTTGACTGAAGTAAAGCTTCTGAACACTTCTTTCACCCCTGGTCATAAACAACACATTATAGGTCAAGGATGTTCCAAAAAACCCTTACTGTATTTCCCATGTGTGAAAAATGGAATTGAAGACATATATCTCCGATTTGTCCATTCTTTAGAGAGCTAGTTGTCATGTGTATGGCTGATACTGCTTGCAACCAATGTTGTGTTCTTTTTAACAACTTGTTTCAACATGAACGTTACAAATACAATTATCCTAACTTATTGATATCAAGCTGAATGACTCCTAACAAATGAAAATAGTAATAAGTTCATGTCTTTATGTTAGTGCTACTAGTTCGAAGAGATGGAAGTTCTTCAGATGTTGTCCTAAGTAAAAATAGAAGTACCAGAGTGTAGGAATACTCTGTTACAAGTTAAAGTCCTGCAATCAAATTGTTACTCAAGTAAAAGTAAAAGAGTATAAGCATCAAAATATACCTAAAGTACCAAAAGTACCAGGTAATCAAAAGTAATTGCAATGCAGATTTACCCATTTCAGAATCATATATATATGTTGTCATTATAATCATTGATGAACTAACTACTGTATGTATTGCTGGGTAGCTTTTGAATAATACTACAGGTGGAACTACAGTCTGATTTAAGTGTTGATCATGTTTGGATCCTTAATCCATATATGCAAAGTAACTAAAAGGTATTAAATAAATGTAGTGTAGGAAAAGTACAATGTTTATCTCTGAATTTTAGTGAAGTAGAATTACAAAGTATCATAACATGGAAATACTCAATTAAAGTACAAGTACCTCACAAGTACAATACTTGAATACATGTACTTACTTTACACCACTGCTGATACTGCTTGCCACCAATGTTGTGTTCTTTTTAACAACTTTGAGTTTCAATATTAACGTTACAAACACAATTATCCTTACTTATCTATATCAAGCTGAAGGTCTTGCTGACAAAAGGAAGTTAGTGAGTGAAGTTGTCCTGTCTCTAAGTTAGTGCTACAGGTCTATTAGTTGAGCACACAGCAGTAAACCCTGGGAGACACGGCAGACTAGTTAGCTAGCTTTCTAGCTAGCTACACTGTACATCAGTTTTACTTTAACAACACTGCCGCTAGATAGCTACTGAATAACACACACAAACTATAAACGTATTCAATAATACCTACGGAAATATAAAAGAGACAAACTTGTGTTTTCCAAGTTAAGCCTCAACTTGCCGATACGGTGTCAGCAGCGCATCTCAGCGTCAGAATTAGCTTGTGGCTAACGGTGACTTTCCCTGCTATGGTGTTAGCTAACATAGCTAGTGGGACCAGCGCTAGCTACGAGCTATGTGTGGAACCACAGTGAACAGACAGCGGTCACAGGTGACTGAGTGGCAGCCCATCAGGCGGTGCTTTACCTTAGCTTTCGCCAAGGCTATATGTCTTGATGACGGCGAGAAATGTAGTTTGTTTCATCAGTCTTCACTCATCTGATTTTCGTTTTCGTCCGATGTCAACAAACAGACTCCTCCTCTCACTTCTTCTCTCGTCCTCCTTTTCCCATCTCTTCCCCCTGCGCTTCCTCTTCCTATTCCTATTCTCCTCCAATCCCTGTCCTTCCACTTCCTATTTTTGACTTCAAAAGTAGGCTATATGTTTTTTTTAAGTCAACTATAAGTATCTCTTACCACAATTGTATTCAAATTATTAATTATTGTATTTTATATTATTGGTAAACTGTAGCAGTGTTGTAACTAAGCAATAGTTGTATTTTTGCAGAGGTGAAATACATACTTGGATTATTTACTAAAGCAAAAACAGCAATACTATATAATAATAGTTAGCTGATTTATATCTTTGTTATTAATAACCTAAATCTGCAAAGTAACAAGTAACTAATCAAGTAGAGTAAATGTAGTGCCAACAAATTGTAGTGGAGTAAAAATACAAGTAGTATAATGTGAACATACTTAATTAAAGTACAAGTACCCACTTTGTTTTGACTTAAGTACAGTTCCTGAGTATATGTACTTAATTACTTTCCACCACTGTATTTGTGTTTCTAAGTATAATGTACAAAAACCCACTCTATTTATTTGGAGGCTGTGGCTCAGTGGGATAGTGCACCGATGTTCTGATCAGCAAGTTTGAGTCCCAATGCAGTCAGCATGTCCTTGTGTCCCAGGCACTGCCCAGTGCTGAATGTATGGAAGTTGCTTTGAATACAAGTGTCTAACAAGTTACATGTAATGTAATTCCTAATTCCCGGATGCAGTTCTCTCCACCCAAAAAGGTATTACTAATATTTCTCTTTTTTTTAAGAATAGCATGTGTTCTATTTTCTATTCAAAACTATATATTAAAAAAAACGAAATAGGTTCCTGTTTGTCACAGCTCTCCTTGTTGTTCACCATGTATGCAACATAAATCATGATTTTGAACTTCACTTCTATGTGAAATAAATCAGGGTCCAGGTCAGTAACTGCCGCAGAGCTAAGGAGCTATACAAGCTTTGAAGGAACCCCTGGATGTAATGTCTGAGGACAAAGGTGTCACATACTGTACACATTGTAAAGCCACCTGATCGTTTTTTAATTTGTGACATCTGGAAGAATACAACAGTGATTGTACTATTGACTTACTGTGGTTCATTGGAAATGTGCTGACACTGGTTAGTTAGTCACTGCAAAAATATTTCAACAAAAACTGTCCTGATTAACTTCATGTTTCGTATCAGTATTCCTGCCACCTGGGGCTGCATTTATGCTAACAACTTGGCCTTTGATTAAACATTGCCATAGCATTCCCACATACAAGAAATACATGGAGAGGTCACAATCCAATTCACCGAGAAAATGTTCCATCAGAAGCCAGTGGGGAAAAAAGTACTTAAGTAAAAGTTCTAATGCCACAGTCTTAAAATATTCCATTACAAGTAAGAGTTGAAAATATGATTTAAGTAAAATTAAATTACAGAAATGTTATCAGCTAAATGTATACCCAATTATCAAAAGTAAAAACACGTATGCAGAATGCCTCTAATGTGTTGGGTTATTATATAAATATGTCAATATGGAGCAATTATTTGGAAAGCATTGAGAGAATTTTTAGTAAATACAGTATAACTTGTATAGGTGAAAAAGTAACTAAATTAATAAGGCAATACAAGTACAACATTTCGTTCTGACACTTAGTGAAGTAGAAGTACAAAGTAACAGAAAAGGAAAATACTCAAGTAAAGTACAAGTACCCCAAAATTAAGTACATTAAGTATAATTCAAGTACATTCCTTGAGTAAATGTATAACGTTACATTATTTCCACCACTGCGAGAAGCTCTGTGTGCAGTGCGCAAACTGATTCTGTGTTGTGGTGCAGGGAACACAGATGATGTGCAGCGCTGATGATGTGTATTGTTGGATCAACATCATATGTCATGCCAATAGTATTCTCTGTGATTATGTGTGCAGTGCAAACACACCATTTCGAGTACCTCTTTAGATAAACTTTAAATAAGGTTTTACATTTCAGAATGACACAAGCCTTAAAGATCTTACACCCACCTGAATTAAGATCATTAACTAAAATTCATAGCCTGGGTTTCAAAGCAGTGCTCACATCTGTATACCTAACTCACTCATGACCATTCCTTCGTCTTCTCTTTATATTCATCATGCATGCTATATGTATTACTTGAACTCTGCTGCCCTCTGGTGGTTGCCAGCATGGGTGTCACTTTGTCTTTGTCGGGACACTTTTTCAATAAAATAAAGTGTTTTTGCTAACCACCCTTTTGAATGATTATGTATTTCACTTGCAGTGGCGGTTCTACAGGGTGGCACGGGGTGGCAGCTGCCACCTCAGAAAAATGCCTTGCCACCCCAGCTGCCACCCCAGTTGGCAGCTTTGTTTTGAAAGAAAAGTTGTGGCTCATCGGGCATTTATGAGAGAAAATCTCTAATGTCCGAGTGCAAGTGAATGCAGCACAAGACGCGCCTTGTAACCCCTCCCCCGGCCCTGGCGCGAGCCTGGAAATATGATTGGCGGCGATTTCCATTGAACGGGGGGACAGCGCAAAACGAGAAGCATTTCGGATCCAAGTAGACGGAAGGAATGAAGCATTTGCGGTCTGGAATGACAGAGAAGAGACTGTCAAGTTTGGCTGCAAGTTAAGGCAAGTTTATTTATATAGCACTTTTCTGTACTTGACAATTCAAAGTGCTTTACAAAACAAATTAAAATACTTTTTAGGAATACATACAGTAAAAACACATATATAATGGCATTTTACAACAGGTATTACAAAGCAAATTTGATAAAAATAATTAAAATAAACACCACAGGTATACAATACATGTTTAAAAGGCATACTGTAGTGCGAATATGAGCAGCTCAATTAAAAGCAGCCAAAGAGATATGTTTTTAGTCTTGATTTAAAAATAGTAAGCGTTTCTGCGGACGTGCACGATTTGGGTAGTTTGTTCCAGATTGTCGCGGCATAATAGCTAAATGCTGCCTCTCCATGTTTTGTTTTTACTCTCGGAATCGATAGCAGACCCCTCCCAGAAGACCTGAGGCACCTTGATGGCTCGTAATTATGTAGGAGTTCAACAATATACTTTGGTCCTAAACCATGTAATGATTTAAAAACTAGCAATAGTAGCCTACTTTAAAATCAATTATTTGGCCGACTGGAAGCCAATGTAGAGATTTGAGAAAGGGACTGATGTGATCCACTCTTTTAATGTTAGTGAGGACACGTGCAGCAGCGTTCTGAATCAGCTGCAGTTTTCTGATGGATTTTTTTGTCAGCCCTGTGAATACACTATTGCAGTAGTCGAGTCTACTAAAGATAAAAGCATGGACAAGCTTTTCTAAGTCCTGTTGTGACATTAGTTTTTTAATCCTCGATATGTTCTTCAGGCTGTAGTCAGCATTGAATCAAAATGCACCATAGCTTTAAATCTTAATAAGTTTATGAGGCGTTTTGCTGAGCAAGATGGTAATAGCCACATTCAGCTGTTATAGGCATGCCAACTTGATGCTCTGCTCACGGATGACTCGATGAGCATAATAAACTGTTAAGATGATGACCTTACGTGTGTAAATATATATTTTTTCAGTTTTAAGTCCTGAAAAAGTCAAATAAGACGGTGTGTAAAACTTCACTGCCCAGCCAAAAAAAAGTAACCACTTTGATTTAACTAGGCCAGTAGGTAAGGACTTTCCACTGGATAATAACTGCAGTGATGTACTGTATATGTTTTAGCTGAATACACGTTTTTTTTAACCCTAACTGATGCAGTTAGTCACTTCTTTAATGTTTGTTCTTTCTGATGTAAAGTCAAGGTTGTAACTGTTTGCAATGAAGTTGTGCTGCGCTGAACTGTTCTTTTGATTATTTTGATATATGATAGTAATTACTTGTCTTTCAAATTTGAAGGAGGGTGAGCAAGCATCTTGTTCATCATTAACTCCTCCAAAAAATATAGTTTTTTAATAATAACACTGAATATGTGAATCATAACAGTGATTGACAGCTAATATCATATTAATTTAGACAAACATCGACGAGACAGTTAATTAATATACTTATTGCAGCAGTCTGCATAGATTTGGTAAACCCTGCCAGTCTAAGAGTGAGACAAACTCATTCAGTTATTGTTCAGTTAAAATTCATTAAAACTCTCTTTGGTACGCACTATGATGCCATTTGGGAAAAAAATGTTTGGAGTGTTTCTTTTGTCATATAATAGACCAAATAAACATAATCTAAAGACATTTTAAATAAATAATTATTTGGGGGTACTTTTTGGGGTGTGTTGCCTTGAGGCAACACTGTACCATAATGGTAAGTTATGGAAAAAAAAAATAATACATGGGACTTTTATAGCGCTTTTCATGAAACTCAAAGACGCTTTGACAGAGAATTAAGAAAAGACAAAAAAAACAAACAAAGAAATACAAAAAGAGATAAACAAAACAGAAAATAGGGGTGGAGGGGGATGGTCATTGGTTGAATGCAGTGTTGAACAGGTGAGTTTTGAGTGATGTTTTGAATGCTGTGAGGGAGGAAGAATCTCTGATGGATTGGGATTGGAAAGAGAGTTATTGTTTCAAATTTGAAAAAAATGTATTTAAAAACACATGGAAAATACTAAATAGCCTCAACAGGTTAAATTGCATGCCAATTAAAATGTGAAAATCGTTATTTTTTATATTGCCTGCAGGCAACATTGTACCATTGTGAAACAACTTTTAGGAATAAATACGCAAAGAGCCTAGGCATCTTTCATCAAACTTTATTGAGCCATTTGACAAAATAGACTCACTATTGTGGAAGTTCATGAAAGAGTTATTGTCAGCAGTGAAGCACAGGTATGTGACACACTTTGATCACTGCACTTTCACCCTTACGGCCCGTCTACACTACAGGCATAAAAAAATCTTGAAGCTGGGCGTGTCTGAGGCTTGGCGATTTCTCGCGCCCAAGTTGCCCAACAACCAATCAGGAATCTCCCGCCCGGCATACAAAGCAAAAAAAGCCCGCTTCTTCAACGAAGTAAACTGGATATAAACTCCCCAAACAGTTGAAAACCTACCAGTTTCACCAACTGTCTCTGCCACCTCCCGCCATGCCTGGTTCCTCCGGTTTAGGTCCCGGTAGGTGAACAGAGTAAAGTCATACAGGACTGGGACACTTGCCACGGCAATGATTAATTTATCCTCCATTTTATGACATATGGAAAATAGTCAAGACCTGCGGTATCAGCATACACGCGGTTTGATTGGCTAGCGCTTGTACTGGCGGGAATTGCATAAACGGGATTTGATTGGCTGATGCCAAGCATCGAGCCTCAAAAGTTGAACATTGTTCAACTTTTGATGCCGATAGATGCTCTTGATGCTTGCAAAGCCATGCCATGCTCCCCACAATGCAGTTCGGCGAAGAATAAAAATCTTCTACGTCACCCCATTCAAGTGAATGGGCGAAGCGTTGAAAGCATTTTTCGATGCCTGTAGTGTCAACATTATGAGATGGTCTCCCCCTCTTCTTCAAAACGTTCTTCTCGTTGCAAAGGCAACTTGCAACTTCAGCTTTGAATTTAAGCAGGCTGTACACTTCTTTCTTGGGGATGCCGCAGTCCTTGCAGTCCCTGGGGTACAAGAGCCACGCATTCACTAGAGTGAAATCCATCATGTGCAACACGATCTTGTGATGCCACTTCCTTGACCTGATCTTTGTTCTGTAGAGCAATCAGCGAGTCTAGAAGATACACTCCTCCCATACTTTTATTATATGCATGCACAACACTTGGGCAGGTAACCTGCAATGTTTCTTTCTTTTTCTTATCCCATCTTTGCACAGATCGTTGGGTTGGCTTTAACATCAAATGTAACTTGGTTCAATTGTAGAGATCTATGATGAATGGTACGCTTTTGAACAGTTTATTCCGAAACACACAATACCACAATATCATGGTGAATCCATAATGGTACGGTGTTGCCTCAAGGCAACATTTACAATTGACCATAATGGTACGATGTTGCCTCCAGGCAACATTTGCATTTTAACAAGTTTCCATTACCTAATTAGCAAATTAAGTATATTAAACTATTAGAAATTAAGGTTTACTCACCTATTATTGTGAATACATTTTTTTCCAGACAAGAAATGCGCAGGAAATTACGTTTTGAGACACATTTCTTGGAGAGAAATGGCTGAGCTAATCCTTGTGGGAAAGGCAGCATACAGGGTCTTCAAATTGTCCGCCAGAGAGTCATGGGACAAATTCAAACACTACTATTGGTTCCTTATGGCCCTGCCTCTTTTTTAAAGTATTGCATCATAATCTGGGATGTATTGTGTGAATGCAAAAGGCAAAAATGGCTATGTTGCCTGGAGGCAACATAATACCAGAGGGTTAAATTAATTCTGCCACCTTATATACAGTATTTATATTTAAAGCTTTACTGATGTGCCACAATAATGTCACCAAATGTTATTGAGTTAAAATAAATATTGTGGCTTTCCAAGTTAACATTACAGTAATTGATATGACTGCGATTAAATCAGCATATACTTCTGCCAGGGGATGCCACCCCTGAAAGTCTCCTGCCACCCTCTTGCCACCCCATGACTATTTGTCTAGATCCGCCCCTGCACCACAGGTATACAATACATGTTTAAAAGGCATACTGTAGAGCAAATATGAGCAGCTCAATTAAAAGCAGCGGCAAAGAGATATGTTTTTAGTCTCGATTTAAAAATAGTAAGCGTTTCTGCGGACGTGCATGATTTGGGTAGTTTGTTCCAGATTGTCGGGGCATAATAGCTAAATGCTGCCTCTCCATGTTTTGTTTTTACTCTCGGAACCGATAGCAGACCCGTCCCAGAAGACCTGAGGCACCTTGATGGCTCGTAATTATGTAGGAGTTCAACAATATACTTTGGTCCTAAACCATGTAATGATTTAAAAACTAGCAATAGTACTTTAAAATCAATTATTTGGCCGACTGGAAGCCAATGTAAAGATTTCAGAACCGGACTGATGTGATCCACTCTTTTAATGTTAGTGAGGACACGTGCAGCAGCGTTCTGAATCAGCTGCAGTTTTCTGATGGATTTTTTTGTCAGCCCTGTGAATACACTATTGCAGTAGTCGAGTATACTGAAGTTAAAAGCATGGACAAGCTTTTCTAAGTCCTGTTGTGACATTAGTTTTTTAATCCTCGATATGTTCTTCAGGCTGTACTCAGCATTGAATCAAAAATGCACCATAGCTTTAAATCTTAATAAGTTTGTGAGGCGTTTTGCTGAGCAAGATGGTAATCGCCACATTCAGCTGTTATAGGCATGCCAACTTGATGCTCTGCTCACGGATGACTCGATGAGCATAATAAACTGTTAAGATGATGACCTTATGTTTGTAAATATTATTTTTTTCTGTTTTAAGTTCTGAGAAAGTCAAATAAGACGGTGTGTAAAACTTCACTGCCCAGCCAAAAAAAAGTAACCACTTTGATTTAACTAGGCCAGTAGGTAAGGACTTTCCACTGGAAAATAACTTACTGCAGCGATGTTTATGTTTGAGCTGAATACACGTTTTTTAACCCTAACTGATGCAGTTAGTCACTTCTTTAATGTTTGTTCTTTCTAATGTAAAGTCAAGGTTGTAACTGTTTGCAATGAAGTTGTGCGGCGCTGAACTGTTCTTTTGATTATATTGATATATGATCGTAATTACTTGTCTTTCAAATTTGAAGGAGGGTGAGCAAGCATCTTGTGGAACATTCTTCATTAACTCCTCCAAAAAATATAGTTTTTTTTTAATAATAACACTGAATATGTGAATCATAACAGTGATTGACAGCTAATATAATATTAATTTAGACAAACATCGACGAGACAGTTAATTAATATACTTATTGCAGCAGTCTGCATAGATTTGGTACCCCTGCTGGTCTAAGAGTGAGACAAACTCATTCAGTTATTGTTCAGTTAAAATTCATTAAAACCCTCGATGGTACGCACTATGATCAAAATGTTTGGAGTGTTTTTTTGTCATATAATAGACCAAATAAACATAATCTAAAGATATTTCAAATAAATAATTATTTGGGGGTACTTTTTGGGGTGTGTTGCCTTGAGGCAACACTGTACCATAATAGTAAGTTATGAAAAAAGAGAGTTATTGTTTCAAATTTGAACAAAATGTATTTAAAAACACATGGAGAATACTAAATAGCCTCAACATGTTAAATTGCATGCCAATTAAAATGTGAAAATCGTTATTTTTTATATTTTAACAAGATTAAATGTCTGAATGTTGCTTGCAGGCAACATTGTACCATTGTGAAACAACCTTTAGGGATAAATACGTAAAGAGCCTAGGCATCTTTCATCAAACTTTATTTTTGCCATTTGACAAAATAGACTCACTATTGTGGAACTTCATGAAGCAGTTATTGTCAGCAGTGAAGCACAGGTACGTGACACACTTTGATCACTGCACTTTCACCCTTACAGCCAGGGTATTTGCACCGGCCCTTTTTCTCCACCCACACAGGCCAATGGTCAGTGTGGTCATGATGCACATGTGTTGATGGCACTGATGAGGAAGAACCTCTGTGCTTCTTCTCAGCCAGGTCTCTGTCAACATTATGAGATGGTCTCCCCCTCTTCTTCAAAACTTTCCTCTCGTTGCAAAGGCAACTTGCAACTTCAGCTTTGAATTTAAGCAGGCTGTCCACTTCTTTCTTGGGGATGCCACAGTCCTTGCAGTCCCTGGGGTACAAGAGCCACGCATTCACTAGAGTGAAATCCATCATGTGCAACATGATCTTGTGATGCCACTTCCTTGACCTGATCTTTGTTCTGTAGAGAGCAATCAGCGAGTCTAGAAGATCCACTCCTCCCATACTTTTATTGTATGCAAAGAAAACATTACAGGTAACCTGCAATGTTTCTTTCTTTTTCTTATCCCAGCTTTGCACAGATCGTTGGGTTGGCTTTAACATCAAATGTATCTTGGTTAAATTGTAGAGATCTATGATGAATGGTATGCTTTTGAACAGTTTATACCTAAACACACAATACCACAATATCATGGTAAATCCATAATGGTAACATTTACAATTGACCATAATGGTACGATGTTGTCTCCAGGCAACATTTGCATTTTAACAAGTTTCCATTACCTAATTAGCAAATTAAGTATATTAAACTATTAGAAATTAAGGTTTACTCACCTATTATTGTGAATACATTTTTTTCCAGACAAGAAATGTGCAGGAAATTACGTTTTTAGACACATTTCTTGGAGAGAAATGGCTGAGCTGATCCTTGTGGGAAAGGCAGCAAACAGGGTCTTCAAATTGGCCGCCAGAGAGTCATGGGACAAATTCAAACACTACTATTGGTTCCTTATGGTCCGGCCTCTTTTTTTAAAGTATTGCATCATAATTTGAGATGTATTGTGTGAATGCAAAAGGCAAAAAATGGGTATGTTGCCTGGAGGCAACATCATACCATAGAGGGTTAAATTAATTCTGCCACCTTATATACAGTATTTATATTTAAGGCTTTACTGATGTGCCACAATAATGTCACCAAATATTATTGAGTTAAAATAAATATTGTGGCTTTCCAAGTTAACATTACAGTAATTGATATGACTGCGATTAAATCAGCATATACTTCTGCCAGGGGATGCCACCCCTGAAATTCTCCTGCCACCCTCTTGCCACCCCAGGAATATTTGTCTAGATCCGCCCCTGTTCACTTGTAACTGTATGCAATGTGATATCAGTTTTCTCTTTTCTGTGACTATTTTAGGAAATATCAATATAACTACAATTTGTTTTACGAAGAATCAAAACAATATAGTAGCACTAATAAAAACGTTATGAATAAAAAAGGCAATCAAAACTAAGTGCGTATTTAACAAATATTTAATCTGAAGTATGCAACTGTATTTTAATTTATTTACTATGTTTTATTTGTTTCTTTGATGTAATTTTGTATAACTTTGTATGTCTACCACCATGGCCGTATCTACCATTGAGGTCACCGAGGTCCGAACCGGTTATGGCTAGAAAGGATACGTCTAGTGTAAATATGACGTCGCGTTCTCGTTGTAACTCTCGTTGTAATCGGACCGGCTCGGAAACACATCGACAGCAGTAACATGATGCAACATACACATTAATGCAGCAGCAATATTAATAGAGGAACATCCGACATAATAATAAAACACTTCAAGGGAACATTTTATTGCACCAGGAGCTATCTTGGGACTTTTACTGCAACAACGTTGACTTGCCTGTGAATACAAAATAAACCATAGTGTTGGTGATCTACAATGTTGTCATTCTTCTTTGAACACCAGCAAGACCGCTAACACCCTATTTCAACAATCACACTCCCTGTAATTTACATAATTAATAGATAGTTTAGCTTCTCATCATCATTTGCTGTGGCCCACTGATGTTAACGATCGTAACTGAAATGCTGCCTGCCAAACGTAAACATTCAGCCATGTGACATTCAGCCAAACTCTCGCGAGAGTTTTACACAAGACGGATCCTTTCTAGCCATAACCGTCCGGACCTCGGTAATATTTTTCCATAGGTCCTGACTGCAGCACGCGGAATGGGGTGTGGTCAGATGTGGGCGGGGCTGGACGTCCGAGGGGCGGGGTGTATGGATATCCTAATGAGACAAACAGCATCATCTGCTGGACAACTACAAGAAGTACAAATACAAATCTGCACTCGACTAAATATAATTTAAAAACTAAATATAAAAACTTCATGCAAATTAAATGCATGAATGTATTTAAATATACCTTTTTATACCACATGTGCAATGTGGTATAAAAAGTCATATTTTCTATATTAGTGTATTTAAGTTCATTATTTAATATTTGTTTTAATTGATTATTCATTTAGTCAGTTCTGTGCATACTCATATCTAGTCCATATATTTCAAATGATACATTGCACTGCATTTCATAGAATGATAGAAAAAGCATTTATTATTTACAACATTTCTCATATAACAGAAAAATCATTAAGATAACAGAACCGAAAAAGCAAATACAGTAAATATAAAAACCAAACCATCCATCCATCCATCTTCTCCCGCTTATCCGTGGTCGGGTCGCGGAGGTAGCAGTTCCAGCAGAGAGCCCCAAACTTTCTTTTCCCTGGCCACATCAACCAGCTCTGACTGGGGGATCCCAAGGCGCTCCCAGGCCAGAGAAGAGATATAATCCCTCCATCTGGTTCTAGGTCTACCCCTTGGTCTCTTCCCAGCTGGACGTGCCTGGAACACCTCCCTAGGGAGGCGCCCAGGTGGCATCCTAACTAGGTGCCCGAACCACCTCAACTGGCTCCTTTCGACGCGAAGGAGGAGCGGTTCAACTCCGAGTCCCTCCCGGATGACCGAACTTCTCACCTTATCCCTAAGGGAGACACCAGCCACCCTGCGGAGAAAACCCATCTCGGCCGCTTGTACCCGCGATCTCGTTCTTTCGGTCATGACCCATCCTTCATGACCATAGGTGAGGGTAGGAACGAAAATGGCCCGGTAGACAGAGAGCTTTGCCTTTTGGCTCAGCTCCCTTTTCGTCACAACGGTGCGGTAAAGAGACTGCAGTACCGCTCCCGCTGCTCCGATTCTCCGACCCATCTCACGCTCCATTGTTCCCTCACTCGAGAACAAGACCCCGAGATACTTGAACTCCTTCACTTGGGGTAAGGACTCATTCCCTACTTGGAGTGGACAGTCCATCGGTTTCCTGCTGAGAACCATGGCCTCAGATTTGGAGGTGCTGATCCTCATCCCAGCCGCTTCACACTCGGTTGCGAACCGATCCAGTGAGTGCTGAAGGTCGCAGACCGATGAAGCCATCAGAACCACATCATCTGCAAAAAGCAGTGGTGCAATCCTTAGTCCACCGAACTGCAGACCCCCTCCCCCACGACTACGCCTCGAAATCCGATCCATGTATATTACAAACAGGATTGGTGACAAAGCGCAGCCCTGGCGGAGGCCAACCCTCACCTGAAATGGGTCCGACTTACTGCCGAGGACCCGGACACAGCTCTCGCTTTGGGAGTACAGAGATTGGATGGCCCTGAGTAGAGACCCCCTCACCCCATACTCCCGCAGCACCTCCCACAGTGACTCCCTTGGAACCCGGTCATATGCCTTCTCCAAGTCTACAAAACACATGTAGACTGGATAAGCATACTCCCAGGCACCCTCCAGGATCCTTGCGAGAGTAAAAAGCTGATCCGTCGTTCCACGACCAGGACGGAATCCGCATTGTTCCTCCTCAATCTGAGGTTCGACAATCGGCCTGACCCTCCTTTCGAGTACCTTAGAGTAAACTTTCCCGGGGAGGCTGAGTAGTGTGATGCCTCGGTAATTGGCACACACCCTCTGATCCCCCTTTTTGAAAAGGGGAACCACCACTCCGGTCTGCCACTCCTTCGGTACTGTTTCCGACTTCCACGCAACGTTGATGAGACGTGTCAACCATGACAGTCCCTCAACACCCAGAGCCTTCAGCATTTCTGGGCGGATCTCATCCACCCCCGGGGCTTTGCCACTGTGAAGTTGTTTGACGACCTCAGTGACCTCCCCCCGGGAGATTGGTGTCGATCCCCCTTCATACTCCAGCTCTGCCTCTAACATAGAGGGCGGAGTTGTCGGGTTCAGGAGTTCCTCAAAGTGCTCCTTCCAACGCCCTAACACTCCATCAGTTGAGGTCAACAACGTCCCATCCTTACTGTACACAGCTTGGATGGTTCCCTGCTTCCCCCTCCTGAGGTGTCGGACAGTTTTCCAGAACAACTTTGGTGCCGCCCGAAAGTCTTTTTCCATGTCTTCTCCGAACTTCTCCCACACCCGCTGCTTTGCCTCGGCCACGGCTGAGGCTGCTGCCCTTCGGGCCTGTCGGTACCTTGCAACTGCCTCGGGAGTCCCCCGGGATAACAAATCCCTGAAGGCCTCCTTCTTCAGTCGGACGGCTTCCCTGACCACCGGTGTCCACCAGGAGGTTCGAGGGTTACCGCCCCTTGAGGCACCTAGGACCTTGAGACCACAGCTCCCCGCCGCGGCTTCGGCAATAGAGGCTTTGAACACCGACCACTCTGGTTCAATGTCCCCAACCTCCACAGGAATGCCCGAAAAGCTCCGCCGGAGGTGTGAGTTGAAGGCCTCCTGAACTTGGGCCTCCTCCAGACGTTCCCAGTTCACCCGAACTACACGTTTGGGCTTACCAGGTCTATCCAAAGGCTTCCCCCGCCACTCGACCCAACTCACCACCAGATGGTGATCAGTTGACAACTCCGCCCCTCTCTTTACCCGAGTGTCCAAAACATACGGCCTCAGGTCCGATGATACGATAACCAAATCGATCATGGACCTTCTGCCTAGGGTGCTCTGGTACCACGTACACTTATGAGCATCCTTATGTTCGAACATGGTGTTTGTTATGGCCAATCCATGACTAGCACAGAAGTCCAGTAACAAACCACCACTCCGGTTCAGATCAGGGGGGCCGTTCCTCCCAATCACTCCCCTCCAAGTGTCTCCATCATTGCCCACATGTGCGTTGAAGTCTCCCAGCAAGATTAAAGAGTCCCCTTCAGGAGCCCCATACAGGACTCTTTCCAGGGTCTCCAAGAAGGCCGTATACTCTGAACTGCTGTTGGGTGCATAAGCACACACAACAGTCAGAGTTTTCCCCCCCATAACCCGCAGGCGTAGGGAGGCAACCCTCTCGTCCACTGGGGTAGACTCCAACAACGAAGCACCCAACCGGGGACTTGTGAGTATCCCCACACCCGCCCGGCGCCTCACACCTTGAGCAACTCCGGAGAAGAATAGAGTCCAACCCCTATCCAGAAGTAAGGTTCCAGAGCCGACGCTGTGCGTAGAGGTGAGCCCAACCAGATCCAACTGGTAACGCTCCACCTCCCGCACAAGCTCCGACTCCTTCCCCCCCAGAGAGGTGACGTTCCACGTCCCCAAAGCCAGCTTCTGTCGCCCGGGTCTGGTCCGTCGAGACCCTCTGCCTTCACTGCCACCCTTCTGGCAGCGCACCCGACCCCATTGCTGTTTCCCGTAGGTGGTGGGCCCGCGGGACGGAGAAGCGGAGGTGTTGCCCACGTTGCCTTTTCGGGCTGTGCCCGGCCGGGCTCCGTGGCAAGCCCGGCCACCAGACGCTCGCCGACGAGTCCTCCTTCTGGGCCTGGCTCCAAAAGGGGACCCCGGGCTTCCTCCGGGCCGGGTATCCTCACTTCGTGTGTCGTCTTTCATGAGGTCTTTTGAACCAATCTTAGTCTGGCCCCTTGCCTGAGACCAATTTGCCATGGGAGACCCTACCAGGAACACAAGGTTCCAGACAACACAGCCCCCAGGTTCATCAGGGCACACAAACCTCTCTACCACGGTAAGGTGCTGGTTCTTCAGAGAGGTAAAAAAAAAAAAAAAAAAAAAAACAAACCAAGTATATATATTAAAAAAAATCTATACAACAGTGAAAGGCTTTGCTGATGCAAACATTCAACCGCCCTCTTCAAAACATGCATGAACCTTAAGGTTTTCTTTATCAGTAAAAGGCTTTGCTGATGCAAACATGCAACCGCGCTCTTCAAAACAGGCATGAACCTTAAGGTTTTCTTTATCAATGCACTGCTCAAAAAACATTAAATAGTCCGACTCTAATTTGAACCTGAACATAAATGGGTCCACCCTGTCTTCCCAGCTGTCTTCGTCCCGTAGGTTGCTGGCTTCACCAAGGTTATGGAGAGCTGCTTCTCTGTCCAGTGGGGCCATGGAAATAATTTGTGGCAGGATGACTTTATCTCCCATTTTCTTTGCAGAGCACCACTGAGATGCCGCCATAGCACTACTTATAAAGGGGTGCTTCTCCTACAGGAAGAAGAGACATAGTTTATGCATTGCTACTACACTGTACATTTACTATTCTTATAGTGCTGCTGCTGATTTGTAACAAGATGCTTTGAATGTGTAATTATGACGCACACAAACTTGCACATGCAACACTATCTAAATCAGTGGTACAAAATATGTTCAGCCATTTTCTACCAGTCGCTGCAGAAGAACAGAAGGAAGTGCTGTGAATTGTAGTAAGGTATAACAGATAGCATATCACGTACTCCATCCTCCTCTTCAGAGCTGACAAGAATTTCTTCTGCAGCCGCCTTTGCCAGTGGGTCCTTTTTCTGGAAGACACCAGATAAAAGCAATTACTACTGCATGGTAAAGCAGTTGTACTTGCATCATGACACATTGCCCCCTTGAATAAGAGGTGGAAGCAACAAACTGTATGGCTGTGGAGCACATCCATGGAGATTTTAAGTAGTAAATTACAGTCGACATACCCATCCAAAGTCGCTGCAGAATGCCATTTCCTTTACGACTTTACTTCTTTTGGGTGGGTCATCATGATTACTTACCCTGGGACTGTCTTCGCAGTGTTCCCTCTCCAGTCGTCTTTTGGTTGATCTTCTGCCTTCAAATCTGTCAGTGACAACAAGTGATATGGGAATTGTTAACAAACATAACTGGTTTATTGTTTAATTTAATTTTTAAAAAAATGTTTTGCCCTCATAAGACATAAAAACAATACAATAAAACAGGGGTTCCCAAAGTGTGAGGCGCGCCTCACCTGGGGGGTGCCAGAGAGCTTCAAGGGAGGCGCAGCCGCCAGAAAACAATAAAGAGAATCAGTGAAATCTAGCTTGTTAACTTCAGCTAAATGTATGCGAGCGGCAAAATATGGACAGATTTTTAGTGAAGTTACCTAAAGTGAGAGAGGAGACAGCGTCTGTCAGAAAACGGAGGAAGTATGACAATGATTATTTGAAGCTAGGATTTTCATGAACCGGTCCTGATGACACTCCACTGCCACAGTGTGTTATCTGCAACGAGGTGCTAGCTAATGACAGTATGAGAGCATGTAAACTCCGGCGTCATATTGAGACGAAACACCCATGTTTGGTGACCAAGCCACAGGACTTTTTTGACCGGAAGCTCAAGGAATTGCAGTCACAGAAAAATGTCATTGACACATTTAGCACTGTGAATACAAAGGCAACCGAAGCATCATACCGAGTGGCGTTACGGATAGCTAAGGCAGGTAAACCTCACAACATTGGTGAAAAGTTACTCCTCCCTGCTGCTAAAGACATCTCCGTCTCAACTATTTCTCTCCGAGTGCAACGTATGAGGAAGCTGCCATCCTTAACCTCAACATGTTTAAAACATAAAGATAAAGAGGTTTAAAAAAGCTATTGTTTAATGTTTTAAGGAGGTGACGCTCAGCAAAAAGAGAAAGGTAGCGAAAACAGAGCATTTTATGACATTTTCTCTTATTGGACCTCTTTGAAATGCAATTGAAGACCCCTGCATTATAGCAACAATAATAATAATAATAATAATAATAATAGCAATAATAATTGGGAGGGGGGGGCGCGGCTGTGATTATGTTCTCTGAGGGGAGGCTCACCTTCCCACACTTTGGGAACCCCTGCAATAAAAGATTCAAGATGACACATGCACAAAACTTGTCACGGTAAGAATACTTACGTCACGGGGAAGTTGTCAATGAGTAACATGCACCACCATCTCCTTAAATGCTCCATGTCCAACTGTGCAAAAAAAGATGCATATTAAAATGAAAAGAGAACACCACAAGGACTGATCAAAAGTGTATCTCTGTGGCCTACCTCACTGAAATCAAAAGCTGACACCATGACAAAGTAGAGGGCATACTGTTCAAGAGTAAAAAAAACATTTCACACGAATTGCAAAACTGTAAAGAAAAGATTGATAAATTCATCAGATGAGTCATACCATGAGCACAAACACCCCACAGTTGTTGGAGGCCCGTTGTCTTGGTATGCCCTATTTCATGAAGAAGGTGAGATTATATACATTATATACACATAAACACACACACAGTGTAGGAATCCAGGAATCAAACTCAATTAGTGTTCATCATAATTACTAACTTGAATGTCGTTTGCACAGAATTCTCTCCAGGGTCCAGGTGACACAAGCAGAGCAACTTGTCTAATGGGGGATAACACACAGCTGTTTAGACAAGGACATCCAAGAAAATTGAAAACTGGAATATATAACTGGTTGAATATTGTCAAACTGGTGGAACCACCAACTTTTGAACACTGCAGAACTGCAGAACCACCAACATTGGAATAATGCCGAACAGGTTGGCCAAGAGCTTGATTTTAAGGAAACAAACAGAAAAGAAAGCTTATAAATGGGTGGTAACAGAACATTCCCATTTTAAGTGTCTTATGCTCAGTTTCAGTCCAATCATTTGTTCAATAACATGTCAATTTATGCTTGAGGTTATCTTTTAAATGTAAAACTGAACACAGAGCCATAGACAAAAATAATACAAATATAAGAACAGAACCTTAAAACTGAAAATAATTTCTGTGCTTAAAAACCTCAATGTTTCCATTTGGCTTTCATCCCGTAAGCCAATGCCATTTAGGGAATCTAAAAAAAAGATCTCCCTTTCTTGTGGCTTCATTATCTACAAAATAGTTACCACAGAAAATAGAACACACAATTACAGAATTTGAGCTGAAATACTTATCTTAATTTTGAAATTACAGTAACAATAGGCTATAAGAAGATGTTATACTTTATTGATGAAATAAGTAATATTTTGTGTTTAGCTTGAAATACAGATAAGTAAATTCATAACACTGACACATATTGTCCAATGCCCCTGGCGCCACACAGGAACCAGAATCCACCGGAAATCGTCTGCTTTATCCTTGTGAGAGATGGTAAAATGAATAGTTTACATTCAGTGATTCTCATATGATTCCAGAAAATATAATAATGATAATACGCATAAGTACCGGGAGATGCTGTTCAGGATTCTGCAACATAGGTATAAACCAAGTGTGAACGACATAGCTGTTTGCCGAGAACACTTTGATGCCCTGTAAGACAGTTGTTATTTCAGTCCAGAAAAGATTATAAACAGAAGGGGATACATTTATATTGGAAAAGGTAGGCAACTTCACTACCTGGTCATTGGCCAGCTTCTCTATGACCTTGAGGCAGCTGTTTAGGATCTGTAAAAGAAGAGGAAAATGGCAACATTGCCTACATTTGTACTGATAAAATAACAACACTTTGTCTATGCATTATTTCCATACTTACCATCCCTTCAACATCCTGTGGTCGTCCAAAAGTCCAAAAGTCAGTGCGTGTAAGGATCTGGTTGTTTACATAGACAAGGCGTTCATCTGGGCTTCCTCTGCTGTCCAATACCTGTGAAAGCTGACAGATAGACACATTTAGAAAACACATTTTTAAATCTCCATGGTGTGTTCTAGATTCAAACAGTCTATTCACCATATTTTCCTGTGTTTGAGTCAACTTCTGTCCCCAACAGGCCTGGTGGGCCTTTACTGTATGAAGAGTCAGTTGTGGGGTCGTCGTCTCTTTGCTTTGATGCCCTTCATTTGAGAAAAGAATACCAAGACTGTCATAGATAACCACATGCACTATGTGTATCCTCTATCAATTTCAAATACATAGACCATATTAGATGAATACACAATTACATGCACACAGAGCAAGCTTTTCATGATTACCCAAGGTGATTCTTCCATTAACATCAAGGCTAAACGCAGTATTGCTTCCCACAATTTTCTTGAACTGTTCTTTCACTTTGATATTTCGGTCCACATTGTAGAGGTGCAAGATATTTCTCTGTAGGAAGATGTGTGCAGAGGGTGTGAGCATATTAAGGAAATAATTGTTTTTCCGCATCCCGGAGAATAACTGCTCAGCACACTGGTTGTTAATGTGCCCAGCAAGCTCTGGAACAAGTTCAATTCTCCAAAGGAGATCCCTGTCATCTTTGCTGTTGCATTGATGGAAAACATCAAGCAAAGCATAATGATCAGACGATCCAGTGATTGGATGGCAGTCCTTGTCCTCTTCCTCTTTCCTGTGCTTAAGCCATGCCAAATCTACCCTAAGCTTCCTCTCTTCAGCCAGTTTGATGTTCTCTGGTGAGGGATGAAGTAACCTCCCCTCATGTGGATGGAAGGGAGGATCCAGTGGTTGTCGGCAGTTGGCATGACTGGCCAGCCCCCTTGCCTAGTCATACACTGTAACATTTGGAAAATGTTTCCATGACAAAAGCATGTCGGAGAAGTCTCTAGGACTCTCAGCTCTGAGATTAAACTTTACAGAATACACGACTCCACATGGGCACATTACTACAGCCCAACCACCTAGAAAGAAAGAAAATCCTCAGTAAAGTTGGTAAAATGGTAATCATGCAATTTGATTTAGACAAGCTAGCATAAGACATAATTATGTGCTGATGGGATCACTAACCAGAGACACCCCAGACTTTCTCAAACACTTTATTATATGTCGTCCTGCTGGCCATTTTCTCACGAAGACGAAGGACAAGGTCCATCTTAGATCCCTTGCTGTCGAGGCCACACTACTTACATAGAGCCCTAACCTCTGCTACCTATTGTGACATGAAAAGTAGATGCATCTGACTCGCATTACAGTTAAAATTGTATCAGGTAGGTAGATAGAGGTTCTGGATCTACCTTTAGGTTTAACACCTCATCAGCCAGTCGCTCTTCTGTCACCCGCTCGTCCGCATCAGTGGAGACATCTGGCACATGGATCTTGGCATACTCCGTGTTGAACACAATATCTGACTGTCTGGTATGCTGTCCAATCCACGGTGCCCAGTTTTGATAACTTGGACGGACAATGAAAGGATTCTTGCCGTCACCTGAAATATATGTCAAACATTTAAGTATATAAAGTGTAACTTACTTTTTTCCATAGAATCATAACTTCCAGGATGCATCAGCAAATTGCCCTAGATTGTGTGATCTAGTGTTGAAATACCATTTCACAGCATTTCCTTGCTTTAAAACTGATGATAGAGATAACTTACTAGGGTAGAAACCACGGCTTAGGATTTCCATAGTCACTGCATCCCAGAAGTCTTTCACATTGACTCTACCATCATACTGCTGAGGTGGATTTTGGATTTCACTGACTGAGAAGAAAATCAGTTGAATGAAACTGAAAATGTAAAACCAAAACTGAACAAAACACGATAAACCACTGCTACAACACTTTTAAAACGCTTTGAGATCTTGCAATGTATTTCAGTTATGATTGACTTATTTCTATTGTATAGAAAATTCAACTCAGTTAAGCTTTTTACCAGGCATACTGAAAACGCCCTTCTTATGAAGATCCATGACAACTGTTGCAGGGTGATACCCACAGGAAACACAGGCATATGTGTAGTCATGTTCAGAGAGGGCTTCAAAGGAGAGATATGCCTGTAGCACCTTCTCCTTGTTAGGGAAGGACTCTCCCTCAGTTGCCTCAATAATCCCAATTACACGGCTAACTGCAGTGTGGGTCTGAGAAAAGAGGAAGAGACATTTTTAAGTAGAGCTGCAACGATGGATCGATTAGTCAACTATTCAATTAATCGCCAACAATTTTGATAATCAATTAATTGGACTCATCTTAAAAAAAAAGAAGCTGATTCCAGCTTCTTAAATGTGAATATTTTCTGCTTTCTTTATTCCTCTGACAGTAAACTGAATATCTTTGGGTTGTGGACAAAACAAGACATTTGAGGACATGACCTTGAGCTTTGGGAAACACTGATCAACATCTTTCACAATTCTTTGACATTTTAAACAACTGTTGAAAATGGTCGACAGATTAATCAACAATGAAAATAATCATTAGTTGCAGCCCTATTTTTCAGCATAAAGTCGATTGTAAAATCAATAAATCTGAAATAACCTTTTGTTCTGCCGATACAAATTAGCCTGTTTTGATTACGTAGATACTGTGTATACTGATAGAAATCAAAAAGCCTAACCTGTAATGCATTTCTTAAAGTAAGGCACAAATGTAGAGAGAGCATCATGTGGTTATCGAAATTGTGGATTCCATCCTGCCACTCCTGATAGCGGTAGACCATACCGCAACTGGGACATGTCTTTTTGTATGTCGACATGCCTGAAAGTGCAAATGTAGCATACATGTCATATAAAAATACATTATGTGAATTGTGTTTCAGCAATACACTTTGAAGCAAAAAAAATTGCTATCGCTAGTTATCAAGTAGGCTACAGCATCCATGCAATGTCACTGACCTTCAACTATGCCAGAGCATGTTAAAATCCTTGCTTTACTGGTGATCAACTGGGGGTCGCTGAGGACACTCTGTTCAACACATTCTTTGCAAGTGACCTCAGCAGGAACAAGATGCTTAGGAAATCCAAGTGAAGCCTTTGCATTTCTGGAGTTTGCAACCAGTGTCACGGGAAGTTCAGGTGGTATTTTTTTGTGAGACGTGATGTATTTCAAAATCCTTTCAATACCTCTGTCAGTGATTGGGTGATTTTCTTTGTCAGAGTGCTTCAGTTGGCCTTCATTCAGTGAAGAGTTCTCTTCTGTACTCTTAACTCTTTTGAATAGGTCCCTCCTTGTCTCAAAAAGATGCCATTTACCTGTAGCCTTGTGGATGCATGAATTTTTGGAAATCGTACAAGGACAATGCCAAGTGTTTTTCTTTGTGTCGTATGCCACAACTACCCTTCCAAGCCTGCTGTAGTATGACACTGAAGGTTCAAAAACAGAGATATGCAACTTCGTCTGGGGTCCATCAACAGTTAGAAGAGCTGATAGGGGTGCATCCTCCACTTTAGCATCTTCTTGTTTCTTTAAAAGTTCTTTTTTACGATTTTCCCCAAACCAATGGTTTTGAACCATTACACACAGTTCCTTTTCAGTCAGAGCAACATTTGGTACATTGGCACGAGGACAAAAGCACAAGGACCGAATGTGGTGACATTCAAATGGGAGGAGACCACTTCTAAATGCAAAGTCTGCATTTAAATTACACTGATCAACCTCACACTCTGACCTCTGTGTTTGTGACCAAGTATCTTTGATGACATGAACTGGGGTTGCTGGGCCATGGAAAGACTTCTCCACAGCAAAGATCCCTCTTTTAACATCTACACACTGTGACCTGTGATAACGGTCTTCAGAAATGTTGTCCAAATTAGCTGTGTGTTTCCTTCTTATATGAGTTCTCAATTTTTTTTTCTTCAATTCCAAATTACATTGCTCATATTTAACAACGTCTCTTTTTTTGTGTTGCCCAGCAAGAGGAAGATCTGTGGGCTTCTTTGCATGTGCAAAAGGAGGTGGCTGGGCAATTGCCTCCCTTGCTTGCAGTGTTTCGACTACCACTGGAGTTTTGACTTTTGGTGGTGCCACTGGAGTCTGCAAGTTACCTTGCGGTGTCTTGACTTTCGGTGGTGCCACTGGAGTCTGCAGGTGACCTTGTGGGGTCTTGACTTTCGGTGGTGCCACTGGAGTCTGCAGGTTACCTTGCGGGGTCTCGACTGTCGGTGGTGCCACCGGAGTCTGCAGGTTACCTTGTGGTGTCTTGATTGTCTGTGGTTCCACCAGAGTTTGCAGGGTTCCAGTTATTGTATTGTCCAACACACTGTGACTCAAGAGGTGCTTGGTGATTTGGTGTCTTCTGATTAGTGTAGCTGGACAATAGCAACAGTGGAAGTGCGTAGTTGAGCGGCACCATATCTAGCAATGGTGAACTCTGAAAGAAGTTAAAAAACAATAGTTGGTAATAGAAACACATGCTTTATCTATATTAATGTTATATCATACTTAACATAAGTTAAAAGTAACATAATAATCAGTAACCATAAATAAAAGCAGATATACACAGATGTAAACAGATAGATAAACTGATTGTCAACTGACAAAATATACTATAAAGAATTAAGAAAATGTTTGTGTAAACTATCCAACAGATTAAGATTATTAAAAGATGTGCAACAATTGTCAATCTACTAGCAAAATAGCACTGCAACTGACAGTGGCTGACAGTTAACAATATTTTGCAGCTCTTTTTGTTAGCAATACATGTTTGTATGTAGTGCTTATATGCTTATAGATGCAGTATATTTACAGTGCATATTTAAGGCTATTTCTGCTGTCCCCCTATTATAAAGGTAATACCTCAGTTTTCTACTTGTTGACTTTTACCAGTATTTTAAATATGTATCTTTCTACCTTGCTTGTGCATCAGTTTCCTTTGGGATAAATAAAGTACCTATATAAACATATGTATGTTGTCTGTTCACATGCATTTTGTTTGTTGTTCAAGTTATGCCCTAACATTGGCTTTTACCTTTATGTTTCACCGTTGCATGATTTTTTAAGTGGTAAATCACTGAATGCCTTTCTGCACTCTTATAAGAGCAGAATGTACACTGATAAAAAGGTGAACCGGCGGACTGTAGGGGCACAGGTTCTTCTCCCTCAGTAAGAATGGTATGGTGTCTGAGGAAGAACACAAAATGGAATACATTCAAATCAGAGTCTACATGTATCAAATGTTGTTATTTCTGTTAGCAGATCGATTCAGTTGGTTTGTAAGAATTTGAAAAAAACATCAAGATGAACAATGTAGATATTCTACATCTATGGATTCTTACGAACATTTCAAGACCAGAGAGAGAGAGAGCGAGAGAGAGAGAGAGCGAGAGAGAGAGAGAGCGAGAGAGAGAGAGAGAGAGCGAGAGAGAGAGAGAGCGAGAGAGAGAGCGAGAGAGAGAGCGAGAGAGAGAGCGAGAGAGAGAGAGAGAGAGAGAGAGAGAGAGAGAGAGAGAGAGAGAGAGAGAGAGAGAGAGACTGAAGTCACACAAAAATAATAGGCTTAATAACCCCATCTATCCATATATATATAGATCTATAACAATAGTCTTAATTTACAATAGGCATAATTGTAAAACAACATACATCATACATACATGATGTCATAACATACAATTGTATAAAACACAATTTTCTTACATCTTTGTTCTCTTTTGAGAATCAAACAAAACAGATTTAAATGACAAAAAGAATGCAAACAAGTGAAATGAACTAAATTGCTGAATTGCTTTTAATTCACTGGCAGGAGCGACAACTGAGGAGGAGCAAAAAGTCAACAATGAGGGAGAGATTGAACAAAAAGAAAGAGTAGAGGACAGAGAGAGTAATGAACAGGAAGGAGACATAGAGACTAAAGAAGATGGAAGAGAGGGGGCAGGTTATGGAAAGGAGAGAGACATGGGAAATGAATGTTGACAATGTTTTGTGATCATTTTAGCCTCTTCTTTATGTCCAGATCATTAATAGTAACAATCAACTGATTCTTATGCATTACACTTTGAAAAATAATTGATGCTGACATTGTCAGCCCACTGACATGGTTTGATATCAATATATTATCCACTGTGTGACCCCCCACAGGATTTAAAAAGCACCCAACTAGATCATGAAAATTCCAAATATCTCGGGGGGTGTCCCCCTAACATATTTGGACCTCGGTATTTAGGAAATCCTGGATACAGCCCTGTCTACCACGATGTGAACTTTTTTTGTATACAAAATACTATGATGATCATAATAATAATAATATATCTTGTTGCTCTAACTTATCTTTTAACTGATTTTAAATCAAGACTGGAGTGTATTATGTTTCTGTTTCTCGCTTGAGGCCAGGAAAAGGCTAGTCACTGTGACTTTTTTACCTGTGCTGGACTATGGTGATCTGATGTATATGAATGCACCTGCCAACTACATGAGCAAACTAGATGCTGCGTATCATAGTGCTCTGAGATTTGTCACAAATTGTAAAGCACTTACTCATCACTGTACACTGTATACCAAGGCAGGTTTACCATCACTCACTGTACGGAGGCTCAGTCACTGGTACACTTTTATCTATAAAGCTATGTTGGGCAAACTCCGGTATTATATCTGTTCATTGATAAAGCAGAAAGTTGCAAGCAGCTATTGTCTGCGATCGCAGGATATAGTCTTGTTAGATGTGCCAAGAGTAAGGACTGTCTTAGGGAAGATAGCTTTATGTGCGCAGCTCCACTTGCTTGGAACAATCTACAGGCAAAATTGAAATTGAGCATTTTTATTTCTCTGAATGTATTTAAGGCACGTCTAAATGAAATGCTTTCTGACACTCTGGGTATTTGTAAATGTTGAATATGTAAATATGATATCCTCTGTTGTTTGTTTGTTTATTGTTTTTATGTTTCATGTGGAACTAAATGATGCAGGTCTCCCTTGTAAATGAGATCGATGATCTCAAGGGACCAATCTGTCTAAATAAAGGTTTGAAATGAAATGAAATGATATGCGTTGCACATATTTGTTCCGGCTAATCGCACCCTAAATGTCAAACTCTCCAATCTGTTTTTGTTACTCAGCTTCAACCAATGTGCTTTACGTAAATATAACATAAGTAGTTATTCAGTTTGCTTTAGCACCATTGCCAGTCTGCTGCCAACATAATACACATCATATATAAGCAAAGGTGGAAAAAGTACTCAGATCTTGTACTTGAGTAAAAGTACAAGTACCAGTCTAGGAATACTGTGTTACAAGTCAAAGTCCTGCATTCAAAATGTTACTCAAGTAAAAGTAGAAAAGTATTATCATCAAATATAGTTAAAGTAGCGACAGTAAAAGTATTGTGCAGATTGGTCCATTTCAGAATAATATATATGATATGTTTTATAATGATTGATCATTAAAGTGTTCTCAAAGCTAAAGGTGCAGCTAGTTTGAATGACTTTGTATACTGCAGGGTAGCTTGTGAATTTACTCCAGGTGGAACTAAAGTCTGATTTAACACTTGATTATATTGTTTATCCACAAAGTAACATATAATGTATTACATAAATGTAGCGAAGTAAAAGTACAAGATATACGTCTGAATTATGGTGGGGTAGAAGTACAAAGTAGCACAACATTGAAATACTTAAGTAAAGCACAACTAGGCCTACCTCAAAATGCAGAGCTTGAGTGAATGTACTTAGTTACTTTACATCACTGCATATAAGTAACAATATATATAAGTGATTCATAGAAATGCCTGAACATTGTACTTAAGCAGAGTAGCACATAGGCCTACATCCCATGTTCCTGAGAACATACAGATACTTTCACACAAAGAGATTTGTGGCTCAGTCAGTAGGGGCTTGGACTGTGAGCCGTAGGGCCGTCGGTTCAAGTCCCCTGAACTGGGACCTAAATAGGTACAATAGCTGCCCACTGCTCCTAGTACTAGACTCCTGGTACTAGGATCGGTTCAAAGCAGAGAACACATTTCACTGTGTGTGCTGTGTGCTCTGCATGTGTGACCATTAAAGAGGGTTTTCATCCCTCTCAATACAGAAGTTCAGAACTACCTTTTTTTTAATGCATAAGTCATCTCTTTTCTTTTCTGAGATGAATTTATTTGTATGCATGGTCCTTGTTTAAATAAATACATACATTATATAATTAAATGATACCTATGATTGCCAGGTCAGTTTTGACCGGGTTTTGACAGACAGCTCGCTGAAGGCGGGCTCCTGATGACGGAGCCCCGCCTCCTGCACTCACTCCTCTACATCCGGGGGGTTGCTGCAGCTAAGCTAGCAGATTAGCTCACGGGAGCTTTGGGAGTGCTCACATTTCACTGACGGTAGCGGGTCATAAAATCAAGGTAAGATCCTAAAACAATCGACATTATTAATGGATTTATTTTTATTATTTCTTAGCGGGGTAATATGTTGGTGAATATATTTTAAAATATGTGTATTGCTAGTTAATGTTTACTGGTTGTCACAGGAACTAGCTTAGCCTGCTTAAGCTAACCTTGCTCACTTTCTTTAGCGCTAGCTGTCTTCTACTTCATAATGAGGATCATTGGATTGTCTCTATCCTCTTTTGAGTAGCCTTTAGATGCTAAACGGAATAGCTAAATTAGCCAAGAGCTCGCCAACAATATCTAGCCGGTTTAGCTATCTTATCTCTCACCGCAACAGGGAGAGTATTGACATGAAATAAGGTGTTGGCTGCAGGCCTTTGCTCCAACTGTTTACATGTTGTTCAATGCATTTTATTCCAACAGAGGACAGATATCCAGAATCAGAATCAAGTTTAGCTCACGGGAGCTTTGGGAGTTGTCACATAGCTGAGATATATTGTCTTGTTTCATGTTATGGCAACACTATCACACAAAAGAGCTGTAGGTTTTCTGTTAGGCTTTCTATTATCTTCCATTTTGCTGCCTGACCTGTGAATACTGAGTGGGATTTCTAAGGGATGTGTGCCTCCTTGTCTGTCCATCTGTCCACAGAAGAAGGATTACACACGGCTCAGTGCACCATTAAAGCCCTCTCAGCACACGTTTTGCTGACACACTTACTATAAGCTATGTATGTATTGTGTGTATGTCCATTTCTGAAATAAACCCTTTCACAGCGACCTCCGATACCTGTCGATCTGGATTACTATGCTCCATTGACTGAAAACTGTGCTAAAGCTATTGGGTCATGAAGCTATGGTTCATCTCTAGATGTGTTATCTATGAGGCTTTAAAGATGAAGCTAATGGTAGTTCTGTGTTTCTGTCAACTGAAATGCAAATGATCAGTCAAATGACCCGGAGCAAAGGCATCTGTCGACCTGAGGAATGGCTGTCACAAGTCAAATAAGAATGTGAAGTTCGCTTTTGGGACCTCTGGATGCAAAAAATGCAGTGATGTTGCAAATGCAAACAAATGTTTTGTTTGCCTGACAAAGCAGATGTCTACAATTCAAATGTAGAATGGAAAGAATAACCTTTTGTTTTTGTTGAATCCTAGCATTGTGACCTGTTCTAAGTTGTATAATTAGTGAGTTGAATCTGTGCCCTAACACATAATTCCTGCTGTGTTCAGGTGCGATAATGACGACTTTGGACGACAGGATTCTGGGGGAGAAGATGCAGTACTACTGCAGCAGCAGCGAGGACGAAGGCAGCGAAAACGAGGATGAGGAGGGAGAGAAAAAAACCATCCGTGAAGCTAACGTGGAGGAGCCGGAGATCGACTACAGCCCTGATGGAAGTGCTGTCAACACAGGTAATAACACAATCACACATACACACCAAAAACAGTCCTAATAAGACTTCTGCATGATTTCATATTGGAAATACAGTGAGACTGACAGTGGCTGTTCTCCGTCAGGACCAAAGGGGGTCATCAATGATTGGAGGAAGTACAAGCAGCTTGAGGTGGAGCAGAAACAGGAGCAGAAGAAAGAGATGGAGAGGCTGATCAAGAAACTGTCCATGACCTGCCGCTCCGAGCTCGACCAGGAAAAAGACAAACTGAAAGAGAAGGAGCTGCAGGACAAGATCAAAGGCAAAGTAAGTATGAAGAAGAAAAAAGATCCACATAGGAAAGTAAAGCCTGTGAGGACGGTTATTTAAACGTCTTGTTCCTCAATCCATACCGGCAGTCGGTGAGTGACTCCATCTAAAAACTGGGTCACTCTGGATAATGGAGCACCTGCTGTTTTTGAAAAGGATATATATAGATTAGATGTTAATTAGAAACAACCTGATTAACACAGTGGAGTCTGCAACTCCATTCTTTAGGTTCTTAAACAGCCTAATATGCATGAGTACATTTAGGGACACATATCACTTTGTAAGCTAAGCTGGTTGTTCAGCCATATTTACTGTACAGACCTATGAGCTGTATAAACTGGGGGTGGGTCAGGGTAAAAAATTTCAAATCGGATTGATGTTGTTCCTAACACTGCTCTGAATTTAACACTAGGTGTCTCAGGCCCCATTTACACGGGAACGCAAACGAAACGCAAACAAACCAAATTCGATATCAAAAAAGTCTTCCGTTTACACGGAATCGGCTCAATAAACGTGTGTCCGTCCACGTGAGACCACTTGATCCACTGGAGACGCAGCAGTACATATGCCGGGCCTGTAAGTGGCGCTGTACTTCCGCCACAAAATACACCAAAAGCAGCGAAGAAGACCCCCGAGCATGGTTGCCTGGTTGCCCTTCTGTTTATTCTCCGCGGTGGATTTAGCAACATGTAGTTCATATAGTTCTCCATGTCTACTTGTTGCTGATGGTTGTGGTAGAGGAGCTGTAGATTTTGCACTAACATCTGTAGCATGGTCAGTAGCTGTAGCTACTGACAGTAGCTACTGACCATGCTACAGCAGTGAGCAGCAGAGGTGGGGCTATGGCTTCATCGTTATCAGGAAAATGATCATATAGGACGTACACACTGAGCCGTTTGCCCCCCAGAGCGTTCCGTCCGCAGATCTATCCACCTTGGGAACCGTTAACGCTTTAGGGGTCCGTTTCCGCAGTTCCGTTACGGCCTCGTGTGAATGAACCGGCTATACGAAAGAGAAAAGTAGAAGATACAACCCGTTTCGTTCCCGCGTAAACAGCACATCACTTGACTCAACAGCCAATCACGAACGGCACATAGTGAAACAGTGAGAGCCAATAATGATCCTGTGGTGACTCCAGTCCACCTTGTTTTTTGGTTTACGTTCAATGTGGGCTTCAAATCCCAAGATGTTGCACCCCACAAAACCCATGAACTTTCCAAAACACAAACAAAACGTCCAGCGACTTCCTCCCTCCAAACTCTTTTTTTACCCCCGTAATATTGCAAAAGGCTTGTCAGATACTCGCGTCTGCATTTGTTCTTTCCTAAATAAACAAAATATAATTTCATCACGTTGTCATATTGCTCAATACCAATGCCAAACAGGTTGGATTAGGTGGTAAAGGTTGTTGATGTTGGCTTCTTTTTTTAATTTGCAAGAATGATCGATTATGGTGGTTGAGCTAGTTTACACCAAATCAAGTCTTCATATTTTTGGCAAGAAAACATATTTCCCAATTGGTCAAAGTGTTCCTTATCCTAACTAAATGTGTTCCTCTCTGTCTGCCCCATAGATGACCGTGCAGGAGTACAACATGCTGCAGGAAGGACAGGATGATGAAGACTTTCTCCAGCATTACCGCATGCAGCGCATCGAGGAGATGCGGCGCCAGCTCTGCCACGGCAAGCGCTTCGCTCAGGTCTACGAGCTGAGCTGTGGAGAGGAATTCCTGGAGGCTCTGGACAAGGAGGACAAGAGCATCCTGGTGGTGATCCACATCTATGAGCTCGAGGTACCAGGCTGCGAGGCCATGAGGGGCAGCCTCATGTGCCTGGCTCAGGAGTACCCGCTGGTGAAGTTCTGCAGCGTGCGCAGCTCAGCCATTAGCACCAGCGCTCTGTTCAGAGACAGCGCTCTGCCCGCCCTGCTCGTCTACAAAGCAGGGGAGCTGATCGGGAACTTTGTGCGGGTCACGGATCAGCTGGGGGAGGACTTCTTTGCCGTGGACCTGGAAGCCCTGCTGCAGGAGTACGGCCTTCTGCCCGACAAGCTGCCCAACATCCAGAAGATCATCCGCAACGGAGCCATCTTTCAGACCATCGTTAGCGACGAGGACTCGGACCTGGATATAGACTAGACCCGTAGTGGCTAACATGCACGATCTGCTTGAGAAACATGCGCTCAGTCTGCATGGACTATAGATAATATAATGTATGTGGACCCCTGTAGTGATGACGGACCGAGCCAGGACTACCCTGTTACAACTCGCACAGCAACACAACAGAAGCATTTAAAAGTAAGCACACAGAAAACTATGTCTGCCACCAATGATTCTTTCACTTTTGACTAATCTGCTGATAATCATTTCAAATAATCCATAGATCTATCAAATGGTAGAACATAGAGAACATGCCCTTTTCACACACATACAGGTTTATTTAAATGTCTCCCTTTGTCAGGTAAACCCACATAAATTCACTTAAATATGATATTTAAAAAAAACATAGAAAAGCAGGAAATCTCCATATTTGAGAGGCTGAAAGCGGCATTTTCTACAATTTTGGCATGAATTGAACTATATATTATCAAAATAGTTGGAGATATATTTTCAGTTTTATGCTGCAGCTTTACACAGAATATCAGTGACCACTCCATGGTAACCATTAGTTATAATGAATAAGAGCAGATCCTAGCCATTGTTAGTATCTAGGAATGATGATCCATGCTGAGAATGATGTGGAAGTCAATGTTTTGTTTGTGCTGTGAATGTCAACTATTTATTCATTGTGGTGTAACACATTCCCTGTTTTCCTTCATGTGCATCTTCAGTATAATAAATGTGTCACTCTGTAGAATTACAAACCCTGCAGCAACCAACTGACTTTCGTTAATTTTATAACTTTTATATGTGACTGGTCATTTCAAGTAGTGCGAAGAATAACATGTTTGGACGCCACTGTCTGTTTTAGCTTTTATTTATCAGATTTGTCCTAGCTAGGAATGAAGGACCATTCAATAAAAAGGAGCTCAGGGATCTTAAAGCTCCACCACTCGATATGTGTCCACAGCACCTGTGGCCTGTACTTTGAAGCCAGTTCAACAGACCCTGGATATGTTTGAGTTACCCGGTCTTAACTAACCCTAACAAACGAGATCTCGCTAAGCGGTCCTACGACGCTGGTTATCAACTCGGTAACTCATCCCAGGGTTTCTCTGTCCGGCTGAGTGCACGCTCACGTGAAAGGGGCGGGGGTTAGCAACATTTGATCATCACAAACATGGACAAGCGCTCTGACAGCGCAGCGTCATACTTCATGAATTAAAAGTAAACTATCATGTTAGACCAGTGGTTCTCAACCTGTGGTACGCGTATCACTGGTGGTACGCCAGCTCCCGCTAGTGGTACGTGGAGCAATCCGACATATAACAAATATTAAAAAATATATATATTACATTTTTTTTCTTTTTCTTTTTTTTTTTTTTTACTTAAAGGATCATGCTATATTTGAATAATATATTGTAGGGCCCATACCTATATAAGGTATATTTATAAGTTTTCTTTTTCAAAATATCTAACAGATCATGCATTTTAGCCATGCCTCATTTCGCTCTATTTTCCTCTCCTCCACCCTGTCTTTGGCTGCAGCTGACCACGCCCCCCTGCAAAGGAGGGGGGCCCGAGTTTACGAGCGTCATGTTACCATGCTGTTACCATGCCACGGCAACCTCTCATTCCCCTGATTAGTGGAGAGTTGGCCATATAGGCGGAGCTCCTCGTCACTGACGTCAGACTATTTTCAAA